>NC_060181.1:44270588-44870588 GCF_021184085.1 Oncorhynchus gorbuscha | reverse complement strand
ACTTCAGTATCAAAAGTAAAAGTATAAATAGTTTCAAATTCCTTATTTTAAACCAGACGGCACAATTTTCTTGTTTTTAAAATTGACGGATATCCTGTCATGTTTTGTCTTATATTGTCTTGTCATTATGCTTTCCCTTCTGTTCGTTTCCCCCTGCTGGTCTTATTAGGTTCGTTCCCTTTTTCTATCCCTCTTTCTCCCCCTCCCTCTCTCTCATCTCTCTATCGTTCCGTTCCTGCTCCCAGCTGTTCCTCATTCTCCTACTCACTCATTTAGTCTTTTCACACCTGTTCCCTATCTTGTCCTCTGATTAGAGTCCCTATTTCTCCCCTTGTTTTCCGTTTCTGTCCTGTCGGATCCTTGTATGATGTTCGCTGTGCTGTGTCTTTGTCTCGCCCTGTCGTGTCTTGTCTCCTTCAGATGCTGCGTGTGAGCAGGTGTCTGAGTCTGCTACGGTCGGTGCCTTCCCGAGGCAACCTACAGTTAATGGTCGAGTCTCCAGTCTGTCCTCGTCACTACGAGTGGATTTAAGTTTTTTATGTTTTGTTTTCTGCTCTGATTGTCCAGGAGTATTGCTTATATCCTTTACTGGAATAAAGACTCTGTTTTCGCCAAGTCGCTTTTGGGTCCTCATTCACCAGCATAACATATCCAGGGGCACACTCCAAAATTTAGACATCATTTGCAAACAAAGCATGTGTGTTTAGTGAGTCCGCCAGATCAGAGGCAGTAGGGGAGACCAGGGATGTTCTGTTAGTAAGTGTGTGAATTGGACCATTTTCCTGTCCTGCTAAGCATTCCAAATGTCACGAGTACTTTTGGGTGTCAATGAAAATGTATGGAGTAAAAAGTACAGTACCAGTCAAAAGTTTGGACACACCTACTCATTCCAGGGTTTTTCTTTATTTGTACTATTTTCTACTTTTTAGATTAATAGGGAAGACATCAAAACTATGAAATAGCACATATGGAATGAAGTAGTAACCAAAAAAGTGTTTAGCAAATCAAAATATGTTATATTTAAGATTCTGGTACTGTACATCATTTATTTTAGGAATGTAGTGAAGTAAAAGTAGTCAAACATGTAAATAGTTAAGTAAAGTACAGATAGAAAAAAAACATAGTACTTTAAAGTATTTTTACTTCAGCTCTCTCTTTACACCACTGGTATACAGTACAGTATTTGTACCTCAATTGTCCGGTACCTCAATTGTCTGCCATCTCATAATAAATGCCATTTAGCTGATACTTTTATCCAAAGCAACTTAGTCATGCGTGCATACATTTTTTTTTATAGGTATGGTGGTCCCGGAAATCAAATCCACTATCCTGCCGTTGCAAGAGCCATGCTCCACCAACTGAGCAACAGAGGTCAAATTCTTAGAAAATCCTACATCTACTTCATTTAGTTTAACTTAAAAAAGAAGGTAAAGCAACCAAAAATTCAATACAGAAGTTAGGGTCCTAAATTGTCCTGGTCAAAAGGCCTTAAGGGGCATCAAGGTGTTCTATCAAGATGGACCACTTAAAAATGTTCAAGGTGGGCCTTTTTAAGTTCTACCTGAGTGATACAGTAAGATAAGTGTTAGATATACAGTAGGATGTGGTCCTAGTCTAGAGCGGCAGTTGGACTGCAGTTTGATGAATATACGAGATACACAATATCTATTTTGTCTGTGTTTGATATTATCTTTGCCTTCTGGCCCCCCTTTGCCTTAGGCCCTCCAGCTCCTCAGGCTTGCGTGACAGACAGGACCGTCTGACTGTGACTCTGATGGATGAGGCAGTTTGAGATCTTGTGGTTGCTTGACCTGGCCCTCTGGTAACTGAAGTGTCCCCATCCTTCTTATCTGCCTGTGGTGTCTGCTTCCCCAGTGACACGACCAGCATCTGTGTCCCACTTCTTCTTACTTTACCCAGGCTGGCCCAGGCATGTTTGTCTCATAAAGACAGGCAGCTGAGTGAACGGTCACTCACTGGTCAAGGTCAAATGTGTATTTGATCAATATTTTTTTATGAGGTGCTGGTTCAATTGTTTTGGTTTGTAAATAGTTAGGTAATCGTTCTAATGTCCCCAAGAGATTTACCGTAAAACGTTTAATATTTGCTATTTATTTGCTTCTATCACTGAACACAACCAGCGCTTATTAGAGACAGGCTTCTATTTGAGCCTTAACGCACACAGCTTATGCTCAATAAAATCTTGAAAAGACTCCCCCACTGTTTATTGTGACCAGTATGACCAGTATAAACATAATAACAAATCCATAACAGTAAACAATTAACACAGCTTTTATTTGAAACAGGCATTTATTTGCTGAAATGTGTGCCGATGCCCGGCTTTTAAAAATGACAGGCGGCTATTTAAGACTCACCTACTCGACTTAGGTGTTTCTAATGTTTGGTATATTCAGTGTATACTACAGCTTCCCAGACAATATATACTGGACAAAATATAAATGCAACATGCAACAATTTCAACGATTTTACTGAGTTATAGTTCACATAAGGAAATCGGTCAATTTAATTAAATTCATTAGGCCCTAATCTATCGAATTCACATGACTAGGCAGCCATGGGTGGGCCTCGGAGGGCATAGACAGCCAAGCCCACCCACTGGGGAGCCAGGCCCAGCCAGTCCCACCCACTGGGGAGCCAGGCACAGCCCGTCAGATTTGTTTTTCCCCACAAAAGGGCTTTATTACAGACAGAAATACTCCTCAGATTCATCAGCTGTCTAGGTGGCTGGTCTCAGAAGATATGCACATTTTAGAGTGGCCTTTTTTTTGTCCCCAGCATAAGGTGCACCTGTGTAATAATCATGCTTCTTGATATGCCACACCTAGATGGATGGATTATCTTGGCCAATTAGAAATGCTCACTAACAGGGATGTAAACAAATTGATGCAAACAATTTGAAATAAATATGTTTTTTAAGCATATGGAACATTTCTGGGATCTGTTATTTCAGCTCATGAAACATGGGACCAACACTTTGCATGTTGTGTTTGTATTTTAGTTCACTGATACACTGAAGTTTGCACGCCTATTTTTTACCTTTTTATTCTCACAGACACGCACACAAACTTATTTTAAGGCAATTTATCCACCGCTGGGCCAAGTCAAACATCTGGGTCAACTTATATCTAGTCAAGCAGTACTTGCAGGATATAGTTGGCAGGATGTGTGTGCTGAAGTAATTTATTCTGCAATGAATCCCCACTCCACACACATACTATAGTTATGTGTGGGTTGACTCGTAAATTTACCAAAAAAAACAGGCTTCTGTCAAACCTTTTGCCAATTTGCCACAAATTTGCGGCAAGCTCATATTTTCTGCATCAACTTGTGAACTTCTGGCAAACATTTCTGGGAACCTTGTGGCGGACGATCTTTGGTCAATGTTGGACAAAACAAAGCATTGGGTTAATTCAACCCAGTGGGTTTGGGTTGTGCTTCTAACCCAGCACCTTGGTTTGAGCACTTGACCCGACTGCTGGGTAAATTAGACTATATTGCTAGGTTAAAACAACCCAGTGTGTGGGGTTGTGATGTAGTTTATGTAATCCTTGGGTTATTTTCAGTGTCATTTTTGCTTGCATATTTTTGCCTTCTCGACCATCCCAACCTCTCCCTTTCCTACACACAATCAAGATACAACGTTGAATTTCGAATAAAGAATTTCTGTTGGTGGCATTTAAGAACACGTAAAATATATATAAAAATTAAATAGCTCATTATTTCACAAGATAAAATAGGATAGATTGTTCGAATGCATTTGTATTGCTTCATGAACCTAACAGTCCAAACATCAGACTAAAGCCTCAAGATGAACTTCATGTGCACACAACAAATGATGCATGCCACACTGTCTGTCTTCGGTGGTAATAACAAAGATCTGTCTATCAGACAGACTCAGTGCTAACCAATAGAAATGCACATTCACTAACACACTTCGGTAGTAGAACTAAAGGCCAAATGAGCCACATACCGTACTGTAGGCAATTTTAAAATATATATATTTATTTAACAGACTTGTAAATAGTGCCTTAATAGCATGTTATCATTGGAATGAGACACTCATGGCACATCCATCCATTGATCTATCAATTCACTTCTCACACTACATACAAGATCAGATACTTATATCCACTACTAGTGGGGAAATAGGCATGGTCGCAACAGTCTTACTGCGGGATATTCTGTTTCTGGCAGCTGATATGTCGGGGTCCGTAGGAAAGTCAATTTGTTAGTTTGACATGGTGTTATATTTTTGTGTCGTTAAAATTAATTATGCGAGAAAAGGCGGTGGAAAGGCCTTTGTCAAATATTTGTCATGTCTACTCCCGCTCCCCCTCTCCGGAGTGGTCCTTCCACTACGACTCCGGAAAGCATGCAGTTCATTAAGATACAGATTAAATACATTAAGAACGTCACAGTATGGTGAATGTGCAAGGTGATGAGCTTGATGTGTCACGATCGTTAGTATAGACGGACCAAGGCGCAGCGTACATTGAGTTCCACATAATTTATTAAAGAAGAGAAACTTTAGCAAAGACAAAACAATAAAGAATAAACGAACCATGACGACAATGCAGTGCTAACAGGCAACTACACAGAAACAATATCCCCATAACCCACAGGTGGAAAAAATGCTACTTAACCACTAGTACATCGCGGTCCCACATGTGTTTATAGTCCTTCCATTTAAATTTCAAGCAGCGGCTGTCATGTTTTGTCTTAGATTGTCTTGTCATTATGCTTTCCCTTCTGTTCGTTTCCCCCTGCTGGTCTTATTAGGTTCGTTCCCTTTTTCTATCCCTCTCTCTCCCCCTCCCTCTCTCTCCTCTCTCTATCGTTCCGTTCCTGCTCCCAGCTGTTCCTATTCCCCTAATCATCATTTAGTCTTCCCACACCTGTTCCTTATCTTTTCCCCTGATTAGAGTCCCTATTTCTTTCCTTGTTTTCCGTTCCTGCCCTGTCGGATCCTTGTCTATTGTTCACCGTGCTGTGTCTATGTATCGCCCTGTCGTGTCGTGTTTCCCTCAGATGCTGCGTGGTGAGCAGGTGTCTGAGTCTGCTACGTTCAAGTGCCTTCCCGAGGCAACCTGCAGTTCTTGATCAAGTCTCCAGTCAGTTCTCGTCATTACGAGTAGTATTATGCCTTTTGTTTGTAAAGTAACTTTACTGGATTAAAAACTCTGTTTTCGCCAAGTCGCTTTTGGGTCCTCATTCACCTGCATAACAGAAGGATCCGACCAAGGAATGGACCCAGCGACTACAGATGCTCGTAACACTGCCGTCGAGATCCAAGGAGCCATGCTCGGCAGACACGAGCAGGAATTGTCTGCTGCTCGCCATGCCGTGGAGAACCTGGCCGCTCAGGTTTCCGACCTCTCTGGACAGTTCCAGAGTCTTCGTCTCGTGCCACCTGTTACTTCCTGGCCTGCCGAGCCTCCGGAACCTAGGGTTAATAACCCACCTTGCTACTCCGGGCAGCCCACGGAGTGCCGCTCCTTTCTCACCCAGTGTGATATTGTGTTCTCTCTCCAACCCAACACATACTCTAGCGAGAGAGCTCGGGTTGCTTACGTCATTTCACTCCTTACTGGCCGGGCTCGAGAGTGGGGCACAGCTATCTGGGAGGCAAGGGCTGATTGTTCTAACAATTACCAGAACTTTAAAGAGGAGATGATTCGGGTTTTTGACCGTTCAGTTTTTGGTAGGGAGGCTTCTAGGGCCCTGGCTTCCCTATGCCAAGGTGATCGATCCATAACGGATTACTCTATAGAGTTTCGCACTCTTGCTGCCTCTAGTGACTGGAACGAGCCGGCGCTGCTCGCTCGTTTTCTGGAGGGACTCCACGCAGTGATCAAAGATGAGATTCTCTCTCGGGAGGTTCCTTCCAGTGTGGACTCTTTGATTGCTCTCGCCATCCGCATAGAACGACGGGTAGATCTTCGTCACCAAGCTCGTGGAAGAGAGCTCGCGTCAACGGTGTTTCCCTGCTCCGCATCGCAACCATCTCCCTCCTCTGGCTCAGAGACTGAGCCCATGCAGCTGGGAGGTATTCGCATCTCGACCAAGGAGAGGGAACGGAGGATCACCAACCGCCTGTGCCTCTATTGCGGATTTGATGGACATTTTGTCAATTCATGTCCAGTAAAGGCCAGAGCTCATCAGTAAGCGGAGGGCTACTGGTGAGCGCTACTACTCAGGTCTCTTCATCTAGATCCTGTACTACTATGTCGGTCCATCTACGCTGGACCGGTTCGGGTGCTACATGCAGTGCCTTGATTGACTCTGGGGCTGAGGGTTGTTTCATGGACGAAGCATGGGCTCGGAAACATGACATTCCTTTCAGACAGTTAGACAAGCCTACGCCCATGTTTGCCTTAGATGGTAGTCATCTTCCCAGTATCAGATTTGAGACACTACCTTTAACTCTCACAGTATCTGGTAACCACAGTGAGACTATTTCTTTTTTGATTTTTCGTTCACCTTTTACACCTGTTGTTTTGGGTCATCCCTGGCTAGTATGTCATAATCCTTCTATTAATTGGTCTAGTAATTCTATCCTATCCTGGAACGTTTCTTGTCATGTGAAGTGTTTAATGTCTGCCATCCCTCCCATTTCTTCTGTCCCCACTTCTCAGGAGGAACCTGGCGATTTGACAGGAGTGCCGGAGGAATATCATGATCTGCGCACGGTCTTCAGTCGGTCCCAAGCCAACTCCCTTCCTCCTCACCGGTCGTATGATTGTAGTATTGATCTCCTTCCGGGGACCACTCCTCCTCGGGGTAGACTATACTCTCTGTCGGCTCCCGAACGTAAGGCTCTCGAGGATTATTTATCTGTGTCTCTTGACGCCGGTACCATAGTGCCTTCTTCCTCTCCGGCCGGGGCGGGGTTCTTTTTGTTAAGAAGAAGGACGGTACTCTGCGCCCCTGCGTGGATTATCGAGGGCTGAATGACATAACGGTTAAGAATCGTTATCCGCTTCCCCTTATGTCATCAGCCTTCGAGATTCTGCAGGGAGCCAGGTGCTTTACTAAGTTGGACCTTCGTAACGCTTACCATCTCGTGCGCATCAGAGAGGGGGACGAGTGGAAAACGGCGTTTAACACTCCGTTAGGGCATTTTGAGTACCGGGTTCTGCCGTTTGGTCTCGCCAATGCGCCAGCTGTTTTTCAGGCATTAGTTAATGATGTTCTGAGAGACATGCTGAACATCTTTGTTTTTGTCTATCTTGACGATATCCTGATTTTTTCACCGTCACTCGAGATTCATGTTCAGCACGTTCGACGTGTTCTACAGCGCCTTTTAGAGAATTGTCTCTACGTAAAGGCTGAGAAGTGCTCTTTTCATGTCTCCTCCGTTACTTTTCTCGGTTCCGTTATTTCCGCTGAAGGCATTCAGATGGATTCCGCTAAGGTCCAAGCTGTCAGTGATTGGCCCGTTCCAAGGTCACGTGTCGAGTTGCAGCGCTTTTTAGGTTTCGCTAATTTCTATCGGCGTTTCATTCGTAATTTCGGTCAAGTTGCTGCCCCTCTCACAGCTCTTACTTCTGTCAAGACGTGTTTTAAGTGGTCCGGTTCCGCCCAGGGAGCTTTTGATCTTCTAAAAGAACGTTTTACGTCCGCTCCTATCCTCGTTACTCCTGACGTCACTAGACAATTCATTGTCGAGGTTGACGCTTCAGAGGTAGGCGTGGGAGCCATTCTATCCCAGCGCTTCCAGTCTGACGATAAGGTTCATCCTTGCGCTTATTTTTCTCATCGCCTGTCGCCATCTGAGCGCAACTATGATGTGGGTAACCGTGAACTGCTCGCCATCCGCTTAGCCCTAGGCGAATGGCGACAGTGGTTGGAGGGGGCGACCGTTCCTTTTGTCGTTTGGACAGACCATAAGAACCTTGAGTACATCCGTTCTGCCAAACGACTTAATGCCCGTCAAGCTCGTTGGGTGTTGTTTTTCGCTCGTTTCGAGTTTGTGATTTCTTACCGTCCGGGTAGCAAAAACACACCAAGCCTGATGCCTTATCCCGTCTGTTTAGTTCTTCTGTGGCTTCTACTGATCCCGAGGGGATTCTTCCTTATGGGCGTGTTGTCGGGTTGACAGTCTGGGGAATTGAAAGACAGGTTAAGCAAGCACTCACGCACACTGCGTCGCCGCGCGCTTGTCCTAGTAACCTCCTTTTCGTTCCTGTTTCCACTCGTCTGGCTGTTCTTCAGTGGGCTCACTCTGCCAAGTTAGCTGGTCATCCCGGTGTTCGAGGCACTCTTGCGTCTATTCGCCAGCGCTTTTGGTGGCCGACTCAGGAGCGTGACACGCCGTTTCGTGGCTGCTTGTTCGGACTGCGCGCAGACTAAGTCGGGTAACTCTCCTCCTGCCGGTCGTCTCAGACCGCTCCCCATTCCTTCTCGACCATGGTCTCACATCGCCCTAGACTTCATTACCGGTCTGCCTTTGTCTGCGGGGAAGACTGTGATTCTTACGGTTGTCGATAGGTTCTCTAAGGCGGCACATTTCATTCCCCTCGCTAAACTTCCTTCCGCTAAGGAGACGGCACAAATCATCATCGAGAATGTGTTCAGAATTCATGGCCTCCCGTTAGACGCCGTTTCAGACAGAGGCCCGCAATTCACGTCACAGTTTTGGAGGGAGTTCTGTCGTTTGATTGGTGCGTCCGTCAGTCTCTCTTCCGGGTTTCATCCCCAGTCTAACGGTCAAGCAGAGAGGGCCAATCAGACGATTGGTCGCATACTACGCAGCCTTTCTTTCAGAAACCCTGCGTCTTGGGCAGAACAGCTCCCCTGGGCAGAATACGCTCACAACTCGCTTCCTTCGTCTGCTACCGGGTTATCTCCGTTTCAGAGTAGTCTGGGTTACCAGCCTCCTCTGTTCTCATCCCAGCTTGCCGAGTCCAGCGTTCCCTCCGCTCAAGCGTTTGTCCAACGTTGTGAGCGCACCTGGAGGAGGGTGAGGTCTGCACTTTGCCGTTACAGGGCACAGACTGTGAGAGCCGCCAATAAACGCAGGATTAAGAGTCCAAGGTATTGTTGCGGCCAGAGAGTGTGGCTTTCCACTCGCAACCTTCCTCTTACGACAGCTTCTCGTAAGTTGACTCCGCGGTTCATTGGTCCGTTCCGTGTCTCCCAGGTCGTCAATCCTGTCGCTGTGCGACTGCTTCTTCCGCGACATCTTCGTCGCGTCCATCCTGTCTTCCATGTCTCCTGTGTCAAGCCCTTTCTTCGCACCCCCGTTCGTCTTCCCTCCCCCCCCCCGTCCTTGTCGAGAGCGCACCTATTTACAAGGTACGTAAGATCATGGACATGCGTTCTCGGGGACGGGGTCACCAATACTTAGTGGATTGGGAGGGTTACGGTCCTGAGGAGAGGAGTTGGGTTCCGTCTCGGGACGTGCTGGACCGTTCACTTATTGATGATTTCCTCCGTTGCCGCCAGGATTCCTCCTCGAGTGCGCCAGGAGGCGCTCGGTGAGTGGGGGGGTACTGTCATGTTTTGTCTTAGATTGTCTTGTCATTATGCTTTCCCTTCTGTTCGTTTCCCCCTGCTGGTCTTATTAGGTTCGTTCCCTTTTTCTAGCCCTCTCTCTCCCCCTCCCTCTCTCTCCTCTCTCTATCGTTCCGTTCCTGCTCCCAGCTGTTCCTATTCCCCTAATCATCATTTAGTCTTCCCACACCTGTTCCTTATCTTTTCCCCTGATTAGAGTCCCTATTTCTTTCCTTGTTTTCCGTTCCTGCCCTGTCGGATCCTTGTCTATTGTTCACCGTGCTGTGTCTATGTATCGCCCTGTCGTGTCGTGTTTCCCTCAGATGCTGCGTGGTGAGCAGGTGTCTGAGTCTGCTACGTTCAAGTGCCTTCCCGAGGCAACCTGCAGTTCTTGATCAAGTCTCCAGTCAGTTCTCGTCATTACGAGTAGTATTATGCCTTTTGTTTGTAAAGTAACTTTACTGGATTAAAAACTCTGTTTTCGCCAAGTCGCTTTTGGGTCCTCATTCACCTGCATAACAGAGGCGGAATATTTCTTCAATTTGTCTGATGGTGGGGTTGTGCGTGGAGATGATTGCTTTTACCTCTTCCTTAAAACTCACAGCATCTTTTGTTGGTTCAGTGACATCGCCCACAATTGCTTTTACTTCGTCAAAATCCCATGTTCCCTCCATTTCCAACATCCCACCTCCCTTGGGTTTCGTGTAGCGTATTATTGGTAACATTCCCCCAGGCTTCTTTTTGGGGGTTTTCTTTTTATCCTTCTTGTCTTTAATTATTTTTCCTTCGTTGCTGTCCTCGCTGCTTCTCTTTCCTCTTCTTCTTGAATTGTACATTCTTCCTGTTCACACGCATCATTCTTGCTACTTTTACTCTGTGTTCGGCTTTAGTGTCACATTTTGCTCCATCCTCTGTTTTCTGCTTTTGTCTTCCATTCCTCTCTTTTCTATGATCCTCTAGCTCTTCTTCATCACGTTCTCGCTCCTCTTTTTCTCTCTGCTCCTTTGCTCCGGTTCTTGTCTTGGCTGGTTGCTTTCTGTTTTCCGCTCCAGCACCTTCTGCAGCTCCTCCAACAGCTCCTTATCTCACGGCTCCTCCACCTGGCACAGGCCCACCCCCAAGTGGGTTATGAGGGTGTGGGAGGCCACCATCTCTGTCTGCAGGTGGAGGATTTGGCAGTGGCAGATACAAGGAGGGACCCCATGAGAGGGTTCCACTCAGAGAAAGGCCAGCCAGCCAGGCTTCTTTTTTATTTTGTTCTTCTTCCTCTTTCTTCTCCTGTTCCACTTGATTTACCATGAATCGTCTTACAGTTTTATCTTTTGCATTTTCTGCTTCTCACGCCCACTTTCTGAAATCGTCCCACTTCACTGTTAATCTTGTTCAGTCTTCTGTTTGGTCCAGTACCCTACCCATTTTTTTTGCCATTACACTACACAGTCCTTTTGGTTCCCAGCAAAGATCCTCCATCGTACTCTTACTATTTCCCTTTCCCAGACTTAAACCCTTATGCATCTTCAACTATTCTCTTGTCGTTACCTCCTATGCATACATATGTATCTTTAACGGTTCTCTTGCCGCTACTTACTTCTTCTTATTAAATGATGCAGAAAAATTAATCCATGCTTTTGTCACTTCTAGGTTAGACTACTGCAATGCTCTATTTTCCGGCTACCCGGATAAAGCACTAAATAAAGTTCAGTTAGTGCTAAATACGGCTGCTAGAATCCTGACTAGAACCAAAAAATTTGATCATATTACTCCAGTGCTAGCCTCTCTACACTGGCTTCCTGTCAAAGCAAGGGCTGATTTCAAGGTTTTACTGCTAACCTACAAAGCATTACATGGGCTTGCTCCTACCTACCTCTCTGATTTGGTCCTGCCGTACATACCTACACGTACGCTACGGTCACAAGACGCAGGCCTCCTAATTGTCCCTAGAATTTCTAAGCAAACAGCTGGAGGCAGGGCTTTCTCCTATAGAGCTCCATTTTTATGGAATGGTCTGCCTACCCATGTCAGAGACGCAAACTCGGTCTCAACCTTTAAGTCTTTACTGAAGACTCATCTCTTCAGTGGGTCATATGATTGAGTGTAGTCTGGCCCAGGAGTGGGAAGGTGAACGGAAAGGCTCTGGAGCAACGAACCGCCCTTGCTGTCTCTGCCTGGCCGGTTCCCCTCTTTCCACTGGGATTCTCTGCCTCTAACCCTGTTACGGGGCTGAGTCACTGGCTTGCTGGGGCTCTCTCGTGCCGTCTCTGGGGGGTGCGTCACCTGGGTGGGTTGATTCACTGTTGTGGTCGGCCTGTTTGGGTCCCCCCTTGGGTTGTACCGTGTCGGAGATCTTTGTGGGCTATACTCGGCCTTGTCTCAGGATGGTAAGTTGGTGGTTGAAGATTTCCCTCTAGTGGTGTGGGGGCTGTGCTTTGGCAAAGTGGGTGGGGTTATATCCTTCCTGTTTGGCCCTGTCAGGGGGTGTCCTCGGATGGGGCCACAGTGTCTCCTGACCCCTCCTGTCTCAGCCTCCAGTATTTATGCTGCAGTAGTTTATGTGTCGGGGGGCTAGGGTCAGTTTGTTTATCTGGAGTACTTCTCCTGTCCTATTCAGTGTCCTGTGTGAATCTAAGTGTGCGTTCTCTAATTCTCTCCTTCTCTCTTTCTTTCTCTCTCTCGGAGGACCTGAGCCCTAGGACCATGTCCCAGGACTACCTGACATGAGGACTCCTTGCTGTCCCCAGTCCACCTGGCCATGCTCCTGCTCCAGTTTCAACTGTTCTGCCTTACTATTATTCAACCATGCTGGTCATTTATGAACATTTGAACATCTTGGCCACGTTCTGTTATAATCTCCACCCGGCACAGCCAGAAGAGGACTGGCCACCCCACATAGCCCGGTTCCTCTCTAGGTTTCTTCCTAGGTTTTGGCCTTTCTAGGGAGTTTTTCCTAGCCACCGTGCTTTTACACCTGCATTGTTTGCTGTTTGGGGTTTTAGGCTGGGTTTCTGTACAGCACTTTGAGATATCAGCTGATGTACGAAGGGCTATATAAATAAATTTGATTTGATTTGATTTATTCATATAAAATAACACCAGGTGCTATTACCAGTGGTTCTCAGACACGTAGACACTTCTCATAAATGCCTACAGACAATTGTCAGTGGGGCTTTTCCTGCACTCACTCTAGCCTTCTTCTAAGATGAGCTCTATTCTTCTAAGACTATGGTACATTTCTTAATTTTTATGTTTAGTTTTATTGGTTTTATAATTATTGTTATTATTTTTCATACAAATTCATTTAAATTGATTGTGCCTCAGAGTTTCGTGGATCAGGTATCTTCCCCCGGGCAGCTCACAGTAAAAGTCTGGTCTGGGTGGGTCCACGTCTGTCACGTTCTGACCTTTATTTCCTTTGTTTTGTATTTATTTAGTATGGTCAGGGCGTGAGTTGGGTGGGCAGTCTATGTTTGTTTTTCTATGATTTGGGTATTTCTATGTTTCGGCCTAGTATGGTTCTCAATCAGAGGCAGGTGTCATTAGTTGTCTCTGATTGAGAATCATACTTAGGTAGCCTGGGTTGCACTGTTTGTTTGTGGGTGATTGTCTATGTTGATGACTTGTTTCAGCGCAGCTCACATTAGCTTCACGGTTGTTATTTTGTTTACTGTTTTTGTATAGTGTTTCAGTGTTCCTTTCTTTAATTAAACATTCAACATGAACACATATCACGCTGCATATTGGTCCTCCGATCCTTCTCGCCTCTCCTCTTCAGATGAAGAGTAGGATGACCGTGACAGAATCACCCACCCACCAAGGACCGAGCTGCGTGGTAAAGGACAGCGACGACAGCAGCAGCAGCATCAACAACAGAGGCCAGCATCACAGAACTCCTGGACATGGGAGGAGATACTGAACGGAGAGGGACCCTGGGCACAGGCTGGGGAATATCGCGGTCCCAAAGCAGAGCTGGAGGCAGCGAAAGCTGAGCGGCGGTGATATGAGGAGGCAGCACGGCAGCGCGACAAGTACAAGAGACAGCCCCAAAACTGTTTTGGGGGGGGCCAGACGAGATGTGGTACTAAGCCAGGTAGCAGACCTGAGCTCACTCCTTGTGCTTATTATAAGCAGCGCATGACTGGTCAGGCACCGTGTTATGCGGTTAAGCGCACGGTGTCGCCAGTATGTGCCCATAGCCCGGTGCGCTATAGGGCAGCCCCCCGAAAGTGCCATGCGAGTGTGGGCATCGAGCCAGGGCGTATGGTGCCTTTTGGTCCAGGGTATCCTGTGCCTGCGCTCCGCTCGTGCCGGGCGAATGTATGCGCGTAGTAAGCACTAGATCTCCCATTTACATTACATTACATTTAAGTCATTTAGCAGACGCTCTTATCCAGAGCGACTTACAAATTGGTGCATTCACCTTATGACATCCAGTGGAACAGTCACTTTACAATAGTGCATCTAAATCTTAAAGGGGGGGGGGATACTTATCCTATCCTAGGTATTCCTTAAAGAGGTGGGGTTTCAGGTGTCTCCGGAAGGTGGTGATTGACTCCGCTGTCCTGGCGTCATGAGGGAGTTTGTTCCACCATTGGGGGGGCCAGAGCAGCGAACAGTTTTGACTGGGCTGAGCGGGAGCTGTACTTCCTCAGTGGTAGGGAGGCGAGCAGGCCAGAGGTGGATGAACGCAGTGCCCTTGTTTGGGTGTAGGGCCTGATCAGAGCCTGGAGGTACTGAGGTTCCGTTCCCCTCACAGCTCCGTAGGCAAGCACCATGGTCTTGTAGCGGATGCGAGCTTCAACTGGAAGCCAGTGGAGAGAACGGAGGAGCGGGGTGACGTGAGAGAACTTGGGAAGGTTGAACACCAGACGGGCTGCGGCGTTCTGGATGAGTTGAAGTGTTATGCAGGTGAATGAGGACCCAAAAGCGACTTGGCGAAAACAGAGTCTTTAATCCAGTTAAGGAAATATGCAATACTCCTAGACAAATCGGAGCGGTAAATAAAGCATAAAAAACAATTCCACTCGTAATCACGAGAACAGACTGGAGACTCGATCATAAACTGCAGGTTGCCTCGGGAAGGCACTTGACCGTAGCAGACTCAGACACCTGCTCACCACGCAGCATCTGAGGGAAACACGACACGACAGGGCGATACAAAGACACAGCACGGTGAACAATATACAAGGATCCGACAGGACAGAAACGGAAAACAAGGGGAGAAATAGGGACTCTAATCAGGGGAAAAGATAGGGAACAGGTGTGGGAAGACTAAATGATTGATTAGGGGAATAGGAACAGCTGCGAGCAGGAACGGAACGATAGAGAGAAGAGAGAGAGGGAGGGAGAGAGAAAAAAAAGGGGAACGAACCTAAAAAGACCAGCAGGGGGAAAATGAACAGAAGGAAAAGCAAAATGACAAGACAATATAAGACAAAACATGACAGTACCCCCCCACTCACCGAGCGCCTCCTGGCGCACTCGAGGAGGAATCCTGGCGGCAACGGAGGAAATCATCAATCAGTGAACGGTCCAGCACGTCCCGAGACGGAACCCAACTCCTCTCCTCAGGACCGTAACCCTCCCAATCCACTAAGTATTGGTGACCCCGTCCCCGAGAACGCATGTCCATGATCCTACGTACCTTGTAAATAGGTGCGCTCTCGACAAGGACGGGAGGGGGGAGGGAAGACGAACGGGGGTGCGAAGAAAGGGCTTGACACAGGAGACATGGAAGACAGGATGGACGCGACGAAGATGTCGCGGAAGAAGCACGCACAGCGACAGGATTGACGACCTGGGAGACACGGAACGGACCAATGAACCGCGGAGTCAACTTACGAGAAGCTGTCGTAAGAGGAAGGTTGCGAGTGGAAAGCCACACTCTCTGGCCGCAACAATACCTTGGACTCTTAATCCTACGTTTATTGGCGGCTCACAGTCTGTGCCCTGTAACGGCAAAGTGCAGACCTCACCCTCCTCCAGGTGCGCTCACAACGTTGGACAAACGCTTGAGCGGAGGGAACGCTGGACTCGGCAAGCTGGGATGAGAACAGAGGAGGCTGGTAACCCAGACTACTCTGAAACGGAGATAACCCGGTAGTAGACGAAGGAAGCGAGTTGTGAGCGTATTCTGCCCAGGGGAGCTGTTCTGCCCAAGACGCAGGGTTTCTGAAAGAAAGGCTGCGTAGTATGCGACCAATCGTCTGATTGGCCCTCTCTGCTTGACCGTTAGACTGGGGATGAAACCCGGAAGAGAGACTGACGGACGCACCAATCAAACGACAGAACTCCCTCCAAAACTGTGACGTGAATTGCGGGCCTCTGTCTGAAACGGCGTCTAACGGGAGGCCATGAATTCTGAACACATTCTCGATGATGATTTGTGCCGTCTCCTTAGCGGAAGGAAGTTTAGCGAGGGGAATGAAATGTGCCGCCTTAGAGAACCTATCGACAACCGTAAGAATCACAGTCTTCCCCGCAGACAAAGGCAGACCGGTAATGAAGTCTAGGGCGATGTGAGACCATGGTCGAGAAGGAATGGGGGGCGGTCTGAGACGACCGGCAGGAGGAGAGTTACCTGACTTAGTCTGCGCGCAGTCCGAACAAGCAGCCACGAAACGGCGCGTGTCACGCTCCTGAGTCGGCCACCAAAAGCGCTGGCGAATAGAAGCAAGAGTGCCTCGAACACCGGGATGACCAGCTAACTTGGCAGAGTGAGCCCACTGAAGAACAGCCAGACGAGTGGAAACAGGAACGAAAAGAAGGTTACTAGGACAAGCGCGCGGCGACGCAGTGTGCGTGAGTGCTTGCAACCTGTCTTTCAATTCCCCAGACTGTCAACCCGACAACACGCCCATAAGGAAGAATCCCCTCGGGATCAGTAGAAGCCACAGAAGAACTAAAAGACGGGATAAGGCATCAGGCTTGGTGTTCTTGCTACCCGGACGGTAAGAAATCACAAACTCGAAACGATCAACGCCCAACGAGCTTGACGAGCATTAAGTCGTTTGGCAGAACGGATGTACTCAAGGTTCTTATGGTCTGTCCAAACGACAAAAGGAACGGTCGCCCTCCAACCACTGTCGCCATTCGCCTAGGGCTAAGCGGATGGCGAGCAGTTCGTGTTACCCACATCATAGTTGCGTTCAGATGGCGACAGGCGATGAGAAAAATAAGCGCAAGGATGAACCTTATCGTCAGACTGGAAGCGCTGGGATAGAATGGCTCCCACGCCTACCTCTGAAGTCAACCTCGACAATGAATTGTCTAGTGACGTCAGGAGTAACGAGGATAGGAGCGGACGTAAAACGTTCTTTTAGAAGATCAAAAGCTCCTGGGCGGAACCGGACCACTTAAAACACGTCTTGACAGAAGTAAGAGCTGTGAGAGGGGCAGCAACTTGACCGAAATTACGAATGAAACGCCGATAGAAATTAGCGAAACCTAGAAAGCGCTGCAACTCGACACGTGACCTGGAACGGGCCACTCACTGACAGCTTGGACCTTAGCGGAATCCATCTGAATGCCTTCAGCGGAAATAACGGAACCGAGAAAAGTAACGGAGGAGACATGAAAAGAGCACTTCTCAGCCTTCACGTAGAGACAATTCTCTAAAAGGCGCTGGAGAACACGTCGAACGTGCTGAACATGAATCTCGAGTGACGGTGAAAAAATCAGGATATCGTCAAGGTAGACAAAAACAAAGATGTTCAGCATGTCTCTCAGAACATCATTAACTAATGCCTGAAAAACAGCTGGCGCATTGGCGAGACCAAACGGCAGAACCCGGTACTCAAAATGCCCTAACGGAGTGTTAAACGCCGTTTTCCACTCGTCCCCCTCTCTGATGCGCACGAGATGGTAAGCGTTACGAAGGTCCAACTTAGTAAAGCACCTGGCTCCCTGCAGAATCTCGAAGGCTGATGACATAAGGGGAAGCGGATAACGATTCCTAACCGTTATGTCATTCAGCCCTCGATAATCCACGCAGGGGCGCAGAGTACCGTCCTTTTTCTTAACAAAAAAATCCCCGCCCCGGCCGGAGAGGAAGAAGGCACTATGGTACCGGCGTCAAGAGACACAGACAAATAATCCTCGAGAGCCTTACGTTCGGGAGCCGACAGAGAGTATAGTCTACCCCGAGGAGGAGTGGTCCCCGGAAGGAGATCAATACTACAATCATACGACCGGTGAGGAGGAAGGGAGTTGGCTCGGGACCGACTGAAGACCGTGCGCAGATCATGATATTCCTCCGGCACTGCTGTCAAATCGCCAGGTTCCTCCTGAGGAGTGGGGACAGAAGAAATGGGAGGGATGGCAGACATTAAACACTTCACATGACAAGAAACGTTCCAGGATAGGATAGAATTACTAGACAAATTAATAGAAGGATTATGACATACTAGCCAGGGATGACCCAAAACAACAGGTGTAAAAGGTGAACGAAAAATCAAAAAAGAAATAGTCTCTGTCATGCGGGTGAAAGAGGACCCAAAAGCGACTTAACAGAAACAGAGTTTATTCAAGTCCAAACAGAAAACGACAAATCCTGAATCCTTAACAGGAAATGTCCAAACAGGGAATAACAGAAATCCTCTAGTCTGTAGAGGGGAATAACAGGAGAAGCGGCCACAGACTGCAGGTCGCTTCGGGTAGGCGCAGGCCGTAGCTGACAGAGACACCTGCTCACACGCAGCATCTGATGAAGGCAAAAACACGACAGGACAGGGCGATACACAATCACAGCACGGTGAATTCTAAACAAGGAACCGACAGGACAGGAACGGAACACAAAGGAAGAAATAGGGACTCTAATCAGGGGAAAGGATCGGGAACAGGTGTGGGAAGACTAAATGATGATTAGGGGAATAGGAACAGCTGGGAGCAGGAACGGAACGATAGAGAGAAGAGAGAGCGAGAGAGTGAGAGAGGGAGGGGAGAGAGAGGGATAGAAAGAGGGAAAGAACCTAATAAGACCAGCAGAGGGAAACGAATAGAATGGGGAGCACAGGGACAAGACATGATAATAAATGACAAACATGACAGTACCCCCCACTCACCGAGCGCCTCCTGGCGCACTCGAGGAGGAATCCTGGCGGCAACGGAGGAAATCATCGATGAGTGAACGGTCCAGCACGTCCCGAGACGGAACCCAACTCCTCTCCTCAGGACCGTAACCCTCCCAATCCACTAAGTATTGGTGACCCCGTCCCCGAGAACGCATGTCCATGATCTTATGTACCTTGTAAATAGGTGCGCTCTCGACAAGGACGGGAGGGGGGAGGGAAGACGAACGGGGGTGCGAAGAAAGGGCTTAACACAGGAGACATGGAAGACAGGATGGACGCGACGAAGATGTCGCGGAAGAAGCAGTCGCACAGCGACAGGATTGACGACCTGGGAGACACGGAACGGACCAATGAACCGCGGAGTCAACTTACGAGAAGCTGTCGTAAGAGGAAGGTTGCGAGTGGAAAGCCACACTCTCTGGCCGCAACAATACCTTGGACTCTTAATCCTGCGTTTATTGGCGGCTCTCACCGTCTGTGCCCTGTAACGGCAAAGTGCAGACCTCACCCTCCTCCAGGTGCGCTCACAACGTTGGACAAACGCTTGAGCGGAGGGAACGCTGGACTCGGCAAGCTGGGATGAGAACAGAGGAGGCTGGTAACCCAGACTACTCTGAAACGGAGATAACCCGGTAGCAGACGAAGGAAGCGAATTGTGAGCGTATTCTGCCCAGGGGAGCTGTTCTGCCCAAGACGCAGGGTTTCTGAAAGAAAGGCTGCGTAGTATGCGACCAATCGTCTGATTGGCCCTCTCTGCTTGACCGTTAGACTGGGGATGAAACCCGGAAGAGAGACTGACGGACGCACCAATCAAACGACAGAACTCCCTCCAAAACTGTGACGTGAATTGCGGGCCTCTGTCTGAAACGGCGTCTAACGGGAGGCCATGAATTCTGAATACATTCTCAATAATGATTTGTGCCGTCTCCTTAGCGGAAGGAAGTTTAGCGAGGGGAATGAAATGTGCCGCCTTAGAGAACCTATCGACAACCGTAAGAATCACAGTCTTCCCCGCAGACAAAGGCAGACCGGTAATGAAGTCTAAGGCGATGTGAGACCATGGTCGAGAAGGAATGGGGAGCGGTCTGAGACGACCGGCAGGAGGAGAGTTACCCGACTTAGTCTGCGCGCAGTCCGAACAAGCAGCCACGAAACGGCGCGTGTCACGCTCCTGAGTCGGCCACCAAAAGCGCTGGCGAATAGACGCAAGAGTGCCTCGAACACCGGGATGACCAGCTAACTTGGCAGAGTGAGCCCACTGAAGAACAGCCAGACGAGTGGAAACAGGAACGAAAAGGAGGTTACTAGGACAAGCGCGCGGCGACGCAGTGTGCGTGAGTGCTTGCTTAACCTGTCTTTCAATTCCCCAGACTGTTAACCCGACAACACGCCCATAAGGAAGAATCCCCTCGGGATCAGTAGAAGCCACAGAAGAACTAAACAGACGGGATAAGGCATCAGGCTTGGTGTTCTTGCTACCCGGACGGTAAGAAATCACAAACTCGAAACGAGCGAAAAACAACGCCCAACGAGCTTGACGGGCATTAAGTCGTTTGGCAGAACGGATGTACTCAAGGTTCTTATGGTCTGTCCAAACGACAAAAGGAACGGTCGCCCCCTCCAACCACTGTCGCCATTCGCCTAGGGCTAAGCGGATGGCGAGCAGTTCACAGTTACCCACATCATAGTTGCGCTCAGATGGCGACAGGCGATGAGAAAAATAAGCGCAAGGATGAACCTTATCGTCAGACTGGAAGCGCTGGGATAGAATGGCTCCCACGCCTACCTCTGAAGCGTCAACCTCGACAATGAATTGTCTAGTGACGTCAGGAGTAACGAGGATAGGAGCGGACGTAAAACGTTCTTTTAGAAGATCAAAAGCTCCCTGGGCGGAACCGGACCACTTAAAACACGTCTTGACAGAAGTAAGAGCTGTGAGAGGGGCAGCAACTTGACCGAAATTACGAATGAAACGCCGATAGAAATTAGCGAAACCTAAAAAGCGCTGCAACTCGACACGTGACCTTGGAACGGGCCAATCACTGACAGCTTGGACCTTAGCGGAATCCATCTGAATGCCTTCAGCGGAAATAACGGAACCGAGAAAAGTAACGGAGGAGACATGAAAAGAGCACTTCTCAGCCTTTACGTAGAGACAATTCTCTAAAAGGCGCTGTAGAACACGTCGAACGTGCTGAACATGAATCTCGAGTGACGGAGAAAAAATCAGGATATCGTCAAGATAGACAAAAACAAAGATGTTCAGCATGTCTCTCAGAACATCATTAACTAATGCCTGAAAAACAGCTGGCGCATTGGCGAGACCGAACGGCAGAACCCGGTACTCAAAATGCCCTAACGGAGTGTTAAACGCCGTTTTCCACTCGTCCCCCTCTCTGATGCGCACGAGATGGTAAGCGTTACGAAGGTCCAACTTAGTAAAGCACCTGGCTCCCTGCAGAATCTCGAAGGCTGATGACATAAGGGGAAGCAGATAACGATTCTTAACCGTTATGTCATTCAGCCCTCGATAATCCACGCAGGGGCGCAGAGTACCGTCCTTCTTCTTAACAAAAAGAACCCCGCCCCGGCCGGAGAGGAAGAAGGCACTATGGTACCGGCGTCAAGAGACACAGACAAATAATCCTCGAGAGCCTTACGTTCGGGAGCCGACAGAGAGTATAGTCTACCTCGAGGAGGAGTGGTCCCCGGAAGGAGATCAATACTACAATCATACGACCGGTGAGGAGGAAGGGAGTTGGCTCGGGACCGACTGAAGACCGTGCGCAGATCATGATATTCCTCCGGCACTCCTGTCAAATCGCCAGGTTCCTCCTGAGAAGTAGGGACAGAAGAAACGGGAGGGATGGCAGACATTAAACACTTCACATGACAAGAAACGTTCCAGGATAGGATAGAATTACTAGACCAATTAATAGAAGGATTATGACATACTAGCCAGGGATGACCCAAAACAACAGGTGTAAACGGTGAACGGAAAATCAAAAAAGAAATAGTCTCACTGTGGTTACCAGATACTGTGAGGGTTAAAGGTAGTGTCTCAAATCTGATACTGGGAAGATGACTACCATCTAAGGCGAACATGGGCGTAGGCTTCTCTAACTCTCTGAAAGGAATGTCATGTTTCCGAACCCATGCTTCGTCCATGAAACAACCCTCAGCCCCAGAGTCTATCAAGGCACTACATGTAGCACCCGAACCGGTCCAGCGTAGATGGACCGACAAAGTAGTACAGGATTTTGATGGAGAGACTTGAGTAGTTGCGCTCACCTGTAGCCCTCCGCTTACAGATGAGCTCTGGCTTTTACTGGACATGAATTAACAAAATGTCCAGCTACTCCGCAATAGAGGCACAGGCGGTTGGTGATCCTCCGTTCCCTCTCCTTAGTCGAGATGCGAATCCCTCCCAGCTGCATGGGCTCAGTCTCAAAGCCAGAGGAGGGAGATGGTTGCGATGCGGAGCAGGGAAACACCGTTGATGCGAGCTCTCTTCCACGAGCCCGGTGACGAAGATCTACCCGTCGTTCTATGCGGATGGCGAGAGCAATCAAAGAGTCCACATCTGAAGGAACCTCCCGGGAGAGAATCTCATCCTTAACCACTGCGTGGAGTCCCTCCAGAAAACGAGCGAGCAGCGCCGGCTCGTTCCACTCACTAGAGGCAGCAAGAGTGCGAAACTCAATAGAATAATCCGTTATGGACCGTTCACCTTGGCATAAGGAAGCCAGGGCCCTAGAAGCCTCCCCACCAAAAACTGAACGGTCAAAAACCCGAATCATCTCCTCTTTAAAGTTCTGGAACTTGTTAGAGCAATCAGCCCTTGCCTCCCAGATAGCTGTGCCCCATTCTCGAGCCCGGCCAGTAAGGAGTGAAATGACGTAAGCAACCCGAGCTCTCTCTCTAGAGTATGTGTTGGGTTGGAGAGAGAACACAATCTCACACTGCGTGAGAAAGGAGCGGCACTCAGTGGGCTGCCCGGAGTAGCAAGGTGGGTTATTAACCCTAGGTTCTGGAGGCTCGGCAGGCCAGGAAGTAACAGGTGGCACGAGACGTAAACTCTGGAACTGTCCAGAGAGGTCGGAAACCTGAGCGGCCAGGTTCTCCACGGCATGGCGAGCAGCAGACAATTCCTGCTCGTGTCTGCCGAGCATGGCTCCTTGGATCTCGACGGCAGTGTAACGAGCGTCTGAAGTCGCTGGGTCCATTCCTTGGTCGGTTCCTTCTGTCATGCGGGTGAAAGAGGACCCAAAAGCGACTTAACAGAAACAGAGTTTATTCAAGTCCAAACAGAAAACGACAAATCCTGAATCCTTAACAGGAAATGTCCAAACAGGGAATAACAGAAATCCTCTAGTCTGTAGAGGGGAATAACAGGAGAAGCGGCCACAGACTGCAGGTCGCTTCGGGTAGGCGCAGGCCGTAGCTGACAGAGACACCTGCTCACACGCAGCATCTGATGAAGGCAAAAACACGACAGGACAGGGCGATACACAATCACAGCACGGTGAATTCTAAACAAGGAACCGACAGGACAGGAACGGAACACAAAGGAAGAAATAGGGACTCTAATCAGGGGAAAGGATCGGGAACAGGTGTGGGAAGACTAAATGATGATTAGGGGAATAGGAACAGCTGGGAGCAGGAACGGAACGATAGAGAGAAGAGAGAGCGAGAGAGTGAGAGAGGGAGGGGGAGAGAGAGGGATAGAAAGAGGGAAAGAACCTAATAAGACCAGCAGAGGGAAACGAATAGAATGGGGAGCACAGGGACAAGACATGATAATAAATGACAAACATGACAGTCTCACTGTGGTTACCAGATACTGTGAGGGTTAAAGGTAGTGTCTCAAATCTGATACTGGGAAGATGACTACCATCTAAGGCGAACATGGGCGTAGGCTTGTCTAACTGTCTGAAAGGAATGTCATGTTTCCGAGCCCATGCTTCGTCCATGAAACAACCCTCAGCCCCAGAGTCTATCAAGGCACTGCATGTAGCACCCAAACCGGTCCAGCGTAGATGGACCGACATAGTAGTACAGGATCTAGATGGAGAGACCTGAGTAGTAGCGCTCACCAGTAGCCCTCCGCTTACTGATGAGCTCTGGCTTTTACTGGACATGAATTGACAAAATGTCCATCAAGTCCGCAATAGAGGCACAGGCGGTTGGTGATCCTCCGTTCCCTCTCCTTAGTCGAGATGCGAATACCTCCCAGCTGCATGGGCTCAGTCTCTGAGCCAGAGGAGGGAGATGGTTGCGATGCGGAGCAGGGAAACACCGTTGACGCGAGCTCTCTTCCACGAGCTTGGTGACGAAGATCTACCCGTCGTTCTATGCGGATGGCGAGAGCAATCAAAGAGTCCACACTGGAAGGAACCTCCCGGGAGAGAATCTCATCTTTAACCACTGCGTGGAGTCCCTCCAGAAAACGAGCGAGCAGCGCCGGCTCGTTCCAGTCACTAGAGGCAGCAAGAGTGCGAAACTCTATAGAGTAATCCGTTATGGATCGATCACCTTGGCATAGGGAAGCCAGGGCCCTAGAAGCCTCCCTACCAAAAACTGAACGGTCAAAAACCCGAATCATCTCCTCTTTAAAGTTCTGGTAATTGTTAGAACAATCAGCCCTTGCCTCCCAGATAGCTGTGCCCCACTCTCGAGCCCGGCCAGTAAGGAGTGAAATGACGTAAGCAACCCGAGCTCTCTCTCTAGAGTATGTGTTGGGTTGGAGAGAGAACACAATATCACACTGGGTGAGAAAGGAGCGGCACTCCGTGGGCTGCCCGGAGTAGCAAGGTGGGTTATTAACCCTAGGTTCCGGAGGCTCGGCAGACCAGGAAGTAACAGGTGGCACGAGACGAAGACTCTGGAACTGTCCAGAGAGGTCGGAAACCTGAGCGGCCAGGTTCTCCATGGCATGACGAGCAGCAGACAATTCCTGCTCGTGTCTGCCGAGCATGGCTCCTTGGATCTCGACGGCAGTGTTACGAGCGTCTGTAGTCGCTGGGTCCATTCTTTGGTCGGATCCTTCTGTTATGCAGGTGAATGAGGACCCAAAAGCGACTTGGCGAAAACAGAGTCTTTAATCCAGTTAAGGAAATATGCAATACTCCTAGACAAATCGGAGCGGTAAATAAAGCATAAAAAACAATTCCACTCGTAATCACGAGAACAGACTGGAGACTCGATCATAAACTGCAGGTTGCCTCGGGAAGGCACTTGACCGTAGCAGACTCAGACACCTGCTCACCACGCAGCATCTGAGGGAAACACGACACGACAGGGCGATACAAAGACACAGCACGGTGAACAATATACAAGGATCCGACAGGACAGAAACGGAAAACGAGGGGAGAAATAGGGACTCTAATCAGGGGAAAAGATAGGGAACAGGTGTGGGAAGACTAAATGATTGATTAGGGGAATAGGAACAGCTGGGAGCAGGAACGGAACGATAGAGAGAAGAGAGAGAGGGAGGGAGAGAAAAAAAAAAGGGGAACGAACCTAAAAAGACCAGCAGGGGGAAAACGAACAGAAGGAAAAGCAAAATGACAAGACAATATAAGACAAAACATGACATGAAGGGGTTTAATGGCACAGGCAGGGAGCCCAGCCAACAGCGAGTTGCAGTAATCCAGACGGGAGATGACAAGTGCCTGGATTAGGACCTGTGCCGCTTCCTGTGTGAGGCAGGGTCGTACTCTGCGGATGTTGTAGTGCATGAACCTGCAGGAACGGGCCACCGCCTTGATGTTGGTTGAGAACGACAGGGTATTGTCCAGGATCACACCAAGGTTCTTAGCGCTCTGGGAGGAGGACACAATGGAGTTGTCAACCGTGATGGCGAGATCATGGAACGGGCAGTCCTTCCCCGGGAGGAAGAGCAGCTCCGTCTTGCCGAGGTTCAGCTTGAGGTGGTGATCCGTCATCCACACTGATATGTCTGCCAGACATGCAGAGATGCGATTCGCCACCTGGTCATCAGAAGGGGGAAAGGAGAAGATTAGTTGTGTGTCGTCTGCATAGCAATGATAGGAGAGACCATGTGAGATTATGACAGAGCCAAGTGACTTGGTGTATAGCGAGAATAGGAGAGGGCCTAGAACAGAGCCCTGGGGGACACCAGTGGTGAGAGCGCGTGGTGAGGAGACAGATTCTCGCCACGCCACCTGGTAGGAGCGACCTGTCAGGTAGGACGCAATCCAAGCGTGGGCCGCGCCGGAGATGCCCAACTCGGAGAGGGTGGAGAGGAGGATCTGATGGTTCACAGTATCGAAGGCAGCCGATAGATCTAGAAGGATGAGAGCAGAGGAGAGAGAGTTAGCTTTAGCAGTGCGGAGCGCCTCCGTGATACAGAGGAGAGCAGTCTCAGTTGAATGACTAGTCTTGAAACCTGACTGATTTGGATCAAGAAGGTCATTCAGAGAGAGATAGCGGGAGAGCTAGCCAAGGACAGCACGTTCAAGAGTTTTGGAGAGAAAAGAAAGAAGGGATACTGGTCTGTAATTGTTGACATCGGAGGGATCGAGTGTAGGTTTTTTCAGAAGGGGTGCAACTCTCGCTCTCTTGAAGACGGAAGGGACGTAGCCAGCGGTCAGTGATGAGTTGATGAGCGAGGTGAGGTAAGGGAGAAGGTCTCCGGAAATGGTCTGGAGAAGAGGGGAGGGGATAGGGTCAAGCGGGCAGGTTGTTGGGCGGCCGGCCGTCACAAGACGCGAGATTTCATCTGGAGAGAGAGGGAGAAAGAGGTCAGAGCACAGGTTAGGGCAGTGTGAGCAGAACCAGCGGTGTCGTTTGACTTAGCAAACGAGGATCGGATGTCGTCGACCTTCTTTTCAAAATGGTTGACGAAGTCGTCTGCAGAGAGGGAGGAGGGGGGAGGGGGAGGAGGATTCAGGAGGGAGGAGAAGGTGGCAAAGAGCTTCCTAGGGTTAGAGGCAGATGCTTGGAATTTAGCGTGGTAGAAAGTGGCTTTAGCAGCAGAGACAGAGGAGGAAAATGTAGAGAGGAGGGAGTGAAAGGATGCCAGGTCCGCAGGGAGGCGAGTTTTCCTCCATTTCCGCTCGGCTGCCCGGAGCCCTGTTCTGTGAGCTCGCAATGAGTCATCGAGCCACGGAGCGGGAGGGGAGGACCGAGCCGGCCTGGAGGATAGGGGACATAGAGAGTCAAAGGATGCAGAGAGGGAGGAGAGGAGGGTTGAGGAGGCAGAATCAGGAGATAGGTTGGAGAAGGTTTGAGCGGAGGGAAGAGATGATAGGATGGAAGAGGAGAGAGTAGCGGGGGAGAGAGAGCGAAGGTTGGGACAGCGCGATACCATCCGAGTAGGGGCAGTGTGGGAGGTGTTGGATGAGAGCGAGAGGGAAAAGGATACAAGGTAGTGGTCGGAGACTTGGAGGGGAGTTGCAATGAGGTTAGTGGAAGAACAGCATCTAGTAAAGATGAGGTCGAGCGTATTGCCTGCCTTGTGAGTAGGGGGGGAAGGTGAGAGGGTGAGGTCAAAAGAGGAGAGGAGTGGAAAGAAGGAGGCAGAGAGGAATGAGTCAAAGGTAGACGTGGGGAGGTTAAAGTCGCCCAGAACTGTGAGAGGTGAGCCGTCCTCAGGAAAGGAGCTTATCAAGGCATCAAGCTCATTGATGCTCTCCGAGGGAACCTGGAGGGCGATAAATGATAAGGATGTTAAGTTTGAAAGGGCTGGTAACTGTGACAGCATGGAATTCAAAGGAGGCGATAGACAGATGGGTAAGGGGAGAAAGAGGGAATGACCACTTGGGAGAGATGAGGATCCCGGTGCCACCACCCCGCTGACCAGAAGCTCTCGGGTGTGCGAGAACACGTGGGCGGACGAAGAGAGAGCAGTAGGAGTAGCAGTGTTGTCTGTGGTGATCCATGTTTCCGTTAGTGCCAAGAAGTCGAGGGACTGGAGGGAGGCATAGGCTGAGATGAACTCTGCCTTGTTGACCGCAGATCGGCAATTCCAGAGGCTACCGGAGACCTGGAACTCCACGTGGGTCGTGCGCGCTGGGACCACCAGATTAGGGTGGCCGCGGCCACACGGTGTGGAGCGTTTGTATGGTCTGTGCAGAGAGGAGAGAACAGGGATAAACAGACACATAGTTAACAGGCTACAGAAGAGGCTACGCTAATGCAAAGGAGATTGGAATGACAAGTGGACTACACGTCTCGAATGTTCAGAAAGTTAAGCTACGTAGCAAGAATCTTATTGACTAAAATGATTAAAATGATACAGTACTGCTGAAGTACTGCTGAAGTAGGCTAGCTGGCAGTGGGTGCGTTGTTGACACTACACTAATCAAGTCGTTCCGTTGAGTGTAATAGTTTCTACAGTGCTGCTATTCGGGGGCTAGCTGGCTAGCTAGTAGTGTTGTTTACGTTACGTTGCGTTAAAAGAACGACAATAGCTGGCTAGCTAACCTAGAAAATCGCTCTAGACTACACAATTATCTTTGATACAAAGACGGCTATGTAGCTAGCTATGTAGCTAGCTACGATCAAACAAATCAAACCGTTGTACTGTAATGAAATGAAATGAAAATGTGATACTACCTGTGAATGCGACCGGGTTGTTGAGTTCTATTCAGAAGACGTTGGCTAGCGTTAGCTAGCTGTTGGCTAGCTAGCAGAGTCTCCTACGTTAAGGACGACAAATAGCTGGCTAGCTAACCTCGGTAAATTAAGATAATCACTCTAAGACTACACACTCTAAACCTAAACAACACAATTATCTAATAACGAAGATACGAAGACAGCAAAGACAGCTATGTAGCTAGCTAACACTACACTGATCAAGTCGTTCAGTTGAGTGTAATAGTTTCTCCAGTGCAGCTAATCAGTGGACGTTAGCTAGCTGGCTAGTGAAGACTACGTTAGGACGGCGAAATACGATAATTACGCAATTATCTTTGATACAAAGACGGCTATGTAGCTAGCTGAGAAGAAATTGCTAAGATTAGACAAATCAAACCGTTGTGCTATAATGAAATATAATGAAATGTAAAAAGTTATACTACCTGCGGGAGCGAAGCGCCAATGCGACCACTCGCTCCAAACCGGAAGTATGTGTCCCAGTGAAGGTCTGCAAGAGAACACCGTGCTTACCCACAGCCCGGTTCAACCTGTGCCTGCAATCTGGAGGGTCCGGGCTAGAGTAGTTGTCCAGCCTGGGGAAGTGGTGCCAAGGCTGCGCACCAGAGCTACAGTGCTCCCGCACAGCCCGGTCCTTCAGGCTCCTCCTAACACCAAGCCTCCTGAAGGTCTCCCCAGCCTGGTGGTTCCTGTGGCAGCCCCACGCACCAGGCTGTCTCTCTGTCTCCTCCCTGCAGGTGGTCCCGCCTGTCCGGCGCTGCCGCCGGAGTCTCCCGCCTGTCCGGCGCTGCCGCCGGAGTCTCCCGCCTGTCCGGCGCTGCCGCCGGAGTCTCCCGCCTGTCCGGCGCTGCCGCCGGAGTCTCCCGCCTGTCCGGCGCTGCCGCCGGAGTCTGAGGCGCCAGAGCCCCTCTGTCCCTAGCTGCCGCCCCTCTGTCCCGAGCTGCCGCCCCTCTGTCCAGTGGGGTCATTCAATAGGGTCGCCGTGGCTAGGAGGCCACGGAAGCGGACAAGGTGGGGGACTAAGACTACGGTGAAGTGGGGGCCACGTCCAGCACCAGAGCCGCCACCGCGGACAGATGCCCACCCAGACCCTCCCCTATAGGTTCAGGTTTTGCGGCCGGAGTCCGCACCTTGGGGGGGGGGTGGTGTACTATCACACCCTGACCATAGTTTGCTTTGTATGTTTCTATGTTTTGGTTGGTCAGGGTGTGAGCTGAGTGGGCATTCTATGTTACATGTCTAGTTTGTCTAGTTCTATGTTTGGCCTGATATGGTTCTCAATCAGAGGCAGGTGTTCGTCATTGTCTCTGATTGGGAACCATATTTGGGTAGCCTGTTGGGTTTTGTGGGTGATTGTCCTTGTTACTGTCTCTGTGTTCTTTGCACCAGTATTAGGCTGTTTCGGTTTTCGTGGTACATTTATTGTTTTTGTATTTGATTCGTGTTTTATTAAACATGGATTGCAATAGCCACGCCGCATTTTGGTCTGACTCTACTTCACCTAAAGAGAACCGTTACAACGTCAACTTTAGTCAGACGGGAATTTCCTTCACACTGAATGCACCCCTGGTGTTCTCTTGCAGACCTTCACTGGGATGCTCCAAGGGTAGAATCACTGATCCTGTAGAAATTCAACACCAGGGACACCTGAAGTCAATATTAAATGAATCACTCTTTATAGTCAGTTAACTGGAGAGTTTACAACAAACACGGGTACAAAGTACAAGTGTGCCACAAGCTCCCCCAGGGCAGTCCATTCAGTCCTCTTATATACTGCTTCACAAAAAAAGCTACATAGGCATGGTTCATAGGGTTGGTTCCTGCAGGCTGTTATATCACGAGCTCAGTTTCCCAAGAAACTTCTTCTGGGCATTCTGCCAATTGGTCTGAGGTCAGTCACCTGCATGAACCAAGATCGAGTGAGGGAACATGCATACATACTGTGTACAATTCAAGGCTCTCTTCAGTCTATAACATGTTCCCTTACAAAGTGTTGGAAAGACAATGGAAAGATAGGAAGGGTGTTGAACCATCTGATTTGTTAATTATGCATTTTTTTCAAGATTATTGATGAGAAGTATCATCAAAACCCATTGGGTATCTCATTGCACCCTCGTATGTCATGTTTGTAGATATGCAGACTGTCACGTCCTGACCATGGAGAGCCTTTGGTTCTCCATGATGTTTAGGTCAGAGCGTAACTAGGTGGGTGTTCTAGTCATTTGGTTTCTATGTTTTGGGATTGAGTATGGTTCCCAATTTGAGGCAGCTGATTATCGTTGTCTCTAATTGGGGATCATACTTAAGTGTTCCCTGTTCTCACCTACTCTGTGGGATATTGTTTTTGAGAGAGGGCATGTAGCACTTCAGTACTGCACGGTCGACGTTTGTTGTTTTGTTTGAAAGTTTCACTAAAATAAAGATGTGGAACTTTAATCATGCTGCGCCTTGGTCCGTCTCTCAACATGACCGTGACACAAACAGAGGAAAAGTACATTTACATTCCAATACTTCTGACAGCCAACTTACTAACTGTGCCCATAACTTTTGAACTTCATAGCATTCCCAGAAGGTATGGATTATTGAGTCATTGTTAGTTTTACACTTAAGACATGACTCTGCCATTGTGCTGTAGAATTAGATAATTTTGTCTCTTGTGCAATATATTTTACACATTAGTTTATACTGGATTAAGTGTAATTTCCGTTAATTGTAATTTCGTTAGTTATGTTCCAACAGTCCTTCCATCTTGTGGGAAATTCCACGGTAACAGATTGGCATCATGGGTCCCAGATCTGTACTATACAGAAATGCATAATTATGAATGTCATTCTCTTAATGGTGAGGTATCCTAGTACACAAAGTAGGACAATTTAGAATTCTCCGTTGCATATTTGGGTATCATTTTTCACACGGGCTATTATTCTAATGAGCTATTCCCCAATTCATGACCAAATTTGGTTGTACTGGACCATATCTGTACCAATCATAGACGTCTATGTTTCAGAGGTTTGGACATCACAGTACAGCAGCGTAGAGTAGAGTACAGTAAATAATACTGTACTCTAGCGTGCTCTACTGTAATGTCATACTCAAGCTGACGGTTCCATGGGAGGAGCTAATTGAGGAAGCCTACGAGAGGAAGCTTTTAACCTCTCTGGGATATTCGGGACGCAAGCGTCCCACCTAAACAACGGCCAGTGAAAGTGCAGGGCGCCAAATTCAAAACAACAGAAATCCCATAATTAAAATTCCTCAAACATACAAGTATTTCACACCATTTTAAAGATACACTTGTTGTAAATCCAGACATCATTCAAGTTTTAGAAACTTCAGAGTGTTTTCTATCAAAATCTACTAATTATATGCATATTTGAGCTTTTAGGAGTGAGTAGCAGGCATTTTACTCTGGGCACCTTTTTATCCAAGTTACACAATACTGCCTCCCAGTCCCAAAGAAGTTAAAGTACCAGGCACTTTTGGATGAAGGTACTAACAAGGGATTGAAGACCAAGTGTCTACCAGTGGAAGTTGGGGCAAGAGGCTTCCCAGGCCAGTCTCAGTGGAGGGCACTAATGATCCTTGAAGTAAATAGAGTACAGAGGAAGAAGATCTGTCACACAGTTGGGCAGGAAGCAGAGAGGTCAACACAATGGCTTGGCTGAAGAGGAAGGAGAGGTGGTCAAGCCAACCTTGCTCAGATCGGGCTGGATAAAACTGATCGGCGCACTTTTTGGAAGGTGTAGTGAACAGTGCCGGAACACCTAATGAAGAGGGGACCTCACCTGAGGATGAGCCAGGAGCAGCACTACTGCTGTTTGCAGGTAATTCCACAACTGAAAGTTCAGTGACAACCAGGAACAGACAGACTGGTTGGCAACCAAGAAAGATTGGTTACAGCTGGAAAGACAGTATTGGGAGTAGAGGCCTGGCTAGCCAAAGCATGCAATAATGAGGGAGCTCTGTCATGAGAAGTAGTTTGGAGTGCTGCGTTTAAAAAAATGTTTTGAATAATAATTATTATTGTATTTTCAGCACCCGTACTTCCTGTGGCTATGACCCAAAAAGCATTGCTATGGAATGATTTATTGAGAGATACCCCATGAGGCACCCGAGAGGGGTGAAGGAAGAACGGCTCACTGGTCAGACTGTCACAAGTGTAGAGAGGTGTGAGGCAGTCGCAGGTTTAGAACTTCTGAGTTTATTAAAGCACTATAACTATAAAAGCGGGACGAAACCCAAAGTGAAAAATAATAAAGTACTCAGGAAAATAGTAGGAGAGATTCCTCTCAGGAAAACAAGCAACATTTACAATGACCGACAAAAACAAATGACAGAGAGAGTATATATACGGAGTGGGTATTGGAACCAGGTGTGTGTAACGATGACGAGACAAGTCTGGGGTTGATGAGTGAAGGGCGTTTGCCAGCAGAAGGTTCGGCAGCAGCTAGAAGGCCGGCGACACCGAACTCCTGAGCTGGACAGTAGGGGCAGCCAAAGCGAAGGCTGGTGTGACACAGACACAGATGATGACTTTGCCTAAACAAAGGACAAGGAGAGAGGACTCGGATATAAAACATGCAGTTGTGGAAAAGTGCTTGAGAACCAGAGAGGGCTGAAAATCCACAGCACCAACATGGGCTGTTCAGTGAGCCAACAACAGTCAACACGCACAAGGCAAGACCTTGATGAGACAGAGGAGGAACCAAACCAGGACTCAAACCACAGTGTTAGGAGCCTCCAAGAGCCGGTCGAGGGAAGAGCAGAGAGGGTAGGTGGACCAGTGGAGGCAACTCAGAAGAGGAAGGGATGGACCTTCCTACTCAGTGAATCTCATAAAAATGGTGAACCATTAAAACCCCCCGAGTCCAATTTAGCACAATAAAAAAAAATCCCATAAAAATTGGTCAGTTTAAGATAGAGATCTGTCTCGATCCACCGCATCCGCCGATGTCGCACTTCCGTATCTGCGGTGAAAGGTGACAGAGCTTAAGCGGTGTTTGTCAGACCATAAAACATCCTGAAAATGTCTTCTCACAAAATCACCTGTAGTGTCCAAACGGTTTGGCCTACAAACTAAATATGAGACTTTCACGAACACGACGGTGTTCTCCATTTTGCTCTATGACCCCCACATGCGTCTTGGGACTTGTCTGAAGTCGGTACAGTCGATCAGCCAACTTCTGTCTGTTACGTCCAAACAGTTTGGGCTACACACTAATGTGACCCCTCTGAGGAAAGGTGAGACTCTCGAACACATACATGTTGGTTGTTTTGCTCTAGGACGCCCACAGGCCTCACAAGAATCGTCTGACGGTCCCCCGGTACCAGTTGATAACATGAATGAAATTATGGAGACTGTTTAGTGCCAAAAATACATAGTTTTTTGTAAAAATAAAAAATAAAAATGTTTCCTGATCTTTCATATATCCCTCAGATATAGGACAGACACTTCAGAAGAAAAGCCCTTTAGATTTTTTGGGGGGGGGGACTATCTGTTGTTCCTTGTATGTAATCTGTTATTCAATGTGTTTGTATGGGCTAATAGCAGTAAGGACAACAACAACAACAACAACAAAAATGTTTTTTTTTTTAAATATATTCCTCAAGGGGTACAATTCAAGATCAAACAGCTAAATAGTCCTTGGAATGACCTTCTTTAAACAATTCCATGCAGCTTAGTAGAACTCCCCCGGCTTATAGAGGGCTTAGTAATGGATTAAAAAAGTTATCATTTTTAGATTAAACTATACTAAATATATTCACGTCACCAAATAACTGACTAAAACATTGTTTTGCAATGAAGGTCTCCAGTACCCTCAACGCTCTCTGGTGTAGCACCATGGTGTAGCTGGAAGATAGGTATTTTCCCTCCTCCTCTGGTACTTCAATACGAAACCTAGGTGGCTGATGACTCTCACCCCCTTCCAAAGCCTTACACAGTAATTACACAGTAATTATGACGACTTCTGGAGGACGTCCCCTAACCTATCAGAGCTCTTACAGCATAACATCTCCACCTCGCTGATCTTCAACACTGGGGCCCCACAAGGGTGCGTTCTGAGCCAACTCCTGTACTCCCTGTTCACCCACGACTGCGTGGCCACTCACGCCTCCAACTCAATCATCAAGTTTGCAGACGACACAACAGTGGTAGGCTTGATTACCAACAATGACGAGACAGCCTACAGGGAGGAGGTGAGGGCCCTCGGAGTGTGGTGTCAGGAAAATACCTCACACTCAACTTCAACAAAACTAAGGCGATGATTGTGGACTTCAGGAAACAGCAGAGGGAACACCCCCCTATCCACATCAATGGGACAGTAATGGAGAACGTAGTAAGTTTTGAGTTCCTCGGCGTACACATCACAGACAAACTGAATTGGTCCACCACACAGACAGCATCGTGAAGAAGGCGCAGCAGCGCCTCTTCAACATCAGGAGGCTGAAGAAATTTGGCTTGTCACCAAAAGCACTCACAAACTTCTACAGATGCACAATCGAGAGCATCCTGTCGGGCTGCATCACCGCTTGGCACGGCAACTGCTCCGCCCACAACCGTAAGGCTCTCCAGAGGGTAGTGAGGTCTGCACAACGCATCACCGGGGGGCAAACTACCTGCCCTCCAGGACACCTACACCACCCGATGTCACAGGAAGGCCATAAAGATCATCAAGGACAACAACCACCCGAGCCACTGCCTGTTCACCCCGCTATCATCCAGAAGGCGAGGTCAGTACAGGTGCATCAAAGCTGGGACCGAGAGACTGAAAAACAGCTTCTATCTCAAGGCCATCAGACTGTTAAACAGCCACCACTAACATTGAGTGGCTGCTGCCAACACACTGACTCAACTCCAGGTACTTTAATAATGGGAATTGAGGTAAAATATATCACCAGCCACTTTAAACAATGCTACTTAATATAATGTTTACACACACTACATTATTAATCTCATATTTTTATTTTATCTTTATTTTACTAGGCAAGTCAGTTAAGAACAAATTCTTATTTTCAATGACGGCCTAGGAACAGTGGGTTAACTGCCTGTTCAGGGGCAGAACGACCTTGTCAGCTCGGGGATTTGAACTTGCAACCTTTCGGTTACTAGTCCAACGCTCTAACCACTAGGCTACCCTGCCGCCCCAGTACAGTATATTAGTTAGTCCGCCCCATCCCGCATGCGGGATCGTGACTACAGCCTCAAGCTCATTACCATAACACAACATTAGCGATTTCTAAAAATTGCAAATGAAATGAAATAAATATGCCTGCTCTCAAGCTTATACTTTTCTTAACAATCCTGTCGTCTCAGATTTTCAAAATATGCTTTAGAACCAGAGAAAATCAATAATTTGTATAAGAGTGGTGATAGCTAGCTTAGCATTTAGCGTTAGCATTTAGCACGCAACATATTCACAAAAACCAGCAAAGGGATCAAATAAAATAATTTACCTTTGAAGAACTTCAGATGTTTCAATGAGGAGACTCTCAGTTACATAGCAGATGTCCAGTTTTTCCTGAAAGAATCTTGTGTAGGACACAACGTTCCGTTTTGTTACTATGCATTTGGCTACCGAAACTAACCGAAAATTCAGTCACCTACACGTCGAACTTTTTTCCAAATTAACTCCATAATATCGACTGAAACATGGAAAACGTTGTTTGAATCAATCCTCAAGGTGTTTTGTCATATATCTCTTCATTGAAATGCCAGTCCTAGAAGCCTGCATTCTTCTCTGATTCGGATGGAAAAATACTGGTAGGTGACTTTTGCGCACCAATTTCCACACAGACACCGTGCGGGACCCCTGATAAATGTAGTCTCTTATGGTCAATCTTCCAATGATATGCCTACAAATACGTCACAATGCTGCAGACACCTTGGGGAAACGCTAGAAAGTGTCCGTTCATTCCTGTCGCATTCACAGCCATATAAGGCGATCATGGAAAACGTACCCTCAAAAATCCTGTTCATTTCCTGGTCGCTCAAACATCTTGGTTTTGCCTGTAGCTTTAGTTCTATGGCACTCACAGTGAAAATCTTTGCAGTTCTGGAAACGTCAGAGTGTCTTCTTTCCAAAACTATCAATTCCAAGCATAGTCGAGCATCTTTTCGTGACAAAATATTGCGCTTAAACCGGGCACGTGTTTTTATCCAAAAATGAAATACTGCCCCTATAGGACTAACAGGATATACTGTACTCTATATCATCTACTGCATCTTTATGTAATACATGTATCACTAGCCACTTTAAACTATGCCACTTTGTTTACATACTCATCTCATATGTATATACTGTACTCGATACCATCTACTGCATCTTGCCTATGCCGCTCTGTACCATCACTCATTCATATATCTTTATGTACATACACTTGTGTGTATAAGGTAGTAGTTTTGGAATTGTTAGTTAGATTACTCGTTGGTTATTACTGCATTGTCGGAACTAGAAGCACAAGCATTTCGCTACACTCGCATTAACATCTGCTAACCATGTGTATGTGACAAATACATTTGATTTGATTTGATTTGATGACGTTGGCCTGGGGGTTAGGTTTATGACAGTCATAAATACCTCTTCCCCCCTTTTTCCTCTCTCTACCCTACTGATGGAAATGAACTATATTCTGGTAATCCGACCAACTGAACATATGTGGTGGTACTTAATGAATATGATGTCAGTTCGGTTGTCATCTGAGACATTCTCATCAATGATAAGATGACAAACTCTACAGTGGAAAGTCTACACATCAGAGTTATTGGATTCACATAGAATTGTTGTTCAATTTAAATGTTTGAATATGAAATTATTCATGATGGGATGAAATGTGATTTTAGCTTCTAAAATGTGAGATTTGGGTTTTCATAAGATAGGGCTCTGCTCAATCAGTGGCCGCCCCTGTGAAGGGACATGGGCTATACAACTTTTCAAACACGCCCTCCTCTCCCTTCCTATATAAAGCCTTGACAACAATGTAACCTCCTGTTCCGAGGACGTGAGGCCGACGGTCCGATGTCAGAATGGTTCAGATAATAACTACAGAACGAAGACAACATGAACTTTGAACTCTACACCTGCTTCTACACCTGCATTGCTTGCTGTTTGGGGTTTTAGGCTGGGTTTCTGTACAGCACTTTGAGATATCAGCTGATGTACGAAGGGCTATATAAATACATTTGATTTGATTTGATTTATTCACTACAGAAGTGATACCTCCTAGCCGTTGAGTTAGCAACAGCCGCTGCAAACAAGGGTTAGGAAGGAACAGACAGAGTATCCTGTCTACCACACAACGACGTTACTACAATGTATTCAATTTGCCAGCAGAGATATTCTTCAAGGGACAAAGGACTCGGTTGGGCAACACAGCCTTCCATCTACCACCAACCTACCGAAGCGCAGCTCAGAGTAAATATTTATTGCATTTTCGTTTTCCAAATGGGTGGTAATTTAGAATGCATAAGATAATACTGCAACTTCCGGATTGGAGCGAGCGGTCGCATCGGCACTTCGCTCCGCAGGTAGTATAACTTTTTAATTACATTTCATTACATTTCATTATAGCACAACGGTTTGATTTGTCTAATCTTAGCAATTTCTTCTTAGCTAGCTACATAGCCGTCTTTGTATCAAAGATAATTGCGTAATTATCGTATTTCGCCATCCTAACGTAGTCTTCACTGCTCTGCCCAGCAGCTAGCCAGCTAGCCAGCTAGCTAACGTCCACCGATTAGCTGCACTGTAGAACTATTACACTCAACTGAACGACTTGATTAGTGTAGTGTTAGCTAGCTACATAGCTGTCTTTGCTGTCTTCGTATCCAAGATAATTGTGTAGTTTAGAGTGTGTAGTCTTAGAGTGATTATCTTAATTTACCGAGGTTAGCTAGCCAGCTATTTGTCGTCCTTAACATAGGAGACTCTGCTAGCTAGCCAACAGCTAGCCAACAGCTAGCCAACAGCTAGCCAACGTCTACCAAATAGACTCAACAACCCGGTCGCATTCACAGGTAGTATCACATTTTAATTTCATTTCATTACAGTACAACGGTTTGATTTGTTTGATCGTAGCTAGCTACATAGCTAGCTACATAGCCGTCTTTGTATCAATGATAATTGTGTAGTCTAGAGCGACTTTCTACGTTAGCTAGCCAGCTATTGTCGTTCTTTTAATGCAACGTAACGTAAACAACACTGCTAGCTAGCCAGCTAGCCCCCGAATAGCAGCACTGTCAAAACTATTACACTCAACGGAACGACTTGATTAGTGTAGTGTCAACAACACACCCACTGCCAGCTAGCCTACTTCAGCAGTACTGTATCATTTTAATCATTTTAGTCAATAAGATTCTTGCTACGTAAGCTTAACTTTCTGAAATTTCGAGACGTGTAGTCCACTTGTCATTCCAATCTCCTTTGCATTAGCGTAGCCTCATCTGTAGCCTGTCAACTATGTGTCTGTCTATCCCTGTTCTCTACTCTCTGCACAGACCATACAAACGCTCCACACCGCGTGGCCGCGGCCACCCTAATCTGGTGGTCCCAGCGCGCACGACCCACGTGGAGTTCCAGGTCTCCGGTAGCCTCTGGAACTGCCGATCTGCGGCCAACAAGGCAGAGTTCATCTCAGCCTATGCCTCCCTCCAGTCCCTCGACTTCTTGGCACTGACGGAAACATGGATCACCACAGACAACACTGCTACTCCTACTGCTCTCTCTTCGTCTGCCCACGTGTTCTCGCACACCCCGAGAGCTTCTGGTCAGCGGGGTGGTGGCACCGGGATCCTCATCTCTCCCAAGTGGTCATTCTCTCTTTCTCCCCTTACCCATCTGTCTATCGCCTCCTTTGAATTCCATGCTGTCACAGTTACCAGCCCTTTCAAGCTTAACATCCTTATCATTTATCGCCCTCCAGGTTCCCTCGGAGAGTTCATCAATGAGCTTGATGCCTTGATAAGCTCCTTTCCTGAGGACGGCTCACCTCTCACAGTTCTGGGTGACTTTAACCTCCCCACGTCTACCTTTGACTCATTCCTCTCTGCCTCCTTCTTTCCACTCCTCTCCTCCTTTGACCTCACCCTCTCACCTTCCCCCCCTACTCACAAGGCAGGCAATACGCTCGACCTCATCTTTACTAGATGCTGTTCTTTCACTAACCTCATTGCAACTCCCCTCCAAGTCTCCGACCACTACCTTGTATCCTTTTCCCTCTCGCTCTCATCCAACACCTCCCACACTGCCCCTACTCGGATGGTATCGCGCCGTCCCAACCTTCGCTCTCTCTCCCCCGCTACTCTCTCCTCTTCCATCCTATCATCTCTTCCCTCTGCTCAAACCTTCTCCAACCTATCTCCTGATTCTGCCTCCTCAACCCTCCTCTCCTCCCTCTCTGCATCCTTTGACTCTCTATGTCCCCTATCCTCCAGGCCGGCTCGGTCCTCCCCTCCCGCTCCGTGGCTCGATGACTCATTGCGAGCTCACAGAACAGGGCTCCGGGCAGCCGAGCGGAAATGGAGGAAAACTCGCCTCCCTGCGGACCTAGCATCCTTTCACTCCCTCCTCTCTACATTTTCCTCCTCTGTCTCTGCTGCTAAAGCCACTTTCTACCACTCTAAATTCCAAGCATCTGCCTCTAACCCTAGGAAGCTCTTTGCCACCTTCTCCGCCCTCCTGAATCCTCCTCCCCCTCCCCCCCCATCCCTCTCTGCAGATGACTTCGTCAATCATTTTGAAAGAAGGTCGACGACATCCGATCCTCGTTTGCTAAGTCAAACGACACCGCTGGTTCTGCTCACACTGCCCTACCCTGTGCTCTGACCTCTTTCTCCCCTCTCTCTCCAGATGAAATCTCGCGTCTTGTGACGGCCGGCCGCCCAACAACCTGCCCGCTTGACCCTATCCCCTCCTCTCTTCTCCAGACCATTTCCGGAGACCTTCTCCCTTACCTCACCTCATCAACTCATCCCTGACCGCTGGCTACGTCCCTTCCGTCTTCAAGAGAGCGAGAGTTGCACCCCTTCTGAAAAAACCTACACTCGATCCCTCCGATGTCAACAACTACAGACCAGTATCCCTTCTTTCTTTTCTCTCCAAAACTCTTGAACGTGCCGTCCTTGGCCAGCTCTCCCGCTATCTCTCTCTGAATGACCTTCTTGATCCAAATCAGTCAGGTTTCAAGACTAGTCATTCAACTGAGACTGCTCTCCTCTGTATCACGGAGGCGCTCCGCACTGCTAAAGCTAACTCTCTCTCCTCTGCTCTCATCCTTCTAGATCTATCGGCTGCCTTCGATACTGTGAACCATCAGATCCTCCTCTCCACCCTCTCCGAGTTGGGCATCTCCGGCGCGGCCCACGCTTGGATTGCGTCCTACCTGACAGGTCGCTCCTACCAGGTGGCGTGGCGAGAATCTGTCTCCTCACCACGCGCTCTCACCACTGGTGTCCCCCAGGGCTCTGTTCTAGGCCCTCTCCTATTCTCGCTATACACCAAGTCACTTGGCTCTGTCATAACCTCACATGGTCTCTCCTATCATTGCTATGCAGACGACACACAATTAATCTTCTCCTTTCCCCCTTCTGATGACCAGGTGGCGAATCGCATCTCTGCATGTCTGGCAGACATATCAGTGTGGATGACGGATCACCACCTCAAGCTGAACCTCGGCAAGACGGAGCTGCTCGTCCTCCCGGGGAAGGACTGCCCGTTCCATGATCTCGCCATCACGGTTGACAACTCCATTGTGTCCTCCTCCCAGAGCGCTAAGAACCTTGGCGTGATCCTGGACAACACCCTGTCGTTCTCAACTAACATCAAGGCGGTGGCCCGTTCCTGTAGGTTCATGCTCTACAACATCCGCAGAGTACGACCCTGCCTCACACAGGAAGCGGAGCAGGTCCTAATCCAGGCACTTGTCATCTCCCGTCTGGATTACTGCAACTCGCTGTTGGCTGGGCTCCAACGGCTGTCGGAGCTGTTGTGTTATGCACTGAAGTCCACAAGCAAAGGGAAAAGGTGAGAGGAAGAGCACGCATAGATGCGAGAAGGAATTGTACAACAAGCAAATTGATGATGCTGTTTGTATGGAGCTGCTATGAAAGTGAACTTTGTGTGCGAGTGAACAGGGGTGTATTCATTCTGCAGATTCTGTAGAATCTTTTTTTTTTAACACAACTGTGATAAACGTCACTGAATTTGTCCAGTATAAACTCTTGTTTGCAACTGTTTGGACTAATGATTACACTCTAGATCAGCTAGATGCAGGCAAGAGTGTGCAAGGCAGAATTGAAGTGTCACTGTCTGTCACCTTGAATACTCCAATTAGTCTCCCGAATACAAAGCCTTGTGCTACCAACATGGAGTTCTGCCTTAGCTACTCTGGCCCCTAATGGTGTACAAAACCCCAATGACAACGATACAGACTATGGAAAGGAATATCAGTGGCTATCTTAGAAGATGGCTTGGAGTGCCCCAAAGCTTCAGCAGCATTAACCTCTACAGCCGGGTGGACAAAGTTACAACTGCCATTCCGAGGCCTGAATTAGGAGTACCAAGTGACTAAAGCAAGGCAGGTCCTTATTATCAGCTGGAAACTCACCAATGTACAACCTTGTGTTATGTTGATAAAATTGATGTCTCGAGGGTCTAGCGTTATCGTCTACAGCTGGACAGCCATTCTCACCCATGTCCCATAGCAGGAAGGTCCTCATTGAAAGGCTCCTGCACATGACACAAGGTTAGGTAAATGTATTGAGGGTCTAGCCTGAATAAAATATGAAAAACTAGGATGAAGTGATTGTTATTATGGTAGTCTTTATTGGAATTTGTAAAGTGTGAATAAGAAAAACAGCAAAATCCAAACAGGAAAACCAAGTGTGTAGCTCACAACACGATATGTGAACAGACATCGACCAGAAGAAGAGAACATACAGTTGAAGTCGGAAGTTTACATACGGTTAGGTTGGAGTCATTAAAACTCATTTTTCAACCACTACACAAATTTCTTGTTAATTAACAAACTATAGTTTTGGCAAGTCGGTTAGGACGTCTACTTTGTGCATGACACAAATATTTTATCCAACAATTGTTTACAGACAGATTACTTCACTTATAATTCACTGTATCACAATTCCAGTGGGTCAGAAGTTTACATACAGTTGACTGTGTCTTTAAACAGCTTGGAAAATTCCAGAAAATGATGTCAGAAGCTTCTGATAGGATAATTGACATCATTTGAGTACCTGTGGATGTATTTCAAGGAGCCTATTTCAAACTCTGCCTCTTTGATTGACATCATGGGAAATCCAAAGAAAACAGCCCAAACCTCAGAAAACAAATTGTAGACCTCCACAAGTCTGGTTCAGGAGCAATTTCCAAACGCCTGACGATACCACGTTCATCTGTACAAACAATAGTACGCAAGTGTAAACACCATGGGACCATGCAGCCGTCATACCGCTCAGGAACGAGATGTGTTCTGTCTCCTAGAGATTAACATACTTTGGTGCGAATTGTGCAAATCAATCCCAGAACTGGAGGAAACAGGTACAAAAGTATCTATATCCACAGTAAAACGAGTCTTATATCGACATAACCTGAAAGGCTGCTCAGCAAGGAGGAAGCCACTGCTCCAAAACCGGCATAAAAAAGCCAAACTACTGTTTGTAACTGCACATGGGGACAAAGATTGTACTTTTTGGAGAAATTTTCTCTGGTCTGATGAAACAAAAATAGAACTGTTTGGCCATAATGACCATCTTTAAGTTTGGAGGGAAAAGGGGGATGCTTGCAAGCCAAAGAACACCTTCCCAACCATGGCAGCATCATGTTGTGGGTGTGCTTTGCTGCAGGAGGGACTGGTGCACTTCACAAAATAGATGGCATCATGAGGCAGGAAGATTATGTGGATATATTGAAGCAACATCTCAAGACATCAGTCAGGAAGTGAAGCTTGGTCGCAAATGGGTCTTCCAAATGGACAATGACCCCAAGCATACTTCCAAAGTTGGCAAAGTGGCTTAAGGACAACAAAGTCAAGGTATTGGAGTGGCCATCACAAAGCCCTGACCTCAACCCAGTAGAAAATGTGTGGTCAGAACTGAAAAAGCATGTGCGAGCAAGGAGACCTTACAAACCTGACTCAGTTACACCAGCTCTGTCAGGAGGAATGGGCCATAATTCACCCAATTTATCGTGGGACGCTTATGGAATGCTACCCAAAAATGTTTGACCCAAGTGAAACATTTTAAAGGCAATGCTCCCAAATACTAATTGAGTGTATGTAAATGTCTGACCCACTGGGAATGTGATGAAATATATAAAAGCTGAAATATATCATACTCTCTATTATTATTCTGACATTTCACATTCTTAAAATAAAGTGGTGATCCTAACTGACCTAAAACAGGGAATTTTTACATACATAAATGTTAGGAATTGTGAAAAACTGAGTTTAAATGTATTTGGCTGCGGTGCATGTAAACTTCCAACTTCAAATGTATTTAGAGTATCTTACCTGGATATAGTCACATCCGGTTTCCCCTCAGAGGGAATGACTACGACAAAGACATATGGGCATGGTGATTGGGTCTCCGGCAAGCCCTCTGGCCGTGGTAGCGGCAGCTGGCCTGAAATGAGTTAGGAGCCGAACTTGCTTCGAGAGAAGATTCCCTCATCTCCCTCAAGACCATATCGGGAGGGAGGTAGATGCTGAAGCTGTACCTTGCATCGCAGACTGCCATCAGGACCATTGCGAAAAAGCCCTTGTAGTTTTAGTACTTGCTGCCCGAGTTTGCCAGGGCTCAGATCCAAAAATGTTTTCCATCGGCAGTTCCTGCACAAAACTGAGAATTCCAACGATCCACAAAATCTCTACAGATTTCTGCTCATTTTGCAGCAATTGCAATTCAAAAAGTGGCATGTTTACTTCTACTTCTGTGGATAAAAAGTTGTGTCGTAAAGTGTATGACACCAGACTAGGCTGACATGTAGCTGGTTAGCATTTGTAAACAGACAGAACACCGGATCAGAAGTTCAAATGTCATCACTAGCTAGAGTTAAAAAAAAGTGTCTTGGCCCCTTTTGCTAAGTAAGCTACTCTTACTTAGAGCTACTCTTACTTTGTCTCACTATCTGTCTTACTTGCCCAAGCCCTCTAGTGGATATACACTACACAAGGCAGACTTCCTCTCTGGGGAATGCAACGAAAAAAGTGTTTGCTGTTCCCCCAAAAATGTCTCCACTCAAGTGCATGCACGCACAGAGTGGGGTTTGTAACCGCCTTAAGCCAACCTGGCTCAGTTCGTGCATGATCAACACGATAGTATTCTGAAGGTGTAGTAAGCAGCGCGGAAACAGCTAATGAAGAGGGGACCTCACCTGAGGATGAGCCAGGAGCAGCACAACTGCTAGTTGCAGGTAGAATTGTGACAACCAATCTCCCTTACTGTGTATATACTGCAGTGCTGACCCACTCTCTCCATTCTGTGGATCATCTTACACACTTAACTTCTTGCTTTCTTGTATTCTATGATGTCTATTTACACTCTACAGCCCTGGTTTATTGAAGGCTTACATCTGATTTGTAGTTAACCCAAATCCATCAACCATTTCAAACTTAGTTGGTGTGTATCACTATCGGGCTAGGAAGGTTCACAGTTTTGACACAGAAAAGAGCAGGCAATGTTGATTGATAGCTGGTTAAATGTTATGTTTAATATTTAGAATAACACATGGGTAATTACAAAATATGTGCAAAGAAAAAGGTTAATGATATTAAAATGTTTAACACTGAATACATAATAAGTATCAGAAATATTGATTGAATAGGTTATATCTATACATATAATATCTACATCTATGGTATGTAATCTTTATATTCATGAGACTCAGAGTATCACCAATCTCACTCCATTGGTGGTAGTGTGTTACAATGACATCCACTGAAAATATGAACATTTTCAATTAAATCTATCCTGAATATATAACCAAAGCACAGTTGAATTGGAATTTGAGGCTGTATAGGGAACACAACTGAACACACACATGCTACTGTGTATACCAGGGGAAGGCAATCAGATTCAGCCGCTGCTGATTTTTGCCTGATCTGTGGGCCGTAACATAATTAGGATAATTTGTACACTGCAAATTAGGCCCCCAAAAAATAATTATTTGAAAATAACAGTCACTGATTACATTGATCATATCACATGTTTTAATTCGTGGGAATACTTGGGAACAGATTTTCTAAGTTAAACACATTTTTTCCCTAAATTCCTGGTGATTTTACAGTCTTCTTTTATTACCAAAAAATAAATAAAATAAAAATCCACTAAAAACTTTGGGGGGGCCCAATAAAATCACTCGCATGCTGATTTTGGCCCGCCGGGGAGTCTGTTGCTGACCCCTGCGGTGTACAGTGCCATTCATGGATTAGAGGACACAGAGTAACTGGCTCCGTACCTGTGACCTAACTGTGGTATGAAAAGTATTTGGATAGTTGCAGAGGGAAACACTGCTTTTCCTGTCTAAGTGTCCATCAGCGAAACTTTACTTCCTTTAACACAGTGACGTTCCCTCAGCCTCTTTTCACACATTGCAGTTGCACTGTTTATAAATTAAGATTTTTTCATTTTAATTTTACTTAACCAGGCAAGTCAGTTAAGAACACATTCTTATTTTCAATGACGGCCTGGGAACAGTGGGTTAACTGCCTGTTCAGGGGCAGAACGACAGATTTGTACCTTGTCAGCTCAGGGGTTTGAACTCACAACCTTCCGGTTACTAGTCCAACACTCTAACCACTAGGCTACGCTGCCATAAATTATACCCTTTCACTATTGCTCTATAGTTCATTGCACCCTTCACCTCCACCTCCACCTCTCCCTTCCCTCCTCCCAGTCCCTCCTCCCATCTTTCCTTCACTCTTTAATCTCCTCTATCGTTGCCTCCTTTGTTTTGAAGGGCGTGTGGACGAGTTTCTCTGGCTTATATTCCATGAAGAAGTCGTTGCAGGCCACCGTCAGGGCTCCCATGAGGATGATGAACTCTGTGAAGTCCACCTCACCGTCACTGTTGGCGTCCAGGTCATTCATCACCTTCTCAACTCCTTCTCCATCCCGTGCATTCTGGATGAGAAGAGGGAGAGGAAGAGGGACATGGGGAGAGGGAGGGAGAGGGGTTGAAGAATTGGGTGTATTCTTGTCAGTACATGTATTTTCTTTGCCTGTGAGTGAGTGTTTGTGTATGTTTGTGTGTCTGTGTGTGTCTCTCTCTCTCGGCTTGTACACTCCTCTTACCCCTAGGTAACTCCCCAGCTCCTCTGTTAACAGCTCTCTCAGCTCTCCACGGCTCAGAGTGTACTTGTCCCCCTCCTTCCCCGAGTACTTGTGGAAGGTTTTGATCAGCATCTGCATTGCGTTCTCCAGGTTGGAAGACGGTTCTTTGGACATACTGGAGGGAAGGGCAAAGGTCAGAAACTATGACAGGATGCACGCTCCATCCAAACCGCATGTGCGGTCACATGACGGACATGGGTGTGAAGCCTCCACCAAGACAGAGTGAAATATACACGCTGGATGGAAGAAGGTCAGCAAACTAGAGAAAGAGATGACCTAATTCTAAGCCTAGGCTACTATATTGGGAGGTTAAATTGCAGGCTACAAATGAGCTATTCCTTCTCGACATACTGTGGCCACTGGACAGTGTTTTGTAACCTTACTTGGTTTGACGTGAAAGATGTGATGGATGATAGATGAAGAGACAGCTTTTTAAAAGCAACAGTCTTACACACATTGTGTCCGGTATCTTGGAACCTTCTTGAGTTGGTTTCGTTGGAGAGACTGTGCACACACAGACACAGATAGGTAATTTAATCTCTCTCAGTTGACAGACTTGTAAGCAGCTTGTTAAGTAAAGATAATGTCACTGTGGTAACTTCAGATGGAGGTTTCAGGGTTTCACAATCATATCAATCATGTGGCAGAAGGAAACCACAAGTGAAACACAAAACTGTCAAAATGCAGATAAACCACCTGGCAATCAGGAACTCAGGCCAGGTGATCTGGTAACCCGAGGCACACACACACGCACAACAATCTGTCTCTAGTCATTCCAAACTCTGAAAAATATTCCTTTGCAGATGTTGACTGTGTGATCAATAATACAGAACTGCTCAATATCATTTTAATGTGAGATGGACTAAATAATCTACTAAGGAATTCAATTTAATCAAATAACTGCAGAATAGATTTTTAAAAGTCTGGTTATAAAATGTTTCTGTCATAGGGCTCATCTGTCTCATTGACAGACGTTACACAATGGATGGGTCTAATCCCGAATGCTGATTGGTTTAAAGGGCATTCCAGTAGGTGTCTATTCTACAAGTTACGGCTAAATCTATGATGTTAAAATGTCTATATGTTCCATCTGACTGTGCAATCCACTGTCTCATCAGCCCAGCCAGGCAATTTATAACCTTGATCTCCACTATAAAATGTTTCTAGACATCATCTCACATTTCTTTTAGAATAACATCTAGTTTATTCTAAAAGCGTAGATTTGTATAAACCTTGCCTTCTGTCTCTCCGACATTTGCAACATTGTTGCAATATTCAAATTCGATCTCCAGCTGTCCCCTAGTAATGAACGTGTGGGGGTCGGGGGTTGGGTTGAGACAGACAGACAGGCAGGCAGCTTTTCTCAGCCAGTCTAAATCATGAATCAGCTGGTATCATTTTTATGGATATATATACAAAGAAATGTCAATTGAAAAAAGATCCAATTAAATGAGGTGCAGCTAGTTTGCAGTCTTTCCAGATTCAGTTTGAAGTGATTGTGTTAGCTGTGTTGTTGGTTAGCTCCTCTGAACAACAGTGTCACTTCTGACCAGTGAGCACATTTTCTATGCTAGGCGAAATCGCGCCTCATTAGCTCATTGTGTACAGATGCATCCAAATAAAATTCACTGGAAAACAGCTTAAACAAATGCAAATGCAGCTACTGTTATTCTTTTTTACGTTTGACGTGACTGTAAGTTAGCCGTAGTTGGCTAGCTAGCAAGCAAGGGATAAGAACGTTGCCAGCCAGTATAGCAATAGAACATTTAGAACTAACGACTGGGTCACGTCTCTGCCAACAGAACCAATAGAACAAACGACCAGCCAGCTTGGGTAGCAACCCCAGATTTGGGTCGGGACTAAATCTTGTGGAAGGATGACATAGTATGAATAAATTCATCCAAATAACGTTTTTAATTAAAATATGTCAATCATTATTTGAATATGTTGGTAACTCGTTGTATAAAAGTGATAATGCCCTTGAAGCTGGTGTTTGGACGATATATTGGCATGGTTTGCCGGCCCGAGATGACCCCTCAAAACATCAGCTTCTCGGGCATTATCACTTAAGATGATCACTCTTAAAATTACAATTGTTCATAAATGAAACAATGAAATTGAGTCCATGTCAATGTTTAAATCACATCAGAAGTCCATTTTTTGTTTTGATCTCGAGAGAAAAAAAACGATCTGGCCCTTTAATTGAGTGTCAAGCAAGTGATTGAGTGTCTAGCAAGTGATTGAGTGTCTAGCAAGTGAGGAATGTGCCATCTAATATGCTGGTCTAGTGATGGTTCTGTACTGCTGCTGCTCATTTCATGGCAAAGTTTGCAAATAATATATACAAATTATATACTTCCTCCTGATATACTTCTGTAAGGTACGCCGACTTTGCAGTTAACATTTAACAGAGAAGGTTTTGGGGAAAGTATTTACGTCAACCCACAAGATGGTTATCACATCAACTGGCTACACACTGATAGACAAACGTGCGCACCACACAGACAGACAGGGGCAATATTGGTGGAAATTAATTGCCAGATATTGTGTTTGGTGTAGCTTATTAAGCCAATAGTGGCTAACCAGGGATGGGATAATGTCAATGTTGCTTTGATTAGATAGTAGCCTGGAGCTTGCGGTGTCTGATACTTGTGTGAGTTGTTTATGACAGTTTGGGTGGAACGTGAAAATTGCATGTACTTTCAGAATTGTTTGGCGAGCAACTCATAGGTGGCCTGCGAGATACTGGTAGCTTGCGATCGACCTGTTGGAGACCTCTGTCCTAAGATAACATATGGAATTGTTTTAAGATGGTTACACCATGGATCATTTAGCTATTTGATTTTGAATTCTGGGTGGTATAAAAACATTTTTTACAAATGATTTGAAAAATATAGAAAATATTGTCCTTTAGTAGTATATAGTAGTATAGCCCATAGAAACACATTGAATAACACGTTCATAAATGGCAAAACAGTCAAACAAATATCATAAGGAATAAGGTTTTGAGGTGTCTGTCCTATTAACTAGGAGATGGAGGTAAGCTTTTGTTTTTTGGAAACATATTTAACTTCTTTTTGTTGTTGGCACAAAACTACCTCCATACTGCCATCCATTTTTTAAACCAGTATGGAGTTACTTTTAGACCAGTCCCATGACACTCGTAGAGCAAAACGGAGAACACCATCGTGTTTGTGAGAATCTTAACTTTCCATAGAGTGGTATTAGTTTGTAGGCCAAACCGTTTTAGACTCTACAGACGTTTTCGTGAGAAGACCGATTTTTGGGAAGTCTGATGGTCTAAACACCACAGGTGAAGAAGGCTGACAAAGACGGATGTGATAGATTGAGACGCAGCCCATGCAAAAAAAACTGATGGATTTCGATGGGGATTTTTGTATTATATTACATAGATTGTCTTAAAATTAAGATATTTCATATATTAGCATTGATGGAACAAGTTAACTGACTTTCTGAGCATTATATAGAAAAAAATATTTTCTTCACAGGTTTTGGTCTGTCCAACTTAAACGTTTTAAACCTCCTTTACAACAGGCAAACCAATTGTAGTTTGAGGTGATGGGCTCAAATTATCGGCCCATAAGTTTTATTGCTCTGGATACCAAGGTGCTCGCCTGGGTATCTCACTGTGAAAAAGTGTTTCACTATTCGCAATAAGGCACATATATAAAAACATGGGTAAAGCTGATCCCAGAAAACAGTTACAGAGAAGAAATAAGGAGAAGGGCACAACTTTCCTCTAAACTGTCAATCTTACCTTAGTGCTGATGGAGGGCCTCCTTTGTCTTTGGTGAAGAGGGAGGGAGAGAGATGAGAGAGAGAGAGCCAAGGAAAGATGAGGAGAGAGTGGACAGCGGCTTAAATATCACCTGTCCCCTCGTCCTTCTTCTTCCCTTCTCCCACCTACCCACCTACGTACCACCATAGCTGCTTCTATTTCTCTCTCACTCTTTCCTCTCCCCCCTCCCTTCCCTCCCTTTCTTCTCAGGTGCTCACACATACAGACAGAGTGCTTGACCTCAGCACGCAACAGTAGCATCAGGACAGATCAGACAACAGGCTTGCGTCAAAGTATTTTATTATGGGCCGTTACACAGTGGTTAACATACTGTAAATACTATTAGCATAGTTTAGCGAAAATGATACAGCATTGGTTGTGAAAGTGTAAGATTGGCATAGTGGTTAATTTATTATGGCTTTTGGTGAGCATGGCAGTGGCTCTGTGATAGAGCTTGTGTGCAACAGCATGTCATGTGGTGGGTGGTCTACCTGTAAACACTACGTATGTCTATTTAGTACAGTATACCACTGGAAAAGAGACTTGGAAACGGAAAATAAAATGTGCATCTGTGTATCCTGTACAAATCAGATTTGGGGTCAATTTGATGTTAATAAGCCAATTCACAAAATTGTGAGGATTTTTCAATTAATCTACTGAATTGGCTGAGTTGGAATGGAATCCAACCCTGGTACATAGCAGAGTTCTTAAAATACACTGGGGTAGGGCACAGTGTGATAGGTCACATTGTCTATCAAGCTATAGTGTCAGCCTACCTGCATTTAGGTACAGAGTGTCATAGTTTCATCATCCTTGACACAATTCTAACACAGGTGTGCATCGTGTCGATGTTTAGACTGTGGGGAACTGCAGGAGGGTACACAGCTAGCTTATGCATACAGTACACTGTGCTAGTGGATGAGGCCTATGTACATTCTGTAGCATTAGCAGGAGATGTTAGCATGTTGCTAACTGCTAGTGAGTGGCATGGTTTTTCACATAGTCGAGATAGGAAAGTAATGTCGTTGTGCATTACTGTTGTGTATTACTGTAAAATACACTGGTTTCCTCAGAAAATTATATTACAGTACAAAATATGCTCTTTAACTAGGTTAAGTTGAAGAAAAAAAGCATGCTTCGGATGTGTAAAGAATGCCAGATGAGCATTTGCTTTCCTTAGTTGAAATGAATCATGCAAGCAATGCAGCATAGCAAGAGAAGAGCAAGAGTGTAGTAAAATGCTTGGATAATTGAAGGGAAGACTTTTTACAAGTGTCAAGGTGCGACATTTTGATTTACATGTCATTCTTATTAGTAGATTGGACATCCTCTGTATTTCACTGAAGGGTTTGAAGCTTAACCTGTCAAAATTAGAAAGCATTTATACTGTATATCTCCATATCTCGGTCGTTGGTGCAAAGTGGTTTCATGCGTGATGCAACATGAGATTTTTCCCTTGATTGCATTATTAATGAAGGAACCATTTAAAAAAACATTAAACTACAATTAATGAATTGTCTGTATCTATCCGACAAATATTTACTAGGGTGTAAATAACCTGAGTGTTGGGCTGTACAGTACAACCCCTGCATTCCATTAAAGTAACTGTACAGGGTTTCCAGATTTCTGTTAAATATGACCTATAATTAATTACAATATGAATGAAAGTGTTAAAACACCAAAAAAGTGTTAAACAAATCTAAATATATTTGATTGAAGATTCTTCAAAGTACCTGGAATGCTTTTCCAACAGTCTTGAAAGAGTTCCCTTGAAAGAGTTCCCACATATGCTCATATACTCTGTCCAACTCATCCCAAAAGGTCTCAATTGGGTTGAGGTCAGATGATTTGTGGAGGCCAGGTCATCTGATGCAGTACTCCATCACTCTCCTTCCTGGTCAAATAGCCCTTACACAGTCTGGAGGTGTGTTTGGTCATTATCCTGTTAAAAAACAAATGATAGTCCCACTAAGCGCAAACCAGATGGGATAGCGTATTGCTGCAGAATGCTGTGGTAGCCATGCTGGTTAAGTGTGACTTGAATTCTAAATAAATCACTGACAGTGTCACCAACAAAGCACCCCCACACCATCACACCTCCTCCTCCATGCTTCATGGGGGGAACCACACATGTGGAAATAATTTGTTCACCTACTCTGCGTCTCACAAAGACACATCGGTTGAAACCAAATATATAAAATTTGGACTCATTAGACCAAAGGACAGATTTCCACCGGTCTATTGTCCATTGCTCAAGTTTCTTGGCCCAAGCAAGTCTCTTGTTATTATTGGTGTCCTTTAGTAGTGGTTTCTTTGCAGCAATTCGACATCTGAATAGTTGATGTTGAGATGTGTCTGTTACTTGAACTCTGTGAAGCATTTATTTGGGCTGCAAATTCTGAGGCTGGTAACTCTAATGAACTTATCCTCTGCAGCAGAGGTAACTCTGGGTCTTCCTTTCCTGTGGCAGTCCTCATGAGAGCCAGTTTCATCATAGCGCTTGATGGTTTTGCGACTGCACTTGAAGAAACTTGTCACAACAAAACAGATTGTCTCAAACGCATTAAGAAGGACATCAATTCCACAAATTAACTTTTAACAAGGCACACCTGTTAATTTAAATGTATTCCAGGTCACTACCTCATGAAGCTGGTTGAGAGAATGCCAAGAGTGTGCAAAGCTGTCAAGGTAAAGGGTGGCTACTTTGAAGAATGTCAAATATGAAATATATTTTGATTTGTTAAACACTTTTTTGTTTACTACATGAATCCATGTGTTATTTCATAATTTTGATGTCTTCACCATTATTCTACAATGTAGAAAAACCCTTGAATGAGTAGGTGTGTCCAAACTTTTGACTTGTACTATACTTGCTAAAAAGAGTATAATATACTCTCTGTAACACTACTGGTTTAAGGATTAAATCAGTTTACAGACCTAGGGTAAAATACTATTTGAAATAAATTGCCAAGTTTGCCTGGTGTAATGGACCAATAGAATAGTCCAAAAACGTCAAACCCCGCCCACCTGGCACTCCAGGAGGGCTAAAGCAAACACTCCCAGCATTTAAAATATTTAAAATAGTATTTGAAGTCTGGCAAATTCATTGCAACTCAGGAAATTCAGATGAGTCACAGATAGCTATCAGTAATCAAGTAACTATTGTGTTGGTTTTGTCCAAGGGTGTGCCCACTATGGTTAAGTCAATGGTTTTAAGCACTGGGATGTAATTTCAGGTCAAACAGGGTCTCTCAACAGAGAACAGGGGTGTGACCAGGTAACCCAGCAAACCTGATGGTAACGGAACTAGGAGGAAAACAAACAAAAAATACACTTGAAAAAAGGGTGTCAAAAGGGTTCTTCAACTGTCCCCATAGGATAATCATTTTTGGTTCCAGATCAAAACCATTTTGGCTCTCTGTGGAAAGGGTTCTACATGTAACCAAAAAATAGTTCTTCAAAGGGTTCTCATGTGGGGACAGCGGAAGAACGCTTTTTGGTTCTAGATAGGAACTTATATTCTAATAGTGTAGAAACAATACCAACACATTACCTATTCAAGGGTCAAGTTTCTGTTGTGACTTTTCACATCATGTGTAATGTTTCAGGCTAGAAGAGCCACTTTTCTTCAAGTTTGGGTGTCTGTTTCGTTTTCCTTTCCTCTTGGTTCTGGTGGATTGGGTTGCATGGAGAAACGGCTCGCGACCTATATCAAGGGCCCCTAGTGGCCCCCCCGGGTCAGCGGCCTGCTGCTTAAGGGCTATTTTGGGCTCCCTTGGGGCTGCAAGGGTTCTGGTGTTGATTCCATCCTGGGCCCTCAATTATTTACTAGAAGGCCAATATTAGGACACACCACACCTGATCCTCCATGGCTATTGGCTAGCTAGTAGTGGAGAGGAGTCCATAAACTCCATATGCTGCCCTGCCTGGATTTTCCAGGAAATGAGATTGACGAAACAAAGACAGAGAGAGACTAGTCTGAACTAAGAACCCTAGCAACACAATTTGTTTATTGTCATGTCATGCCATATCAGAGCTTAATATCAATGACAGAGTTGCAAGGGAAGAAAAGAGAGAGAGAGCACTTAGACAATCTTGCAAAGCAAATTGGTCAATGTAACATTTCTAATGTTAAGTTGTGTTAAATTCTCTTTGTAATTGTTAAATTAACACTCATTGGTGTAAAAGAATCCCAGTGTTGGTGTTAATAACCAGTGTTAAACCAAAACCACACCCATCATTATCATATTTCCCAGCATGCTCTACTGCAGGCATATTTTTTAGAATTGTTTCAATATCTATGTATTTGCATGTACATTCATTAATCTTATTCTTCTCAAATATAACTAACATACATTTTTCTAAAATAATCCAATCTGGTACTTGGACTTGATTTAACACTGTCAGTGTTAATTTAACACTGGAGAATTTGATGTGTAGCAAATGTCAAGAACAACTTGAGATGGCCTGACTTGACTGTACATTGTGGAATGTACTGTAGTATAGTGTTGCATTGCATCATTGTAGATGAGCAAAGGGAGAAAGAAGGAATGCAAATATAAAAACATTTAGTATTGCATGTGTGTCAGTGTATATCAAGATTAATCAGCTCTACAGGTGTGTAAATGTGTTAATTTCAGAGGGTGTCAAAATTTCACATCAATGAATGGCAGAATGAATTATATATACATATAATAAAGTATAGTGTGCTATATAGGGGGAAGTATATCAACATTATGGCATGTACTGCTGCAATGTAAATAATTGTAGTGTAGTTTATTTTAGTACCAAATACTGGGTTTATGTATGTGTATGAACATGTATGTGCTGCTGTGGTGTTGCAACATATACTGTACTGCATGGTATTATTATTATTATGGTATTAGCACTCCTGTTTGAAGGGTGGGTTGCATAGTGTACTGTAGTTTGTATTAGGGTAGTGAGGTGTCTATCAGTTTGGTGTTGGTGTGTATTGTAATGTCCGGACTGGACCGGTGGTAAACTCCTATGAGGCCTCCTTTGTCTTCTCCTCCTCGGTTGCTGCTGGTGCTGGCTCCTCCACCTTTTTCACCTCTTCCACCTTTTCTGCCTCTACGACTGCCTCTGCTGGTGCCTCTACAGTTGTGGCTGTCTCTGGCTCAGCCTGTGCCTCCTCTGGCTGTGCCTCGGCTTCTGCCTTCTCTTCCTTTACCTCTGTTGCTGCTGGTGCATTCTTGGTCTCTGTTGTGGCGGCCGCACTCTCAGCTGGCGTGTCCACGGCAGCGGTGCATTGCACGCTCAGGGAGGTTGCTAGGTAGCCCACCAGCTTCATGTACTCCTCGAAGTTGACTTTACCGTCCTGGTTAGCGTCCAGGCCCTGTTGCATTTTCTTCACCGCCTCGGAGCTGTCAGTGTCCTGGGTACAGAGTAGATACAGAGACGGGCAGACGTGACTCAAGGGTGACGCCAGCAGAGGTGACCTCTGTAGTAACTGACCCCTTACATCACAAAATGCAGTACTGTTTGTGCACCTGGATTAATAGATAGACCTTGATTTAACCAAGTTTAAGAGTGAATCCATGTTGGTGCAACACACCCTATTTTATATGTTAGTCTGTAGTGTCTCCTATTTCATACATATCATAGATATCTTACTAGTGCAGCAGACAGCATAGCGGTTAGAGAAATAAGCCAGCAACCGGAGGGTTGCCAGATTGTATCCCAGGTCTGACGGGACAAATCTGGTGGGAAGTGAGCTGGCAACCGAGGGGTTACTGGTATTAAATCCTAGACACTGTTGCCTGCTGTTGTGCTCTTGAGCAGGGTACTTAACCTCCCACAACTGCTACAGGGCGCCCAGTATGACAGCTCCCTGCTCCAACCTGTATATGTACAGTGGCGTCCAAATGTATTGACACCCTTGATAAATATGAGCAATAATATATAAAATAACGAATTCAAATAATGAGCTATAATTGAACGCTTAAAAAAATTGGGAAATTATATTATTTTATACTAATTAAATTGCTCAGAGAAAGAGATTTTGTTAACAATTAATACTTTTTTCTCTCAAAAAAGGTAGGGGTCAAAATTGTCACCCCTAACCATGCTAACCTTCCCTCTTATTTATTAATGGTGAGAGGTTAGCATTTCTTTGGGGTATGATCTTTGACCCTCTGTAACTTTCTCACGTATCATTATCATTCATTCAGGATTATCCGTAATCATGGAAGCATCCACATTAATGCAGAAGTGTTTAGAAATGTATTCTGTTCTTATTTATAATAAACGTGACTCCAAAATGACACAATACATTACTTATAATAAATTTGGACACAAATCATCTGAAACACAACAAAAACTAACTGCAAATGCATCCAACAAGTCACAAACTTGATGTAGTCCTTGTATGCTAGGAATATGGGACCAAATACTCAACTTTTGACTGCTTCATTTTTAAGAATCTTTCGGGGTGTCAATTATTTGGACCCCTACATTTTTTAGATTTGTTTGTATTACTTATACAAAAATATTAAACAAAATATCTTTCTCTGAGTAATTGAATTAGTATAAAATAATATAATTCCCCCTTGACTTTTTCCACATTTTGTTACATTACAGCCTTATTCTAAAATTGATTAAATTGTTTTGTTTTTACTCATCAATCTACACACAATACCCCATAATGACAAAGCAAAAACAGGTTTTAGATTTATTTGTAAAATGTATCAAAAAAAGAATCTGAAATATTACATTTACATAAATATTCAATCCCTTTACTCAGTACTTTGTTGTAGCACCTTTGGCAGCGATTACAGCCTTGAACCTTAGGTTTGACAGTACAAGCTTGGCACCCCTGTATTTAGGGAGTTTCTCCCATTCTTCTCTGCAGATCCTCTCAAGCTCTGTCAGGTTGGATGGGGAGCGTTGCTGCACAGCTATTTTTAGGTCTTTCCAGAGATGTTCGATTGGGTTCAAGTCCGGGCCACTCAAGGATATTCAGAGACTTGTCTCGAAGCAACTCCTGCGTTGTCTTGTCTGTGCGCTTAGGGTCGTTGTCCTGTTGGAAGGTGAACCTTCGCCCCAGTCTGGGATCCTAAGCACTCTGGAGCAGGTTTTCATCAAGGAGCTCTCTGTACTTTGCTCCGTTCATCTTTCCCTCAATTCTGACTAGTCCTCCAGTCCCTGCCACTGAAAAACATCCCAACAAAAACATCCCCACAGCATGATGCTGCTTACCACCATGCTTCACCGTAGGAATGCTGCCAGGTTTCCTCCAGACGTGACGCTTGGCATTCAGGCTGAATAGTTCAATCTTGGTGTCATCAGACCAGAGAATCTTGTTTCTCATGGTCTGAGAGTCCTTTAGGTGACTTTTGGCAAACTCCAAGCAGGCTGTCATGTGCCTTTTACTGACGAGTGGCTTCTGTCTTGCCACTCTACCATGAAGTGCTGCAGAGAATGTTGTCCTTCTGGAAGGTTCTCCCATCTCCACAGAGGAACTTTGGAGCTCTATCAGAATGACCATTAGGTTCTTGGTCACCTCCCTGACCAAGGCCCTTCTCCCCTGATTGCTCAGTCTGGCCATTTGGCCAGCTCTAGGTAGAGTCTTGGTGGTTTCAAACTTCTTCTACTTAAGAATAATGAAAGCTAACTGTGTTCTTGAGGACCTTCTATGCTGCAGATATGTTTGTGCACCCTTCCCCAGATCTGTGCCTCGACACAATCCTGTCTCAAGGTTCTACGGACAATTCCTTCAACCTCATGACTTGGTTTTTGCTCTAACATACACCGTCAACTGTGGGACTTTATATAGACAGGTATGTGCCTCTCTAAATCATGTCCAATCAATTGAATTTACAACAGGTGGACTCCAATCAAGTTGTAGAAACATCTCAAGGATGTTCAATGGAAACAGGATGCACCTGAGCTCAAATTCGAGTCTCATAGCAAAGGGTTGAATACGTATGTAAATAAGTTATTTCTGTTTTTTAATTTTAATACATTTGCAAAAAAAACAACAAAAAATGTTTTCAGTTTGTCATTATGGGATATTGTGTGTCGATTGATGAGGGGAAAAATATTTAATACATTTTAGAATAATGCTGTAATGTAACAACATTTGGAAAAAGGGAAGGGGTCTGAACACTTTCCAAATGCCCTGTAGCTCAATCAAAGAGTTCAAAAAGGTGTAGTGTTAATAGCAGGTTTATAACCATGGTGAGTGTGCAGGCTGCTGTCTAACTGACCATCATGATGTTGTGGAGCTGGCTCTTCACCAGCTTCTGGAAGTCATTCCCTCCCAAACTCTCCTTCCCTTTGGCTGATTTCAGGAAGACACCCACTACCGTCTGAATGGCTGACTCCATGACTGCTGTCTCTCTCTGCCCCGAGATAGAGGGGTAATGGTTTTGTAGAGAGGAAGCAGGTAAGAAGGAATGAGAGAGAGAGAAAACAGAGATGGTACGAGATATTGAGTGACACAGGCAATGCACATTTTACAAAATTATTTCCATAACAATCTATTTTAAGGAGATAAAGATAGGACACCACAGTGGGATTTGATTGGTCATCTGATCTACTGAAGCCACTATTGGTCCAAGGTTTCAGATTACCGCAGGGATTACCTGCAATCTCTCTCTCTCATTCTTTATATGTCTCTCTCTCTTTCTTTATCGGTCTTGCTTTATCTCTGTTGCCTCCTCACACCCTTATGCACTCTCATGTGACAAAAAAAATTTTTTTTTTTTTTTTTAGGGACAGACATTTTACACATGCATGCGTGTTAGTGTGTGCTGTATGCGCCTTTATATGTGAGTAATCCGGTATGTATGTAATATAGCCCGTAAGCGTTGGACTGATTGAATGAGATATGCGTGATGTGTCCTATTAATCACAATAGACAGCTGTATGTGTAAGATGGCCCTCACACGGAGCACAAAATACAATGCATGCCAGTGAGTGACAGATCCATACAGGAATTCCCATTCCTTTCTGTCAGAGGAGATCACTTAAACAGGATAAGAATGTACAGGCCACACTAGTTTGCCCCAAAGCAGTGGAGAGAGATGTTTGCTCGTTTAATGAACCAATCTCACTCGATTGTCAACTTTAGTATTTAAATGTAGCACACAAACTACACACACACGTCCGCCAAGAAAAAGCATACACTGTAAAGGGATTACTGTGAATTTGACAGTAGCTTACAGGCAGCTCGGTGGCAAGTAAAATTTTGTATTTCATATTACAGTACACCTACTGAAATACAAATACAGTATCAGAGCAAGTCCAGTGTAATGATACAGAGTACAATATGTCAAATTCATTATAGTGTAAAAAAGTATATGCTACCATAATCGGAATCAATACAAATATGAATTCATTAATACAATTCATTGAGGGGTTTGTATTTCACAGTATTTTACTGTAAATACAAGGGATTAATGCAAGCAGGTTAGCTCCTGGGTAAACTTGTTAACAAATACAGTATATTATTGTATATTTGGTGTTTTATAATACTTGCACTTCTAGAGGCTTTAACAAAGGCTTCCAAACTACAGCAACTAACAGGTCCAAAACAGACCAAAAGGACGTTGCAAAATGCTCAACCATTTTGTTGTGTTACTAACATGCTGACCACACATACACTACCGTTCAAAAGTTTGAGGTCAATTAGAAACTTAGAGAAGCACATTTTTTGTCCATTAAAATAACATCAAAGTGATCAGAAATACAGTGTAGACATTGTTAATGTTGTAAATGACTATTGTAGCTGAAAACGGCTGATTTTTAATGGAATATCTACATTGGCGTACAGAGGCCACCATCACTCCTGTGTTCCAATGGCATGTTGTGTTAGCTAATCCAAATGTATCATTTTAAATGGGTAATTGATCATTAGAAAACCCTTTTGCAATTATGTTAGCGCAGCTGAAAAATGTTGTGCTTATTAAAGAAGCAATAAAACTGGCCTTTTGGCTAGATGAGTATCTGGAGCATCAACATTTGTGGGTTCGATTACAGGCTCAAAATGGCCAGAAACAAAGAACTTTATTCTGAGAAATGTTCTTGTTCAGAGAAATGAAGGCTATTCCATGCGAGACATTGCCAAGAAACTGAAGATCTCATACAACGCTGTGTACTACTCCCTTCACAGAACAGCACAAACTGTCTCTAGCCAGAATAGAAAGAGTGGGAGGTCCCGGGGCACAACTGAGCAAGAGGACAAGAACATTTGAGTGTCTAGTTTGAGAAACAGACGCCTCACAAGTCCTCAACTGGCAGCTTCATTAAATAGTACCCACAAAACACCCGTCTCAATGTCAACAGTGAAGAGGCGAGTCCGGGATGCTGGCAGCAAGTCCTGCCACTCATCTCCTCATTGGGGTTTAGGAGCATATACCCACGTCGGTGATTGAAAGATGAAATGAGCTGAATATGTGTTTAAAATTCACTGCTTGATTGAGGGACCTTACAGTGTGTGTGGGGTACAGAGATGAGGTAGTCATTCAAAAATCATGTTAAACACTTATTGCACACAAGAGTGAGTCCTTGCAACTTTGGTGACTTGTTAATTTTAAAAAACTTGATTAGGCTTCCCATAACAAAAGGGTTGAATACTTATTGAATCAAGACATTTCAGCTTTTAATTTTGAATGAATAAAAAAAGGTTCTAAGATAATTCCACAATTTAATCCATTTTAAATCCAGACTGGAACACAACAAAATGTGAAGAAATTCAAGCGGTGTGAATACTTTCTGAAGGCACTGTATAAATTGATATATCCACGTATGAGTTAAATTGGTACAGCATTGGTAGTCACAATTCTTGAATTTCCATTTCTGTCCTATCCTTACATGTATTATTTACTTGGTGGCCTGGCTGCAACCTGGCTATGCCTTCTCACGGTCAGGGTCAGTGACAGTCGACCTCATCTCCAAACGGTCGCCAGACAGCATGTGTCGAGCCGCACCCCTCCCTAAATCTGATTAATGAACACAGGGCTTCTATTATTTAGCCAACGTCACAAGGACAGCTCTGACCCCGCCTCAGTTCCGACACACACCAACTAATCCCTATTATTTGGAGCAAAAGGCAAACAAACTACTCAGCAAATAATTAAATATAGACAGAGGTTTCCCGTTTCACTCCAGAGCCCAAAGGAGATTGAGTGTTGTGTTTCCAAATGGGTGAATGTGATACAGTATGTGTTCTGAATAATGGCAATACTACCGCTCGTGTGGCATGAAATATTAAGAGAGGAACAAGTTAGGTTGTGGCTATATACTGCACCGAACAGGCTTGCAGTGCCTCTCTAACTTATCACATAGGTCTACTAAAATACTGCTGAACATCAATGGTGCACAAAGCTAAGAATGAGAATTCTGAGCCAGTTGAAGAGTGTCTTGAGCTCTGGTTGTTTACACAGGTTTTACTTTTGGACATTTATCATCATTGTAGATCTTTTAGGAAATAGGTTGTAGTATGTAGACTATGAAAATAATTTATTTTATTTATTTAACCTATATTTAACTAGGCAAGTCAGTTAAGAACAAATTGTTATTTACAATGACGGCCTACTCTGGACAAACCCTAACCCGTACGACGCTGGGCCAATTGTGCGCCGCCCTATGGGACTCCTCTAGCACTGAGATGCAATGCCTTAGACAACTGCTCCACTCGGGAGCAAGGCGCAATGCGAATGATCACCCTTACACATACAATGTAACGGATAACTGTAAATGATAGATTTATTTTGTATTATCAACAGTATAATACTCTGAAACATTTTAATGCAGCATACTGTGAATTATGGTGCATTATGGGAAAATGTTCTGGGTGGGGAAATAATTGCCGTATTTCTTATGGTACTGCAATTCCGCCCCACAGAATACAGTACCGTACCATATTTTTGGAGTACAAAAAAAACCTTTTGACCATTAGTGGGTGCATGGTATTGTTGTTTCTATCTCATTAACATATTTTGAGGCATTCTGTCTTGTAAGACGCTATATTTGTTGCAGCAGTGAGTGGGAATGCTGTACCAATTTAACTCATATGTGGTTATAATGCCCCATCAATTAAAAATGTATAGGCGACAGATTCAAGTGGCAGCAAGTCTTACACCTTAAACGGTTAAGCAATTTGCCATGTCCCTTTGATCTGTTTTGCCCTTTAGTCGCTGCCAGTTCCGCAAGCCTAAACTAAGGCCTCTAGAAAGTGCAAGTGCTAAAAACACAAAATATTCATTAATATGCTGTAATGTTTGTAAACACCTTACCTAGCAGCCAATCTGCTTGCACCAATCTCTTGTAATTACAGTCAAATACAAACCCTTCCCGTCAATGAATTTCATTCAGTCATCCATTAATTAGTTCATTCCGATTTATGGGAGCGTTTACTCTTTTTTTTCTTAAACTTCGTGTCATTGCAGTGTTTTCTTTGATATTATATTTACTTTAGTGGGTGTACTGTAATATGACAAACAGAATTGTACTTGCCACCGAGCTGCCTGTAAATTACTGTCAAAATCACGTTAACCCCTTTACAGTGTAGGTTTACCCATAGGTTATATGTTATTTCGGATAGTCCATACATTTTATGCCAGTTGTACAAACAAGACAGGCTCATATGGCCCACGGTAGGCTAGATAACAGCTGATCGACCCGTTTTACAAAAGAGGCACACTTATCTCAGGTATGTTTTGTTTGAGTGTGCACACGCTATGACTGATCAAGAATAGCTATGCGTTTATGATAAATAATGCACTAACGTAGTTAAATCGTTTCCCCCCCTTTGAATTCAAACGTTATCCGCTACTTGCAACGTAAAAAATAACGAGTCTTTCTTGGAGTCTCTAAAAGCGTCGTTGGCACTGTCCCTCGATGAGAGCGTGTAGAAAGTTCCTGCGAGGGTGAATCTAAAACGTGGCACACGCGTTTTGATTTAAGCAAGTTTACAGTACAAAACCTTTTCAATAAAATATGGACAAAATGTATAACTCACCATATACTTCCTACAGGACAAGCGAACAGATCAAATGTGCCCAACTTTGTGTTTGTTTTCCTTCTTTTCCGTCTATCTCCGCTGCTTTGAGACCGCAAAAGAAACTTGCCAAACTAGCGCTGCATAATCTCTTCCGTGATTTAGTTTTTTCTTCAACTTTTTTTCCTGACAAGGCAAAGGGCGTGTACCTGGGAGAGTGCGACAAAATAAAGGGGGAATGTGGAAAAGATAAGACACTTTTTTTTATGAGGGGCAGAAATGTGTATCACAACCTTGGAACCTAATTCCTATTTAGTCTATTATCTTTGGTATGTGGTGCTAGTTTAGATTATGTGTGATTTGTATTGTTCCACGCCAATAATTCGAATTCATAGGAGGAGACATTGAGGTTTGAGTGTTGAGTTGCTTTTAACCCTTTTGTATCCAACATCGACTTCCAGCTGCATTTTACAGTCTAGCTGTTAGCCTACTGTATGTTTGGACAGTAGTGATCTTTACCCCCCTCATACACCCAGGCTCATGGGAGTGGCAACTGCCTCAGGAGCATATCCAGACCACTCCAGGACCACAACACTAAAATGCATGTCGACACACACGCCCTGAGGGAGTGTTTCATGCTGTATCAGTGTGTCATTGTTTGTCAGAGTAGACACACTCATTTGTCATCAGTCACACCCACACTGGCACCTTGCTGTGTTTAATGAGGATACAAAGTCTACAGTTTCCCATCAAAATTGCAATGGAAATGCCTAACTTGTGAAGCATCGCTTAGCAGAATAAAATGGAGGGAAGTGTATGCTATAACACAGCAGGTGAGCATGCCAGAGAAAATAGCAGTGAATGTGTCCCAAATGGCACCCTATTCTCCATATAGTGCACTATTTTTGACCTTTCACTAAACAAACAACTTCATTAAACAATAGAGTACAGTGACGGGTAGTATTTGTACAGACACCAAGCAGCTCTCCTTTATCCAATGTATTGTTGTTGACCTAGGAAAAACGTATATTGGTAATGGAGACACAAAGATTGTAAATAGCAGCAGGGATGCAGACTGCATTTACATCACTGTGTAACACTTGGAAAGGCAGTGTATAGGCATTATAAACCCGTATGGAATAGTTTTGCTGTACCTGGTGTAGTGGTGGGAGCAGTGTAGGGTTATGATCCAATTATACTATTAAATCAAGGTTGTTATACAGCCACACTGAGAGAATGCACAAGAGGGGGGTGGACAGAGCCAGACTGGGACCAGAGATTGAGCCCGGCATTTCTAACACAGGCCCATTTTCCCCCCTCTAGGCTTCCACCTAAGTAATATATGTCATATACTGAGGCCAGTGAACCATAGGAGACAGAAGGCGAGTTAAGACAATGGATCCTTTTATTCAAAGTCACCTGCTTTAGAAAATGATCAACTAAAGAATTGTGCATGTCAATTCAGATCAAAAGTTTACCACACAGCTACATTCAGGATAATTTCATTGGACTGTAGCCTAATGCACAATGCTAGTCCAACAGATTCCCATGAAGTCTTTTTATTGGCTAAAAGCCCCCTTGCTTGTTGGCAAGTTTTCCAATCAGCTGCCAAAACTCCAAAAATGTCAGCTCCCCATCATTGTTTTCGTCCAACGAGCCCATGAGCTGCTCGATTACGGCTGGATCGCTGGCGTTCTGCAGACAATCAGAGACAAGAAAGGGGACAGTGATCCCATTCAGGCCCAGACTGGGTTAACAATGAGCTGCATGGTTAAGGCTACTCTGCCATCTAATGGTAAATAATAGTACAGTACTATAGAACAAATGGCACAGAGTCTGAGTTCCACAAACTTTGGTTGCAAAGTGTTGTTTTGCAGAATAAAATGGAAGGAGGTTTATGCCATAACACCTGGTGAGCATGACAGAGCAAATACCAGTGACTTACATCCCAAATGGCACTCTTTTTCCCAGAGAGCAATAGAAGTAGTACAGAAAAGGATTTGGCCTGCTATCACTAAGGTATATGATGCTTGATATCACGTCATTCAGCCACTCACTCATGGCTCTAGATAATTTATTGCAAAATGGAGGCCAAGTATGAAGTGGGTGCTGAAGAGGACTAAGTCTGTGTCCCAAATGGTACCCTATTCCCTGTGTAGTGCACTACTTTTGGCCAGGGCCCATAAGGTTCCGGTCTAAAGAAGTGCACTTACATATAAAATAGGGTGCCATTTGGGACTCAGTCAGATTTACCTTGACAAAAGTAGGTAGTTGAAAGGCCACCAGGCTGCTGAACTCCCCTTTGCTCAAGGTGTTTGAGGATCCATCCTTTCCAGCAAAGGTCTTGAACTGGGAGACAAGTACATTGATGGCAGATTCCATTGTAGTGAGTCTGTATGAAGGAGTTGACTGCGAATACATGACAAGAGAAAGAAACCAGTCTGCTTATGAATTGTCAATAAATGTTATTACAAGCTTTTACACATTGTTGAAGCAGACTTTACAATAAAGCCAGCAACTAAATGATGAAAAAACAGAAAATCATGTGAAATCAGATTGAGAAAAGACAGAAAGAAAAGCATTAAAGGAAAACCAGTCATATGTTGTCTCACCTGATGAGGTATGGTCTGGTTGCAGCAGGTATGGAGAACCTTGTCTTGTCTTTCCAACCTTTCTTCCCCTCTTTTATTGTCTCCATCCCCCCTTGATGATGCAGACGTCAGCGGAAAACCAACAAGTTTCCATCAGGACATTCTTATCTAGCTTTCTAATTTTCCATCACACCTTCTGGAAGGCACACAATCACCCCCAGACCCAAATGCACATACACATTTGACATACCGCTGGACATAAACAAATATATTGATACGATGGGAGTTTACTACAGTCCAATTCAATACTATTCTGTAGTTTTGATGTTATAAACAATTGATCAAAAGTCAGCAAATAATTTCTGCAATATTGCTGACAGGACAATTTATTTCAGTTGGTTTCCTTGCAGTGTTGTGGACTTAGGATAACATCTCTGTCAGCTCATTTTAATCAGGAACCTGAATCAAAACTGAATCAGCATAGATGCATTCGTACATAACATCTCTCAAACCCTACATTGATGACAAAATGGTTTGAAGAAAATGCTGTATCATCAAATGATAGTGATCCAGGAGTGTAAGTCTGCACACAAATGTATGCATATCGGAGAGAGAACACAAGAGAGAGTGAACGTGTGTGTGTGTATGCATCTCTGAGAAAAGGTGTGCAGTGGTGTTTCCTCAGGTTTTAAAATGGGAGGCCTGTTCACTATGTATCTAGGCCTAGTGAGGAGGCCCAGTAGTAAAGCTTCTGCTTGACCAGTTGTTTGGGAGATGGAGAATGTTAGGTATGACAGCTTCAAAGTGTTGGACAAGAACCATCCATCATTACTGACAGCTTTACTAATCAGTTAATCTAATCAGGACTGGTACAGACTCACTGCTTCAAGTCACGCATAGGTTACCTCCCCAACGGCACCCTATTCCCTGTATAGGCCACTACTACCCACAATGGTGGAAAAAGTACCAAATTGTCATACTTGAGTAAAAATAAAAAGATACCTTAATAGAAAATGACTCAAGTAAAAGTCACCCAGTAAAATACTACCTGAGTAAAAGTTTAAAAAAATATATATATATTGTATTCCTGGCCGGCTTAAGAATTCAAAATGTAATGAGTACTTTTGGGTAAGGGAACATGAATGTAGTGAAGTAAAAGTTATCAATAATATAAATAGTAAAGAACCCCCCCCCCAAGAAAAAAAAACTACTTAAGCAGTCCTTCAAAATATTTTTACATAAGTGCTTTACACTGCTGACTACCCATATAGCCAAAAGGTCAAAAGTAGTGGACTATAAAAGGAGTTGCAGGGTGCCATTTCAGAAGCAGTCACAGTGCTGATGTGTGCTGCGTGTGGACATGTGTGGACATGTCTTTGTGTGCATGCTTCTTAGAGGTTCTTACAAGGTTTTATTATTACTTTACAGGGGATTAGTCTGTGTCATAAATACTTTTGTCTAGTAATATGGACTCAACAAAATATTAATTCCCCACTTCCCCCTCTGCCAGTAACCTAAGTGACACACACTTAAGCCTGGTTCACACTACAGGCCTTAATACTGATTGTTCAAACAGCAAATTACAAGTGACCAAATCAGATGTGTTCAGACAGCAGTCATTTGCTGACATGGCTACGCTTGTTGTCATAGCGTAGCCATAACGACAGGTGTATGTGCAGTGGTGCAGGTTGATTGGTGGTGCTCGTGCTTCCTATTCCTCAGAAGTTATGTAGCAAGCTAAGGTGACAACAATGCCTGCCTTATACGTTTCCCAGTTGCTTTGAATGTTCAAAATCATAGTGTAAGAACACAAACTTTCAAAGGGAGTCATTTTTGGCAAGTCACAGCAGTCAGCTATAGCTAGGTAGCTGTTTAGCTTGTTTGTAAACAATTAACAAGCTAGTTAGCTACAACCTCCATGTTCTTGTCAAACTCAACAGAGTAGCTAGCAAGCAACAAGAAATGACAAATGAGTCCAAAAACCACTTGACGGCAAATAAATCAGATTTGACCGTTCAGACAAGTCGCTTGGCCAGGAATGAGATTTATATCTGAATTCAAATCACCTACAAAGGTGGTTTTGAAATGTGGCTTGAAATATCAGATTCCATATGCTTTTTGGCTGTTCAGACTGCAAGAAAATTTACAGATTTTAATACTCCCCCCAAATTAATTTGAGTCACTTCAAACTACCAGTGTGAACAAGGCTTTAGACAGAGGAAAATATATAATTCGTACAAAAATGACCACATATTATCACTCAAGATTCAGATTTTTTTTAATTGAAAGTCCAACACAAACCCACTATAAAGGAGAAATGGCTGCGGAGACGACTCATTCAGCTTAACTCAAAATTTTCACAGGATTCAGGACTTTCTTTACATGTATCAATTAAATGCTAAACTGGGATATTTACATTTACATTTAAGTCATTTAGCAGACGCTCTTATCCAGAGCGACTTACAAATTGGTGCATTCACCTTATGACATCCAGTGGAATAGTCACTTTACAATAGTGCATCTAAATCTTAAAGGGGGGTGAGAGGGATTACTTATCCTATCCTAGGTATTCCTTAAAGAGGTGGGGTTTCAGGTGTCTCCGGAAGGTGGTGATTGACTCCGCTGTCCTGGCGTCGTGAGGGAGTTTGTTCCACCATTGGGGGGCCAGAGCAGCGAACAGTTTTGACTGGGCTGAGCGGGAGCTGTACTTCCTCAGTGGTAGGGAGGCGAGCAGGCCAGAGGTGGATGAACGCAGTGCCCTTGTTTGGGTGTAGGGCCTGATCAGAGCCTGGAGGTACTGAGGTGCCGTTCCCCTCACAGCTCCGTAGGCAAGCACCATGGTCTTGTAGCGGATGTGAGCTTCAACTGGAAGCCAGTGGAGAGAACGGAGGAGCGGGGTGACGTGAGAGAACTTGGGAAGGTTGAACACCAGACGGGCTGCGGCGTTCTGGATGAGTTGAAGGGGTTTAATGGCACAGGCAGGGAGCCCAGCCAACAGCGAGTTGCAGTAATCCAGACGGGAGATGACAAGTGCCTGGATTAGGACCTGCGCCGCTTCCTGTGTGAGGCAGGGTCGTACTCTGCGGATGTTGTAGAGCATGAACCTACAGGAACGGGCCACCGCCTTGATGTTGGTTGAGAACAACAGGGTGTTGTCCAGGACCACGCCAAGGTTCTTAGCGCTCTGGGAGGAGGACACAATGGAGTTGTCAACCGTGATGGCGAGATCATGGAACGGGCAGTCCTTCCCCGGGAGGAAGAGCAGCTCCGTCTTGCCGAGGTTCAGCTTGAGGTGGTGATCCGTCATCCACACTGATATGTCTGCCAGACATGCAGAGATGCGATTCGCCACCTGGTCATCAGAAGGGGGAAAGGAGAAGATTAATTGTGTGTCGTCTGCATAGCAATGATAGGAGAGACCATGTGAGGTTATGACAGAGCCAAGTGACTTGGTGTATAGTGAGAATAGGAGAGGGCCTAGAACAGAGCCCTGGGGGACACCAGTGGTGAGAGCGCGTGGTGAGGAGACAGATTCTCGCCACGCCACCTGGTAGGAGCGACCTGGCAAGTAGGACGCAATCCAAGCGTGGGCCGCGCCGGAGATGCCCAACTCGGAGAGGGTGGAGAGGAGGATCTGATGGTTCACAGTATCGAAGGCAGCCGATAGATCTAGAAGGATGAGAGCAGAGGAGAGAGTTAGCTTTAGCAGTGCGGAGCGCCTCTGTGATACAGAGGAGAGCAGTCTCAGTTGAATGACTAGTCTTGAAACCTGACTGATTTGGATCAAGAAGGTCATTCAGAGAGAGATAGCGGGAGAGCTGGCCAAGGACGGCACGTTCAAGAGTTTTGGAGAGAAAAGAAAGAAGGGATACTGGTCTGTAATTGTTGACATCGGAGGGATCGAGTGTAGGTTTTTTCAGAAGGGGTGCAACTCTCGCTCTCTTGAAGACGGAAGGGACGTAGCCAGCAGTCAGGGATGAGTTGATGAGCGAGGTGAGGTAAGGGAGAAGGTCTCCGGAAATGGTCTGGAGAAAAGAGGAGGGGATAGGGTCAAGCGGGCAGGTTGTTGGGCGGCCGGCCGTCACAAGACGCGAGATTTCATCTGGAGAGAGAGGGAGAAAGAGGTCAGAGCACAGGGTAGGGCAGTGTGAGCAGAACCAGCGGTGTCGTTTGACTTAGCAAACGAGGATCGGATGTCGTCGACCTTCTTTTCAAAATGGTTGACGAAGTCATCTGCAGAGAGGGAGGAGGGGGGGGATTCAGGAGGGAGGAGAAGGTGGCAAAGAGCTTCCTAGGGTTAGAGGCAGATGCTTGGAATTTAGAGTGGTAGAAAGTGGCTTTAGCAGCAGAGACAGAGGAGGAAAATGTAGAGAGGAGGGAGTGAAAGGATGCCAGGTCCGCAGGGAGGCGAGTTTTCCTCCATTTCCGCTCGGCTGCCCGGAGCCCTGTTCTGTGAGCTCGCAATGAGTCATCGAGCCACGGAGCGGGAGGGGAGGACCGAGCCGGCCTGGAGGATAGGGGACATAGAGAGTCAAAGGATGCAGAGAGGGAGGAGAGGAGGGTTGAGGAGGCAGAGTCAGGAGATAGGTTGGAGAAGGTTTGAGCAGAGGGAAGAGATGATAGGATGGAAGAGGAGAGAGTAGTGGGGGAGAGAGAGCGAAGGTTGGGACGGCGCGATACCATCCAAGTAGGGGCAGTGTGGGAGGTGTTGGATGAGAGCGAGAGGGAAAAGGATACAAGGTAGTGGTCGGAGATTTGGAGGGGAGTTGCAGTGAGGTTAGTGGAAGAACAGCATCTAGTAAAGATGAGGTCGAGCGTATTGCCTGCCTTGTGAGTAGGGGGGGAAGGTGAGAGGGTGAGGTCAAAAGAGGAGAGGAGTGGAAAGAAGGAGGCAGAGAGGAATGAGTCAAAGGTAGACGTGGGGAGGTTAAAGTCGCCCAGAACTGTGAGAGGTGAGCCGTCCTCAGGAAAGGAGCTTATCAAGGCATCAAGCTCATTGATGAACTCTCCGAGGGAACCTGGAGGGCGATAAATGATAAGGATGTTAAGCTTGAAAGGGCTGGTAACTGTGACAGCATGGAATTCAAAGGAGGCGATAGACAGATGGGTAAGGGGAGAAAGAGAGAATGACCACTTGGGAGAGATGAGGATCCCGGTGCCACCACCCCGCTGACCAGAAGCTCTCGGGGTGTGCGAGAACACGTGGGCGGACGAAGAGAGAGCAGTAGGAGTAGCAGTGTTGTCTGTGGTGATCCATGTTTCCGTCAGTGCCAAGAAGTCGAGGGACTGGAGGGAGGCATAGGCTGAGATGAACTCTGCCTTGTTGGCCGCAGATCGGCAGTTCCAGAGGCTACCGGAGATCTGGAACTCCACGTGGGTCGTGCGCGCTGGGACCACCAGATTAGGGTGGCCGCGGCCACGCGGTGTGGAGCGTTTGTATGGTCTGTGCAGAGAGGAGAGAACAGGGATAGACAGACACATAGTTGACAGGCTACAGAAGAGGGTCCTGACTCCTAAATTATATGGCCATTGTACAATAAAATGTTGATAAAACAATATATATCTTCCACTTGAATGAATACCAAAAAAAAAAGTTTTTACATTTAAAAAAAATATACTCTGAACATTTTATTGTGTGCATTTGGGGAGTTAAACTTAATTTCCTCAGCTTATGCAGTTTGTTTATAATCTCTTTTTGTTTGTTTATTAAAGTTTTTATCCACATCAGCTAGACTTCTTTGGTCAAAAAGCTTTAACAATTAATTAACATTTACAGGATTTAAATTCAATCAAAAACAAAGATGACATACTATATTTAATTCAATTCCCAAATGGAGTAACCTACATTTTAGTAACCTACATTTTCTCTCTTCATAAAATACCATAAAATAACCAGACCATAGCCAATCAAGTTTAAAAATAGCATGAATTCTTAAGCTTACAGAATCAAACCAATTTAGTTGCCTGTCAAACACTGAAACCAAGTGTGAAAATGGATTTATAAAAGGCAAATTGCTGGCAGAAACAAAATCTTCACTAAAGAAAATGGTAGAGACTTTCAAGCAATTTCTTTCACAATATATACTGTCTGGGACAGACACATGACATTTGAACAGCTAGAGTTGGTTTTATGTTAAAACCATAAATGTGTTGAGGCCAGGACAAGCAAAATTAGGGATAAGTTTTATGTTTCTTTAAAACACAAATAAGCTATGAAAACCTGAATTAAATATCAGGATAACAAAACACTTCACACCTAATGTAATTGATAGTGATTGTTACAACAGATGAACATAAAAACAAGGGAAACAGTCCTCCTGAAATGTGTACAGATTCAACTCTCTTGTAAAGTACCAACCCATGACTTGTAATATGTACTAATATCCTAACCATGTACTTAATTTGACTTTCAAATCTGGCATAAACTCTATGTAAATGGCATTGCTTGATAAAACACCAGTTAAACACCACTTTCTTATATAGACACATCTAACAATCGTGTTATTGGGTATTTTCCAGGTTACATCACAGTAACCAAAATCACTTTAAAGAGGAAAATGCAACCGATAACAGTGCTCATTGAAAATCCAAATGATCAAAACGTGTCAAAAACAATAGTTCAGATATGTCAAATTGCCAATATGGTTTTTCACTCCATCTACTGTATAAGTCCATGCATGGCTAACTCAGCACCACATAGTACACTGAAATATATTAGAATCGATTCATGCTACATTAGGACAGCACAATCATGGTCTCAGCGTTAATAAGAATTAAGAACTACTGCTTGTGTCAAAAAGATTGAGGCAGTAGCGCTGGGCCGCAGTCCTGTCTGTTCAGATAGTACCGGTGCATTAAGTCTGACATCAGTGGGCTCATTGAACAGCTTCTATCCCCAAGCAATATGACTAATAAATAGCTACACGTAGTATCTGAGTTTACCTCGTATCTATATTGACCTTTTATTTCAATATTTGCACTGTCTCTATGCACATTCACAGGGCCCTACACACACACGCAAACACTCACTCCATGATTTGCTCACTCACAAATACATTTCTACTGACTCTACACACCCGCACACCCACACACCCAACAAGCTGATGCTAATCTGTTTCTTATATCCTGATGTCTAGTCCCCTTACCACTATACTGGTTTACCTCCATTCCTCCAGTATACTTGCACATGTAAAATATGGTATTGGATCTGACTTTAAAATATTTCCTGTATATAGTATGCTTGCTTAATTGTGAACTTCATATATCCTATTATAGTTTTTTTTCTAATAATACATTGTTATTGATTATTGCATTGTGGGGTATTGAGTTTGCAAGAAAGGCATTTCACTGTACTTGTGCATGTGACATTAAAACTTTAAATTGTTCCAGAATGTTCTCCTTTCACTGACAGTTATACTCAAACGGGTAAGACAATTAGTGAAAAGCAGAAACCGAGCACTAAGGGCCAAGCGCCTACACAGCACTGTATGTTTGCAGAGCTGATTACAACAGAAGCTAACAGAGCCGACAAAACCGGTTCAACTAGATCTGATTCTAACCATAACAACGGCGAAGAGACTGATCAGGTTTCAGTTGTGGGAGCAAAGAGTTCACATTGCTGTGTATCTGATTATGTTTTGATCATGAATTGTGACATTCAATTTTATAAGTGCCAAACACTATAGGTAAATCAACTCCACACAACTGTCAATATGTAGGCCTTGACATTGAAGTCATGACACAGGTAGGTAACAACTGATTCCCAACAGACAAGAATGACTTCAGCTAATTAGATGCAGAGCTAGGGACATGTTTATGAGATGCAAGATCACTCCTTCTCATGCAGGAATCCCTTCAAAGGCAACAACACCTGCTGTTAACCACCATGTAATACCATTGCTGTATCTTGGTGTTATATTTGTCTGGTTTATTTCTATCTATGCAGTGGCTGCAAACTTCCACAAAGCTTCTCGCTCAAACTCCTCCATCGCCTCCTCCAGGGCTTCATCATCCTGCCCATCAACCTCCAAGATGTCTGCCATGTCCTCTAAAATGTCCGCCACATCTTCAGCGAAGTCACTGAAGAGAACTTTGTCATGGACGAACACACCGTCTTGAAAAAACATGCCGACCAACTTCTGAATCTCGGCTTTGCTGTCCGGTGTAGCCCTCTCCAGCTTGCTCAGGTAGCCGTCTAATAACTCCTCGAATTCAGACAGTTCCACAGGAAAGAGCCCTTCCTGGCTAGCGCAGTCCTCAACACCGCTACAGCCCGCCAGGGGGCGAACGTTGCGTCCAAGTTTCTCCTCCTGGTGCTTCCAGAAGCTGGTGTGGTCATACTGGTGGGTCTGGTGGTGGTGGTGATGTTGCTGCTGATGGTTGGAGTCTTGTTGATGGTGATGATTGGACTCTTTCTTGTAGTCTTTCCTGGACTGCCAGGGCCTCTCCTGCTTTCTTTTATCCCTGTCCATCCTGCGCTCATTCTTCTTTCTCTCCCACTCATCCTGGGATTTCCTCCAGGCCTCTTTATGAGAGTTTTGTTTGTTTGCCTTCCAGTCCCTGTCCTTCCTCTTGTCTTTCTCTTTCCATCCGCACGCATTCTTGTCTTTGCAGTGTTTCCAGTCTTTCTCTCCCTTCCACTCCTTCTTCTCCTTTTTCCAGTGGTCTTTGCTGTTGTCCTTTGCTTTCCTCCCGTCCCTCTTGTTCCCGCTCTCCCTTGGCTTCTTCTTGCCCTCAATCCTGTTCCCCATCTTCTCCACCTGCTCACTGAGCCTCTTCTGGATCTCAGCCAGGCTCTCCCTCACCGTCTTCTGGTACCCACCATCCTTCTTATACCCACCATCCTTCTTCATCCCCTCCAGTCTCTTCCTGCTTTCCTCCAACAGCCCCTTCTGCCTCTGAAGCTCTTCCTTCACCCTGGCCCCCTCTCTCGGAACCCTCCTCTTTTCGGGCCCTGCTGTGGTGCTACTCTGGTTGCTAATCCCAGGTTGACCAGTAGGGGGTGGAGTTGAGCTTGAGGGAGGTGGGGGTGTTTCCTTGTTGGCTGAGGTAGACATATCAGAACAAAAATCAGTGAGTTACCGGTAGCTAACTCCGTTCCGTACATATGAGGGCAATCGCGGCATTCAAAAAAGACTGCAATGAAAACTAATGGGACTGTAGCGAATGTTGGCATCAAAATCCAGGGTGAGAACTAAGTTTGGATTCAGCATTGATTGACATGGTAATGGACCAATACTAACTGACCCCTCTGATGCTGTACATTAAAGTGTGATGTGTCACGACGTAACGTACAGCAGCATAATGCAACTCATTCTGTGTCATACAGCCTCTCTCCACCAGGTGTAGCGCTTCTCTCGCAGATTAAAAACAAGAAATGATCAATGGTGAGTGTAAAGTTATTTACTTGTGAATTCATCAATAGTTAATTCAATCAATTGTTAATTTTTCGCGTAAACACTGCGAATCTTCATGACTCAAAAACCATTACACCCAGTTTAATTGTGAAGATAAATTTAGCGCCGCCCTATGTATGTAATGAGACATTATATAAACTCTTTATATAGTGTTTTATTTACATTTTAGAGGTGATAAGTTGGACTAATCTTGTGAAAAAAGCCGGTTCCCCAACCGACATATCTCCCCCTTTCACTATGATGCAGTAGCTTTCGCTTCCCCACCCGGAAAGGGGATAAATTGTGCTTTACAATGGTATTCATATTACAGTTGACCTGGAAGTATTACGTTTTTGGGGGCGCTAAAATAAAGGGCAAATGTACAGAACAGCACAATGTACAAAAGTGAATTAGTTACAGTTACAGCATTCAGCTACCATACCAGAGAATTATGTTACATGCATGTTAAAGAATAGATTCACAACAGTAATTAAACCTCCCCTGAACCATACAGTTCACTTTGATCAGGGTTGGGGTAAATTCAAATTGAAGGCAGTCAATTTAGGAATTGATTTGAATAAAACATTTTAAACTTTTGAAATAAATTGCTTCTAGTTTTGAATTTATTTAGAAGTCACTGGAATGTCCATTTACTTCCTGAATGAACTGCCTTACTCGAAAAATACTGACATATTTATAGATTATCAAACAAATGATGGATATTATCAATGGAAGAAAGACTAATGAATAACAATGTGTTCACAGTGAAATGAAAATACTGTACCTTCTGTGATTTGGGACAGTTCGGTCACTCTGGCCCTCAGCGACTCCAGCTCCTCCTTCAGGCCAGGCAAGGATGACAGCTCTTCTTTCATATCATTTTCTTGCTCCAGATCTCCTTTTCCGTTTTCTTTACCCTTTGCGGATCCTGCATTTAGGACGGAGTCAAGTTCCTCTTTATGGGCCTGTAACAGAGAGGGGAAAATGTTGCTTTATTTCTAGGAAGGTAGGACATAATAATAAAGATTCTAAAAGGATTTAAATGTAAAATAATTAGACTGTGGATCAGACTTTTTCAGGATGTTTTAGTCCAAAGATCCTGAGCTTTACGAAGCTCCGGCGCATGTGTATATTCTCTACTTTATGCGCAGAGAACAGGCTACTCAGGCGAATGGTGCTTGTTTCATAAAGTTAGATCAAAACTGAATCAATGTCTGCAAGATCACATAATGGTCACAGTATTCAAGGGTGAGACAGGATTTGCCCTTTGGCGAGTGTGAATTAGCAATCATAAAAGCTAACACTGCCATTTCTTATTTTTCTCCTGACCTAGTCATCCAGATCAGAGAAACAACCTGTTGGTACAGCACATCTTAGCCATAGAGCCTCGAAGTCTTTGTATAGGCCCGACAGGCGCCGAGGCACTTGACTAAAGAGTTGATTCCCAATATAAAAAGACTGAAGGCATTGCGGCCTGTATTGCATTCCTGATCTTGAATGGTCATGTGTCAGCTCTCAACTGGTCTCATCTCAGTTTTCAAATTATTAACACATTTACAGTTGTGTTACACCTCAGGTCCTCTGCGCTGCAGGACGAAACAGAACTCCCTGTTGCAATGACATCTGCAGATGATTACTAGATACAGAGCTTATACTTTTGAAAAATGTTGCATTATGAAGTGGGATTGAAATAGATTGAATTGTAATTTGTCAAGTTCCTCTTTATGGGCCTGTAACAGAGAGGGGAAAACATTGCTTTATTCTTAGTAAGGTAGGATCTTTTAGTCCAAAGATCCAGAGCTTCCCTAAGCTTCTGTGTGTGACAAGCATTTCTCTACATTCGCATTAACATCTGCTAACCATGTGTATGTGACCAATAAAATTTGATTTGATGTGTGGATCATGTTTTGCGCATGTGTATATTCTCTACGCTCAGAGAACAGGCTGCTCAGGTGAATGGTGCTTGTTAAATACTGAATCAATGTCTGCAAGATCACATAATGATTACAGTATTCTACAAAACAGAAACAAATATAATAGTAATGATTTATTCTGTTATGTGGAATACTGTCATCAGAACGTGATCTTGCAGACATTAATTCAGCTTTGATCCAACTTTATTAAAACGAGTACCATTCGCCCGAGTAGCCTGTTCTCTGCCCGTAAAGTAGAGAATATACACATGCGCAGAGATGTCGGAAGCTCCGGATCTTCTAGTCCAGCGGACTGGAGATCCTGAAAAAGTCGGGTTTCACAGCCATTCCGAAAAAAATGATATGGTTCATGGGCTGACCTGGAGTTGTGTTTCTAACTGGGAGATTTGCAGATTTTCTTGTGCCAGTTTATCCAAAAGCTCCTTCATCTCCTGAGGATCGTTTAGCCAGTCCTGTCCAGCAGAATACAAACCACAGACAATCAACACAGCATTATATACACTACCGTTCAAAAGTTTAGGGTCACTTAGAAATGTCCTTGTTTTTAAATGAAAAGCAAATTTTTTGTCCATTAAAATAACAAATTGATCAGAAATACAGTGTAGACATTGTTGATGTCTAGGCAGCATCCCGGGGCATGCCCCTTTTTATATCATTCCATTACACATTCTTATCTCTAAGTTTGTCCAGTTCCTTTAACTTCCATCCCAATACAACATCGTTGAAAGTGACGATGACCGAGAAGGTAGGATAGAGCAACAGACCTGGTTTTGTTCTTTCCCACTCAGCTCATCCGAGTCATCTGTCAAAAAAGAAAACAGTACATCAAACCACTTTTCCAAACTTATGTAACGTATATCAACACACCTGCATATATTTGATCATCCAAAAGGCAAAGCCCATTTTTAACTACTCTACCAGAGCATAACATTGTTGGGAAGTTATTTGGTCATTGGCACAATCTCTGACTATTTGAAAGGTTCTTCCATCTCCATAGAGGAACTCTGGAGCGCTTTCAGAGTGACCTTCGGGTTCTTGGTCACATCCCTGACCAAGGCCGTTCTCCCTCAATTGCTCAGTTTGGCCGGGCGGCCAGCTCTAGGAAGAGTCTTGGTGGTTTCAAACTTCTTCCATTTAAGAATGATGTGGGCCACTGTGTTCTTGGGGACCTTCAATGCTGAAGAAAGCTTTTGGTACCCTTCCCCAGATCTATGACTCGACACAATCCTGTCGTCTCGGAGCTCTACGGACAATTCCTTCGACCTCATGGCTTGGTTTTTGCTGACTTGCACTGTCAACTGTGGGTCCTTACATAGACAGGTGTGCCTTTCCAAATTATGTCCAATCAATTGAATTGACCACAGATGGACACCAATCAAGTTGTAGAAACATCTCAAGGATGATCAATGGAAACATGCACCTGAGCTCGATTACAAGTCTCATAGCAAAGGGTCTGAATACTTGTGTAAATAAGGTATCTGTTTTTTATATTTAATACATTTGCAAACATTTCTAAAAACCTGTTTTCACTTTGTCATTATAGGGTATTGATGTGTAGACTGATAAGAAAAAAAAATCTTGAATCAGTTTTAGAATAAGGCTGTAACAAAATGTGGAAAAAGTCAAGGGGTCTGAATACTTCTGAATGCATTAAGTCATACATTTTATCATAAGAATGAAATTGACACATTGTTCAGTCTGTGTGTGTGTGTATTAAAAAATGTCCATTCCATAAGAAAAGAAATGGAAAAAGGTTACACTAGCAAAATCTGGTTTAGGTTGAACTCACCAGAGAGGAAGAGGGACCCTAAACAGAGCAGGACAAGGGCACACACAATGCATGTGTTCATAGAGAAGCCCTTCTCTTTCCTCTCTGCCATTTTGAACTCCACCTCTTCATCTTCCGATGTCATTTCTGGTGCCACATATCTCCTCCTCAGAGCAACTCCTTCCTCAGAACTCGTGTCAGCTCTTCCAAAGTCAAAGCTACTGGGAGATTCTAGCAGAGCAACAGACAAGAATAACAGAAAGATCGATGATAAGCTAAATGAAATAAAATCATGCACTAAAGCTATTGAACATTTTATACAAAAGTGTTAGATGGTAGAATGCTCTGAATGTAGATATATCTTGTGTGTAATTCTAGCGCAAACGTTGTTTTCGTAACTGTTCAATGATTCGGGGTGTGTTAACACCCATGTGTTTTTTGAATTTGGATGAGCCGGAGTCGGATGGAGGACCGGATACTGATCCTGAAATCAACTATGGCGACGACAATGTGAGGTCTTCATCTGATTCTGATGTTGATTTTCTTTCACATTTCTGTTTTGCATTATTTATCAACCATTGGTGTTTATGGCAACATTTTAACTGGATTGTATTCTATTACTCATCAAATGTACAAATAAAATGTGTTGCAGTAGACCTTTGTAGAATAATAAAGAACACATTTGTAGGTGCATGTTTGGTACTTAAAAATATACAAATATTCAATATAAACTAAATATTCTTAAAACAACTACAGTCAATCAAATTATTATTTTGTACAATGATATTTATTTAGTTTGATTTACAACCCAGTAGGTGAATCTGATGCGTAGACTAAAGGAGACACCAGACAACATTCTTTATCAGGTACTTGTAAGATGAGAAACCATGTTGTTCTAGGGTTAATTGTATGCCATATCTCAGAAAATGTTTACTGATTTCCAACCTAGTGTACAAATCCATACCGTCTTCCTCTGGTATATCAGTCACTTTTTCAGGCAATTCAGACTCCTCCTTTTCCACTGCTGGATCTTCTGCTGCCTCCTCTGAACCAATGGTCTCTGGAGGAGGACCATCAGGGTCTGGGCTTTCTGGAACAGCATGGGGTTCTGGGGCAGGGCTTAGAGGCTCCTCAGAGCTCTCTGGGAGGGGGCCAATATCAGTGACAGTGTCAGATTGGGAGCCCGTTGGGGTGAGAGAGTCTGTGTGAATGCTTATGTCAGATTCGGCACTAGTTTCTAGGGCAAGACTCTCAAATACAGGGCCTGGAACAGTGTGGGTATCAAGGGTGGAGCTCTCAGGGACAGGGCTTAACTCAGGCTCAACCTCTGAGGGGGGTGGTTCTGTGAAGGGAACATTCAGTGGTACAACCATGTCGACATGAGTGACAAAGGGCATGGCAGCGAGTTGCTCATTGTCAGTGGGGGAGCTGGTTAACATATCATGGATAATGGGGGGTTCAGGTTGACTCGCCAGGTCAGGGTCAAGGGGCGCATGGCTAGACGGGGATGGGCTTAACAGGGTAGGGATGGAGGGGACAGGGCCCTCGCAGATATCAGGAGTTGTTTCCTGGCAAACCTGGGAATCAGAAGAGAATAAAAGCACAAACCTTTATAGTAATTGGTAATAATGAGTTATAACCATAGACATCATATGCCATATAGCATAAGACACCATTTTGAACGTTGTATTATGAAAGATTATGCTGTGAGAACGATACCCTCAGAAAGCATTGTGTTCATCAGGGACTCACAGTACAGACCTGTTGGCCCTCCTCTGACAGAACTGTTTGTATTGGAGTCTCCGGGTCACTTGGCTTAGACTCCACAGTGGCCCCTGGAACAGCATCCAACAAAACATTAATAACATAACATGAACAACATCCACACAAGTTCATTATGCAACATTTATACATTTGGACAACAGAATACACCACAGAAAGCATAGGGAAACCGTATCATTGTAAGATTGAGATCAGGTACCTGTGACTTCCTCTGACAGACTAGGGACATCACAAAGACTCTCAGTCCCATCATCCACTGGACCCACGCTCTCAGCAGCTTCCTAAGGGCATAGGGTTCTCACGGTCAACTCAACCTTTGTCTATTCACCTCACCATTCATTCATTCACACTGCCACAGAATGTGGAAATGTAATTTAAAACTCACAGCATTGAATACCAATCTATAATCAAATGCTGTGATGGGGTGATCAGCCTATTCTTTCATCATAACATTTGGCAAGGTGTCAGCACCAGACCTCAATTTCAAATACTGAGCATTTGCTTGAGTATGCCTGGAGCAGAGTTCATGGTTTTCCACAAATTGGGCTACTTTGAAAAACAATGTCGTAGGTGAAATTGTATTGGTTGCGGGTTTTTGGGCTACTTCTAAGTTGCACTGCAGCCGCTATGACATTTCTCTTATTTTTTTTATTTTATTTCACTGTGACCTGATGCTGTTGACTATCAGGCAGTGAAGCAGGCTGTTGCGGTGTCTGTGTGGGCCTGATGGGGAGGGCTGGAGGGGTGTCTGAGAGTGTGTTGAGAGCGCGGCAGCAGGCAGCCGAGTGCACTAGTCGAGTGAGTGAAGACAGAGCAGAACGCGTGCAATTTTTACCAGTTGTAGGACATTTAGATTATCCTTATGGAGACCTCTTTTTTACCAATCCCTTTTCCATAAAACATTAACAAGCTAGAACTGATGCGCATCAAGAAATAACAGTGAAAAAGCACTGGAAAACAACTATAGGCGCATTAGATATATTTGCTCGGAGGTGGTTTAAATTCCATTCCAATGTCAACTTTGCTTATAAACCGTTACAAGCAAAGTGTTTAACCCATATTCAGTTCTAGGGTCTCGAGGGCTGGAAATTTGAAATGGAAGTTATGAACCTCCCTTGCGTGCTTCTGTTATGGGAGGAAAAATTCCTCAATAAAACTGACATTAAAATGTGGAGAATTATACAGTGGGGCAAAAAAGTATTTAGTCAGCCACCAATTGTGCAAGTTCTCCCACTTAAAAAGATGAGAGAGGCAATTTTCGAGCTAATTTTCATCATAGGTACACTTCAACTATGACAGACAAAATGAGAAAGAAACATCCAGAAAATCACATTGTAGGATTTTTTTATGAATTTATTTGCAAATTATGGTGGAAAATAAGTATTTGGTCACCTACAAACAAGCAAGATTTCTGGCTCTCACAGACCTGTAACTTCTTCTTTAAGAGGCTCCTCTGTCCTCCACTCGTTACCTGTATTAATGGCACCTGTTTGAACTTGTTATCAGTATAAAAGACACCTGTCCACAACCTCAAACAGTCACACTCCAAACTCCACTATGGCCAAGACCAAAGAGCTGTCGAAGGACACCAGAAACAAAATTGTAGACCTGCACCAGGCTGGGAAGACTGAATCTGCAATAGGTAAGCAGCTTGGTTTGAAGAAATCAACTGTGGGAGCAATTATTAGGAAATGGAAGACATACAAGACCACTGATAACCTCCCTCGATCTGGGGCTCCACGCAAGATCTCACCCTGTGGGGTCAAACTGCAAAAATCCCAGAACCACACGGGGGGGGGGGGCTAGTGAATGACCTGCAGAGAGCTGGGACCAAAGTAACAAAGCCTACCATCAGTAACACACTACGCCGCCAGTGACTCAAATCCTGCAGTGCCAGACGTGTCCCCCTGCTTAAGCCAGTACTTGTCCAGGCCCGTCTGAAGTTTGCTAGAGAGCATTTGAATGATCCAGAAGGAGATTGGGAGAATGTCATATGGTCAGATCTAACCAAAATATAAGTTTTTGGTAAAAACTCAACTCGTCGTGTTTGGAGGACAAAGAATGCTGAGTTGCATCCAAAGAACACCATACCTACTGTGAAGCATGGGGGTGGAAACATCATGCTTTGGGGCTGTTTTTCTGAAAAGGGATCAGGACGACTGATCCGTGTAAAGGAAAGAATGAATGGGGCCATGTATCGTGAGATTTTGAGTGAAAACCTCCTTCCATCAGCAAGGGCATTGAAGATGAAATGTGGCTGGGTCTTTCAGCATGACAATGATCCCAAACACACCGCCCAGGCAACGAAGGAGTGGCTTCGCAAGAAGCATTTCAAGGTCCTGGAGTGGCCTTGCCAGTCTCCAGATCTCAACCCCATAGAACATCTTTGGAGGGAGTTGAAAGTCCGTGTTGCCCAGCAACAGCCCCAAAACATCACTGCTATAGAGGAGATCTGCATGGAGGAATGGGCCAAAATACCAGCAACAGTGTGTGAAGACTTACAGAAAAAATTAGACCTCTGTCATTGCCAACAAAGGGTATATAACAAAGTATTGAGATAAACTTTTGTTATTGACCAAATACTTATTTTTCACCATAATTTGCAAATAAATTCATTAATAATCCTACAATGTGATTTTCTGGATTTTTTTCTCATTTTGTCTGTCACAGTTGAAGTGTACCTATGATGAAAATTACAGGCCTCTCTCATCTTTTTAAGTGGGAGAACTTGCACAATTGGTGGCTGACTAAATACTTTTTTGCCCCACTGTACATTTGCATCTGTAGCCTATTAATTTATATGCCATTGTTGGCTATTTGAGCCTATCATTTGATCCAATAAATGTACAAATGAAGCCATTACCCGAGCCATCTCAAATCAATGTGTGCCTCATGTGTAGCCTACTTGGACATGGCAAACAGATTTAAATAGTCTATAACTTCAGTTTATTGTTGTTGTAGCCCTTCTTTATTATGCAATTATTGATGGCCATGTTTAGTTAATTAAATTGGAAGTCATCAAAGCTTATAACATTTATAACAGTTTGTATACACCGCAAATTATTGCAATTATTGATGGCCATGTTTAGTTAATTAAATTGGAAGTCATCAAAGCTCTATCGCATTTGCCGATCAGTTGTTAGAAAACAATTAGATTAACGTAACAGTCAAATTAGGTTACAGTTTTTTTTTAATGATAAAACACTGGCTGGTGTTGACAAGCAAATTCAGTTCCTAGCCATATTATTTATATTTGATTACAATTACACCATCCTCAGTAGCCTATACGAGCAGGTTACTGTGCGACACGCACTTACCTCAAAACCGCCTTGCTATTCATGTTGAATAAATGAATCTGTCAATTTGAACTAAGCAAGCTGCTAAATCATTCAGCTTACATATTGGCCTATCGGGGTCTGTAGGGTCGGCAAACAAGCCATTTATAACAGTTTGTATACACCGCAAAAATGTAAACCTAAGTAAGATCAAATATCTTAAATCAAGACAATATATGCTTGATTTTGTCTGACAAGATACATCTTCTTACCAGGCAGTTATGTTAGAGCATTTCACTTGTTTCAAGCTTTTTTGTCCTTCATTATTTTAATAAGATATAACTTGTTACTGAGATTGTATTACTGGTTCTGAGTAACTTAAAATGCTTGAAACTAGAATTACCAGAATTATAAAGCTGTTTGATCAACACTGACAAGTACAAAACTGCTTTGTCAAAGTCAGAATTTCAAGCATCTTATCCTTTTCATCTCTTCACATATTAAGAACAGATAATGACCAAGTAGAATTCACTGTTTTATTGTCAAGCTTACACACAGCAATCATGTAGGCAAAATACAGTACAGAACAAAGACAGTACACTTTTCATATCTGGGGAACACACTGAGTCATTTGAACTGTTGTACAATTCTATTACATCCCCAAGATGGTATTTGAAAAAGTTTGGCGCTTGTTGTTAATTGTGTAATATGAGGTAAACTCAACCAGCTTTTCAGCATCCGCTAACTCAGTGGCCTGTGCAAGGTGTGGGACCTCAACTTGACAAGCCATGATGTTTCTATCAAAGCATATAATTTGAAATGGTTGATATTCCAAACAATAAAGCCTAGAATCAACAAGAAATATGTTTTTGACCAGTCCAAAATGTGGAATTCAGAACTTTAGCAGAGATCATGGACTTCTGAGTTATGTATTTATTACAAGCCATTTGACAGATACAGCATGGTTTACTCCATTGAAATCTAGGAAGTCCCTCAATGTTCCAGATGAATAGATCTTCAACCAAAGATCTTCAACCTTTGATACAGGTCCCACCTCTCTTTCATTTGAAAAAAAATTGGTTGCATTGAACTGTCAACATTTTGGCAGCTTCATATATTTGGTTCTGATTGATCAAAGACTTGAAAATATTTTTTAAATTGAGCTTGGAGTTGCATTGTTTAAAGAAACAATGTTTAGACCCGAACCGCATACACGTCTTACCATTGGACCCAATGACTATCTTTGGTGGCAAATGTATCATATAATGCTGTTTAGGTGTAACATTGCAGTCTGGAAAAAGCTCCTTCCAATGCTTCAAATGATTTTCAATGAGTAACTTCAACCTAGACACAGTCGCAATGGAAAGAACAGGTGCAAATACTATCTCTACAATCTCCATTAGCTCAATTATCAGTTGTGGATGTGTGTATATTTTATGTTCCCCAGTATGTATGCATGTATGTATTTCAGGAAATTCCCCCAAGCAGCTGATTGATTGGCCCCATTGCAGAGTGGAGGTCTAATCCCACCCTTTCGGTAGGGGATCCAGCTGTTGGAAATTACAAACTCCTTCTGCAGCTGGATAAAAGCCTGTGTTCCTTTGTTAGGAAGGAGAGCGCTTCTTTGTATGTCCTTTGTTTCGTTGTTGATCTGTAAAGGATTTTGTAGCCGGTCCTACTGAGGTATGTGTATGCCAAAAGGACTGTGTTTGTGATTATTGAAAATTGTTCCCAGGGGGGAAGGGGAAGGCACCTTGGGGGTTCTTAGGCAAGAAGCCTGCGGGCATACATATACCCGTAGTGTGTACTCTGTCTATGCACACTAGGTAAGACCTGGGCAGACCACCCCCTGTATTTTGGTTAGCGCGCCAGGTGGCGTTAAGGTTAGGTAAGTAGTGGCTAGGAAGGTAAGGTAGAGGACTAACATTTACTTTCTTTGGTTCCATCCAGCCCCTTTTCCCAAATTACCGTGTGAAGGAAATACATTCCCTAGTAACAGTAAAGTTCTTTGCCATCCTTACCCGCACCTGCAATCCCATACTACTTTCACTCCACAGGGAGCTAAGTGTAGCAGGGTGTTGCGTTCCCACATTGCTACTAGGGAACGATATCGCTGGTGGTAACGTCACTCCTGTGTTAGGTAGTAGACGATAAATTGGTTCAAGCATTTCCCTATGTTTTTCCTGCTTGTGTGTTAACAAGGGCACAATCTCACAAGCTGGGAGATGTGGTGGATTTGTCTAGTTCCATTTTTGAGAATGTTGAGGTAAAGACACTGCACTGAGTATTCCTTCTGCAATGCTGATGGTTTTTACCCCCGTAAAAACTATGGCAAGGGAAAGTGAAATTTGTGCACCAATTACATGACATCATCTGTCACCCCCAAGAAGTTGATTGAATGTCAGAAGGGTCTTCAAGTCTTCAAGGGTTTTGCTTCAGTAATTTCCACTGAGGAAGCTAAAACTAGGGAGACCGCCTACTTCATGGAAGCAGGAGTTTTGAGGTGTAAATGGGAAGCTCATAACAGTGACTGGAGTGAAGTGTGTCAAGTGGTTGTTTCCGACAGCTGGTGCTGTCACTCGCCCATGACCAGGTCGTGGTCTGGACATTTGGGGATCACAAAGACTTTAAACAGAGCCCTTCAACATTTTCTCTGGCCAGGTTTGAAGTCTGCCGTGGTCTAATTTTGTAAAACATAATATAATACATCAAAATCAATTTAGCCTCAAGTAAATAATTAAACGTGTTCAATTTGGTTTAAATAATGCAAAAACAAAGTGATAGGAGAAGAAAGTAAAAGTGCAATGTAAGAAAGCTAACGTTTCAGTTCCTTGCTCAGAACATGAGAACATATGAAAGCTGGTGGTTCCTTTTAACATGAGTCTCCAATATTCCCAGGTAAGACTTTAGGTTGTAGTTATAGGACTATTTCCCTCTATACCATTTGTATTTCATTAACCTTTGACTATTAGATGTTCTTATAGGCACTTTAGTATTGCCAGTGTAACATTATAGCTTCCGTCCTTGTCCTCGCTCCCTGGGCTCGAACCAGCAACAACGACAACAGCCACCATCGGATCAGCGTTACCGATGCAGAGCAAGGGGAATAACTACTAGAAGGCTTAGAGCGAGTGAAGTTTGAAACACTATTAGCGCGCGCTAACTAGCCAGCCAGTTCACTTCGGTTACACCAGCCTCATCTCGGGAATTGATAGGCTTGAAGTCATAAACAGCGCAATGCTTGACGCACAACAAAGTGCTGCTGGCAAAACGCACGAGAGTGCCGTTTGAATGAATGTTTATGTGCCTGCTTCTGCCTAGCACCGCTCTGTCAGATACTTGTATGCTCAGTCAGATTACATGCAAAGCAGGACACGCTAGATAATATCTAGTAATATCAACCATGTGTAGTTAACTAGTGATTTTTTTTTTTTTAATATTTTTATAAGATAAGTTTAATGCTAGCTAGCAACTTACCTTGGCTTACTGCATTCGCGTAACAGGCAGTCTCCTTGTGGAGTGCAACGAGAGAGGCAGGTCGTTATTGCGTTGGACTAGTTAACTGTAAGGTTGCAAGATTGGATCCCCCGAGCTGACAAGGTGAAAATCCGTTGTTCTGCCCCTGAACGTGGCAGTTAACCCACCGTTCCTAGGCAGTCATTGAAAATAAGAATGTGTTAACTGACTTGCTTAATTAAATAAGGTGTGTGTGTATATATATATAAAAAATGTTTAAAATCGGCGCTCAAATACCGATTGTTATGAAAACTTGAAATCGGCCCCAATTAAATCGGTCGACCTCTACTTTAGCACTCCCTCCACCTGCTTCCTGAAGTTGTCCAATAGTGATGATTGATACTGCTGTACCCCAGCAACAATGTCATTCACGCCTTTCTGAGTGAGAGAGAAAGATCAATCATGGAGGTTGGAACACCATGTATACAGATTTTGCTTATGACATTAACATAAGGGATCAACAATTGTAAGGTGGACAACCTAGCACTAAGAATAAACTTAACCATCACTGAACCACTACAAAATTACATTTACATTACATTTAAGTCATTTAGCAGACGCTCTTATCCAGAGCGACTTACAAATTGGTGCATTCACCTTATGACATCCAGTGGAACAACCACTTTACAATAGTGCATCTAAATATTTTAAGGGGGGGGGGGGGGTGAGAAGGATTACTTTATCCTATCCTAGGTATTCCTTAAAGAGGTGGGGTTTCAGGTGTCTCCGGAAGGTGGTGATTGTTCTGCATAATGCAACTAACCAAATACTGTGCTCTGTTCAGAAAAAACATCTTACCTGTGAGACAATGTTTGGCTCTGGCATTTATCACAAAAGCAGTGGCATGTGCTGTCAGATCCAAAAAATAGAGTTGACATTGAATGTTCAACCCTGGCATGTGCAGGCTGGACATTACTAGTTCATGACAAATATAATGTTGGTGACAGAAGTGATTGTAAAGACTATGAATGTAACTTACTTGTTGCACTGACAGCTCAATGTTGGTCAATGCCCCTTTGCCCTTCATTCAAGTCAGGTGTTTGGAGTTAGCTAGAAGCTGATCGGGATGAATGTTGTCCTGTGTACCACATATCAAAGAGATTATTATTTGAAATTGTATTTAGTTTCACCAAGAGCTTTAAGTGTTTTGCACCCATTTATCATTGATTCTTTTCACATTAATCCAGCTTTAGCAATTATAGCTGAAATTATCAAATAGTTCATAGGATTTTTTCCCTCCTGGATTTAAATTATTATTATTTTTTAACTAGCTACCTACTTGTTCCGGTGGTAGTGGGCTTTCTGCCGATGGCTGTTCACCTGGTCCGGTGCCTTCAAGTAGGTGTTGAAGGTGTCTTCTCTTTACATGATAGAAGGAATTGTACACTATATTCCTCAGTGCATCCGTCAATGCCACAGCGCAACTGGAAATCAGGGCTGAGACTGTGCAATATATTGATATGGCTCGGTTTCAATGAAAAAGTAATAAAAACGGAGCAGATAACGCACCGCCAAAGCATCTTGAACGTTACTAAAAGCAAGTAAAACGGTCCCACTGATTTTGATGAAAAGAGCGTAAATAACTGAATGTTCACCAGTATTTATAATACGACCAAGTAATTTGATTGGAGTAGAGTATACAGCAGACTTTTAACTATACATGTATCACTCCACTTTACAGGTGTTCTAATAACCATTAATTACATTAACGATCGTTATCTTAGATTGTAACAAACTTCGCACCGCAAAGATGAACATATTCCCACAAAAAACATTTGAGTTAAATTATGAAGGATCATCAGAGGACGGTAACATGTAGACCTACAGAAAGTAGCAAGCTAGTGTGCAGGAAAATGTTTGGTGCTTGGCTCCAGTCCAGTTGTGGAACTTGTTGGCGGAGCCAAAAAATCTTTTGGTGCTTATTACTGTCAACTAATAAATGCCGCTTGTAGAACTGTTGTATAAAAGCAACATCACACTCAAGGTCATGCTGTTACTATGATTATTATCCTCAGTGTTAAGGTGTAAATGTGCCCCAATGACTGACAGTTGATTATTTAGCGTCACCGTCTTTGGCGTCCTTTCTGTTGACAATAGAAATTAAATAGAACAGGCGCCAAAGACGGCAAAGATAATGACTGACAAGTCGATAATTTGTCTACAATCTTAGTTACGTTAATATTTGCTTGCCTAGCTAAGATTTTCAATATGGGCGACAATTTAGCGTTAATGTTATTTTCATTAGGGAGGTGACAAAACCCAATGGTCACTCAAAGCGCTCCAGAGCTCCTCTGTGGAGAACCTTCCAGAAGGCCAAACATTTGTAGCATTCTACCAATCAGGCCTTTATGGTAGAGTGGCCAGACGGAAGCCACTCCTCAGTAAAAAGCCACACGACAGCCCGCTTGGAGTTTGCCAAAAGGCACCTAAAGACTCAGCCCATGAGAAACAAGAGATTCTCTGGTCTGATGAAACCAATATGTAACTCTTTGGCCTGAATGCCAAGCATCACATCTGGAAGAAACTTGGCACCATCCCTACAGTGAAGCGTGGTGGCAGTATCATGCTGTGAGGATGTTTTTCAGCAACAGGGACACCAGTCAGTAGAGGGAAAGATGAACAGAGCAAAGTACAGAGAGATCCTTGATGAAAAACTGCTCAGGACAGGCTGGGGGCAAAGGTTCACCTTCCAACAGGACAACTACCCTAAGCACACAGCCAAGACAACGTAGGAGAGTCTTAGAGACACTCACTTCCTGGAGTGGCCCAACCTGAGCCCGATTGAAATTCTCTGGAGAGACCTGAAAATAGCTGTGCAGCAACCCTTCCCATCCAACCTGACAGAGCTTGATAGGATCTGCAGAGAAGAATGGGAGAAACTCCCCCAAATACAGGTGTGCCAGGCTTGTAGTGTCATACCCAAGTAGACTCGGGGCTGTAATCGCTGCTGAAGGTGCTTCAACAAAGTACTGAGTAAAGGATCTGAATACTTGGGATATTTCAGTGTTATTTTTAATATATATATTTGTAAAAAGTTCTAAACCTGTTTTTACTTTGTCATAATGGGGTTGAGGAGACAACCCAGATTTAAGTCAATTTTAGAATAAGGCTGTAAAGTAACAAAATGTGAAAGTGAAGGGGGTCTGAATACTTTCCAAATGCACTGTAGTTATGCACATGCAGAAAAGGGATTTATTTCAAATTATTCACCAAAACTGGCTTCTGAAGTCCTTACAAGTTCCGTTGATATTCTTTCCTAATTGGCTCGAATGCTATGGAAAAAGGGTTTATTGGAGAAATGCTGCAACACCTCTCTCTCAGTGTAAAGAAATGTTCTAGTTTTCAGGCCTTTTGTGCAGGTTTAAGTGGTCATAGGGCTAGAGATTTTAGCTAGACCTGGCATGGAATGTCAGGTGAGGTTTGCAGTTTGGGGACTTTACTATTGATTTATTAAATAAGGCAAGCTCAAACAGGTAAAGTATTTAATAGATTTAAGTATTTGAAACCCAGGTCTGGCTGGCACACCATAGGTTGGTAGGGGGTGTATATCAGGGTACAACTAGAGTGGATGGTCGGGGGGCCGGAACACAATTACAAATAATTTGTAGACTGCAAATTGACTGCAAGAAGGCCAAACAGATACAGTATAATGTTTGTATTAAACAATTTCAAACCTTGCTTATTTGTATACAATCACTTATGCGTGGGAATACTTGGGAACAGATTTCCTAAATTAAAATCACTTGGCGCTGATTTCCTGGTGTTATTGCAGTCTTATGTCCTACTATGAAACAAAAAAGTATTATATTTGTATTTTGGGGGGGCAAATAAAACAATTTGGCCCGCGGGCCACCAGTTGGGAAACCCTGGTGTACATCATACCTCTGGGGACAGCATGGTCCAACTGTTGGTTGAGGATCCACTGCGGCTGCTGCCTGTGCTGCTGCTGTCAGACATTGCCCCCTTGATGCTCAGCACAGCAACTACAACTTATTCTGCAGAGGAAAGAGATTCACTGACTCATGTAACAAATGTCATTATGAATCACCCAATAATAACTCATTACGTAGTATTTAAAATCTGCAGTTTCTACATATAGGCCACTAGAACTGTGGCCTACTTGCACTGTGTTCCCATTATGCAATTGAACAAACTAGTCATATAGGCTTAAATAATCAAGAAATATCACGACAGTATATTACCACGGTATTGAAAACGTTTTTTTATTATTTTTCAAACCACCATCAGAAATTGAATTACACCAAATTGTCAATTGTTTGGGCTACAGTGAAGAATTTAACATTAAGAAAACCATCTGAGAAATAGACTGCATAGCCTACCTTAAACTCCAGTTGCAATAATTGTATAGCATACACAAAAGCTTATAGGCCCTACAAAAAGTAAGAAATAGCAAAAATGTAGCCTGAGACATTGATAACATTGGCAAACAGTTAGCGAATCGCGATAGAGGGAGTGGCCATTTTAAAAACAGACGGATCTTTTTTTGTATTCTCACTTGTATAATCTATTTGCATATACTTCAGACACGCCACCATGGGTTTCTTTACAGTACCCACGCCAAAAACAGATTTAATGCATCGCTTAGTTATGTGTAGAGCCATGTCATCAGAATGGTCTGGCACGAGGTTACTCAGGCTAAAAGCAAGTTTAGCTTTAAAAACATTGTATCACAGCGCCTCTCCTATTTCTAATGGTCCAATTTAAACTGCATTGTATTTAAATGTACATATGAAGTGTAAACAGTATTTTTACACACACACCAGTTACTCTTTTACTATCTATAGGTATGCGCTTTGTTTTATTCTACAAACTGACATTTTTTTGCAGAAAATGACAATTGGTCAAAATAAAGATGCAGTGTTGACAGACCTCGAATAATGCAAAGGAAATAAGTTCATATTCATTTTAAAATGATAAATGTTTTAATTTAGGAAGAGTTCAGAAATCAATATTTGGTGGAATAACCCTGATTTTCAAAATCACAGCTTTCATGAGTCTTGGCATGCTCTCCACCAGTCTTTCACATTGATGTTGGGTGACTTTATGCCATTGCTGGTGCAAAAGTTCAAGCAGCTCAGCTTTGTTTGATAGCTTGTGACCATCCATCATTCTCTTGATCACATTCCAGAGGTTTTCAATGATTTCAGGTCTGGAGTTTGGGCTGGCAATGACAGGGTCTTGATCTGGTGATCCTCCATCTACACTTTGATTGCCCTGGCTGTGTGGCATGGAGCATTGTCCTGCTGGAAAAACCAATCCTCAGAGTTGGGGAACATTGCCAGAGCCGAAAGGAAGCAAGTTCTTCCAGGACAACCTTGTAGATGGCTTGAATCATGCGTCCGGCAAAGATTCCAGCCTTGCTGAAGCACCCCCAGATCATCTCCGATCCTCCACAGAATTTCACAGTGGGTGCGAGACCTGGAGAGGCCTACAAGCCAGTGTCTCACACCCACTGTGAAATTTGGATCAAGACCAGATCAAGACCCTTGAAACCGTTTTTAAAAAAAGCTTTATTCGAGGTCTGGCAAAATGGCATCTTCTGTTATTTTGACCAGTTGTCATTTTCTGCAAATAAATGCTCTAAATTACAATATTTGGGGGGGGGGGGGGGGTGTTGTCAGTAGTTTATAGAATAAAGCCAAAATGCTCATGCTACCCAAACACATACCTAACAATTGGTAAAACTGAGTTTTGCAGTGGTCTCTTAATTTTACATACATATGTTGGGCCAGTAACCAAAAGGTTGCTAGATCGAATCCCTGAGCTGACAAGGTAAAAATTTGTTATTCTGCCCCTGAACAAGCAGTTAATCCACTGTTCCTAGGCTGTCATTGTAAATAATAATGTGTTAACCGATTTACCTATTTTAAAAGGTTAACATAAATATTTCTACTTTTTATGCGGACCCCAGGTAGAGTAGCCGCTGCATGTGCAGTAGCTAATGGGGCTTCTAATAAACTAATCTCATTCTTGCTTGATTAGGGCCCTACGCTCTAGCCTAAATGGCATCTACCGTATCTGCGCCGTTCAGATGAGCAAAAAGTCAGATCCAGTTGGAATTTAGGATGGAGGCTAGTTGTTAGCTTGGTTAGCTAAACAAAACCTGAGTTTTGGATTAGTCTTCGACAAAACCAGGACGACGTGTTCTCTTTTTAGCCAGAGGCTTACATTTCAGCTGTGTGAATTGTCCCCGTTTGCTCCAGCGAGCGGTGAAAGAGTAGAAGTCATGACACCAAACTCAAAGGAAATAAATGTTTGTAGACACATGCAGCATATTTTGATCAGTTTACCATGGTAAACAAAGGCAGAATGCAATCCCTCCCACAGTTAACGTTTCTCTCTCTCTCTCTCTCTCTTCCGCTTCCAATAGCGTTGACCACACAAAATACATGTTCCAAAGGTAATATTAGACATGTTCTTACCCTGCGGACTTCAATTCAATTTCACCGTTTTAGCTCGAATACGTCCTGGTATTCTATTAGACAGCTTTCCTGTCGTGAACATCGGAAAATGTGGGAATTCCAAGCTGCGTCACTCCAATGCCTCACACTGTCTTTTCCAATGGGATGTCAATATGGCCGTTTGCGTCACCTCCCTCAAACAGAACAGCCAACCAGGGTGAAGTGTTGTGTCAGGAAAACGGCATGATTGACGCGCGCAGGTGAAAGTGGTAGGTAATGGATACAGACCCTTCCTTCACGGATGATAAGATGCTTGCATGTGCACATTATGTACGGGAGGGGAGGCAACTTCAACCAGCCTTACATTAACGTGCTTGCAGTGAGCTATATTTTGTCGGGACTTCCCAGCCTGGCTATCCCACTTCAACCCTGTTGCATGAGATTGCCCACCTGTTTCATTGTTGCAACCCCTACTTTCGTCAGATTCTAAAATAACTAGTTTTGTCTCTGTCGGACACCTGGAGGCCTATTGTCATTTATTGTAACAATGAAATCTCATGACAAACTACATTTGACCTCCTTAAATTCATATACCGAATAAAAATCTAAAGTTCAATGTGTTTCCATCACATTTTTAACTCTACCGATAGTTTTGTCACGAAAACTGTTGCGTTAAATAGCAAATGTGCCTACTCGTCTTGGCACGTGTGCTCTAGCCAACAGCTGGCAGAGACAGCGCCTGTCTACATAATGAGAATATTATGAATAAGACGGAGAATATTTGTATTTGTCAAATGGCAGTCAAGCATCATCATGTCACCAGAATCAGACCCTTGATATTTCTTGGAAGGGAGCATCTAGATCACCGTGCACTTTCACCATTCTGTAATGTTCATCATAAGTAATGCAATCTTTAGCCTACTAAACTGCATAGTTTCCCGAGTTGTAGTGGGAGGGCCACACACCATATCATCGCGTGACTCACATTTTACTTCGATACTATGGTTTTTATATCAATAATTGAGCATTTTGAGTTTCCACCGCCATTCAACCGAAGAAAAATCCCACCATGTCGAACAAACAAATGATCTGTCGGCATTTACAAAAATGCACTGAAACTTCCATCACAGCTGTAGTGATTTTTTTCTTTCCTTATTTCTTTACTTGCATAAGAACTGTGGATTTTACCTTGTTAGCTCAGGGATTTGATTTTGCAACCTTTCGGTTACTCGTCTAACACTCTAACCACTAGGCTACCTGCCACGGTTGAGTCCCATCTTTCTCTGTGGCCTGCTGTTAAATGGTGTATGTGTCCTCTCATTGGCTAGAATTGTCACAGCAGATCTCGCCTCCTCTCGCCTGCTTTCCATCTTTGAGGACTTGTATTTCCATCGTTAGAGCGGTCCCTTCGACTATCTTATAAATATATGTATAAAATGATACCATTTAGTGCTCCTTCAGAAAGTAACAGATGCATGACTTTTGTGTTCAAATACTTTTTTTAAAGACAATTATATACATGCATAACAGGTTTTCATTTAGTAAATGTGCATAAAATATTTAGGTTTTATTTAAGCGAAAATGTACATTTTGTGTGTACTACATCACCACACACACATTTTTATCAGCAACAAGTCAGTTTGGTGGAAACAAACCACTTGTGGGAAAATGTGCATATTTTCTTTATGCAGATTTTATTAGATTCACATGAAAATCTGTTGCCAATTGGATGGAAACCTAGCTACCGACCTCCATATCAAAATTTCTCACTTCGTGAGCTGTTTGGGCAGAGTAAAACGTATCTATTCACCTCTTCCTCAGTGTGGAACTACACTGAGCTTACTACACTTCCTATACCACATAGAAGTAATAATTAAGTTCAAATTGGAAAATCTATAGGACTATAATGATGTGGATCAAATTAAGCAACTAAAATACAAAAAAAGTGCTTAACATTGTGACACAAGCATAAATCTTCCCCTACTAGATTTCTGTCCATCAGAATTCTTAGCTTAATCTTTTATCCTTCAATATTATTTTCTTCAGGCAGTCTTCTATTGCCTATCTTACACCAGTTTCTCACCTTGTTCCATGCCCTGGCCTTCTGTAGTCTCTCTCACCTTTTGAACTTGAGCTCCCTTCCCTGTCCTTGTTGTCCTTTACCTTGGTGTCTGTCTAGCCATTCCCAGGACCTTTTTGTTTTACCACCAAGTTTTCATATAATTGAAAAATGTGATCTTTTCAGTGTATTTGTCACAGATCCCCAATACTGCTGCTCATTCTGTTCACCAGTTCCAGAAGTCGACGTCACCGGCCTTCTAGGCTGCACTGAACTGTGTCATTACGCACACCTGGTTCCAATTCCTCACTGATTGTGTTTGTATAAATGTGCCCTTCATTTCCCCATTGGGCTGTCGAATTACTGTTCCCATGTCCATTGGTCGTGTAAGTACCGATGCAGTGGCGCAGCATGTGCTTTGTGTATTACGGTCTTCTCCCATGTCGATCTACCAGGTTTACCATCGCTCTTTTATTTGGGTACAGCCCAGTGTTTTTGTATACGTGTTTGTTTTGGGTGTATTAGAAACCCAGGTGACGTATTCCTGTGCCTGTCCTTTATAACAGTGTGACAGAATAATCGACAGCAGGGAAGGTCGAGCTTGCGACCATTGTAGGGACAGTACAGCACCGTGAGGACTGTCTCTCCAGAATCTGGGTCACAATGGACAGTGTGCTGGCAACCATCCTGTGCATTGGAGCGGAATGTGCAGTCCCTCCAGTCTCCAAAACCATTCTGGGACCAGCTGCGTTCTATCGGAGTGGGTCTGGTATTCCCTCCTGGAGCGCTTCGACCGCGCGCCAGCAAGGTACAAGGGGTTCCTAGAGACATGGTTGCCACCGTCATCTCGGCACTGACTGGATGGGCTCTGGATTGGGGTGCCGCAGTCTGGGAGATGGGTGGACCCGAGGTCGAGGCCTACAAGTGCTTCACCCTCTTCCACTCTGTTTGATCATCCTGTGGAGGGACGAGAGGAGGGTGAGCGTCTACTCTGACTACGCCAGGGAGCTAGGACCGCCTTGGAGTTCTCCCTGGAGTTCCAGACCATCTCAGCTTCCACCGGTTGGAACGAGTTGGCTCTGGTCACTGTTTTCCTGCTCCGTGGTCAGAGCCGACGTAGGTGGGCTCGGCACGTTTGCCAGAGGTAGAGCATAGGAGGAGGAGGAATCTGGGCCTCTGCTTCTATTGTGGGGAAAGTGGTCATTTCTCCCCAACCTGCTCTATAACCCATAGGAGCCAAGGAGGTGACAGAGGAGGTGCGCTATCCCAGGTAGGAGGCAAGGTCTCCTCTCCTTGTCTGTCAAATTCTCTCTATTTTCCTCTCCTCTCCTTGTTTTCCTGTTAAATTCCCTGAGAATCAATCAATACAATTGATTTATAAAGCCCTTCTTACATCAGCTGATGTCACACAGTGCTGTACAGAAACCCAGCCTAAAACCCCAAACAGCAAGAAATGCAGGTGTAGAAGCACAGTGGCTTGGAAAAACGGCATAGAAAGGCCAGAACCTAGGAAGAAACCTCGAGAGGAACCAGGCTGTGAGGGGTGGCCAGTCCTTTTCTGGCTGTGCCGAATGGAGATTCTAACAGAACATGGCCAAGATGTTAAAATGTTCATAGATTACCAGCAGGGTTAAATAATAATAATCACAGTGGTTGTCAAAGGTACAACAGGTCAGCACCTTTAGGAGTAAATGTTAGTTGGCTTTTCATAGCTTTTCATTGGCTTTTCATTCAGAGTATCTCTACTGCTCCTGCTGTGTCTAGAGTTGAAAACAGCAGGTCTGGGACGGGTAGCACGTCCGGTGAACAGGTCAGGGTTATATAGCCGCAGGCAGAACAGTTGACATAAGCTGGAGCAGCAGCACGGCCAGGTGGACTGGGGACAGCAAGGAGTCATCAGGCCAGGGAGTGCTGAGGCATGGTCCTTGTGCTCAGGTCATCCGAGAGAGTGAGAATTAGAGAGCATACTTAAATTCACACAGGACACCGGATAAGACAGGAGAAATACTCCAGATATAAGACTGACCCTAGCCCCCTGACACATAAACTACTGCAGCATAAATACTGGAGGCCCTTTCCTTAACAGGAAGCCAGTGTAGAGGCTAGCACTGGAGTAATATGATCACATTTTTTGGTTCTAGTCAAGATTCTAGCAGCTGTGTTTAGCACGAACGGAAGTTTATTTAGTGCTTTATCCGGGTAGCCAGAAAGTAGAGCATTGCAGTAGTTTAACCTAGAAGTGACAAAAGCATGGATTAATTTTTCTGCGTCCATTTTTGGACAGTTTCTGATTTTTGCAATGTTATGTAGATGGAAAAAAGCTGTCCTTGAAATGGTCTTGATATGTTCTTCAAAAGAGAGATCGGGGTCCAGAGTAATTCCGAGGTCAAGATTAATTGTCAGATTCAACAGAAGATCTCTTTGTTTCTTGGGAACTAGAACAAGACTGTAAGTCGCTTTGGATAAAAGCGTCTGCTAAATGGCATATATTTATTATTATATTAAGTTCAGCCATCCACTTCCTTATGTCTGAAACACAGGCTTCCAGGGAGAGCAATTTTGGGGCTTCACCATGTTCCATCGAAATGTACAGCTGTGTGTCATCCACATAGGAGTGAAAGTTAACATTATGTTACCGAATGACATCATCAATATATAGTGAAAACAATAGTGGTCCTAAAATGGAGCCTTGGTGAACACCAAAATGTACAGTTGATTTGTCAGAGGACAAACCATCCACAGAGACAAACTGATGTCTTTCCGACAGAAAATATATAAATCAGGGCAGAATTTGTCCGTGTAGACCAATTTGGGTTTCCAATCTCTCCAAACGAATGTGGTGATCGATGGTATCAAAAGCAGCACTAAGGTCTTGGAGCACGAGGACAGATTCAGAGCCTCGGTCTGACGCCATTAAAAGGTCATTTATCAGAAATGCCGTCTCAGTGCTATGATGGGGTCTAAAACCAGACTGAACCGTTTCGTATACATTGTTTGTCTTCAGGAAGGCAGTGAGTTGCTACGCAACAGCTTTTTTTTTAATTGAGAGGAATGGGAGATTCTTTATAGGCCGATAGTTTTTTTATGTTCTGGGTCAAGTTTTGGCTTTTTCAAAAGAGGCTTTATTACTGCCACTTTTAGTGAGTTTGTTACACATCCGGTGGATAGAGAACCGTTTATTATATTCAACATAGGAGGGCCAAGCACAGGAAGCAGCTCTTTCAGTAATTTAGATAGATTAGGGTCCAGTATGCAGCTTGAAGGTTTAGAGAACATGACTATTTTCGTCAATGTGTCAAGATGTATAGTATTAAAAAACCTGAGTGTCTTCCTTGATCCTAAGTCATGGCAGAGTTGTGCAGACGCAGGACAACTGAACTTTGGAGGAATAGGCAGATTTAAAGAGGAGTCTGTAATTTGCTTTAATGATCATGATCTTTTCCTCAAAGAAGTTCATGAATTTATCACTGCTGATGTGAAAGCCATCCTCTCTTGGGGAATGCTGCTTTTTAGTTAGCTTTGCGACAGTATCAAAATTACATTTGGGATTGTTCTTATTTTCCTCAATTAAGTTGGAAAAATACGATGGTCGAGCGGCAGTGAGGGCTCTTCGATACTGCACAGTACTGTCTTTCCAAGCTAGTCGGAAGACTTCCAGTTTGGTGTAGCGCCATTTCCATTCCAATTTTCTGGAAGCTTGCTTCAGAGCTCGGGTATTTTCTGTAGACCAGGGAACTAGGTTCTTATGAGAAGTTTTTTGTTTATAGGGGTGCGACTGCATCTAGGGTATTGCGCAAGGTTATATTGAGTTCCTCAGTTAGGTGGTTAACTGATTGTTGTACTCTGACATCCTTGGGTAGGCGGAGGGAGTCTGGAAGGGCATCTAGGAATCTTTGGGTTGTCCGAGTATTTATTGCATGACTTTTGATGATCCTTGATTGGGGTCTGAGCAGATTATTTGTTGCGATTGCAAGCGTAATATAGTGGTTGCCTGATAGTCCAGGATTATGAGGAAAAACGATAAGGTCCACAACATTTATTCCACGGGACAAACTAGGTCCAGAGTATGACTGTGGCAGTGAGTAGGTCCGAAGGCATGTTGGACAAAACCCACTGAGTCAATGACTGCTCCGAAGGCTTTTGGAGTGGGTCTGTGGACTTTTTTGTGACTTTATTAAATGACTACAAGGTCCGATAAGAATTCAGGGAACTCAGTGAGGAACGCTGTAAATGGCCCAGGAGGCCTGTATGTAAACAGTAGCTATAAAAAGTGATTAAGTAGGCTTCATAGATTTCATGACTAGAAGCTCAAAAGATGAAACTGTTGTTTTTTGTAAATTGAAATTTGCTATCCTAAATGTTAGCAACACCGCTGCTTTTACAGCAGGAGGTGAGGCCTCATTTAACAAGGTAAATTCATCAGGCTTAAGCCATGTTTCAGTCAAGCCAATCACATCAAGATTATGATCAGTGATTAGTTCATTGACTATAACTGCCTTGGATGTGAGGGATATAACATTAAGTAGCCCTATTTTGAGATGTGCGGTATCACGATCTCTTTCAATAATGGCAGGAATGGAGGAGGTCTTTATTCCAGTGATATTGCTAAGGCGAACACCACCATGTTTAGTTTTGCCCAACCTAGGTTGAGGCATAGACACGGCCTCTATGGGGATAGCTGAGCTGACCACACTGACTGTGCTCGTGGCAGACTCCACTAAGCTGGCAGGCTGGCTATCTCATTGTGGAGCTAGGGGAGTTAGAGCCTTGTCTATGTTTGTAAATAAGATGAGAGCACCCTTCCAGCTAGGATGGAGTCCGTCACTCCTCAGCAGGCCAGGCTTGGTCCTGTTTGTGGGTGAGTCCCAGAAAGAGGGCCAATTATCTACAAATTCTATCTTTTGGGAGGGTCAGAAAACAGTTTTCAACCAGCGATTGAGTTGTGAGACTGCTGTAGAGCTCATCACTCCCCCTAACTGGGAGCGGGCCAGAGACAATTACTCGATGCCCACACATCTTTCTAGCTGATTTACACGCTGAAGTTATATTGCGCTTGGTGACCTCTGACTGTTTCATCCTAACATCGTTGGTGCCGACGTGGATAACAATATCTCTATACTCTCTACACTCGCCAGTTTTAGCTTCATCCAGCACCATCTTTAGATTAGCCTTAACGTCGGTAGCCCTGCCCCCTGGTAGACAGTGTATGATTGCTGGATGATTCATTTTAAGTGTAATACTGCGGGTAATGGAGTCTCAAATGACTAGGGTTTTCAATTTGTCAGCGCTAATGGTGGGAGGCTTCGGCGTCTCAGACCCCGTAACTGGAGGAGTAGAGACCAGAGAAGGCTCGGCCTCTTACTCTGACTCGCTGCTTAGTGGGGATAATCGGTTGAAAGTTTCTGTCAGCTGAATAAGCGACACCGGTTGAGCAAGAAGCCATGAGAAAGTTGTTCGGCAGCGGGGACTGTGCGAGGGGATTTATACTACTATCTGTACTTACTGGTGGCACAGATGCTGTTTCATCCTTTCCAACACTTAAATTACCCTTGCCTAACGATTGTGTCTGAAGCTTGACTTGCAGCACAGCTATCCTTGCCATAAGGCGATCATTCTCCTGTATATTATGAGTCCCGAGACTGCAATTAGAAGGCATCATGTTAATGTTACTGCTTAGCTTTGGCTGGTGGAGGACCTGACGAACCACGCCCAGAAAAACATCCGGCGTGAAAAGTTGAATGAAAAAAAAAAAAGTTGAGCGAGGGGGAAAAACTAAAAATATAAATTGTAATTAAAAGGGAAAAACCATAAAGTTGGCAGGTAGCAAAGTAAGGTTAGCAACAAAACACACAGCAGCACGTAAACAAGTCTACAAGTTGTGACCGGAAATTACGTCTGGTGTTAGACTCGTTTAATGTCTCTATAACATGGGACAGAACTCTAGCCCTTCACTCCCAATAGCTCTGATTCCGGAGCTGCCGGGAATTTTTTAGATAGGCACTGGCCACTGCATTACGCATTCCTTTGGTTCTCCTACAGTCACTCATTCCGGATTAAATCAATTTATAAAGTCCTTCTTACATCAGCTGATATCTCAAAGTGCTGTACAGAAACTCAGCCTAAAGCCCCAAACAGCAAGCAATGCAGGTGTAGAAGCACTGTTCGAGCCCCGGATAATCGTCCAATAGGGACAGGGCTCGTACATCGCAGTACTGTTCCTATTTCTTTGTTGACCCAGGACAGGACACTCATTCAGAACAGATCACCTTCTTGATTATAGACACACCCACGCATCCCATTGTTTTAAGTCTCCCCTGATTGAGTTTGCATAACCAGGTTATTTGCTGGTCCGAGAGACTGCTGGGTTGGTCACAGGAGTGTCAGGAGTGTTTGCTTCTGGAGTTTGAGAAGTCAATGAGAGAAGTGAAGTTCTTCCTTAGTTGTTAATTTTCAAAGAATCTAAAAAAGGCAACTTAGATTTGAGCAAATGTCTTAAGTAGATGAACCCTACTCCAACCTCATGAAAGTGACAAACTGACACATTTTAATTTTCAGCCAAACAACTTTATATCGAAGGAGTGCCTTTGGTTTGACGGCCTGCACATGTGCAGTTCCGCACGAGACAACTGTTAGACCCGATTTACAGTGAATTAGGAATTAGAATACTAGAATGACATGAACCTTATGACGGTCGAAAGGTCAGCCATGTTGATCAGGGATTTGGTCAACCAGTGGTGTGATAAGATAGTGCAGATAAATTCTCCACATTCATTGTTTTACACTATGTGTGTTCGCTAGCTAGCCAGCCAGTTTTAGAGGTATGATACCATACATTTTTCAAATGAACTGCCAATGCAAACATTCCATTCAAACAATGCAGTCAATCCACAGTCATACAGTGACTGGCTCAAATCAGTTGATAATAGAACAAGTTGTAAATGCAACAAGTAGGCTACTGATTTGAGCCAGTTACTGATTTCAGCGCAACTAAGGCACTACATCTCAGTGCTAGAGGCGTCACTACAGACCCTGGTTCTATCCCGGGCTGTATCATCACCGGCCGTGATCGGGAGTCCCATAGGGCAGCGCACAATTGGCCCAGCGTTGTTCAGGTTAGGGGAGGTTTTGGCCGGGGTAGGCCGTCATTGTGAATAAGAATATGTTCTTAACTGACTTGCCTAGTTCAATAAAGGTTGAAAAAATCATGTCTATAAATGTAGTAGCACTCACACTTTTCCATGGACAGTTTACATATATTTTAGGGGCTATTTATACAGACTATGTGTATAAAATGTGTATAAACTATTTATAATTATATGACAATATTTTACATTGACTATAATTCCATTAGGCCTACAACATTTCTGAAACATCACATGCCTTACTTTTAATTTCCTGCATAAGTAAAAGCATCACCTATGCATCCACTGCCATTAATTCCAATTAGACTGGTTCTGGATTTCTCCCTGACCAAGATGGCTGTTTGTGTGTAATTGTCACGACTTCCTCCGAAGTTGCTGCCTCCTTGTTCGGGTGGCGTTCGGCGCCACTGGTTTTCTAGCCGCCACCAATCTAAGTTTCATTGTCCATTGTCCTTAGATTAGGGATCCCGATTGTTGCTTTTGATGTGCCCTTCCCTGTACATTCCTTTAGATAGTCGTCCTTTAGGGTCTGGGCTGATTAGGGAGGCCACTGCTCCACTATGTATGAAAACGCAGGAGGGTCATGAGGAGATAATTACTCTTCCTGATTGATTCTCCTGCATTTCCTGTGGTGTTGGGCCTTCCCTGGTTGGTGTCTCATGACCCCACTATTTCGTAGCAACAGAGGGCTCTCGAGATGGTCACGTACGTGCTTAGGGAGGTGTGCAGGTGTTTCCATTGGTGCTACTATGGTGGAGAGTCCAGACCAGGTCTCCATCGTGCCTTCTGTAAGAAGGGATTGTGCGATAAATCTCCTGGTAGACTCAGTCACGTGTATCCTCTGTCACAGGAGGAGACGCGGCTATGGAAACATATGTCTCCGAATCTCTGGGACAGGGATACATTCGGCCTTCCGCTTCACCTGCCTCAGAGTTTCTTTTTTTGTGAAGAAGTACGGTGGGTTACGCCCATGTTTTGACTATCGAGGTATCAACCAGATCACTGAGGTACAGTTACCCGCTGCCTCTCATAGCCAGTGAAATCGAGTCAATGCACGGGGCGCGCTTCTTCACAAAATTGGATCTCAGGAGCGCTTACAATCTGGTGCGTATCCGGGAGGGGGATGAGTGGAAGACTGCATTTAGTACCACCTCTGGGCACCTGAAGGCTTTGTTTACCTCTGCCCCCGTGCTGGCTCATCCTGATCCCTCCTTGGCATTTATAGTAGAGGTGGACGCATCCGAGGCTGGGATAGAAGCTGTGCTGTCTCAGCGCTCGGGTACACCACCAAAGCTCCGCCCCTGTGCTTTCTTTTTGAAGAAGCTCAGCCCGGCGGAGCATAACTATGATGTGGGGGACCGGAAGCTGTTGGCTGTTAAGGCTCTGAAGGCGTGGAGGCATTGGCTTGAGGGGGCTAAACACCCTTTCCTTATTTGGACTGACCACCGCAATCTGGAGTACATCTGGGCGGCGAGGAGACTGAATCCTCGCCAGGCAAGGTGGGCCATGTTTTTCACCCGTTTTTGTTTTCACCCTATCCTACAAACCAGGTTCCCAGAACGCTAAGGCAGACACACTGTCCCAGATGTATGACACAGAGGAGCGGTCCATGGATCCCACTCATACTTCCGGCTTCTTTCCTGGTGGCACCGGTGGTATGGGAGATGGACGGGGACATTGAGTGGGTTGTGGGCTGTGTACAGAGCCCACTCCCACTCCGTGTCCAGTTGGGCACCTGTACGTTCCGTCTGATCTGTTTGGCCCACAAGTCATCCTGGCATCGGTCGGACAGTGCACTGTCTTAGTGGGAAGTTCTGGTGGCCCACTTTAGCTAAGGACGTAAGGGTTTATGTTTCCTCCTGCTTGGTGTGTGCCCAGTGCAAGGCACCTAGACACCTGCCCAGAGGGAAATTGCAACCCCTACCCGTTCCACAACGGCCGCGATCACACTTATTGGTGGATTTTGTGACAGATCTTTCTCCGTCACAGGGAAACACAAAGATCCTGGTCCTTGTGGATCGGTTTTCTAAGTCCTGCCGTCTCGTTCCTTTGCCCCGTCTCCCTATGGCTCTACAGACTGCGGAGGCCCTGTTCACCCACGTCTTCCGGCACTACAGGGTGCCTGAGGATATAGTTTCTGATCGTGGTCCCCAGTTCACGTCTGGAGGGTGTTTATGGAATGACTGGGGGTCTCGGTCAGCCTCACCTCAGGTTTTCACCCCGAGAGTAACTGGCAGGTGGAGAGATTTAACCAGGATGTGGGTAGGTTTCTGTGGTCCTATTGCCATGACCGGCCGGGGGAGTGGGCGGTTTTCAGCCCCTGGGCAGAGATGGCCCAAAACTCCCTCTGCCACTAACCTATCTCCTTTTCAATGTGTACTAGGTTATCAGCCGGTCCTGGCACTGTGGCATCAAAGCCAGATCGAGGCACCTGCGGTGGATGAATGGTTTCGGCACTTGGAGGAGACATGGGACGCTGCCCATGTGCACCTGCAACCGGCCATCAGGCGGCAGAAGGCGAGCGCCAACTGCCACCGCAGTGAGACCCCGGTGTATGCACGGGTCTGGATCTCAACCCGAAACCTACCCCTTCGCCTGCCCTGCTGGAAGCTGGGTCTGTGGTTTGTGGGGCCATTTAAAGTCCTGAGGAGACTGAACAACGTTTGTTATAGGTTACAGCTTCCCCCCTGATTACCATATTAACCCCTCGTTCCATGTGTCTCTCCTCAGGCCGGTGGTGGCTGGTCCGCTCCAGCAGTATGAGGTGCCCTCTGGACATTGAGGGGCCCCAGCGTATACTGTGCGAGTCATCATGGACTCAAGGCGTCGGGCGAGGGGTCTTCAGTACCTCGTGGAGTGGGAGGGGTACGGTCCGGAGGAGAGATGCTGGGTGCCGGTGAAGGACATTCTGGACTCTTCCTTACTGCAGGAATTTCACTGTCTCCACCCGGATCGTCCTGCACCTCGTTCTACGGGTCGTCCCAGAGGCCGGTGAGGGGGGGGGGGGTACTGTCACGACCACCAATCTAAGTTTCTTTTTCCATTTGTTTTGTCTTGATTGTACACACCTGGTTCCATTACGTTATAATTTATTCCCTATTTTAACCCTCTTCTCACATGGTTTTGTGAGTGTTTGTTCTTTGTTAAGTAGTCTCCTTTAGTAAGCTCGAGTATTTTTCCCTGCGTGGAATTATTTGTGTTTATCTATACGAGTAAAGTACTTTTGTTACTCAGTTCTGTGTCCTGCGCCTGACTCCGTCCTCCCTGTTGCACATTGACACTCTACACCCTCTGTAGCCATTGATTTAGCTTCTTCTGGGGTTTTTAGTAAGATGGTTCAAATTTAGTAAACCTCTAGACTTCTGATCCTTTGTAATGGTTATGCCTAAATATGTAAGTTCTTATTTTACTGGAATAACATAATATGAAGGTGTCACAGCCATGAGTTCACATTTATTAATGTTAAGATATAGACCAGACTCTTTGGAAAAGGATTGTATCACATTGATCGTTAAGGGAATTTGGTTAGCATCTTTCAGAAAAAGTGTAGTATCGTCAGCCAGCTGGCTTATAATAATTTCTTTACCAGCTATGGAAATACCTTGTATAGGACTTATATTTAAAGAATTTGTAAGAAGTTGGGTGATTTAATAAAAATGGGTATGGAGAGATAGGACAACCTTATACTTATTTTCCACCATAATTTGCAAATTGATTAAAAATCTTACAATGTGATTTTCTGGATTTTTTTTTTCTTCTCATTTTGTCTGTCATAGTTTAAGTGTACCTATGATAAATTACAGGCCTCTCCCATTTAAGTGGGAGAAGTTGCACAATTGGTGGCTGACTCAATACTTTTTTTGCCCCACTGTAGGTATCAGTGTTATTAACCCCTGACTCATTGTAAGGAGGGAGAACATTGTTTTTAATACTCTCTAAAAAATACTTCAAGTAGCTCCCTTCCAACTTGTTCAGAAAATAATTTGTAAAATGCTGATGTAATTCCATCAGCACCTGGTGATTTATTGTTCTTTAGCTGTTTGATACTCTAATCTCTTCAACGTTGATGGGTTCATCACTGTTTAGTTTCTATATAACTGATAGAGTGAACATTATTCAGAGTAAAAAAACATTTCTGGATTCCTGACAGTACATAGAGCTATACAATTTTCTGTATAAATTGCTACAGTATTTAGCTATTAGTTTTTGGTCATCTGTAATAACACCAATGGTTACTTATGGATAGTGTTATTTTTAGAGTGAAATTTCTCAAGTCTAAAGAAATAGGAACAATTATGTTCTCCCTCTTCAATCCATTTTTTCCTAGATCTAATAAAGGCTCCTTCTGCTTTTAATCTATATATATTATCCAGTTTATTTTAACTCAATTAGTTCCATCTTCTCTTCCCCTGAGAGGCTGGCTGGGGACCTCTGAGAAAGGGAAGTTACCTTACTAATCACCTTTTCCTCCTCAGCTCTTCTGATCTCAGCAAGATTACTACCATATTTTCTAAGCTATTTGGACACCTCAAATTTAAAGAGCTCCCAGTTCTTGCAAAAGTGTGAAAGCAGATTAACCTCAAAATTAACTATATCGTTTAATGAGCTATTTAGCTTCCAGTTGGATGGTCTACCAAAGTTCGTATCAGGGGTAAATATTTTATCAATGTAAATGTCCCTATGATCTGTGAGGGGAGTAGTACAAATATTTGTAGTAACACACTCACTATCAATACATTTGGATATAAGCCAAAATTATATTCTGGATTGTCTGGAACCTGTTTTGTTACTCCAAGTGAATGATCTGTCAGTCGGAAATCTCCCTCTCCATATATCAGTAAGATCAAACTATTCCATAAGTATTAAACCCAAATTCTGATTGGTTGGCCTACCTGGGGGCCATCTATCAATTTAATTATCTATAGTAATGTTAAAGTCCCCTACTATCAATAATAACGAATTTGGAAATGTAGATAACCAATGAAATATGTTTCTCTATAGATTCAAGCAACTCATTATCATGTTTGGTGTTGTACCCGTAGAAGTTTACAGTAATGAGCGTAATGTCATTGTAACTGATCACAAGACAATAAAGTGACCAAAGTGGTCACATTCTGAGTGTAGAATATTACCACCAAAGGTATTTTTCATTTGAGTGACACCAGCGGAGCGTTCAGATCCATGGGAAAGCCAAATATTGTTGCCCCACTGACTTCCTGAAGTTGGCATCAGCCGAAATTGAGTGAGTCTCAAACAAAAATCTGTTCGAAATTGTTTAGCAAATTAAAAATAAGGCCTTCCACTTCACATTGTTTCGTAATCCCCTAGCATTAAGAGAAACTATAGACAAAGACAAAACAACAAAGATTATGTAAGTATAAACTGTAGTAGGATGAGTCAGAAACGTAGGAGCAGTGAACATAAGCGATAATGAACCGAGATCTGCACCATTTAAGTCAATTTAAAGTGAAAATAGCTTATTCCATAAACTTTGAGCTAGATGTTATCCGGCTTTTGAAATTTTCAAATGAAAATTATGTTCAAGACCCAACCAAGGATTCTTGTAGTAAGAGACTCAAAACCCTCTTTAGTGTAATCAGGAACTATTCTGAGATATAAAATACAAAATAATAATTTAAATAAAAGGGTACCTACTATTTAAAAGTGCATATGAAAACTTATCACAAACAATTTGAACGAAAAATGTTTTACGTATAAATGTTCCTAAGACCCTTTTCACTTGGAAATAAGTACAGTGCCTTGCAAAAGTATTCCGCCCCCTTGAACTTTGCGACCTATTGCCACATTTCAGGCTTCAAACATAAAGCTATAAAACTGTATTTTTTTGTGAAGAATCAACAAGTGGGACACAATCATGAATTGGAATGACATTTATTGGATATTTCAAACTTTTTTAACAAATCAAAAACTGAAAAATTGGGCGTGCAAAATTATTCAGCCCCCTTAAGTTAATACTTTGTAGCGCCACCTTTTGCTGCGATTACAGCTGTAAGTCGCTTGGGGTATGTCTCTATCAGTTTTGCACATCGAGAGACTGACATTTTTTCCCATTCCTCCTTGCAAAACAGCTCGAGCCCAGTGAGGTTGGATGGAGAGCATTTGTGAACAGCAGTTCTCAGTTCTTTCCACAGATTCTCGATTGGATTCAGGCGATGCACAACGTCGATGGTATCACCGACTTTGTTCTTCTCTGCAGGCATAACATCTTCAACTTGGCAGATGCGGTGCGGATAGCCCCTCACCTCTGGCACGCTGTAGAGTCTTAGGTTCCATCTTCTTGTGTATTGTTCCAGATCAGTGAGATGTCTATGGTAGACATTGTTATTCTTTTCAACCTTTTCCACACTTTTAAAAACTTTTGACACTCATTTTCACATCCTTGATTTCACCACATGCAAACTCCAGTCTTTTTCAAGCTTTCGATAACCATGGTGTTTGAGCCTTCCATTTTCTCAATGGCGTCAGAATTGATGAGTAAGGAGTGGGTAGCCACGATGTCAGAGTTCATGTTGGGTTTTTTGGAGGGTGGAGGTTTGCACAGAGTAACCGGTAAAGAGGGGAATTCGTCATTTTCAACAGCATTCGAAAGCATGATATTATCCATAGGGCAAGCGTATTTATGGCAGTCTATAAGCGTGTTTTTCTCTTGTTGATTAGCAATACAACGGCGAGCTTCTTCCTTTCTTTTTTTGTCCCGACTTCGCATGGACATGCCTAAACAAATGATCCAATTCTTATTCCAGTCACAGGAAAGTTCTTATGAACAAATAAAAACAGTAATAGTAATAACTAAACTTGTTTATTTCACAATCTTTCTGAAGTTTGGTGCGAAGCTCTGTAATCTTGGCACTTGTGTTGTGGGAGAGAAGCAGCATCCACAACTGTTATTTGTGACAGTCAAATTCTGTAGGCAGTCAGATCTAGTGGCATTGAGACCGAATCCAAATCGAATGCACTAAACTTTTAGCTGATGCAAAACACTCCTACATGGGCGCGATTAATCAGATAAACTTTAGAAGAGAGGGAAACTCCATTGGAATTGTATTATTGCCCATGCTATGGCAACGGGCCGCGCGGTGCATTCTGGGTGATGTTAGGGCAAGGAGCGCTCTCCTTTAACCTCTCTGGGATAGGGGGATGCAAATGTCCCACTTGGCCAATTGCCAGGGAAAATGCAGAGCGCCAGATTCAAATAAAATACTATAAAATTAAAACTTTCATTAAATCACACATGCAAGATAGCAAATTAAAGCTACACTCGTTGTGAATCCAGGCAACTTGTCAGATTTCAAAAAGGCTTTTCGGCGAAAGCATTAGAAGCTATTATCTGATGATATTATATCCATTATTATGTTGCTCAGATCGTATTCGTTTTGAATTGTTATATTTACATGTACTTTGTTTATATACATTTAAAAAGTTGTACTTTAAATGCACATGTGTAATAGCATCCTTTTTTAAAACATTTATTTCAATTTGTGGGATGCTGCAGTTTTGCAAATTGTTGTTGTAACGACACCTGTGTTTATGCGGCGGATATCGAGCACGCTTTTACTGCACAGTCAATAGCGTGCTGGACGTAAGGCTAGAAGGTTGAGGGTTCGAGGCCTGCTCTCTGCCGTTTCATTACATTGGTGTCAGAAGTGGGATCGGACCTTGCTTCCACGACTTTGCGTATGTTTGGCCAGTGAGCGCGTTCCTATAAGACGTAGAGTCGCAAGCTAGCGCGAGGACAGGCTCTTTGAAAGGAGGGAGTAGAAAAACGACCCTGGGTTTATAAACGCTGATATCGACTGCAGCGGCAGCATGCTTTTGCGGCACAGTCGATAGCGCGCTGGACTTCGGGTTAAAAGGTTGACGGTTCGGGACCTGCTTCCCTGCCTGTTTCATTACAATACATTAAAAAGTTATAATTTTTAATAGCATTATACTTCATAACAAACCAATGCATTTTTAAATACATTGTGGATAAGGTAGAGTATGATGTCATTTAATAATTTCATTAGAATTGTTTTAACACCAATCATAGTCAAGACTTTAAAAAATACAAAACATATTTTTTTAAAGAGCCGTTTGGGAACGAAAAGTGGCGGATCTTTTTGGTGAGCTGAGCCGAACGAGCCGACTCACTGAAAAGAGCCGGCTCACTGAAAAGAGCCGGAATGACCATCACAACAACCTTATGACGCAGCATGATGAAGTGAACGCGATTGGTCAACATTCTGCTGGGTGGGGCGTTATACATTCCTCCATTCAATTCAAGGGGCTTTATTGGCATGGGAAACATGTGTTAACATTGCCAAAGCAAGTGAGGTAGATAATATACAAAAGTGAAATAAACAATAAAAATTAACAGTAAACATTACACATACAGAAGTTTCAAAACAAAGACATTACAAATGTCATATATATATATACAGTGTTTTAACAATGTACAAATAGTTAAAGTACACAAGATAAAATAAATAAGCATAAATATGGGTTGTATTTACAATGGTGTTTGTTCTTCACTGGTTGCCCTTTTCTTGTGGCAACAGGTCTTGCTGCTGTGATGGCACACTGTGGAATTTCACCCAGTAGATATGGGAGTTTATCAAAATTGGATTTGTTTTTGAATTCTTTGTGGATCTGTGTAATCTGAGGGAAATATGTCTCTCTATGGTCATACATTTGGCAGGAGGTTAGGAAGTGCAGCTCAGTTTCTACCTCATTTTGTGGGCAGTGAGCACATAGCCTGTCTTCTCTTGAGAGCCATGTCTGCCTATGGCGGCCTTTCTCAATAGCAAGGCTATGCTCACTGAGTCTGTACATAGTCAAAGCTTTCCTTAAGTTTGGGTCAGTCACAGTGGTCAGGTATTCTGCCGCGGTGTACTCTCTGTTTAAGGCCAAATAGCATTCTAGTTTGCTCTGTTTTTTTGTTAATTCTTTCCAATGTGTCAAGTAATTATCTTTTTGTTTTTTCATGATTTGGTTAGGTCTAATTGTGCTGCTGTCCTGGGCTCTGTGGGGTGTGTTTGTGTTTGTGAACAGAGCCCCAGGACCAGCTTGCTTAGGGGACTCTTCTCCAGGTTCATCTCTCTGTCAGTGATGGCTTTGTTATGGAAGGTTTGGGAATCGCTTCCTTTTAGGTGGTTGTAGAATTTAATGGCTCTTTTCTGGATTTTGATAATTAGTGGGTATCGGCCTAATTCTGCTCTGCGTGCATTATTTGGTGTTCTACGTTGTACACGGAGGATATTTTTGCAGAATTCTGCATGCAGTCTCAATTTGGTGTTTGCCCATTTTGTAAAGCCTTGGTTGGTGAGCGGACCCCAGACCTCGCAACCATAAAGGGCAATGGGCTCTATGACTGATTCAAGTATTTTTTAGCCAGATCCTAATTGGTATGTTGAAATTAATGTTCCCTTTGATGGCATAGAATGCCCTTCTTGCCTTGTCTCTCAGATCGTTCACAGCTTTGTGGAAGTTACCTGTGGCGCTGATGTTTAGGCCAAGGTATGTATAGTTTTTTGTGTGCTCTAGGGCAACAGTGTCTAGATGGAATGTGCATTTGTGGTATATATATATAAATTAGGAGGTTCGATTAATCCAAGGATAAATAAATGAGATACGAATCCCATTGGCATATATATATATATATATATATATATATATATATATATATATATATATATATATATATATATATATATATATATATGAGAGATATTCTAACCAATGACAGGGCCGAGGTAAATCACATGATCATTTCTGTGAGAGGATTGACCAATGAGAAGCAGCGGTGGCTTTTTGAATGGTGAAAGGCCGGATCAGTAGCTAACATTTAGAGAGGGAAACTCGCAGCAAACTTGAAACAGGACAATATTCTAGAAAAAACGGTTATTTTGTGATATATCTAAATTCTCGTTAGGAAATCACCAGTACAATCATTTGGAACAAGCCACGTGGATAAAGGTGATTTGTGCTTTACTTGTGTTGTCAATGCTAGTAGTTAGCTAAGCCTGCTATAGTAGTTAGCTAATGCATTTTTTTTTTTTTTTTTTTTTTTAATGTTAACTAGAGTAGTTAGCCAGCTAATTTTACGAGTTTCAACAGTTGTTGGGTGGCATTTTGTTAGAACTATGTTAGCTAGAACAGTCAATGGTTGACTTGAGTAGCTAGTTATGTATAATTAGGCTGGACAATAAAACGTGTCGATTCATCCAAGGCTGAAAAACGGCTTAAGAACGTTGGCTAAGCTGGAACACTAGCGCGAGGCCATAGCAAATGAATGGAATCGAACGTTCACAGAGCCTGTTTTGACTGGAGTGAAGTTTAGAATTCCATTTAGCCTAAATGGCACCAAAAAATTTATCGCTTTTTATTTTACCACTACAATCTGTTCTTAGGACGAATCTGGAAAAAGAACAACTCGTGTAGAAAGTAAACATCCGCACATCAATGGTGCCAAGTGTGCTTATGTCTGCATAACGAGGCAGTAGGAAAATAATGGCAATTTCTGACTATTTCTGGTCTAGCGTTTGATGAGATACACTGGCCAGGTTCACACCATTCGAAAGATGGGATTCTCATGATATAAAATGGTGTCCGAATTGAGGAAATCTAAATGTACACATTGCGAGATATTTTGTGAAATATGCCAGCATGCTTCTCCTCCATAGGACAACATTGGGGGCAACTCAGCGTTCCAAGGGCAAAAGGTATTTCGGGGCTAGTGTTTGATGACAACGAGATAATTAGAAATATGAGATCTCATGATTAAGTGGTGTCCAATTAAAAAAAAAAATATATATATATATATATATTCTGGAGATATTTGGAAAAATAGACAGACATGCCTATATTTCCCTGTAGTAAACAAGGAGACGACCTCAGAGTAAAGAGCTTTTTTGTTAACATTTTAACTATAAACACCATGAGCAGGTCTGATTTGCCAACTATAGCGTAGTTGCCATTGTGACATTACAACAACATGGGGTTCGGAAGGCGAGTTGGTGCCACAGTGTTCAATAGAACTAATAGCAGCTGGCAGGGTGAAAAATGCCCTAAAATAAGGCCTGTTTTTCATGATTACTTCAAAACTACGGCATGCAGCTGGGATATGGTATTATTTTGAAACTGCTCCACTACGGATGCATTGAACTACTTTTTATTTTTAAAGCATTGTTAAAAATGTAATGTGTCCAGCCTAGTATGATGTAGTGATAAATAGCTGACCTAGATTGGTTTGCTAGCTTGTAGCCAAAGCTTGTCGCCTTAGACAAATAACGCTACCTTAGTTTATGATGCACTATGCAGGGGCATTGATCTGACAAACCTGTAATTATGTCTTATTTCTATTGCCTTCACTTCAATGGGGTTTGTTGGCAGACTAACCGACTAGGTGTATTGCTGCCACCTATTGCATGGGTAGTGAATGAAAAAACATGGCAACAAAACAAAGAAATACATAAATACACCCATCCCACTCTTTCGGTCATAGTTCCTTGTAATGCCTCTAATGTAAAATGCCTGAGTCCCTACATTTTCAGCCGCAGTCGCAACAATGTCTATTTTCTCAGATTTACTATTTTGTTTGCACTGTGCAGTTTATAACCAATGCAGTAAACAATACAAAGTCCACCTTTTTAACATGGCAGGATCCTGGTCTCTAACTAACATGTTTTCTTCAACGTTCCTCTTCTGACTGCTTCCGGATAGGAGAAACGCTGACCAGCGCTTACTCTTGCCACCTCTCGCTTTCACGAAACAAGGCACTTTAGGAATTAGGGTGCATGTTCGACACCACAATTGCAGCATTTTGCTTCAACTGCCATACAATAATCCTCCCCAAAACATACAATTGACATGTCCAAATATTTTACATTTATCACACTACATGGATTTGGGCACGATGTCTCGTACAGGATATCTCACAACCCAAATATACGTGTGAGAGACTTCTTTAAAGACCAAAATAATGAATGAGTGGGCCTTCTCTCCAGCCACCATACCACCAGTGCAGCTACTTTTCAGTTCCATCCTTTGCACTCACTTTTAGCGCCACTCCAGAGAACCCCCTTGATAGGCGCCCTTACTTCACAGATCCACACGACACCTTCCAATCTGAAATCTTGTTCAAAGCATGTTCCTTAAACACACGAGAAATAAACAAGCCCACTTGTTATCCTCACCGATACAACGCATCTGTGCTTTTCATCAAGATGTCAAACGGATCTCCCAGGTAACTCCATCGGTCCAAAACCTTCACTCCAACAACAAAATTTGGAACTGGGCATGGATTTACTAGATCACACGGGCATCATTTTTGTTCGCCACTAATCCATTCGTTCACACATCTTCCTTGGACTTCCTTGGACTATTAACTAAACTGATTGCTTTTGTCTTTTTTAGGTTGGCATCATGTCTCAGAAGCAGATATATTACTCTGACAAATACGATGATGAGAAATTTGAGTATAGGTAAGTTGACGGTACTTTTTTCTTCTAAACCGGTTTTGATCTAGCTATATAGCTAGTATTGACACCTCTTGCCTGGTAGCCATCTTCCTTCCCAGCCCTGTGATGTTGACACAACGTGACTCCGTAAAGTACCGTTCCATTTCTCCACTGTCTGTAGGCACGTGATGCTGCCCAAGAACATTGCCAAGCGTGTGCCCAAGACCCATCTGATGTCAGAGATTGAGTGGAGGAACCTGGGCGTCCAGCAGAGTCAAGGCTGGATACACTACATGATCCATCAACCAGGTACACTGACAGTCACTGACAGATTTTACAGGGCTAGTCATTAACTCTTGGAGCTCTCTCTCCCGGATCTGGGATAATTGTCATCAACTGACACTAATTACCATAACGCGACGGACAGAAAATATTACTAGAAAATATTCATATTCATGAAATCACAAGTGAAATATATTGAAGCACAGCTTGGCCTTTTGTTAATCACCCTGTCATCTCAGATTTTGAAATTATGCTTTAAAACCAAAGCAAGACAAGCATTTGTAAGTTTATCGATAGCATAGCATTATGCCTAACTAGCAGCAGGCAGCTTGGTCACAAATCAGAAAAGCAATCAAATTAAATTGTTTACCTTTGATGAGCTTTGGATGTTTTCACCCACGAGACTCCCAGTTAGACAGCAAATGTTCATTTTGTCACATAAAGATTATTTTTATAGCCGAAATACCTCCGTTTGTACCACCGGAAACAGTGGACTTTGTATTGTTTACTGCATTGGTTATAAACTGCACAGTGCAAACAAAATAGTAAATCTGAGAAAATAGACATTGTTGCGACAACGCCGAAAAATATTCCAAATTAGATCCATAATATCGACAGAAACATGGCAAACGTTTTTTATAATCAATCCTCAAGGTGTTTTTCAAATATCTATTTGATAATATATCAACCGGGACAGGTGGCTTCTTAGTAGGATAGAGAGAAACAATGGTCGCATTTGTCTATTACGCACAAATCACTCTTGAGAGCCTCCAGCTGACCACTGATGCAATGTTGTCGTTCAGGCTAATTTTTCAAAATAAAAGCCTGAAACGATGTATTGTGACACTAGACACATTAGGGAAGCCATAGAAAAAGGAGTCTGGTTGATATCCCATTCACTGCTCAATAGGGACGCATAGGAACGCAGAGCTTTTATTTTTTTTATATTTTTGTCCCACCTTTATTTAACCAGGTAGGCTAGTTGAGAACAAGTTCTCATTTGCAACTGCGACCTGGCCAAGATAAAGCATAGCAATTCGACACATACAACAACACAGAGTTACACATGGAATAAACAAAACATACAGTCAATAATACAGTAGAACAAAAGAAAACAAAGTCTATATACAGTGAGTGCAAATAGGCCATGATGGCGAAGTAATTACAATATAGCAATTAAACACTGGAATGGTAGATCGGCAGAAGATGAATGTGCAGATAGATACTGGGGTGCAAAGGAGCAACATAAATAAATAAATACCAGTATGGGGATGAGTTGGGTAGATGGATGGGCTGTTTACAGATCGGCTAAGTACAGGTGCAGTGATCTGTAAAATGCTCTGACAGCTGGTGCTTAAAGCTAGTGAGGGAGATGCGAGTCTCCAGCTTCAGATTTTTGCAATTCCTTCCAGTCATGGGCAGCAGACAACTGGAAGGAAAGACGACCAAAGGAGGAATTTGCTTTGGGGGTGACCAGTGAGATATATATACCTGCTGGAGCGCGTGCTACGAGTGGGCACCGCTATGGTGACCAGTGAGCTGATATAAGGCGGGGCTTTACCTAGCGGAGACTTGTAGATAACCTGTAGCCAGTGGGTTTGGTGACAAGTATGAAGCGAGGGCCAACCAACGAGAGCGTACAGGTCGCAATGGTGGGTAGTGTATGGGGCTTTGGTGACAAAACGGATGGCACTGTGATAGACTGCATCCAGTTTGTTGAGTAGAGTGTTGGAGGCTATTTTATAGATGACATCACCGAAGTCGAGGATCGGTAGGATGGTCAGTTTTACGAGAGTATGTTTGGCAGCATGAGTGAAGGATGCTTTGTTGTGATATAGGAAGCCGATTCTAGAATTAATTTTGGATTGAAGATGCTTAATGTGAGTCTGGAAGGAGAGTTTAGTCTAACCAGACACCCAGGTATTTGTAGTTGTCCACGTATTCTAAGTCAGAGCTGTCCAGAGTAGTGATGCTGGACGGGCGAGCAGGTGCGGGCAGCGATTGATTGAAAAGCATACATTTAGTTTTACTTGCGTTTAAGAGCAGTTGGAGGCCACGGAAGGAGAGTTGTATGGCATTGAAGCTCGTCTCGAGGGTTGTTAAGTGTCCAAAGAGGGGCCAGAAGTATACAGAATGGTGTCGTCTGCGTAGAGGTGGGTCAGAGACTCACCAGCAGCAAGAGCGACATCATTGATGTATACAGAGAAATTGAACCCTGTGGCACCCCCATAGAGACTGCCAGAGGTCCGGACAACTGACCCTCCGATTTGACACACTGAACTCTATCAGAGAAGTAGTTGGTGTACCAGGCGAGGCAATCATTTGAGAAACCAAGGCTGTCGAGCCTGCCGATGAGGATGTGGTTATTGACAGAGTCGAAATCCTTGGCCAGGTCAATGAATACGGCTGCACAGTAGTGTTTCTTATCGATGGCGGTTAAGATATCGTTTAGGACCTTGAGCGTGGCTGAGGTGCACCCATGACCAGCTCTGAAACCAGATTCCATAGCAGAGAGGGTATGTTGAGATTCTAAATGGTCGGTAATCTGTTTGTTGACTTGGCTTTCGAAGACCTTAGAAAGGCAGGGTAGGATAGATATAGGTCTGCAGCAGTTTGGGTCAAGAGTGTTCCCCCCCTTTTGAAGAGGGGAATGACCGCAGCTGCTTTCCAATCTTTGGGAATCTCAGATGACACGAGAGGTTGAACAGGCTAGTAATAGGGGTGCAACAATTTCGCAGATAATTTTAGAAAGGGTCCAGATTGCCTAGCCCGGCTGATTTGTAGGGTCCAGATTTTCCAGCTCTTTCAGAACATCAGCTGACTGGATTTGGGGGAATGCTTGGGCGAGTTGCTTTGGGGGGTGCAGTGCTGTTGACCGGGGTAGGGGTAACCAGGTGGAAAGCATGGCCAGCCGTAGAAACATGCTTATTGAAATTCTCAATTATAGTGGATTTATCAGTGGTGAATGTTTCCTATCTTCAGTGAAGTGGGCAGCTGGGAGGAGGTGTTCTTATTCTCCAAGGACTTTAGTGTCCCAGAACGTTTTTGAGTTAGTGTTGCAGGAAGCAAATTTCTGCTTGAAAAAGCTAGCCTTGGCTTTTCTAACTCCTGTGTATATTGGTTTCTAGCTTCCCTGAAGAGCTGCATATCACGGGGTCTGTTTGATGCTAATGCAGAATGCCATAGGATGTTTGTGTTGGTTAAGGGCAGTCAGGTCTGGGGAGAACGAAGGGCTATATCGGTTCCTGTTTCTAGATTTCTTGAATGGGGCATGCTTATTTAAGATGGTTAGGAAGGCATTACATTTTTTTTTTTAAACAGGCATCCTCTACTGACGGGATGAGATCAATATCCTTCCAGGATACCCTGGCCAGGTCGACGAGAAAGGCCTGCTCGCTGAAGTGTTTCAGGGAGTGTTTGACAGTGATGAGTGGAGGTCGTTTGACCGCTGACCCATTACGGATGCAGGCAATGAGGCAGTGATCGCTGAGATCTTGGTTGAAGACAGCAGAGGTGTATTTAGAGGGCAAGTTGGTTAGGATGATATCTATGAGGGTGCCCGTGTTTACGGCTTTGGGGTGGTACCTGGTAGGTTCATTGATCATTTGTGTGAGATTGAGGGTATCAAGCTTAGATTGTAGGATGGCTGGGGTGTTAAGCATGTTCCAGTTTAGGTCACCTAGCAGCACAAGCTCTGAAGACAGATGGGGGATCAGTTCACATATGGTGAGCAGAGCTGGGGGCAGAGGGTGGTCTATAGCATGTGGCAACGGTAAGAGACTTGTTTTTAGAGGTGGATTTTTAAAAGTAGAAGTTCTAATTGTTTGGTTACAGACCTGGATAGCAGGACAGAACTCTGCAGGCTATCTTTGCAGTAGATTGCAACACCACCCCCTTTGGCATTTCTATCTTGTCTGAAAATGTTGTAGTTAGGGATAAAAATATCAGAATTTGTGGTGGTCTTCCTAAGCCATGATTCAGACACAGCTAGATCATCTGGGTTGGCAGAGTGTGCTAAAGCAGTGAATAAAACAAACTTAGTGAGGAGGCTTCTAATGTTAACATGCATGAAACCAAGGCTATTACGGTTACAGAAGTCATCAAAAGAGAGCGCCTGGGGAATAGGAGTGGAGCTAGGTACTGCAGGGCCTGGATTCACCTCTACATCACCAGAGGAACAGAGGAGGAGTAGCATAAGGGTACGGCTAAAAATAATGAGAATTGGTCTTCTGGAACAGAGTAAAAGGGGGTCCTGGGGACGATGAAATAGCTTCAAGGTAAAATGTACAGACAAAGGTCTGGTAGGATGTGAATACAGTGGAGGTAAACCTAGGTATTGAGTGATGATGAGAGAGATATTGTCTCTAGAAATATAATTGAAACCAGGAGATGTCATTGCATGTGTGGGTGGAGGAACTAATAGGTTGGATAATGTATAGTGAGCAGGACTAGAGGCTCTACAGTGGAATAAGCCAATAATCACTAACCAGAACAGCAATGGACATCTATTGAACATATGGTTGGCTGCATTGGGTGTGTCACACTAACTTATTTGAGCTTGCCTTATGTGCATCATTGGAGAGACCGTTCACTGAACACACAGAATAAAGTCCTGGGTGGGCAGTATATTTGCTTATAGCCACGGGATGGTTTTTCAATACCGTTTAGACTATTTATTTGAAGTTTTTTAATACAATGTTATATTTTTAGCTACCTTTTAAATAAATACCTGCAGTCAAATTGTGCAATATATTGGGAGATAAAGCAGATCAACACAATCTTTTCACCCGGCACAATATTTTACATTACAAAGCTAACTGAAAAGTATTGGGAGATAAAGCAGATCAACACAATCTTTTCACCCGGCACAATATTTTACATTACAAAGCTAACTGAAAAGTTGTGCCTGTCACATCTGTTTGTAAATAGTACAGCAGGAGCAGGTGAATCCAGCTGTGTATTGACTGGTTGTGTTTTTATATCAAGTCTTTTTTTTTCTCTCTTTTTAATAAAAAAAATAAATTTGAGTGATCATGCAACTACAATGTTTCTTCACAGAACATTAATGCAACACATTCTGCAGAAAATTGCCTAACAGAAGTGAAACTCTATTTGGCTGGCAGTCACAAATCAGCAAACAATAAGGCAAGGTCTTTTTTGCAAAAACACTGCATGGCCATCGTCATTTCTGTTTTTACATAGAAATAACTTTAAGCAAAGTTGGCTACATTAATCTTGCATTTTAGCTGAGAAATATACTGGAGAAAAGTAGCTACACATCAGTCAGAGTGCGGTCTGCTGATAAAATGGCCATTTGTGATTTCTCATCCGCGTGAAGTGCAACTGAAGCACAAAATTAGTCTGATGCCAGGCAGAAATTACAAGAAGCATTTAAGATTTACATTTACATTTAAGTCATTTAGCAGACGCTCTTATCCAGAGCGACTTACAAATTGGTGCATTCACCTTATGACATCCAGTGGAACAACCACTTTACAATAGTGCATCTAAATATTTTAAGGGGGGAGGGGGTGAGAAGGATTACTTTATCCTATCCTAGGTATTCCTTAAAGAGGTGGGGTTTCAGGTGTCTCCGGAAGGTGGTGATTGACTCCGAGTTCCACCATTGGGGAGCCAGAGCAGCGAACAGTTTTGACTGAGCTGAGCGGGAACTGTACTTCCTCAGTGGTAGGGAGGCGAGCAGGCCAGAGGTGGATGAACGCAGTGCCCTTATTTGGGTGTAGGGCCTGATCAGAGCCTGGAGGTACTGAGGTGCCGTTCCCCCTCACAGCTCCGTAGGGTCTTGTAGCGGATGCAGCTTCAACTGGAAGCCAGTGGAGAGAGAGCGTGAAGTGCAACTGAAGCACAAAATTAGTCTGATGCCAGGCAGAAATTACAAGAAGCATTTAAGATGCGTTTACAAAACTCAGCAAGACATTAATTATGCATTTTTATATATTTTTTTGCTTGCTTAAGTGGCTGAATTAATAATGAGATGGGGCATCCTATAGTGTTCACTTCCTGCCGTGTTTGAGAAGTCAAATCCCTTTTGGATGAGTTACCTGTACAACTGCCACTACCATTTAAAAAAAAATGTTTTTAAAACCTTGTTTATACAGGTTTTTCTCATTGAGAACATCTCTTTTCCAAGAGACCTGGTCCAATAGCAGCAAGGGGAACAAAGTTTCAGACAAAACAACTTACATACACATTATTAAACAAAACTATAAACACACATACACAACTATTTACATACTACGTTAACACAAATCTTGACTAAAAAACAGTTGAAGTTGGATGTTTACATACACTTAGGTTGGAGTCATTAACTCATTTTTCAACCACTCCACAAATTTGTTAAACTATAGTTTTGGCAAGTCTGTTAGGACATCTACTTTTTGCATGACACAAGTAATTCTTCCAACAATGTTTACTGACAGACTATTTCACTTATAATTCCCTGTATCACAATTCCAGTGGGTCAGAAGTTTACATTACACTAAGTTGACTGTGTCGTTAAACAGCTTGGAAAATTCCAGGAAATGTCATGGCTTTTGACGCTTCTGATCGGCTAATTGAGTCAATTGGAGGTGTACCTGTGGATGTATTTCAAGGCCGACCTTCAAACTCAGTGCCTCTTTGCTTGACATCATGGGAAAATCAAAATAAATCAGCCGAGACCCCCACAAAAATTGTAGCCCTCCACAAGTCTGGTTCATCCTTGGGAGCAATTTGTTACCATTGTTATGTTTGGAGGAAAAAGGGGGATGCTTGCAAGCTGAAGAACAGCATCCCAACCATGAACTACGGGGGTGGCAGCATCATGTTGTGGGGTTGCTTTGCTGCAGGAGTGACTGGTGAACTTCACAAAATAGATGGCATCACGAGGCAGGAAAATTATGTGGATATATTGAAGCAACAATTTTTTTTTTTTCTCTCCCTTCAAGACCCGTCTGCTGCGCCACTATTCAGAGCAGGCAGACCCATTGCCCTAGCGACTCCAGATTACAAAAAGAAACAGCTTGTACACATGCGGCTCCAGAGGGTTTACTGTTTTTCCTTGAGACAAGCGTGTCAACTTTAATTTGCACAATTTTGGAAATGCTGCAATTAGTTGGTTGTAATTTTGAGTAGAGCATCGTTGCCACGTATCCAATAACATTTTGCATTGGTGGTGTTTGTAAACACAGGCTACTTAACCTTTTTGTACAACTTTAGGAAAAGCGGCACAGGCAAAACAAGGATAAATAAGTTAACGCCTCTCCTGGGGGAAACTTAATTTCCACTCCGAGGCCAAACAAATGTAAGTAATAACAGCCATTGCTCTCATTCAAATACAAAATCCAATACCGAAGTTCTCCAGATTTCCAATAATTGAGTCAACAAGATATTTGGAAGGATCAAGGATGGCCTCGTGAGACGACTATAACACATGAAAGAATTATCAGGTCTCCACAAAATGACTTAGGGTGAGTCCCAATAATATCTCCTTTTGTTCACTACTTCCCACAAATCTGAAAGCATTGGAGTGGTGCACAGTGAATGCGAAAGTATTCCCCCCCTTGGCATTTTTCCTTTTTTAATCCTGGAATTAAAATGTTATTCTTTGGAGGGGTTTGTAACATTTGATTTACACATGCCTATCACTTTGAAGATGCAAAATATGTTAGAATTAAGACAAAAAAAAAACAGAACTTGAGCATGCATAACTATTCACCCCCCAAAGTCAATGTTTTAAGTCTCTTGGGGTATGTCTCTATACTCTTGGCACATCTAGCCACTGGGATTTTTGCCAATTCCTCATGGCAAAACTACTCCAGCTCCTCCAAGTTGGATGGGTTCTGCTGGTGTACAGCAATTTTAAGTCATACCGCAGATTCTCAATTGGATTGATGTCTGGGCTTTGACTAGGCCATTGACATTTAAATGTTTCCCTTAAACCACTCGTGTTACTTCCAAAAAAAAAATTTTTTTTTAACTTTTTATTTTTTTAAGGTGAACCTCTGCGCCAGTCTCAAATCAGGTTTCCCTCAAGAATTTCCCTGTATTTAGCACCATTCTGACCAGTTTCCCAGTCCCTGCCTATGGAAAAACATCCCCGCATCATGATGCGTCACTGTGAGGATGGTGTTCTCTGGGTGATGAGTGGTGTTGTGTTTGTGCCCGACATAGCGTTTTCCTTGATGGCCAAAAAGCTCAATTTTAGTCTGATCTAAATTGTAGTACCCTCTTCCATATGTTAGGGGAGTCTCCCACATGCCTTTTGGCGAACACCAAACACGTTTGCCAATTTTTTTCTTTTTAAGCAATAGCTTTTTTTCTGTCCACTCTTCATTAAATCCCAGCTCTGTGGAGTATATGGCTTAAAATGGTCCTATGGACAGATACTCCAATCTCCACTGTGAAGCTTTGCAGCTCCTTCAGGGTTATCTTTGGTCTCTGTTACCTCTCGGGTTAATGCACTCCTTGCCTGGTGGGTGGCCCTCTCTTGGCAGGTTTTTGTTGTGGTGCCATTCATTCCATTTTTTAATAATGGAGTTAATGGTGCTCTGTGGGATGTTCAAAGTTTTGAATATTTTTTTTATTTTTATGTCCCGGCCCTTATCTGTACTACTCCACAACTTTGTCCCTGACCTGTTTGGATAGCTCCTTGGTCTTCATGATGCTGTTTGCTTGGTGGTGCCCCTTGCCTTAGTTTTGCAAGGCACTGTAGGTATGGGCGAGAAGGATTTCTCTTTCAAATCAGTGAAGGGAAGTAAAGTAGTGCATATTTTGGTAGGAAGGACAGATGTATCCAATATAACCTGCCATTTTTGTTTTCATTCACTTCCTAAACTTCAACCACTCACTTTTTCTCTCTCCCTCCAGAGCCCCACATCTTGCTGTTCCGTCGTCCACTGCCTGCAGCCTGATCTCTCGGACAGAGGGCGAGAACCCATAGGGAAGAAGATAAGAGGGTGGCTGGAGATGGTTGAACACAACTCCGTTGGATGGATAAAGACTATTTTGTAAATACTGCATCGTATACAGTGGAGCCAGAGTCGAGCTCCAACCCACTGACTCACTCACTGTAAAGCCTTTCACATTTCCTCTGGACCTGCTTGGAACCCTTTCATATTTTTCTCTATATGTACTAGCTTGATAATGTTGCCAATGTGTGCGTCTGGGAAGAAAAGGAAAATAGCAACACATTTTCATTATTCTCAACTTTAACCCACTACCTACTGTGAGTTGACTAACATCTAATTTTAAGGCAGATAGTAAGATGGTAAATGTTCAAATATAGGAGGTGGCATTTTGGCAGTACAAATGTGCAGGGATGTTACTGAAATTACTGATCATATACCTGTTATAGCACTTGATTCAAAACTTATTTTGAATACTGCAGATTGCATCAAGTGTATGCACTCTTACGCTGTACAAATGATAGCCCTCTGGATATTGTGGAGTAAAAGGTTTTTTAAAATGTTAATATAAATCGTGACCTGCTGCAGTTATACTGTAGACTGTCTGCATTTTTAGAGCTGTCAAAATGGGACCCAATATCTTCGTTGCCATGTCTATGATTGTACAAATCAGCTGCTCAGTTTTTATGAATTCTTGTACACTAGAATTTTTTTAATTTGACATTCTTCTCACAGATTGTAATTTAGTTCTGCACTTTTTAACCTTTTTACATTTTGCCGGTTTGCTTATAGTGGTGTTAAAAGTGGCTTTGTAGTTGGATAGATTACATGTCTAAAGTTTGGACACCTGGACACACTCATTCAAGGGTTTTTATTTATTTGAACTTTTATACATTGTAGAATAATAGTGAAGACATAATTATGGAATCATGTAGTGCTCAAAGTGTTATTTTATATTCTTCAAAGTAGCCATTGCCTGGACAGCGTTGCACACTCTTGGCATTCTCTCAACCAGCTTCACCTGGAATGCTTTTCCAACAGTCTTGGAGTTACCACATATGCTGAGAACTTGTTGGCTGCTTTACCCTCACTCTGCAGTCCAACTCATCCCAAACCATGTCAATTGGGTTGAGGTTGAGTGATTGTAGAGGCCAGGTCATCTGATGCAGCACTCATCACACCTTTTTGTTCAAATAGCAATTTCTGGAATTTATCCTCTGTACAGAGGTAACTCTGGGTCTTCCTTTCCTGTGGCGGTCCTCTTGAGAGTCAGTTTCATCATAGTGCTTGATGGTTCTTGCGACTGCACTTTAAGAAACTTTCATAAGTTCTTAATTTTCCGACTTGATTTACCTTCATCTCTTAAAGTAATGATGGATTGTCATTTTCTGTTTGCTTATTTTCGCTGTCTTGCTATAATATGGATATGGTCTTTTATCAAATAGGGCTATCTTCTGTATACCACCCCTACCTTGTCACAACAACTGATTGGCTCAAACACATTAAGGAAATGCATTCCACAAATGAACTTTTTAACAAGGAACCCCAGTTAATTGAAATGCATTCCAGGTGACCACCTCATGAAGTTGGTTGAGAGTGCCAAGAGTGTGCAAAGCTGTCAAGGCAAAGGATGGCTACTTTGAAGAATCTCATAACACTTTTTGATTACTACATCCATATGTTATTTCATAGCATTGATTTCTTCACTATTAGTCTACAATGTAAAAAATAAAAACCCTTAAGAGTAGGTGTGTCCAAATGTTTGGCTGTTACTGTGTACATTGTATGTATGTACAGTGCCCTTTTGGAAAGTGTTCAGACCCCTTGACTTATTCTACATTTTGTTATGTTACAGCCTTGTTCTAAAATTGCTTGATTTTTTTATTTAATCAATCTACACATGCCCCATAATGTCAAAGCCAAAACAGTTTCTTAGAAATGTTTGCTAACTTATTTAAGAAAATTTACATTTTAAATACTGTATTTACATAACTATTCAGACTCTTCTATGAGACACGAAATTGAGCTCCGGTGCATTCTGTTTCCAATGATCATCCTTTTGATGTTTCTACAACTTGATTGGAGTCCATCTGTGGTAAATTCAATTGATTGGACATGATTTGGGAAGGCTCACAACTTTCTATGAGGTCCCATCATTGATAGTGCATGTCAGAGCAAAAACCAAGCCATGAGGTCGAAGGAATTGTCCGTAGAGCTCCGAGACAGGATTGTGTCAAGGCACAGATCTGGGGAAGGGTACCAAAAAAATGTCTGCAACATTGCTGGTCCTTAAGAACACAGTGGCCTCCATCATTCTTAAATGGAATAGGTTTGGAACCACCAAGTATCTTCCTTGAGGTGGCTGCCCGGCCAAACTGAGCAATCAGGGAAGAAGGGCCTTGGTCAGGGAGTTGACCAAGAACACGATGGTCACTCTGACCAAGCTCCAGAGTTCCTCTGTGGGGATGGGAGAACCAATCAGGCCTTTATGGTAGAGTGGCCAGACAGGAGCCACTCCTCAGTAAAAGGCACATGACACCCCGCTTGGAGTTTCCCAAAAGGCACCTAATGACTCTCAGACCATAAGAATCAAGATTCTCTGGTCTGATGAAACCAAGATTGAAGTCTGGCGTGAATGCCAAGTGTCACGTCTGGAGGAAACATGGCACTATCTGTACAGTGAAGCATGGTGACAGCAGACACCCTTGCTTAACTCCTCTTGACAATTCAAAACTCTGAGCAGTAGCCGTTATTTACTATTTTACACCAGGGTTGCTATACATTATTTTTTTTACCCATTTTATAAGAGAATTACCGTAATTGAAACAATCCAGGCATTTATATAAAAAAAAAAATCCAGGCTTACTTTATCAATTGCCTTTTCAAAAACTGCTATAAATACCACTCCTGGCTTATATGTTTCATGTTGTTCTATTATTTCTAGTTGTCATATATTATCTCCAATGTATCGTCCATGTAAAAAACCTGTCTGATCAGGATGAACCATACCTAGTAAAACCCTTTTAATTCTGAGAGTAATGCATTTTGCTAGTATTTTTGCATCACAACATTGATGTGTAAGGGGCCTCCAGTTTTTTAAAACTGGGTCTTGTTTTAATAGTAGAGAATTCAGACCTTCATGCCGAGTACCTGACATGCTACCATTTCTATAGCAGTAGTTAAAACAATCTAACAATGTAGCTTTTAGTATATCAAAAAATACTTGCCATCAATCAAGCCCTGGGGTTTTTCCAGACTGAAAGGATTTAATAGCCTCAAAATGTTCTTCCTCTGTAGTTTGGCCTTCGCACGGATCTTTCTGTACATTTGTTAATATTATTTGGAAAGAATTCCTTAATATACAGTGGGGCAAAAAAGTATTTACATTACATTTAAGTCATTTAGCAGATGCTCTTATCCAGAGCGACTTACACATTGGTGCATTCACCTTATGCTAAAGAGAGAGGCCTGTAATTTTCATCATAGGTACACTTCAACTATGACAGAAAAAATTTGAAAAAAAATCCAGAAAACCACATTGTAGGATTTTTAATGCATTTTTCTGCAAATTATGGTGGAAAATAAGTATTTGGTCAATAACAAAAGTTTATCTCAATGCTTTGTTATGTACCCTTTGTTGGCAATGACAGAGGTCAAATGTTTTCTGTAAGTCTTCACAAGGTTTTCACACTGTTGCTGGTATTTTGGCCCATTCCCCATGTTTTGGGGCTGTTGCTGGGCAACATGGACTTTAAACTCCCTCCAAAGATTTTCTATGGGGTTGAGATCTGTAGACTGGCTAGGCCACTCCAGGACCTTGAAATGCTTCTTACGAAGCCACTCCTTCGTTGCCCTTGGCGGTGTGTTTGGGATCATTGTCATGCTGAAAGACCCAGCCACGTTTCATCTTCAATGCCCTTGCTGATGGTAGGCTTTGTTACTTTGGTCCCAGCTCTCTGCAGGTCATTCACTAGGTCCCCCCCGTGTGCTTCTGGGATTTTTGCTCACCATTCTTGTGATCATTTTGACCCCACGGGGTGAGATCTTGTGTGGAGCCCCAGATCGAGGGAGATTATCAGTGGTCTTGTATGTCTTCCATTTCCTAATAATTGCTCCCACAGACGATTTCTTCAAACCAAGCTGCTTACCTATTGCATATTCAGTCTTCCCAGCCTGGTGCAGGTCTACAACTTTGTTTCTGGTGTCCTTTGACAGCTCTTTGGTCTTGTCCATAGTGGAGTTTGGAGTGTGACTGTTTGAGGTTGTGGACAAGTGTCTTTTATACTGATAACAAGTTCAAACAGGTGCCATTAATACAGGTAACGAGTGGAGGACAGAGGAGCCTCTTAAATAAGAAGTTACAGGTCTGTGGAGCCAGAAATCTTGCTTGTTTGTAGGTGACCAAATACTTATTTTCCACCATAATTTGCAAATAAATTCATTAAAAATCCTACAATGTGATTTCCTGGATTTGTTCTCTCGCATTTTGTCTGTCATAGTTGAAGTGTACCTATGATGAAAATTACAGGCCTCTCTCATCTTTTTAATGTGGAGAACTTGCACAATTGGTGGCTGACTAAATACTTATTTGCCTCACCTCATTTGCTTCATTCAGTGGGAAAGAATGAGATGGAAAAGGGAACACCTGCCTAAAATAATTAGCTTCCTCTTTTAAAATATCATTCGGAGAATCATAGATGACTCCGTCTTCAGTAACGAGTTTCTGCAAATTATTTTTGTTAATGTTCCTGTATTTGAGATTTAGGAAGCATTTTGTGCATTTTTCTCCATATTCCATTCAGTTTGCTTTATTTTTGTAATAGATTACCTTAGATCGTTCTTAAATAAGTTCCTCAAATTATTTTTGTAGTATCATTTTTATTGCTATCTACCTCTACTATTAGTTCATGGATTTCCCTTGTTAGTCTTGTCTCTTTATCCAGAAACTGCTTTTTTCTGTTATTGATGAATATTGAATTGAATGACCCCTGAAGGTACATTTAAAGGTTGCCCAAACAATAAGGGAATTTGCTGATCCTATGTTATGATGGAAAAATTCAGTTATAAATGATTTTGTCTTAGTTAAAAATAAGTTTTCCTCCAGTGAACTTTGATTAAATGTCCAATATCCCCGTCCACGTGGAAAATCTATAAGAGTTATGTGAATGCCAATTAGATTTTTATTTTTTTAAATTTCACCTTTATTTAACCAGGTAGGCTAGTTGAGAACAAGTTCTCATTTACAACTGCAACACAAACAACAACACAGTTACACATGGAATAAACAAACATAGTCAATAATACAATAGAAAAATTATATACAGTGTGCAAATGAAGTAGCATAACGGAGGTAAGGCAATAAATAGGCCATAGTGGCAAAATAATTACAATATAGCAATTAAACACTGGAGTGATATGTGCAGAAGATGAGTGTACAAGTAGAGATACTGGGGTGCAAAGGAGCAAAATAAATAAAATAGATAACAGTATGGGGATGAGGTAGTTGGATGGGCTAATTATAGGTGGGCTATGTACAGGTGCAGTGATCTATGAGCTGCTCTGACAGATGGTGCTTAAAGCTAGTGTGGGAGATATGAGTCTCCAGCTTCAGAGATTTTTGCAGTTCGTTCTAGTCATTGGCAGCAGAGAACTGGATGAAAAGGTGGAATTGGCTTTGGGGGTGACCAGTGAAAAATAGCTGCTAGAGCTTGTGCTACGGGTGGGTGCTGCTATGGTGACCAGTGAGCTGAGATAAGGCGGGGCTTTACCTAGCAAAGACTTATAGATGACCTGGAGCCAGTGGGTTTGGCGACGAATATGAAGCGAGGGCCAGCCAACGAGAGCATACAGGTCGCAATGGTGGGTAGTGTATGGGGCTTTGGTGAAAAAAACGGATGGCACTGTGATAGACTGCATCCAATTTGTTGAGTAGAGTGTTGGAGGCTATTTTGTAAATGACATTGCCGAAGTCAAGGATCGGTAGGATAGTGAGTTTGGCAGCATGAGTGAAGGATACTTTGTTACGAAATAGGAAGCCGATTCTAGATTTAATTTTAGATTAGAGATGTTTGATGTGAGTCTGGAAGGAGAGTTTACAGTCTAACCAGACACCTAGGTATTTGTAGTTGTCCACATATTCTAAGTCAGAACCGTCCAGAGTAGTGACGGGCTTGGCAGGTGCGGGCAGCAATCGGTTGAAGAGCATGCATTTAGTTTTACTTGCATTTAAGAGCAGTTGGAGGCCACGGAAGGAGAGTTGTATGGCATTGAAGCTCGTCTGGAGGTTTGTTAACACAGTGTCCAAAGAAAGGCCAGAAGTGTACAGAATGGTGTCATCTGCGTAGAGGTGGATCAGATAATCACCTGCCGCAAGAGCGACATCATTGATGTATGTCGGCCCGAGAATTGAACCCTGTGGCACCCCCATAGAGACTGCCAGAGGTCCGGACAACAAGCCCTCAGATTTGATACACTGAACTCTATCTGAGAAGTAGTTGGTGAACCAGGCGAGGCAGTCATTTGAGAAACTAAGGCTGTTGAGTCTGCCGATAAGAATATGGTGATTGACAGAGTCAAAAGCCTTGGCCAGGTGGATGAATACGGCTGCACAGTATTGTCTTTTATCGATGGCCGTTGTGATATGCCATATTTAGACTTGAGCAATGAAATGGGGTGTCAGTCTACTCGGTGACACCCAGAGAACACAACTGAAGAGTTTACGGAACTGTATGCGAGTTAGCTTTCCATACCCAGAGTGGCTCGCTTGTGGGTGTGCTGTATGATATGGAACGCCATTTGGGCCTTTACGTGTCAAAAAAGATACGTCAAATGAGCTTGTTGACCAATCAGGACCTGACTATGACTGCACGTCACATAATAATGTAACACGTTCATTCATTTTACGTATTTATTACACATTGACAACACTATCATTTGTATTTCATATGTCACAACGATTCATCGATACGTATGCTTTGATTCTGGTAAAGTTGTCTTGCGTACCTGCCCTTCCCCAAGCTCTGGACGGTGCTGGTCATAAAAAGCTAGCTAGCTGATGTATGCAAACAATGTTCTCCCCCAAAAACTAGGCGAGACCCAAATGCAGACACAGGAGGCATGTGGTTAGAGTTTAAGATGTTTAATAAATCTAAAGGGAATAGGCAAGATAATGGTCGCTGACAGGCAAAAGAGTCCAGGAGGTACAGAGTGGCAGGCAGGATTGAGGTCAGGGCAGGCAGAATGGTCAGGCAGGCGGGTACAGAGTCCAGAACAGGCAAGGGTCAAAACCCGGAGCACTACAAAAAGGAGAAAAGGCAAAGCAGGAAACCGGGAAAAAACGCTGGTGTGCTTGGACATACGAGACGAACTGGCACAGAGGAAACAGGGACAAATACACTGGGTGGAAAAAGCGACACCTGGAGAGGGGTGGAGACAATAACGAGGACAGGTGAAACAGATCAGGGTGTGGCAAAAACGTTCTCACCTGTTTCAGTAGCTAGTTGTCATCTAAAATAACTGTCATGTTTTGTCTTATATTGTCTTGTCATTATGCTTTCCCTTCTGTTCGTTTCCCCCTGCTGGTCTTATTAGGTTCGTTCCCTTTTTTCTATCCCTCTCTCTCCCCCTCCCTCTCTCTCCTCTCTCTATCGTTCCATTCCTGCTCCCAGCTGTTCCTCATTCTCCTACTCACTCATTTAGTCTTTTCACACCTGTCCCCTATCTTGTCCTCTGATTAGAGTCCCTATTTCTCCCCTTGTTTTCCGTTTCTGTCCTGTCGGATCCTTGTATGATATTCGCTGTGCTGTGTCGTTGTCTCGCCCTGTCGTGTCTTGTCTCCTTCAGATGCTGCGTGTAGCAGGTGTCTTGGTCTGCTACGGTCGGTGCCTTCCCGAGGCAACCTGCAGTCAATGGTCGAGTCTCCAGTCTGTCCTCGTCACTACGAGTAGATTTAAGTTTTTTCATGTTTTGTTTTCGTCTTGAGTTTTACTGGAATAAAGACTCTGTTTTCGCTAAATCGCTTTTGGGTCCTCATTCACCTGCATAACAGAAGGATCCGACCAAGAATGGACCCAGCGACTACGGATTCTCGTAACACTGCCGTCGAGATCCAGGGAGCTATGCTCGGCAGACACGAGCAGGAATTGTCTGCTGCTCGTCATGCCGTTGAGACCCTGGCCGCTCAGGTTTCCGACCTCTTTGGACAGTTCCAGAGTCATCGTCTCGGGCCACCAGCTACTTCCTGGTCGGCCGAGTCTCCGGAACCTAGGGTTAATAACCCACCTTGTTACTCCGGGCAGCCCACTGAGTGCCGCTCCTTTCTCACCCAGTGTGATATTGTGTTCTCTCTCCAACCCAACACATACTCAAGAGAGAGAGCTCGGGTTGCTTACGTCATATCACTCCTTACTGGCCGGGCTCGAGAGTGGGGCACAGCTATCTGGGAGGCAAGGGCTGATTGTTCTAACAATTACCTGAACTTTAAAGAGGAGATGATACGGGTTTTTGATCGTTCAGTTTTTGGTAGGGAGGCTTCTAGGGCCCTGGCTTCCCTATGTCAAGGTGATCGATCCATAACGGATTACTCTATAGAGTTTCGCACTCTTGCTGCCTCTAGTGACTGGAACGAGCCGGCGCTGCTCGCTCGTTTTCTGGAGGGACTCCACACAGAGGTTAAGGATGAGATTCTCTCCCGGGAGGTTCCTTCCAGTGTGGACTCTTTGATTGCACTCGCCATCCGCATAGAACGACGGGTAGATCTTCGTCACCGAGCTCGTGGAGGAGAGCTCGCGTTAACGGTTTTCCCCCTCTCCGCATCACAACCATCTCCCTCCGGCTCAGAGACTGAGCCCATGCAGCTGGGAGGTATTCGCATCTCGACTAAGGAGAGGGAACGGAGGATCATCAACCGCCTGTGCCTCTATTGCGGTTTTTCTGGACATTTTGTCAATTCATGTCCAATAAAACGCCAGAGCTCATCAGTAAGCGGAGGGCTACTGGTGAGCGCTACTACTCAGGTCTCTCCATCAAGATCCTGTACTACTATGTCGGTCCATCTACGCTGGACCGGTTCGGCTGCTTCATGCAGTGCCTTGATAGACTCTGGGGCTGAGGGTTGTTTTATGGACGAAGCATGGGCTCGGAAACATGACATTCCTCTCAGAGAGTTAGGGAAGCCCACGCCCATGTTCGCCTTAGATGGTAGACATCTCCCCAGTATCAGATATGAGACACTACCTTTAACCCTCACAGTATCTGGTAACCACAGTGAGACTATTTGCTTTTTGATTTTTCGTTCACCTTTTACACCTGTTGTTTTGGGTCATCCCTGGCTAGTATGTCATAATCCTTCTATTAATTGGTCTAGTAATTCTATCCTATCCTGGAACGTTTCTTGTCATGTGAAGTGTTTAATGTCTGCTATCCCTCCTGTTTCTTCTGTCCCCTCTTCTCAGGAGGAACCTGGTGATTTGACAGGAGTGCCGGAGGAATATCATGATCTGCGCACGGTCTTCAGTCGGTCCAGAGCCAACTCCCTTCCTCCTCACCGGTCGTATGATTGTAGTATTGATCTCCTTCCGGGGACCACTCCCCCTCGGGGTAGACTATACTCTCTGTCGGCTCCCGAACGTAAGGCTCTCGAGGATTATTTGTCTGTTTCTCTTGACGCCGGCACCGTAGTGCCTTCTTCCTCTCCTGCCGGGGCGGGGGTTTTTTTGTTAAGAAGAAGGACGGTACTCTGCGCCCCTGCGTGGATTATCGAGGGCTGAATGACATAACGGTTAAGAATCGTTATCCGCTTCCCCTTATGTCATCAGCCTTCGAGATCCTGCAGGGAGCCAGGTTCTTTACTAAGTTGGACCTTCGTAACGCTTACCATCTCGTGCGCATCAGAGAGGGGGACGAGTGGAAAACGGCGTTTAACACTCCGTTAGGGCATTTTGAGTACCGGGTTCTGCCGTTTGGTCTTGCAAATGCTCCAGCTGTTTTTCAGGCATTAGTTAATGATGTACTGAGAGACATGCTGAACATCTTTGTTTTTGTCTACCTTGACGATATCCTGATTTTTTCACCGTCACTCGAGATTCATGTTCAGCACGTTCGACGTGTACTCCAGCGCCTTTTAGAGAATTGTCTCTACGTGAAGGCTGAGAAGTGCGTCTTTCATGTCTCCTCCGTCACTTTTCTCGGTTCTGTTATTTCCGCTGAAGGCATTCAGATGGATCCCGCTAAGGTCCAGGCTGTCAGTGATTGGCCCGTTCCAAGGTCACGTGTCGAGTTGCAGCGCTTTCTAGGTTTCGCTAATTTCTATCGGCGTTTCATTCGTAATTTCGGTCAAGTTGCTGCCCCTCTCACAGCTCTTACTTCTGTCAAGACGTGCTTTAAGTGGTCCGGTTCCGCCCAGGGAGCTTTTGATCTCCTCAAGAAGCGTTTTACGTCCGCTCCTATCCTCGTTACTCCTGACGTCACTAAACAATTCATTGTCGAGGTTGACGCTTCAGAGGTGGGCGTGGGAGCCATTCTATCCCAGCGCTTCCAGTCTGACGATAAGGTTCATCCTTGCGCTTATTTTTCTCATCGCCTGTCGCCATCGGAACGCAACTATGATGTGGGTAACCGCGAACTGCTCGCCATCCGCTTAGCCCTAGGCGAATGGCGACAGTGGTTGGAGGGGGCGACCGTTCCTTTTGTCGTTTGGACTGACCATAAGAACCTTGAGTACATCCGTTCTGCCAAACGACTTAATGCACGTCAAGCTCGTTGGGCGTTATTTTTCGCTCGTTTCGAGTTTGTGATTTCTTATCGCCCGGGTAATAAGAACACCAAGCCTGATGCCTTATCCCGTCTCTTTAGTTCTTCTGTGGCTTCTACTGATCCCGAGGGGATTCTTCCTTATGGGCGTGTTGTCGGGTTAACAGTCTGGGGAATTGAGAGACAGGTTAAGCAAGCACTCACTCACACTGCGTCGCCGCGCGATTGTCCTAGTAACCTTTTCGTTCCTGTTTCTACTCGTCTGGCTGTTCTTCAGTGGGCTCACTCTGCCAAGTTAGCTGGCCATCCCGGCGTTCGAGGTACTCTTGCTTCTATTCGCCAGCGCTTTTGGTGGCCTACTCAGGAGCGTGACACGCGCCGTTTCGTGGCTGCTTGTTCGGACTGCGCGCAGACTAAGTCAGGTAACTCTCCTCCTGCCGGTCGTCTCAGACCGCTTCCCATTCCTTCTCAACCATGGTCTCACATCGCCTTAGACTTCATTACCGGTCTGCCTTCGTCTGCGGGGAAGACTGTGATTCTTACGGTTGTCGATAGGTTCTCTAAGGCGGCACATTTCATTCCCCTCGCTAAGCTTCCTTCCGCTAAGGAGACGGCACAAATCATCATCGAGAATGTGTTCAGAATTCATGGCCTCCCGTTAGACGCCGTTTCAGACAGAGGTCCGCAATTCACGTCACAGTTTTGGAGGGAGTTCTGTCTTTGATTGGTGCTTCCGTCAGTCTCTCTTCCGGGTTTCATCCCCAGTCTAACGGTCAAGCAGAAAGGGCCAATCAGACGATTGGTCGCATACTACGCAGCCTTTCTTTTAGAAACCCTGCGTCTTGGGCAGAACAGCTCCCCTGGGCAGAATACGCTCACAACTCGCTTCCTTTGTCTGCTACCGGGCTATCTCCGTTTCAGAGTAGTCTGGGTTACCAGCCTCCTCTGTTCTCGTCCCAGCTCGCCGAGTCCAGCGTTCCCTCCGCTCAGGCGTTTGTCCAACGTTGTGAGCGCACCTGGAGGAGGGTGAGGTCTGCACTTTGCCGTTACAGGGCGCAGACTGTGAGAGCCGCCAATAAACGTAGGATTAAGAGTCCTAGGTATTGTTGCGGCCAGAGAGTGTGGCTTTCCACTCGTAACCTTCCCCTTACGACAGCTTCTCGTAAGTTGACTCCGCGGTTCATTGGTCCGTTCCGTGTCTCCCAGGTCGTCAATCCTGTCGCTGTTCGACTGCTTCTTCCGCGACATCTTCGTCGCGTCCATCCTGTCTTCCATGTCTCCTTTGTCAAGCCCTTTCTTCGCACCCCGTTCGTCTCCCCCCGTCCTTGTCGAGGGCGCACCTATTTACAAGGTACGTAGGATCATGGACATGCGTTCTCGGGGACGTGGTCACCAATACTTAGTGGATTGGGAGGGTTACGTTCCTGAGGAGAGGAGTTGGGTTCCATCTCGGGACGTGCTGGACCGTTCGCTGATTGATGATTTCCTCCGTTGCCGCCAGGATTCCTCCTCGAGTGCGCCAGGAGGCGCTCGGTGAGTGGGGGTACTGTCATGTTTTGTCTTATATTGTCTTGTCATTATGCTTTCCCTTCTGTTCGTTTCCCCCTGCTGGTCTTATTAGGTTCGTTCCCTTTTTTCTATCCCTCTCTCTCCCCCTCCCTCTCTCTCCTCTCTCTATCGTTCCGTTCCTGCTCCCAGCTGTTCCTCATTCTCCTACTCACTCATTTAGTCTTTTCACACCTGTCCCCTATCTTGTCCTCTGATTAGAGTCCCTATTTCTCCCCTTGTTTTCCGTTTCTGTCCTGTCGGATCCTTGTATGATATTCGCTGTGCTGTGTCGTTGTCTCGCCCTGTCGTGTCTTGTCTCCTTCAGATGCTGCGTGTAGCAGGTGTCTTGGTCTGCTACGGTCGGTGCCTTCCCGAGGCAACCTGCAGTCAATGGTCGAGTCTCCAGTCTGTCCTCGTCACTACGAGTGGATTTAATTTTTTAATGTTTTGTTTTCGTCTTGAGTTTTACTGGAATAAAGACTCTGTTTTCGCTAAATCGCTTTTGGGTCCTCATTCACCTGCATAACAATAACCCTAATCTGTAAGACTTGTGGTTAGCCTTCAAAACTAAGGTATGTCATTGACAGTGATGCAAAGAGGTGATTTCCCACAGTCAAAGTCCCGCAATATGAGCTACGACGCATATATTTCCGTAAACTCTTCACAGTTGTGTACTCTGGGTGTCACCGAGTAGACTGATACCCCATTTCATTGCTCCACATTCCAACACTCCAACCAAGTTTAACATTATTATGTCCAAATATGTCATGATTTCACCAGTTGTAACCTTCTGTATCACTTTCAAACAGGGACTTTTATTTTAAAGATGATCCGCAAATTCCACTATTGTGGCTAATCCTTATTGTGGCTAGCTTCACAACACATAACCCGGTCCGGTCAAGCCATGGTATAGTAGTCAGATTAAGCTAAGGTACCATGCTAGCTATTTACCCCAGAAAGTTTGCAAACATTTTTGATCCTCATCTAATATAATTGTGTTATTTAACATGTGAAATTAGAAGCTTATTTGACACATCAAATAGTGTTATTTGACGTGTATCTTTTTTGACACACAAAGACCCAAAAGGCGCTCCATAGACGACAGCCTAGCTTGCTTTGGAACGCTGTTTGGGTCTTTGCATGTCAAAAAATATACCTGTCAAATAACACTATTTGACGTATCAAATAAGCTTCTAATTTCACACGTCAAATAACACAATTATATTATAGAATGTTGTGTGTGCTGAATTTGCACCTGCAAGCCAAGCACCACTATTATCAAATCAAAGTTTACAGTGAAATGCTGACTTACAGGCTCTAACCAATAGTGCAAAAAATGTATTATGTGAACAATAGGTAGGTAAAGAAATAAAACAACAGTAAAAAGACAGGCTATATACATTTAGCGAGGCTATAGAAGACTAGACTTGGCACTCCGGTACCGCTTGCCATGCGGTAGTAGAGAGAACAGTCTATGACTGGGGTGGCTGGGTCTTTGACATTTTTAGGGCCTTCCTCTGACACCGCCTGGTGTAGAGGTCCTGGATGGCAGGCAGCTTAGCCCCAGTGATGTACTGGGCTGTACGCACTACCCTCTGTAGTGCCTTGCGGTTAGAGGCCAAGCAATTACCGTACCAGGCAGTGATGCAACCATGATGCAGCTGTAGAACCTTTTGAGGATCTCAGGACCCATGCCAAATCTTTTTAGTTTCCTGAGGGGCAATAGGCTTTGTCGTGTCCTCTTCACGACTGTCTTGGTGTGTTTGGACCAATCTAGTTTGTTGTTGATGTGGATACCAAGGAGTTTGAAGCTCTCAACCTGCTCCACTACAGCCCCGTCGATGAGAATGGGGACGTGCTCGGTGCTCCTTTTCCTGTAGTACACAATCATCTCCTTAGTCTTGGTCGACCGCTACTGGCCTCTGGGCCATTATGTTTGCTGGGTAGGCTACAAAAAAAAATTCCATGCTTGCAACTTCTGCAAGTGCCTCTACTCTACGCCGCTACGCAAATGTGATGATATGCACGGAACACTTTATTATAAAGGTGTTTATTTTTTATGCATTCCAGTACCTCAGAACTCCCTCACCCCCCGCTTGTGCTCACTTTTTGTTCCAGCACCTGATTTACAAATAAAGCACTGACAATAATATCTGTCAATAATGCAAAATGAACTTGCTAACAACAATGTTGTCTTATTCCCGTGGCTGTTGTCATTAACCAGAAACAGGATATACTGTCATGCAACCAATTGGTTTCCAATTGCCATAGTCAAATGAAGAAGAAGCATTCAGGAGGAAAGATTACTAGAAACAAAGTCAGTTTACACTTTTATCTGTGAATTGTCATAGTAGAGGACCTTGTGCATTTCAGGTAAAATAACAACCCAATGTTTATGTCCCAGGACAAATTGCCTAGCAACAGCAAGCTAGCTAGCTAAATTGCCATAAATGTTTAATGCTTTTCGACTTGTCCCCAAATTGATGTAGTTGGTTCAGAGTTTGTTTTGATATTTCAACATGTGCGTCCTGATCGCGTCTGGTGTGGGGGGACAAAATCGACATGCGCGCGTAGGTGCACCCGATCGGTCTGGTCAGCATGTAAGGGCTGTATATAATCAGTTTGATGAATAATTGATTGAATGTAAGTGCTATATAGCTTTATGATGATACTGTATATGTGTAATGATATTTGATTGATTGCTTGAAAGTGCTGTATAGCATCATTATTTAGTTTATTGGGATTCCCATTAGCTATTGCACATGCAGCAACTACTCTTCCTGTCTCTGGCCATCTTCTCCACCGTGACCCAGCTCTGCTGATGTTGAAGCTCGGTCTCTATTGTTCTCCGTCACGCTGTCTTGGGCCACCCACTCTTACATCTGCCCTCTGGAGTCCAATGGACAACTATTCTTGGAATAGAGTCTGTACTTTGTCTCAGGATGTGTCCAATCCAGCTCCAGTGGCGTCTCTTGAGTATGGCATCCATCCTGCTTCATTTGTCAAGGGAGATTGGTGTTTGATATTGCGTTTTTCCAGAAGATGTGCATGATTCTCCAGAGACGAGTTGTTTGGAAGGTAGATACTTTTTTTCAGGTCTGCTTGTCATTTTCAATTATTCTGAACCATACAGGTATATTTAGAGTTTTGTATTTGTGCTATATTGTCTGGATTTCCAGACTTTATTGAACTTCGTAAAGATTGCTCTATCGTTATTGATTCTGGTGCAGATGTCTCCTGGTGCCTCCATCATGGCATATGGTGCTCCCAAGGTGTAATGAACACGAGGGGAGACAGAGAGCTGGTTTCAAGCGCAGCTTGAAAGTATGTTTATCCCTGTTCTGTTTACTTCCATTTAAGAAATGTTTTTCAACAGAATCAGCACAATGATCAAACAGTTAATTTTCATACCAGACACATACAAACATCTCGTTGTATATATAATTCCTTATCGCATTTATCTATGCACTGTCCTCCTTTCACCTTTTCCCTTTGCTTGTGGACTTCAGTGCACATCACATCAGCTGTGTGTGACCAGGCGAATGCCAAACCGTCATATATTTACTGCTAACCACTACACACAGCCTACATAGTTGTCACATCATAGTCAACATAGCTACTAGAACTAACACGTTAGTAAACCTGCTTACAATCATGCACTGTCAGCAGCAAGTTTAGCAGTTACACTGGTGGGCCACGGTGGAAATAAATTAATAAAATCAAAAGCCTACATTGACTTGGAAGAGTTCCGGTGTTGGATAGCCACAGCCAGCTAGCTCTTGAGTAGGCTAAACCAGCTAGCCGCATTTGACACAAATATACTACGAAATATAGCTAGCGCTCTCACTTCTCCCTAATTTTGTAATAAATTAATTTGTTAAACTGTTCAACTATTGTCTTTCTCTCTCTTTGAGTCAACTACTCATCACATTTGATGCACTGTAGTGCTAGCTAGCTGTAGCTTATGCTTTGAGGACTAGATTCATTCTCTGATCCTTTTATTGGGTGGACAACATGTCAGTTCATGCTGCAATAGCTCTGATAGGTTGAAGGACATCCTCCGGAAGTTGTCATAATTACTGTGTACAGTGGTTCCTCCTTTAAAAGTTGCGAGCTTGCACCGCGAGACTTCGAGGCTTCATTGCTCCAGACCACCACAAGAGGGAGTTAGAACACTCATTATGCATTTGGATCCCAAGGGTTTTAGATGACCAATCACATCGAGTGGTTCTAATGACACATTTTGACGCGAGCCAACCTTGCCTTGTGGCGTTCTCAATCAAAGATGGCTGACAACATTACGGTGGAACGAGTCAAGCAAAAAAATGTACAATTGAGAGGAATATGTTAATGTAGAGACAATTTGTGCATATTTTTTGTCATAAAGGGAATTTACGAAACTTGCCAAATAGCAATTTATCTGACTAACTAACATTAGCCAGCTAGCTAGTTTTAGGAGAATGAATTAGTAATTTGTGTTTAATGTTTTAGGGACTCCTGAGAGAACCAGCAAACCAGGCTCATCTTGTGAAACAGTGGCTGTAAAGACTCTAACTAGCTAAAGCATTTACTGCAAATTGAATGTACAATTGTGTAAGCTTGCCTTGCAATGCATCTGAAGTAACATAGCAAGCTAATTTTTACTTGCTTATTTTGTAGTGGAGGATAAAAATAACTATGCCTATGGATGTGTAGCTAGCTACAGTATGTAGCCGATCTGTGTATGGAACCTTAGGTTCTGAACTAATATTCATACCAATCTATGAACCTCAGCTATCATAGTTGTATCAACTTCAAGTCTGAATGGCATTAATGAAGCCTATGGATGGAGTAGAATTTAATAACTTTATTGTGCCAATGATGCAAGTCCTATATACACACATGTACTATAGTTATTACCACGCATGAGATTCCCACATTGTAGCCTGTACATTGAATATATTCACTGATCATGTACTCTTCCTTGGCAAATAAAGGTGCGGTTCAGGTATGACTCTCTTGAGACATTATTTTTCAGTCATATCAAACTATATTATTTGAATGATGCTGTGTCTGCATGTACAGTTGAAGTTGGACGTTTACATACACTTAGGTTGGAGTCATTAAAACTTGTTTTTCAACCACTCCACACATGTTCTTGTTAATTAACAAACTATAGGTTTGGAAAGTTGGTTAAGCAATCTACTTTGTGCATGACTCAAGTCATTTTTCACTTATAATTCACTGTATCACAATTCCAGTGGGTCAGAAGTTTACATGCATTAAGTTGACTGTGCCTTTAAACAGCTTGGAAAATTCCAGAAAATGATGTCATGACTTTAGAAGCTTCTGATAGGCTGATAGACCTCCAATTTGAGTCAATTGGAGGTGTACCTGTGGATGTATTTTAAGGCCGACCTTCAAACTCAGTGCCTCTTTGCTTGATATCATGGGAAAATCAATAAATCAGCCAAGACCTCAAAAAATTGCAGCCCTTCACAAGTCTGGTTCATCCTTGAGCATTTTCCAAACACCTGAAGGTACCACGTTCACCTGTACAAACAATAGTACGCAAGTATAAACGCCATGGGACCACTCAGCTGTCATACCCCTCAGGAAGAAAAGGCCTTCTGTCTCCTAGAGATGAACGCACTTTGGTGCAAAAATAGCAAATCAATCACCGAACAACAGAAAAGGACCTTGTGAAGATGTTGAAGGAAACAGGTACAACAGTATCTATATCCACAGTAAAAACAAGTTCTATATCGACATAACCTGAAAGGCCGCTCAGCAAGGAGGAAGTCACTGCTCCAGCACTGCCATAAAAAAGCCGGACTACGGTTTGCAACTGCACATGGGGACAAAGATCATACTTTTTGGGGAAATGTCCTCTGGTCTGATGAAACAAAACTAGAACTGTTTGGCCATAATGAGCATCCGTTATGTTTGGAGGAAAAAGGGGAGGCTTGCAAGCCGAAGAACACCATCCCAACCGTCAAGCACGGGGTGGCAGCATCATGTTGTGGGGGTGCTTTGCTGCAGGAGGCAGGAAGATTATGTGGATATATTGAAGCAACACCTAAAGACATCGGCAGGAAGTTAAGCTTGGTTGCAAATGAGTCTTCCAAATGGACAATGACCCCAAGCATACTTCCAAAGTTGTGGCAAAATGGCTTAAAGACAACAAAGTCTAGGTATTGGAGTGGGCATCACAAAGCCCTGACTTCAATCCTATAGACATTTTGTGGGCAGCACTGAAAAAGCGTGTGCGAGCAAGTAGGCCTACAAACCTGACTCAGTTACACCAGCTCTGTCAGGAGGAATGGGCCAACATTTACCCAACTTATTGTGGGAAGCTTGTGGAAGGCTACCCCAAACGTTTGACCCAAGCGAAACATTTTAAAGGCAATGCTACCAAATACTAATTGTGTATGTAAACTGCTGACCCACTGGGAATGTGATGAAAGAAATTAAAGCTGAAATAAATCATCCTCTCTACTATTATTCTGACATTTCTCATGGGACCTCAATGATTACACATTGTAACTATGCAATAGACTAGAAACGTGATTGATTTGTAATTCATATATACAGAAAGAAAAACTATGCATATCTAACTCCCTTCATCTGCATTAATTTGAGGACACAGGATAGTATTTCAATGAGATACTTAATTTCAACCAGTGGAGAATGTGAAATGCTTTATTGAAAAAAGTTCATTATTCAGGTGTCATAAATGCAATATAATTATGATAATTGTAATATTATAAATACAAGTTCAATCTGTACTTCAATGAACATATGGTGTGCATTATAAAACGAGGAAGAAAGACGAGGTGGGGAGAGAGGTATAGAAGAGAAAGGGAAAGAGGTAAGAACAGTGGCAGACAGCATATGATTCATGAATTACAGTGCTACCCTAATATTCTCTCAGTTCATCACAATTGCTGTGTCTCCTAACCAGCCTTGGGCCCCCAGTTGGCCGAAGGTTATCTTAAGAGCGGTAGAGGTGGCGATGACGGGACTGGCTTCCTCTCTCACATCAAAACATACCTGCAGATGAGAGCATGATTAAGCCTGGGCTTTTTTATTCTTAAATCTGGAGGTGAAATGCAAAACTGACCTTCAATCACTACATCTCTGTCTGTATTTCGATGTAAAGCATTTCTTTTTAATAATACTTCCTGTTGACCCGACCAAGTGACATCTCACCTATGATCATGCTGTGCCCTCTGTCAGCCAGTTCAGGTGCGCAAGGGGTTCACCGAAAGAGCTGATATAACCTCGAGGATTTCGGGAGAAGGGGGAGAGGGATGAAGTGAAGAAGAGAGACTGTTCTTGTGTGTGTGTGTGGCCTCACCTGGTGTCCACACTAAGTGGCTACAGAGTACTTTAAGCTGAAAAACAGACACGTGAGGACAAACCATAGAAGATACTGTATTTGACGCAGGCACCTAACGGAGTGTACCTGAAATATTTAAATATAGAGGGCTATGTATCTCACCACTTAGTTATTTCAAGGTTAACCCCAAGGGAAATCATGACTTGGCAGCAACAGATAGTCCAGGGAAAATGGCTGTGTTTATGTGATGTAAATCTGAAAATTATCTTAAGGATTTTTAAATTAATGCATGTAAGACAGGCTCCATGTATAATACAGGCAGAGATGGAGAAAAAGAACACAGAACAGTTTAATTACCTCTGGTTATGGACACTTTTGCCAGAAAAGCTTTCACGGCCTGTTCCTCGGACAGTAAACATCTGACAATATCTACATTTTCGACCTCTTGGTCAGCTTGCTCTCTGAAAGTAAATAAAATGGCTTATTTTTTAATATTTTTTTATAAATATGAAAACAATAACCCCCCCTTTATCACAGACCAGATATGCCCAAATGACCAAGGGTTAGTTACTCAATGTAATAAAGTAATGACTTTTCAAATAAGTTACCTTACACGTTATGTTGGCTGACAATTTTGTTAGCTACACTGTCCTTACGAACCACACAGCATATCATTACAGCCGTATGTGCCGGTATGTTATCACAAAGCCCTGACTTCAATCTTATCTAACGTTCTTAGCCTATATACTGGCAAGTTTGATGTATAACTATCTAACTACCCAACATTTATTGACTTGATTATTCTCGTCCTACTTAGCTTAGCTAAATGGTATAGTTGATGTGCTTTCTCAATGGACTTTCGTGTGCTTTTGTAAATCCACACTGGCTAGCTACAGGCTGGACAATAGCTTGAGTCAAAATTCACCCAAGGCTGAAAAACGGCTTAAGAATGTTGGCTAAACTGGAACACTGGCGCGAGCCCATAGCAAATCAATGGAATCGAATGCTTGCAGAGCCTGTTTTGACTGGAGTGATGCTTAGCATTCCATAAAAAATGTACTCCTTTTTATTTGACCACTACAATCTGTTCGTCGGACGAAACTGGGAAAAAAACAACTTGTGTAGAAAGTAAACATCTTCACCTCGAAGGTGTCAACTGTCTGCGTAATGAAAATTTTATGGGGAAAAATAAAAACTTCTGACTACTTCTGGTCTAGCAATCAATGAGAAATGAGCTTGCTGCCCAGACTTGCATAATTACAAAGAGGAGATTCTCCTGATTTAAAATGGTGCCCGTGTAACAGTTTTGCTTCCATCCCTCTCCTCGCCCCTTCCTGAGCTCAAACCAGGGACCCTCTGCACACATAGACAACAGCCACCCCCGAAGCATCGTTACCCAATGCTCCACAAAAGCCGCAGCCTTTGCAGTGCAAGGGGGACAACTACTTCAAGGTCTCAGACGCTATTAGTGCGCACCCTGCTAACTAGCTATTACCTGTTGCACCCGGTGTAACTACCTGTTGCACCCGGTGTAAAATATACACATTGCGAGATATTTGGCGAAATAACAGACATGCCAATATTTCCCCCATAGGAAACAATGGGAGGACCGCAGAGTTAAAATATTATTTTTGTTGTTTACATGTTAACTATAAAACGTGAGCAGGTCTCATTGCCAACAATAGCGAAGAACGTTGAACAATAACATTACATTACATTACATTTAAGCTGGGAATAGAACGTTCGGAAGTCGAGTTGGTGCCACGGTGCTCAATAGAACTAATAGGAGCTGGCAGGGTGAAAAATGCACTAAAATAAGGCCTGTTTTTTCACGATTACTTCAAAACGATTGTAAGCAGCTGGGAAATATGGTCATATTATGAAACTGGAGCAAAACTGTCTGAATTTACAGACTGACACATTTTCTCTGAATGGAAACACCATAATATTAATCAAATATTAAATCAGCTAAATTTCATAAAATCAATCCAATATACTATTATTAACAACAGGTTTTAAATTATCTGGTAATGCCAATACGAAATACTATCAAATGCTTCTCAAAGATGCCCTGTGGTGGTCAAACTAGCAATAACGTGCAGTAACAGAAGTGGCTGAGAATTAAATGACGTGCCACAGAAGGCTGCAGGGGCACACAGGGTGTGGTGCAATATGATGCAACTTTTAAAGGAGGAACCACTGTAAGTCTATGTAAGGGGGTGAGTGCCATGAGCCTCCGAGGTTTTGTAATTTAGGTCAGTGTACCCAGAGGACAGAAGCTAGCTGTCAACCAGCTACACCATGGTGCTACCCTACAGAGTGCTGCTGAGGCTACTGTAGACTTTCATTGCAAAATGGTGTTTTTTAATCTATTATTTGGTGACGTGAATATATTTAGTATAGTTTTATCTATAGAGGATAACCTTTTTTTAAATGTTTCACTATTTACATTTGAGGAGAATGGTCCTTCCCTTCCTCCAGTACCTATAGATGATGATGATTATTAGCATGTATGGCTGAGAAAAATAAAGAGAGGAAGGGAGAGAGATTAGGACCACAATTGTATCCTAGTTCCTCTCACTCTCTCCTTATGTTCCTCTAGGTCAGTGGAAGCGAGGGAAGTGATGTGGAGAGTCATGGCTCCGAAGCAGAAGGCAGGGGGGAAAAGGACTTAGATGATAGGAGGGATAGAGGTGTGGAGGGAGCGAGGAAGAGGGAGAAGCGAGTGGAGTGAGAGGAACATAGAGGAACATAGAGGAACATAGAGGAACATAGAGGAACATAGAGGAACATAGAGGAAGAGGAACATAGAGGAAGAGGAACATGGAGAGAAGGAGAGCACACCAGAGAGGGGAGCCTATGTTTTCATGGAGTGCTACTCCAATTCTCACCATTCACAATTGTACCACAGCTTACTTTGTGCAATTTGTATGTCGCATTTGTTGCATTTGGTTTCAGAAAAGTGCATGTACCTACATAGTAACTGCTCAAAGCGGTTGCATGTCATATTGCTACCTATTTATGGTACTCTGAGGGCGGCGTCAGTAGACCAGTTCGAAGCCCTTTCCCAGAAATCGCATTCAAAATGCAGCTTGTACATTCACTTGGCTACAGTGTTGTTACTCCATCATTTGAACATAGGTCCACTCCCTGGTGAAGTTTGAAGGGCGCAAGAGAGGGTGTGTGGTGTGCATCTGGAGTGGACACAGGGCAATGAGTGGGAGATGTGTAGGAACCTCCTTTGGGTACTCAGTGTTCTGTGACACTTTGCAGGAGGGGGCAGTGCTTCCAGAAGTTCCACAACATGTTGTAGGCTAAATGCAACCACTAAAGTGACAGTGTGAAATATGAATTTGTCCTACAAATCTTATAGACATACTAAACATGTGTTTTGTATCTTCTGTCTATTTGTCTGCATTCACTGAATTGTTGTCAAAGTAGGCTACTATTTCTACATTTTGTTTCAGGCCTGGTTTGTACTAAATCTCATTGAGTGAGATTATCTACATTTTGAATATCTCTGAAGAGTTAGAAGTAAGAATTGTTGTCAATCAAAAAGCCTACTTTGTGTGAGTTTTGAAATACTTTCTGAATATTGTCCTCTGGTCACATTTTGGATAACTGTTTCAATATACAATTTAAATTCTCTCGTTTGAGTGTAAAATGTTTTTTGGGAGACAAATGAGTGTTTCTCCTTATGACATGAATGTGGTGTCATATTAAAGAAGAGGTAGTGGTCTTTAAAACTAAGCTAACATGTTATTGTCATTTGTTCTTGCACTGTCTGTTTGAAATGTGAGAATTGGCTTTGTCTTAAATTCTCAGTAACCTACAGCAGCATTCTAGAATTATATTGGGGTTTAAAGGGTTAATATCGATCTGTAGAATTGCAGAAATTGGCTTTAAAACTGAGATGCGCTATAAAACAGAATATTTTTCTCTCTACCCCAAGGCAAAATGTGTTAACTGCAGGAACTTTTCTGCCAAAATGATTTTTTTGGGGTTGGGTTTCCCTGGAGATAGGTGTCCCAAATGCATTAGTCTGGCCCTGTTCGGATGCACCTGAAATATGATTGGACATCCTTGGTGCCCCTCCATTCTCATAAGGTCAGAGTGCTGTCAATCTGACTCAGATTGAATGTAACGAACGGTTCTCTTGACTTGGAGAGTCAGACCAAAATGCGGCGTGGCTATTGCGATCCATGTTTAATGAAACAAAGTAAACACGAATCAAATACAAAAACAATAAATGTACCACAAAAACAGCCTAATACTGGTGCAAAGTAACACAGAGACAGTAACCAGGACAATCACCCACAAAACCCAACACCAAACAGGCTACCTAAATATGGTTCCCAATCAGAGACAATGATGAACACCTGCCTCTGAATGAGAACCATATCAGGCCAAACACAGAACTAGACAAACTAGACATGTAACATAGAATGCCCACCCAGCTCACACCCTGACCAACCAAAACATAGAAACATACAAAGCAAACTATGGTCAGTGTGTGACATTGAAGAGCAAAAGATGATGCATTAGTTATGGTTTTCCCGAAGACATGTTTTTAGAACATTTTGCAAATGTACTGAAAATTAAATACAGAAATATCTCATTTACATAAGTATTCACACCCCTGAGTCAATACTTTGTAGATGCAATTTTGGCAGTGATTACACCTGTGAGTCTTTCTGGGTAATTCTCTTAAGAGTTTTGCATACCTGGGTTGTACAATTTTGGCACATTATTATTTTTGTAATTCTTCAAGCTCTGTCAAGTTGGTTGTTGATCATTGGTAGACAGCCATTTAAGTCTTGCCATAGATCTTTCAAGTAGAATAAAGTCACCTGTAACTCTGTGACTCAGGAACATTCACTGTCTTGGTAAGTAACTCTAGTGTAGATTTGGCCTTGTGTTTTAGGTTATTGGCCTGCTGAAAGGGAAATTCATATCCCAGTGTCTGCTAGGAAAGCAGACTGAACCAGGTTTTCGTCTAGGATTTTTCCTGTGCCATTCTGTTTTTCTTTTTTATCCTGAAAAACTCCCTAGTCATTAACAATTACAAGCAAACCCATAACATGATGCAGCCACCACTATGTTTGAAAATATGGAGAGTGATACTCATTAATGTTATATTGGATTTCCTTCTTTTCACTCTGTCAATTAGGTTAGTATATTGTGGAGCAACTACAATGTTATTGATCCATCCTCAGTTTTCTCATATCACAGACATTCAACTCCGTAACTGTTTTAAAGTCACCATTGGCCTTAGGGTGAAATCCCTGAGTGATTTCCTTCCTCGCCGGCAACTGAGTTAGGAAGGACTCCTGTATTTTTGTAGTGACTGGGTGTATTGATACACCATCCAAAATGTGATTAATAACTTCAACATTCCACCCATCTTTGCGAGGCATTGAAAAACCTCATCTTTGTGGTTGAATCTGTGTTATATCCCCCCCTTTTTTTGAAGATCATTATAGCCATATAATGACACTGTAAAGACCACAAACAAAACACTATGTTGGAAAGAAGAGAAGCTTTAGTTTCAGACCTCTTCCGTATGTGTATAAGTCTAAAGCAGCTGGGTGGGAGCTATTCCTGTGAAGGAAATATACTCTCCTAAAACATTGAAAATCAATCAGCACATATCACATGTTGATGGTAAAGTCCAACTTGTAACTCTAACCAGGAGGTACAAATATAACTCCAAAAATCCTCCTCTATTTGACAGTATAGGATCTTCCTCTCCTTGACAGTGTATCCCCCTCCAGTCTTTCATTGATTACTTCAGCCAGTATCCCTGGACTATCCTTGGAAGGTATACTGAAGTGGATAAGGCAAGGCCATACAGCCATCTTAACAAACATTTAGTGTGCAAGGTGTTTGGTTTCAGAGATCACAAAAGCCCCATTGGTTCTGCTCCAATGTAGCTGCCACCTAGAGATGAAGCTCTGCTAGAAAAATATTTCCACAGCAGTCGGCCTCATAGGTAGCTGGGGACCTGAATACAATGCCTTTGTCATCTGTTACTTTATCTCTCAGATGCACCTGCTGACTTGCGGTTGTGGACAATTGCACAGTTGAGTGACCAGCACAGTTCAAAGATGACTTTAGCACATACGGAAGTGGTCTGAAACTAAAGATGATCTTCTCACCAAGTGTTTGTGGTCTTTAGTGTTATTATATGGCTATAATCTTCCTAAAAACATGACCGACATCCATCTGTAGTATTCGGAGGAGGCGATTCAAGTTCTTGAAAAATCAGCCATAGGTAAGCAGTAAATAATCCTCTGAGTTTGATTTCCATATTACCTTTTTGGTATTACTTTGTTACAAAATAAAGTGGAAACTAGTTTGTAATTGCTTAGTTTCTCAGTCATGTAATTATTTCAAATCATTCTACTACCAGAATGTCTTAAAGTTGGTGCTTTACTTGTTTTTTCATCTTAGGTTTGCAGCTCTGGATTAGGTTTGCTATCACTGTCCAAAAGTGGCGATCTTGCACTTTCCATTGCTGCTTACGGTATGCTGCTATGAAATGGGTCTGTCAATGGTTGCAATGACAATGCCGTGATTCTTCTTCACTACAAAGGCACAGTCATACTTCCCCTTATGTTTGTTACCAAAATAGTCTTTGCTACCAAGTCCGGGGCCTTAAATGTGAAATATGGTATGAATGACCCCATGGCAGAGGAGAATCACGCTACACTCATCCCAATTGAGAGAGCCAATGGAAGGTTTCTCTTTGTTGTTGCAGAGGATGACCAAAACTGGGACAGTTGTTATTTTGCAGATCAGGCAATGGAACAAACAACTCAAGCGTCATGGGAAGGATAACAAGTCAGTATTTTACCCTGGGGCAAGACACTACTTGGAGACACCCTACATGCCCTTCTGCCTGTCCAGTATCCATTGTGTTACCGGAAAGCCTGTTGTGTGGGGATGTAAGCCCAAGGCCCCCGCAGCTGCAGAGGTCGAGCTTTGGAAGAGGATTCAGGACTTCTATATAACAAACCTGGCGAAAGATACCAACTTGAGTAAAGTCAAGTTATAAAATGTTGAAATGAAAACTAGATAAATATGTGGTGCTGAATGTTTTGCTGTGTAGCAGAGCTGAACCTATTTTGAGCTTACTTTACACAAGCTTAACTCATAAGTTCCATTACAAAATGCCTTGATGATCCATGCCTACTACAATGAAATATAACGACACAAGGCGAGACCCAGATGCAGATGGTTTGAGCTCTGATATTTATTATAGTCTGACGGGAAGGCAAAAGACAGGTCGGGGACAGGCAAGAGTTCATAACCAGAGTCCAAAACGGTACAGGGCAGCAGGGAGGCAGAATGGTCAGGCAGGTGGGCTCAGAGTCAGGACAGGCAAGGGTCAGAACCAGTAGGACGGGAAAAATAGGAGCTTGGGTAAAAACGCTGGTTGACTTGGCAAACAAGACAAACTGGCACAGACAGACCGAAAACAAGGTATAAATACACAGGGGATAATGGGGAAGATGGGTGACACCTGGAGGGGGGGTGGAGACAAGCACAAGGACAGGTTAAACAGATCAGGGTGTGACAAGAAAGGCCCTTTGGAGGAAGGATGTCAGGTACAGTATATTGTGACAGAGCTGATGTCCTGCCTTTGTAATGACAAATTGTCCAGGCTAAAATTTAAACTGTTTATTCGCAATATTAATTTAAAGACATTTCATTTATGTAAATTGTTATAATGGTTTCTATGCCTTTTCAGGATTGACCGGCTGTAAAAGAACAGAAAACAGACAATTGTTTTAAGTGGTAAACCTTTGTTTCTTGCTTTTATTGTGTACTTTTCATTGATGTATTTCGCAAATTAAAGTTATCACTAGCAACTGCACATATAAATAAATGCCTGTTTGACCCCCTGTATCAGAGGGAGAGTGTTCTTTTCTTTGTCTTCGGTAAACATAGCAAGACCCCATCGCTGAAATAGACACACAAGAAACCCTGATTTGAATTTTGCAAAAACCCACCCAAACAAGCTGTCAGGACTGATGAAACAAAATTAGGACACTTTGGTAACACAAATCATGTGCTATGTTTACCGATGACCAATTGAAGAGTTCAATGGGGTTGCTTTGCTGCTTTTGGTATTGTTAAGCCCAGTGTACAAAACTGTGTCTCCTTCGCAGGTTGTGGTTCTTCCAGCAGGACAACGACCCCAAACACACATCAAGAAGCATGGAATGGTTAAAAAGAAGAACTCTGAGGGTGCCAATATATTTGGCCGGAACTGTATTTGAAAATAATAGTTATTCAAAGTTGGGATATTTTTAAAAAACATATTGGCCTTATCCATCCTCTGCCATAGTGCAGTATGCTTTGGAATATGTTTGGTTTGGATCACTTGTGGGTTTTTTTTCTTAATGTGAAACAAATGTCTGCATGGACTGACTCTGAATGCACTGCGACCTGGTAACATATTTGCAATGTAAAGGTAGATGTTCATGAGGGGTCACGGATGGTAACTGTTGAGTCCATCTATGGAACTGACTTCCTGATCATTTCAAGAGTCTGCAAGATTGTAATGAATTTAACAGTGCTGCTAAGACCGATGTTTGATGGACAGGGTGGTGAATGGTGCATGCCATTCTCTTTAGTAAGTGGATGTATTAACAAAAAACATAGGTAGCGCTTTACATAACACAGAAATGGAAGTGGTAATAGAATGGTAATAAGTTCTAGTTATCAAGCATTATTTGCTCGGATACCCCTTCATTTCATTGCAATTATATTGTTGAAGGGCAGTACACCACATCCTTTGTGCCATAATATAGACAACTTACTTGATCCATAAATCCAATATCTCCTCTTTAGTAAGTTTGATCATATGCATGTTCTTACACAGCTAGCCTCTAGAGGGTAGCATTGGACAATTTAATGTACAGTAAACAGGCTTTAAATGAGAGGATGAAAATGTTGTTTGATGCCTCTGATCTTTTAAATTGCAAGTGGTATCAATGGGTAAATCTCATCCTATAGATGTGCAAGTAATGTGTTATGCTACATTCAACAGTAATAAATGAGTCACTGAACATTTGTGATTCTCTCATGTTTCTGTCTTTCTTCAACTGTACCATTCTCTGAATACTAAGAAACCATATGCACCAATAGGGTTCAACCTGCACTGACAGTGAGCTCCATATAGTAACAGTGATACTGTTTGTTCTTCATGATTGAAAAAGCAGGGTATCCCCAAACTAGAACAAAGATGGGGTTAATTGCGGGCACAGTGTTTTATTGAGGACTGTAGCTCACTGGTCATTTCTCAATACACCTGCCGCAATAGACGGGTTGGCTGATGTCACGATTATGATGCTGGCCGGAAGGCATGCATTGTTATGATTCTGAACAGTCAGATAGCTAGCAACAAGACAAGAAGCTGCCATGTGAGGAATCGTAGGTGGCTCGTAGTATCTTCTTATTGATACCATTGTCACGACTTCCGACGAAGTCGGTCCCTCTCCTTGTTCAGGCGGCGTTCGGTGGTCGACGTCACCGGCCTTCTAGCCATCGCCGATCCACTTTTTATTTTCCATTTGTTTTGTCTTTGTCTTACGCACCTGGTTTCAATTCCCCAATTACTTGTTCATTATTTAACCCTCTGTTCCCACATGTTTGTTTGTGAGTGATTGTTTTTATGTAATATGGTCCGCTTATGTGGGCTCGCTTATTTGGTATTGTATTTACGTTTATTTACTCATATCTGCTGTCCTGAGCCTGATTCCTCTACACCAACTACACACAGACTACATTACAACCATGTCTTGTTTTTAGGTATTTTAACTGTCATATATATGCTCATTTCTAATATGGACAAAATCCACTATCCAGCTAACCAACAACTGTAATGATGTATTTGAGACACAAGTGCTCATTGTGCAAATATATTAATGTTTTCAATAAACATTAAACATTAAATATAGTTTTCAATAGTCTAAACCAACCTCGTCTGATTTGTTGCTAAACAACCAAGCTATCTATAGCACAGATAATTAAATGCACATTAAGCACAAACTAAGTATTAAGGATAGCATCTGTTAAGATACCTAAGCCACAACATCTGGAGCTCTTCGGCACTGACAAAGTTAACCGTTTACTGTGGACAGGACAGCAGTTAAACCATAGGTTAAGATACACCACTTTTGGAAAATATGAATCATGGAAAAATAAAACATTTTAGATATCACATTGAGGGAGATTTCTATAAATGGAGGAAACAGTTTTGGAAGGCTGCAACCCCCTGGGTTGTGATAGTGATGGTCAGCTATTTTGAGCCCCTGCTGAGATGCTGAGTGTGGGCGGTCGTAAGGATTGAATCCCATTGTAGAAAAAACATCTGCAGCCACACAGGGATACTGTATCTGTGAATGGTACTGGTGTAAAGATCTTCGTCTGTTGTTAGAAGAGAGGCAGACCGAAATGCAGCGTGTAGGTTACTCATGACCTTTAATAAAGATAAAGCGGTACATGAAATAATTGAAAATACAAAAACAACAAACAAGTGAAACAAATTACAGCCTATCTGGTGACTAACACAAAGACAGGTACAATCACCCACGAAATACAACGCGCACTCAGGCTGCCTAAATACGGTTCCCAATCCGAGACAACGAGAATCAGCTGACTCCAATTAGGAATCGCCTCAGGCAGCCAAGCCTAACTAGACACACCCCTAATAATACACACTCCCAATTAATACAAACCCTAATACAAAATACAACATATAAACCCATGTCACACCCTGGCCTACCCAAACATATAACAAAAACACAAGATACAATGACCAAGGCGTGACAGAACCCCCCCCCCCTAAGGTGCGGACTCCGGGACGCACCTCAAGAGCATAGGGAGGGTCCGGGTGGGCGTCTGTCCATGGTGGCGGTTCTGGCTCGGGATGTGGACCCCACTCCATAAATGTCCTAGTTCCTCCCCTACGCGTCCTAGGATAATCCACCTTCTCCGCCGACCATGGCCTAATAGTCCTCACCCTGATCCCCATATAACTGAGGGGCAGCTCGGGACCGAGGGGCAGCTCGGGACAGAGGGGCAGCTCGGGACAGAGGGGCAGCTCGGGACAGAGGGGCAACTCAGGGCAGCTCGGGACAGCGGGGCAACTCGGGACAGCGGGGCAACTCGGGACAGCGGGGCAGCCCGGGACAGAGGGGCAGCCCGGGACAGAGGGGCAGCCCGGGACCGAAGCAGCCCGGGACAGAGGGGCAGCCCGGGACCGAAGCAGCCCGGTACTGAGGGGAAGCCCGGTACTGAGGGGAAGCCCGGTACTGAGGGGAAGCCCGGTACTGAGAGGAAGCTCAGTACTGAAAGGGAGCCCAGTACAGAGAGGGAGCATAGTACTGAGAGGAAGCTCAGTACTGAGAGGAAGCTCAGGCAGGTAGTAGGCTCCGGTAAATCCTGGCTGGCTGGTGGACCTGGATGATTAAGGTTGTCTGGCCGATCTAGAAGATCTTGGTAGACTGGCACTTCTGGCGGATCCTGGCAGACTGGCACTTCTGGTGGATCCTGGCAGACTGGTGACGCTGGGCTGACTGGCGGCGCTGGGCAGACTGGGAGCACTGGTGGCGCTGAACAGACAGGAGACTCCGGCAGCGCAGGAGAGGAGAAAGGCTCTGGCTGAGCTGAACAGGCGGGAGACTCCGATAGCGCAGGAGAAGAGAACAGCTCTGGTTGCGCTAAACAAGCGGGAGACTCCGGCAGCGCAGGAGGGAGAAAAGCACTGGCTGCGCTGAACAGGCGAGGCGCACTGGAGGCCTGGTGCGTGGTGCTGGAACTGGTGGTACTGGCGCGAGGACACGCACAGGAAGCCTGGTGCGGGGAGCTGCTACCGGAGGACTGGTGTGTAGAGGTGGCTCTGGATAGACCGGACCGTGCAGGCGCACTGGGCTCTTGAGCACCGAGCCTGCCCAAGCTTACCTGGCTCGATGCCCACTCTAGCCCGGCCAATAGGAAGGGCTGGTATGAGTCGCAGCTGGCTCTGCACCCGCACTGGAAACACCGTGCGCTCCATAGCATAACACGGTGCCTGCCCGGTCTCTCTAGCCCAACGGTGAGCACAGGGAGTATGCGCAGGTTTCCTACCTGGCATAACTATTCTCCCTTCTAGCTCCCCCCCAATAATTTGTTTGGGCTGTTTTTCCGGTTTCCAACCGCGTCGCCGTGCTGCCTCCTCATACATACGCCTCTCCGCTTTAGCTGCCTCTATTTCCTCCTTGGGACGGCGATATTCTCCCGGCTGCTCCTAGGGTCCTTGACCGTCTAATTCCTCCTCCCATGTCCAAATCTCCAAATGATGCATTCTCTCCCATTGCAACTGCTCTTCACGATTAACAGGGAGAGTAGGCTCAGGTCTGTTTCCTGACTCAGCCACTCTCTCTCTGCGCTTTCCCCTGTTACCTTCAGTTTTCGCTCTGTATAGCAATGCTTTCCTTCTCGATTCCATACGTGTATAGCCCTCTTCGCATTGCTGTAGGGAATCCCAGGCGGGCTCTTGCACTCGCTCTGGGTCGGCTGCCCACCTGTCGATTTCTTCCCACGTCGTATAATCCCTGCTTCTGCCGTCCATATCGTCCTCCTTTAGCTCCTGCCAGTTCACACGCTGCTCGGTCTGTGAATCGTGGTGGGTGATTCTGTAACGATCTTCGTCTGTTGTTAGAAGAGAGGCAGACCGAAATGCAGCGTGTAGGTTACTCATGACCTTTAATAAAGATAAAGCGGTACATGAAATAATTGAAAATACAAAAACAACAAACAAGTGAAACAAATTACAGCCTATCTGGTGACTAACACAAAGACAGGTACAATCACCCACGAAATACAACGCGCACTCAGGCTGCCTAAATACGGTTCCCAATCCGAGACAACGAGAATCAGCTGACTCCAATTAGGAATCGCCTCAGGCAGCCAAGCCTAACTAGACACACCCCTAATAATACACACTCCCAATTAATACAAACCCTAATACGAAATACAACATATAAACCCATGTCACACCCTGGCCTACCCAAACATATAACAAAAACACAAGATACAATGACCAAGGCGTGACAACTGGTATAGGCCTCTGTGTTATAATTGCAGATCTGTATCTCTAGGCTGCATGTACACAGACAGATCGATTCTGATCTTTTGCCATTAATTGGTCTTTTGACCAATCGGATTAGATATTTTGCCAATAATTGGGCAAAAGATTAGAATTGGGCTACCTGCGTAAATGCAGCCCAACAGGTACAGTAAAATAATATTATCACTAATATCCAAATCTGTAACTCTACAGGTGTCACGCCCTGACCGTACAGATACTTTTATTCTTTATGTTTGTTTGGTCAGGGTGTGACTCGGGTGGGAAAGTCTATGCTTTCTGGTTCTTTGTTTTTGGACGGGTATGATTCTCTGTTTGGGAATCATACTTAGGCAGCCTTTTTTCCTTTTCTCATTTGTGGGTTGTTGTCTTTGTTAGTGGCAGGTATAGCCTTACAGAACTTCACGTTTTTTTTGTTGTTTATTGTTTTGTTGGCGCCTTTTAAAATAAAGAGAATGTACGCTTACCACGCTGCACCTTGGTCCGGTCATTTCCTTGACGACGTTCCTGACAACAGGTGCAGTAAAATAACATTATCACAATTTTCATTTGGCAGTTAATTGTAAATATATGTTGGGTTAGATGTAGATTATTCATGAAACAGTCTGTTTTCCATGATACTATTTGGGACTTTCAATATATCGAGCCATACATCCAGCTGCTTATGATCAGAGGTATTATCAGATTCCACTGAGTATATGTAAATGACATAACATGGAGCAAAAATAAATATAACATGTGGAAGTATACAGAAGAGTACACCAATATAAATTGTAGAGATACTGTATGTTCCATCTAAGACTAAGAAGAGGAATATTGGAAAGATTTACATAAGCAAGAGTTGCGGCACAAAGAGAGGGGGTGTATGTATAAGTGGAGGAAATGCAAAAAGGCAGAGTAAGAGAGAGTGTGTGTGTGTGAGAGAGAGCGAGAGAAAGAAGGTCAGACAGAAAGATGGGGAGTGCTGTAGAGGTGCGGATATTTGTTTCTGGGTTTCACTCACACAGCGTGGTGTAGTCTAAAATGGGGTGTTGTCTAAAAGACTAGTTTTGGAGATGGAGAAAGCAGAGGGGGGAAACAGGGGAGAGTTTACACTGTAGAGAAAGAAGACTGGTGTTGCAAAGAGGCTGAAGATTACCAAGCAAATGGGTTGCCTCTATTTGAATGTCAAGGGACATTCATTTATATTCATTTTTCTCCCAGAAATGTAGTCAACATGACTAAATCATTAATGAGGATAAATCTGAGTAAATACAAATTTCATTGCAAGGCTCGATATTTAGAAGAACAACCAACTCCCCTCGATAAATGATCAAATTAATAATGAATAAATATCCATGATTAATTCCTGTCAGCATTTACTTGGGTGAACCCTATATATATTATGGAATCAGAATTTAAAAAATAATTTATTATAAATGAATACAGCGGAAATAAAACCTGCTGATTTCATCCTCCTCCTTGGCAAAAGTAACAGTTGTCGTCTGGAGATAGAGGACCAAAGCGCAGCGTGGTTAGTGTTCATCTTAATTTAATAATAATCAAAAAACTGAACACTTCAAATGACAAATCAACAAACGTGACAACCGAAACAGTTCTATCTGGTGCAGACACACAAAGACTGAAAACAACCACCCACAAACCCCAACAGAAAACAGGCTACCTAAATATGGTTCCCAATCAGAGACAACTAACACCTGCCTCTGATTGAGAACCATATCAGGCCAAACAAGAAACCCAACCTAGAAACAGAAAACGTAGAATACCCACCCAACTCACGTCCTGACCAACTGAAACAAATAAATAACACAAGAACTAGGGTCAGAACGTGACAGCAAATGAACAATGACATATTACTTTTAGAACTTCCTGCCCTGCCTGACCACATAATGTTTATTCTCCATTTAGTCCTACTGGTCTGTTTCAGTTATTGACATAGTCCAGTTGTAATGGTCTGGGTGTAGCTGGTGAAGAGGAGTCAGGCACAGGACAGCAGAGATGAGTAACACAAGTAACTTTACTCAAATATTCCAATAACATGTCGTAATACCGAGCACACAATAACAGACCGAACATACATTAAAAAATCACACACAAAAACCATGGGGAAAACAGAGGGTTAAATAATGAACATGTAATTGGTGAATTGAAACCAAGTGTGTAAAACAAAGACAAAACAAATGGAAAATGAAAAGTGGATTGGCGATGGCTAGAAGGCCGGTGACATCAACCACCGAACGCCGCCCGAACAAGGGGAGGGACCGACGTCGGCGGAAGTCGTGACACCAGTAGAGCTCACCAACTTGTAGTCCTAAAAACTGGAAATGAGTTACCTCTGATTCATTCAGCCATTCCCATGGGAATGGGAAAAATTCAGAAATAATAGGGTTTTGGGATAAATGTCAAAAATAAGGTCTGAGGTTAACACAGGCTTGGGAGATCTTATACATTTTGTTCTATGAGATAATATCAGTCAGTTAACATGACCTTTATGTTTTTTTATTATTAAATAAATACTTACAAATTCACAAAAAGTGATATTAGCTGATGAAGATCATGTCATAGAACAATACGTATAAAACCCTACAAAAACTCCATTCATTTCCCCATAGTTTTTGCCCAATGAACCATGGTGGAGTTAGGGCCCATAAAAAGATGCCATTACTATTGCTCCCTATACCATGGCTAACAGCTAAAAAATGTATCAAGGCAGTCAACATGCTCTGTAGACCTCCACCACAAGGCAGTGATGTATCTTTCAAGTCTGGTCTCGAGACCACTATTGAGTGTCTCGGTCTTGACTCGGTCTCGGACAATGAACTCGTAATTTCTTCATGACACCAGGGGCCTCATAACTGTTGTGTACATTTTGCACTAAATATCTGTTTGCCCCATTTCTGAAAAGACTGCGTATGCACAAAAATATAAAGATTCATTAAACTTGGCGCAAGCCATACATACATTTCCCATTATAAATCAGACCTGTTGTAAAACTGTGTGCACGTGAGCGAGCATTATAACTCTGAAAATCATTATAACTCTAAAAAACACCCATCATTCACCTTTATGGGGACAATAATGCCCTTCTTTGCTTTCTTTGAAAGTATTGGAATTAGGCCCAAGACAGTTTTTAAAAGAAATTGAAATGATGAACTTGATCAAAGGTCTTTGGAGGTGGCAGAATGTTCTCTGTGACAATTGCTGTATCTGACCATTTCTGAAACACAAAAAACAATTGGAAATGGTTGTGGACCTGTAAACAGATCGTTTGCATTTAATAATGGTTTGGATTGACTTTTCCCAAATCAAGAAATGCTGCACTGCCCTCAAATTCTGAAACATTTTCTAATCGGGAAAAAAATGTCAACTACAGTAAACCTACTTGCAGTGGTAGCCTACACAGTTCAATGCAAAATAGAAAACAATGTCAAAGCCCAGCTAGCACAGCGGATCTGGGAAGATTCCGGCTGAGAATCGGGGCAGTCAGCCATTGGCCGCCTTCGGCAGTATTACTTATGGCTAGGATGCGGGGATTGAGCTCGGGACGATTCCGGTATGAGTTATCTGTCACAAATGTATTATTTGGGGCTCGGGCTGATTGGGGCTACTTTCTGGCAGATGATTACATGAACTGCTTAATATAATTAACATTTCATTATCTATTTTTCCATATTTTCACATTGTTTCTGTGATGAAAATATACAATTAACATTTAAATAAAATTCTTTAAGAGTCCTGTATAGTATTTTAGTATTTTCATACTTTGTGCAAGGCAATTGATAAGCATTAAAACCTTTGTGGATGGAGCCTCCCGAGCGGCGTAGTGCAGTGCAAACTGCATTGCTACAGATGCTGGTTTGAGAGACCCATGATGCAACGCCCAATTGGCCCAGCGTCGTCCGAGTTAGGGGGAGGAAGGGTTTGGCTGGCCGGGATGTCCTTGTCCCATCGCGCTGTAGCGACTCCTGTGGCGAGCCAGACGTATGCACGCTGACATATTCTTATTTTCAATGACGGCCTGGGAACAGTGGGTTAACTGCCTGTTCAGGGGCAGAACGACAGATTTGTACCTTGTCAGCTCGGGGGGTTTGAACTCGCAACCTCCCGGTTACTAGCGATATATTGCAAATATATTTATTACTAATATATTTATTACTTTTTAACTCTGAATTGTTGGGAATGGACTCGTAAGTACACATTTCACGGTAAAGTCTACACCTTGTACAAATGTGATTGATTTGAAGATCAACTGTCTGTTCACCTGTCAAATTCTACTGTAGGCTGTATTATAAACTGTGCTCCCTTTCGGATTGATAGAGCAAAAATGTATTATAATAGTCGATCTAATAAGCCCAATGAAATGAGAGATGCGCATGGTAATTTGTTGTATGGCTACTTCCTGAATATGAACTCTTCATGGCCAGAAAAGGTAAGGAATTTATTCTGCGATGGTTATGGTATATTTACTTTGAATTATGTTTTGAAATTAAATATTGTCTACTCAAGAAATTTGACATTACAGTATTCAGACAGCCTACAAACGTCAATGGAAAAGGTGAACCTTCTGTTCTACCGTTAAACTGCGCTTCGGATCGAATCTCATTGTGCAAAATACTTGAAATAGCTTATCTATTTACTACTGTGAAGTGGGTCCAATTAAATGAGAGATAGGACGAATGGTAGCCTATTCTAACTTGTTTTATAGGCCCGCGAGTATGAAACCATCAAAGTCAGAAAGGTTTAGGAATGTATTCTGCAATGATCATGGAAATTAAATAAATAATAGAACATTTCTAATTATTTTAGAATCCAAAGATAAAATAAATAGGCGTAGATTTTTGCTCTTCTCACTAATGCAAATGATTGCATCTTGTTATTATATTTAACTACCAGCTTTTTATTGTTATGAATTGGAGTGTCATCAAAACATTCCTAATATTGAGTTGTAACCCCTTTTTTGCTCAGAACAGCCTCAATTCATGGGGGGGGGGGTCGAAAGCATTCCACATGGATGCTGGCCTATGTTGACTCCAATGCTTCCCACTGTTGAGTAAAGTTGTCTGGATGCCCTTTGGGTGCTGGTCCATTCTTGATACACACAGAAAACTGTTGAGCAGCGTTGCAGTTCTTGACACACTGAAACCGGTGCTCCTGGTACTTACTACCATACTCCTTTCAAAAAGGCACTTACATATTTTGCAGTGGCAACCTGTCATTCAGGGCATTTGAGCCCCACATGTTTAGCTAAAAAAATAAGCCTGTTTTGCATGTTATTTTGGCATTAATACCTGTCACATATCAGTTTGCAAACAACGTTTAAAAAAAAGCCACATACAAACATGGTCTCTTTTTTGCTTTCTTGAGTAAGGCAGCTCCAAAATGCAGGTGTTTCAGAATGGCTGTGGTCGTGGGGTCGCCAGCTGAAAATACGGAGCGTTGGTAATGTTCTCTAATTTCACCATGATTGTGTCAGTGTTTTGTCACTCACACTTACGTAACCGCAAAATCTACGGGGAGGGCGTGAAAATTCAAGCTGCCACAGATTTACAATAGAAGTGCCCATCCAAGAACGCTCAAGGTCATTGACCACAGATAAAATCACGTCATATCTATCGTAGCTTTGATTGGACTGATCATGTCAACATCATACTTTCAAAATCTTTGCTAGCAAGCTAGACAAGCAGTTATCATCATGAATTAAGTCGACAATTCCTTTTCAATCCTTGTCATACGAAGAGAAATTATAGATAAAACGTATCAATGCTCATCGGCCATTGGACATGAACTTTACATAGCAAATTCAACAATGAGTGATTTGGAAGGAATCAGTGGCTAACTGCAAGCTTTGCAAAGCAATCACTAGCCTGCTATTCAGTGGAGTGTGTGTGGTCCAATTCTGGGTTTAAGGGTCTCTTTTCTAAGCTAAACATTCACTTGCGACCACACCATGGGCTCGAAAAAGTTGAAAACATTGGCCATGCTGTCAATCTAGCATGACTTCTGCCACATTCAAAACAACTGGGAACTGGGAAATCTCAGTCTTCAGTGAGTTCAAGACAACTGGGAACTCGATTTTTGTTTAGCTCCGACTGGGAAAATACGTTTTGAACGGTCATCCAACTCCATATTCCAAGTCGAAATCTTTCTAGAGCTCCGAATTTCTGACCTGAAGTTCACCGACCTCATGATTTGAATTATTTCAGAGTTCAAATATTTCTTGAAAGCATAATTTTTTTGTGAGAAAAACAGAGTGAAGTTGTTTTATATAGATTGTTTTGTTATAATTTTAACCACACTTTTCTTGATTATGATCTTGTCTCATCACTGCAACTCCCCAACGGGCTCGGGAGAAGCAAAGGTCAAGTCATGCGTCCTCTGAAACATGACCCGCCAAGCCAAATTTCTTAACACCTGCTCACTTAACCCGGTAGCCAGTTGCATCAATGTGTCAGAGGAAACATTGTTCAACTGATGACCAAAGTCAGTCTACAGGTACTCAGCCACCTACAAAGTCACTAGAGCGCGATGAGCCATGTAAAGCCTCACCGGCCAAACCCTCCCCGAACCCAGACAATTGTGCGTCACCCTTGGGACTACCTATGGATCGAACCCCAGGCTGTAGTGACGCCGCAACACTACGATGCAGTGCCGTAGACCACTGCGCCACTCTGTCGGCCAACTAGTGACGATTTTAACACTGCAACTGATGATGAAATTCGACCTGCGCCATTCTGTCAGCCAACTAGTGACGATTTTAACACTGCAACCGATGATGAAATTCGACAGCGACATTGTTGTGATCCTAGTGACCAGTGTTGCCAACTTAGAGACTTTTGCTAGATTTAGTGAGTTCTAAGTTTTCTCCATTCTCTCACAGACACCCAACTCCACCAACAACCTTTGGACAACAAAGTATCTGTCTGAATCAACAGAACTACTAGCATGACAGACCCAACCTGGTCCCTTAGCTCAGTGCTTCTCTCCCTTTTTTTGGTTACGATACCCCTTATCACTTGATTTTAGTCTGGGGATTATTAAAGTACTAATATACTACTCCTGTAAGTTCATTTTACCATTAGACATACAGTTGAAGTCGGAAGTTTATATACACCTTAGCCTAATACATTTAAACTCAGTTCTTCACAATTCCTGACATTCAATCTGAGTAAGAATTCCCTGTTTAAGGTCAGTTAGGATCACCACTTTATTTTAAGAATGTGAAATGTCAGAATAATAGCAGTGAGAATGATTTATTTCAGCTTTTATTTCTTTCATCACATTCTCAGTGGGTCAGAAGTTTACATACACTCAATTGGTATTTGATAACATTGCCTTTAAATTGTTTAACTTGGTGCAAACATTTTGGGTAGCCTTCCACAAGCTTCCCACAATATGTTGCTTCACGGTTGGAATGGTGTTCTTCGGCGTTCAAGCTCCCCCCTTTTTCCTCCAAACATAATGATGGTCATTATGGCCAAACAGTTCTATTTTTGTTTCATCAGACCTGAGGACATTTCTCCAAAACGTACGCTATTTGTCCCCATGTGCAGTTGCAAACCGTAGTCTGGCTTTTATTTATGGTAGTTTTGGAGTGGTGGCATCTTCCTTGCTGAACGGCCTTTCAGGTTATGTCGATTTAGGACTCGTTTTACTGTGGATATAGATACTTTTGTACCTGTTTCCTCCATTATCTTCACAGGGTCCTTTGCTGTTGTTCTGTGATTGATTTGCACTTTTCGCACCAAAGTACGTTAATCTCTAGGAGACAGAATGCGTGTCCTTCCTGAGCGGTATGGCGGCTGCGGGTCCCATGGTGTTTATACTTGCGTACTATTGTTTGTACAGATGAACGTGGTACCTTCAAGTGTTTGGAAATTGCTCCCAAGGATGAACAAGACTTGTGGAGGTCTACAATTTTTTTCTGAGGTCTTGGCTGATTTATTTTGATTTTCCCATGTCAAGCAAAGAGGGACTGAGTTTGAAGGTAGGTCTTGAAATACATCCACAGGTACATCTCCAATTGACTCAAGTGATGTCAATTAGCCTATCAAAAGCTTCTAAAGACATGACATAATTTTCCAAGCTGTTTAAAAAGGCACAGTCAACATAGTGTATGTAAACTTCTGACCCACTAGAATTGTGATACAGTGAATTATAAGTGAAATAATCTGCCTGTTAACAATTGTTGTAAAAATGACTTGTGTCATTCACAAAGTAGATGTCCTAACCGACTTGCCAAAGCTATAGTTTGTTAACAATAAATTTGTGGAGTGGTTGAAAAAATAGTTTTAATGACTCCAACCTAAGTGTATGTAAACTTCCGACTTCAACTGTATGCTCTTATAAGTCAAATGTTAAACCCTCTTTGAATACCGTACTACATGGTTGTATCTTCAATGTTTGACCAATGTTTGATTGGTGTTTAATAAAAGTGTCAATCATAGTAAGCCTAATCTTTATTTCTTACCTTTAAAATCAGTTTAAAATCACATTTAAAATCAGTTTATTGCTCCATTCTGCCAAATGTACATTGTTCTCATTGTTTAACAGTAGGCTAAAATCAATTAACATTAATTGAAAACCACATTCACAATGTTTTTGGTGTAGTGAAAATGTAAGTGCAGTTTTACATAAAAACTTCAGCAAGTTTAGTCTAGTGACATGTCTATGATACAATGGTGCCGAAGGGGATGGCTTCCGTTTTACGGGCCCCTTAACCAGCTGTGCTTTTTGTGTGTTTTTTTGTTGTTGCAATTTTGTAACTTATTTTGTACATAATGTTGCTGATACCGTCTCTTATGACCGAAAATAGCTTCTGGATATCAGAACAGCGGCAACTCCCCTTAAACTGGACAAAGATTCTTTTGTTTGTTTAATGAGTCTGACACGAAGGATACACTATTTCTCCGAGACCAGGACCAAATCCCAGTCATTCGTGTGAAGAAAATATGGAGATACAGGGGTGCCTTGTAAGAATTAGTCTGCGAGTGGGTAACCCGTCTCTACCATCAGTTCTATTGGCAAATGTGCAATCACTGGAGAATAAACTGGATGAGCTCCGTCTGAGACTATCCTACCAACTGGACATTAAAAACTGTAGTATCTTATGTGTCACCGAGTCATGGCTAATCCACGGCACGGGTAATATTCAGCTGGCTGGGATTTCCGTGCATCGGCAGGACGAGGGGTGGTGGTGTGTGTCTATTTGTCAATAACAGCTGGTGCGCAATGTCTAAAATTAAGGAAGTCTCGAGGTATTGCTCACCTGACATAGAGTACCTCATGATAAGCTGTACACCACACTATCTACCAAAAGAGTTTTCATCTATATTTTTCGTAGCCGTCTATTTACCACCACAAACCGACTAAGACTGCACTCAACGAGCTGTATAAGGCCATAAGCAAACTCCTAGTGGCCGGGGACTTTAATGCAGGCAAACTTAAATCCGTTTTAACTCATTTCTACCAGCATGTCACAAAAAACTTTAGACCACCTTTACTCCACACACAGAGATGCATACAGAGCTCTTCCACACCCTCCATTTGTCAAATCTGACCATAATTCTATCCTCCTGATTCCTGCTTACAAGCAAAAACTAAAGCAGGAAGTACGAGTGACTCGCTCAATATGGAAGTGTTAAGGTGATGACGCTGCTACACAACAGGACTGTTTTGCTAGCACAGACTGAAATATGTTCTGGGATTCATCCAATGGCATTGAGGTGTATACCACCTCCATCAATAAGTGCATCGACAACGTAGATTACAGGCAACATCCGCACTGAGCTAAAGGCTAGAGCTACAGCTTTCAAGGAGCGGGACACTAATCCGGACGCTTATAAGAAATCCTGCTATAACCACAGACGAACCATCAAACAGGCTAAGCATCAATACAGGACTAAGATTGAATCCTCCTACTACACCGGCTCGGACGGTGTAGTATCGGAATTGGCAGGGCTTGCAAACTATTACGGACTACAAAGGGAAACCCAGCCGCGAGCTGCCCAGTGACGCAAGCATACCAGATGGGTTAAATTACTTTTATGCTTGCTTCGAGGCAAGCCACACTGAAGCATGCATATGAGAGCACCAGTTGTTCTGGACGACTGCGTGATCACGCTCTCCGTAGCCAGTGTGAGGAAGCCCTTTAAACAGGTCAACGTTCATAAGGCCGCAGGGCCAGATGGATTACCAGGACGTGTACTCAGAGCATGTTCGTACCAACTGGCAAGTGTCTTCACTGACATTTTCAACCTTTTCCTGACCGAGTCTGTAATACCTATGTTTCAAGCAGACCACCATAGTCCCTGTGCCCAAAAAAGCGAAGGTGACCTGATTAAATGACTACCGCCCCGTAGGACTGACATCGGTAGCCATGAAGTGCTTGGAAAGGCGGACCATGGCTCACAACAACACCATCATCCCAGAAAACCTAGACCCACTCCAATTCGCATTAACGCCCCAACAGATCCACAGATGACGCATTCTCAATCACATTCCACACTGCCCTTTCCCACCTCGACAACAGGAACACCTATGTAAGTAAGAATGCTGTTCATTGACTACAGCTCAGCGTTCAACTCCATAGTGCCCACTAAGCTCATAATTAAGCTAAGGACCCCACTGGGACTAAACACCTCCCTCTGCAACTGGATCCTGGACTTCCTGACAGGCCACCTCCACATGGTAAGTGTAGGAAACAACACATCTGCTACACTGATCCTCAACATGGGGGCCCCTCAGGGTGCATGCTTAGTCCCCTCATGTACTCCCTGACTGCATGGCCTAACACAACTCCAACACCCATCAATAAGTTTCCTGACGACACAACGGTGGTAGGACTGATCACCGACAATGATGAGACAGCCTATAAGGAGGAGGGTCAGAGACCTGCCAGGACAACAACCTCTCAATGTGAGCAAGACAAAGGAGCTGATTGTGGAGTACAGGAATAGGAGGGCAGAATATGCCCCCAGTCACATTGACGGGGCTGTAGTAGAGCGTGTCGAGAGTTTCAAGTTCCTTGAAGTCCACATCACCAACAAACTATCATGGTCCAAACACACCAAGAAAGTCATGAATTGAGCACGACAATGCCTCTTCCCCCTCAGGAGACTGAGAAGATTTGGCATGGGTCCTCAGATCCTCAAAAAGTTCCTCAGCTGCCACATAGAGAGCATCCTGACCGGTTGCATCACCGCCTGGTACGGAAACCTCTCGGCATCCGACCGTAAGGCGCTACAGAGGGTAGTGCGTACGGCCCAGTATATCACTGAGTTCAAGCTTCCTGACAATCCAGGACCTATATACTAGGTGGTGTCAGAGGAAGGCCCTAAATATTGTCAAAGACTCCAGTTACCCAAGTCATAGACTGTTCTCTCTGCTACCACACAGCAAACGGTACCATAGCACCAAGTCTAGTTCAAAAGGCTCCTTAACAGCTTCTACCCCCAAGCCACAAGACTCCTGAACAATTAATCAAATGGCCACCCAGACTATCTACATTTTTACACTGCTGTTACTCGCTGTTTATCATCTTCCCTGTGAAAATATATAGGCAGAAGTAATGACATGTACAGTTCAGGAATGATAAGGTACAGAAATAGGAGCCATGATATTCAAATCAAATTAAATGTATTTGTCACATACACATGGTTAGCAGATGTTAATGCGAGTGTAGCGAAATGCTTGTGCTTCTAGTTCCGACAATGCAGTAATAACCAACGAGTAATCTAACTAACAATTCCAAAACTACTACCTTATACACACAAGTGTAAAGGGATAAAGAATATGTACATAAAGATATATGAATGAGTGATGGTACAGAGCGGCATAGGCAAGATACAGTAGATGGTATGGAGTACAGTATATACATATGAGATGAGTAATGTAGGGTATGTAAACAAAGTGGCATAGTTTAAAGTGGCTAGTGATACATGTATTACATAAAGATGCAGTAGATGATATAGAGTACAGCATATACGTATACATATGAGATGAATAATGTAGGGTATGTAAACATTATATTAAGTAGCATTGTTTAAAGTGACTAGTGATATATTTTACATCAATTCCCATTATTAAAGTGTCTGGAGTGTCCAATCATTCTCGTGAGTTAGCTAAGTCAGACAGAATCACTGGCCCACCACATTTTGGATGAAGTCCCAGTTTATTGGAAACTTTAAGAAATTAAATAATCTTAAACTGCGCTGCTAGCTAGGATTTATCTATTTCAAACCAGCTCTGTACGGGTTGGGCATGATAAATCTAATTTTAGGATCAACCGGGCACTTGTCTACTTTAAACTTGATATTTTATGGCTTTGGTCAAAGTTTTTGACGGCGCTTTTATGTTGAACAAAGGCTCTTCTGGGACCAACTCAATCCGAGTTTATAAATGAGCATATTAAAACAGCACTTGTTGATGAAAGGTGTGTGAATGGAGTCTGTAGACTTAGTATCAATCCAGTCAGGGAGGAACTCAAAAGGCCTTGATTTCCATGGCCTTGGTTTGAGCCCAAACTGGACCTGGAGACTGTTCTATTAATCAACCAGGTCCAGGCTCAAATGGCACCCTAATCCCTAGATAGTGCACTACTTTGTGCCCTGGTCAAAAGTAGTGCACTTCATAAGGAATAGGGTGCACAACCCGTCTTCTTAAGTATCCTATTGATGGATTCTTCTTGACAGCAACACTTACAAAATGACAGTAGGCTAAATCAATGGGAATGGTTAATTGACCTAAATAACTCAAATTATATGAATTACCATGGATTTATCTTCTTAAATGCTGCTTTGTGTCTACCTTATCGACAAGTGGTGGACGGCCATTTTATTTCGTAAGTGCTCAAGGTGGGTGTTTTGTAGAGGCAAGCGTCACATTTATGAGGTACACTGTAGCAAAGGGGTAAAGTTAGCTTAGCTAGCTACAATATGTGTGTGGTAGCTAGCTAAGCAGGCTAGCTAGCTAACTATCTAGCTAGCCAGCACTACTGTTTGTCCTCAGGTAAACCTCAGGTAAATAATATGTTAAATACATGGTATGATGTAGCTAGCTAACCAATACTTTTAAACTTTTTTTTTTGTTATGTTACGTACCATACAAAATTCATGCTAATAGTAAGCTGGGCTGACATTTTTTCCTCAACAGTGTTCGAGCTTGTCTGATAACATAGCCACAAAGTCTTAAAATGTGAAAACATAACATTTTAAGGTTTAGGTTCAGGCATAAGGTTAGCAGTGTGGTTAAGGGTTAAGGCTATGGTTAGGTTTCAAATAAGATTTTAAGAAGAGAAATTGTAGAAATGGGCGGGGTTTATGACTTTATGGCTGTGTTAACTAGTGATGACCCAGTTTCGGGCTGTTTTCGACTGGCAAATCATGTCGTTAGGCCAGCTGTGTGAATTTAGCTCTACCCATAATGTACATCCAGAATATAAACCTGTGGTTTAAATCTTCAACTTTGCTGTACAGTACATACCATCTTCATTGCACTATACAGCCTGTTCATGTAATCTTATTCCTCTCTTGCTAATTGGCCTGGACCCTTAATTGACACGGAGCCCAGCCGATCCATCACTACTGGTCTGCTGGTCTGCTAACGTAATTCGTCCAATGTGCTTTCAACCGGCCTCTGCGTCGTGGATGTTGGTGATGATCCATCTGCTAGCCCCAGCCCACTATCTTCCTGAACGCCGTGTCTCCCGCTCACCTAGCGCAGTAATCGACTACCGAATGGCTCCCTGTCTCATCTATTGCTGCTCATTGGACCGTTTGATCACTCGGCTACACAGCTGATGCCTGTAGGACTGTTCATTTACACGGTACTTCATTTTGTTTATCTGTCGGCCCCAGCTTTGAACTCAGGCCCTGTGTGTAGCTAACTGACCCTCTGCCCATTCATCGCCATTTACCCTTTGTTGTTGTCTTAGCTGTTTACCCATTGTTGTCTTACCCGTTGTTGTCTTAGCTCTCCCAATCAACACCTGTGATTGCTTTATGCCTCTCTCTAATGTCAATATGCCTTGTATACGGTTGTTTAGGGCAGCTCTCGTTGTTTTATTTTACCACGGAGCCCCTAGTCCTGCTCAACATGCCTCAGAAAGCCCCCTTGTCCCACACCCCAGACATGCGGAGACCGCACCTAGCTTAACTGGCACCTCCAGAGATGCAACCTCTCTCATCGTCTAGGTTTACCGCCACAGTACTTACACCCTACCATACCCTTGTCTGTAAACTATGCCCTCAATCTATCCTACCACGCCCAGAAATCTCCTCCTTTTATTCTCTGTTCCCAAAGCACTAGATGACCAGTTATTATAACCTTTAGCTATACACTCATCCTACTCCTCCTCTGGTGATGTAGAGGTTAACCCAGGCCCTGTGTCCCCAGGCCCTCTCATTTGTTGACTTCTGCAACCGTAAAAGCCTTGGGTTCATGCATGTTAACATCAGAAGTCTCCTCCCTAAGTTTGCTTTATTCACTGCTTTAGCACACTCCGCCAACCCTGATGTCCTAGCCATGTCGGAATCCTGCCTTAGGAAGGTCACAAAAATTTGGACATTTCCATCCCCAATTACAACATTTTCCGTCAAGACAGAAGTGCTAAAGAGGACGGAATTGCAATCTACTGTAGAGATAGCATGCAGAGTTTTGTCATACTATCCAGGTCTATGCCCAAGCAGTTTGAGCTTTTACTTTTAAATATCCATCTCTCCAGAAATAAGTCCTTCATTGTTGCCTCTTGTTATAGACCCTCCTCAGCTGCCAGCTGTGCCCTGGACACCTTATGTGAATTGATTGCCCCCCATCTATAGTCAAAGTTCATACTGCTAGGTTACCTAAATTGGGATATGCTTAACACCCAGGCCGTCCTACAATGTAAACTAGATGCCCTCCATCTCACACAAATTACACACAAAACCTACCAGGTACAACCCCAAATCCGTAAACATGGGCACTCTCATAGATATTATCCTAACCAACTTGCCCTCTAAATACACCTCTGCTATTTTCAACCAGGATCTCAGCGATCACTGCCTCATTGCCAGCGTCTGTTATGGGTCCACGGTCAAACAATCACCCCTCATCATTGTCAAACGCTCCCTAAAACGCTTCTGCGAGCAGGCCTTTCTAATCAACCTGGCCCGAGTATCCTGGAAGGATATTGACCTCATTCTGTCATTAGAGGATGCCTGGTTATTCTTGTGTGCTTTCCTCACCATCTTAAATTAGCATGCCCCTTTCAAAAAATGTAGAACTAAGAACAGATATAGCCCTTGGTTCACTCCAGACTAGACTTCCCTTGACCAGCACAAAAACACCCTGTGGCGTACTGCACTAGCATCGAATAGTCTTGACGATATGCAACTTTTCAGGGAAGTCATGAACCAATACACACAGTCTGTTAGGAAACTAAGGCTAGCTTTTTCAAACAGAAATTGGCATCCTGCAGCAATAATTCCAAAAAGTGTTGGGACACTGTAAAGTCCATGGAGAATAAGTGTACCTCCTCCCAGCTGCTCACTGCACTGAGAGTAGGAAACACTGATGAATCCACGAATATCGAATTTCAAAAATAATTTCTCTACGGCTGGGCATGCTTTCACCTGGCTACCCCAACCCCGGCCAACAGCTCTGCACCCCCCGCAGCAACTGATCACTGAAGTTGGGGGCTTTATATCTCCCTCACTAACTTTAAGCGTCAGCTGTCAGAGCAGCTTATCGATCGCTGCAGCTGTACACAGCCTATCTGTGTACGTACCTCATCCTCATATTTGCTTGTTTTTCTGCTCTTTAGCACAAGAGTATTTCTACTTGCACATCCTCATCTGCACACATCACTCCAGTGTAAATTGCTAAATTGTAATTACTTTGCTTCTATTGGCCTATTTATTGCCTTACCTCCTTACTTCATTCGCGCACACTGTATACAGATGTTTCTATTGTGTTATCAACTGAATGTTTGTCGATCCCCTGTGTAACTCTGTTGTTTTTATCACACTGCTTTGCTTTATTTTGGCCAGAAATGGTTCTCAACTGGCCTACCTGGATAAATAAAGGTGAAATAAAAAAAATAGGAAAAAAAAAATCAATTAACTTATTGTTATCACAGAATAATAGGGTAGTGAATCAAATGGTGTTCGACAATCAAACAAAAGAAAACAAACTGTTACAACAATATGATCAATGTGTCTTGCTGTCATAGTCTTTATTCATGTACTGACAGCATCTCAGCACTTGATGGGGAGAATAGAAAATATTTGTACAATACTAAAACAGTGAATAGGCCTACTAAAACGCTGTCTGATTCACATAACCTAAGAGCAGAGCAATTGTTTCAACATGTGTGCTCTTGCAATACCCCCTGACTGAGCCATATACTTTACTTACAGGTTACAACAGACTTACAGACAACCATATAATCGACCTGGATAACAAAATGGACTGCACCATAGAGAGAACTGGTCTTGTCTCATGTATTTTAAAGGGAGTTCACAAAGGGACACGTAAGAAAGAGAGACAAAGATGAAAGATTGTCTTAAAAAATAAAATAAACCATCGCAGTTTCTGCGACAAATGAGTGAAACAGGAAAGGGGTTGTGGTATTTCGGATGGGGGGGAGGGGTATAAAAGGTGGATACATTGATAAATATATATTTTCCATCATATAAAACCACAAAGCACATGAAGGGGTGGTGGGGGAGGATTTGGAGAGTCCATTACAGTGAATTCACAGCAGGTGGGGAGAGGGGGGGAGGGAGGATCAATTAGAGAGAGAGTCCAAATGTCCATAATGGCTTCTCGCAGCAAGGGAGAGTGAAAGAGAGGGAGAGAGAATGGCTTCCCGCCAAGCTTCTGTTGGAGAGCGAAATGTGAAGAGAAGCGAGGGGCTACGGATTAAAACATTAGGCAAAAAAAGACTAATAACCAGTGGTTTGTGAAAGAAACAAGAACTAGGAAAAACAGGGAAGGAGCAAGAAGTCGCTCTGGATAAGATTGTTATGCGGAGCAGGTGAACCCAAGAGCAGACTCAGACGAGGAGACTGGGATAAGGTAACCAAGGTATTTATTGAAAAACAGGGGGAAGATGGGGTGCAGGCCAGGGAAAGCTTGGGCAGGTTGCAGGGAGCCATATGCTGAGGCGAGGGGAGTTGGGGCTGGGCAAGCAGGTCGGGTAGAGTGGGGGGTCCAGGACAGGGTAGCAGGACTGATGAGATGTGGGACTGGAGGCAGGGACCAGAGTCAGAGCGGACAGAACTGTAGCGTAGAGGAAAACAGCATCAGGCAAGGGAAGACAGACACAACACGAAACCAAGATTTCTGCAGGAACAAAAGGCTAAAAACGCTAAGCAGAGGTTACGATCTGGCAGCATGGAAGTGGCAGGGCTGAGTATTTGTAGAGCTATTGATTATGGAACAGATTGCAGCTGGTGGCGATCTACTCTGCCTCCAGCACACCTGTCTCCGCCCACACAATCACACACACACAAACACAGAGAGAAAGAGGGAGAGAGCACTGGGAGAGTGGCGGCAGGCTAGGGAGACACAGGATGAGCAGTACAGAGCGTGGTGCAGATGTAACAAAGATGACTGCTAAATGTAAGAAAGGTGAATGATTTTAGTGTTTACATGCATAAATGCATGTAAGCGTAGGTGCACGAGTGTAGGAATGCTGTAGAGTGCAATCTTTGCTGTCGAAAGTGTAATATTGAAGTAAGATTTTAAAACTTCCATCAGTAACCTTTTCCATTACATGACTACAACCCTTCTTCTGCTTTATCTCTTGCCTTAGCCCTCTCTTAATTAGCTGTCAGGTACGGTGGCGGGTGGAGTCCCCTTGGTTTTCTTCGAGCTCAAATGACTGAATTAGGCTCCTATCTTAAAAGATAATTGCTTAATTGTTGCCTTTTCATAGCGGCTGAGGGCCTGAGAAAGGCTCAGATAAGGCTGTAATTATGTAGCTACTACAGATATCCACAACCACACTGGTGCTGAAAAGGAAGAGCTGACAGCCAGGGCTCTCTCGCACTCTCTCTCTGCTTATTTCAATTTATTTTTCTCCAGCCATCCCTATCTCTCCGCTGACAGTGGAGGATGTTCTCCTTGCTGTGGGAGAACAGGTTTGCCAAATATTTCAACAGCTTCGCAAATGAATAAAGCAGTGGTAGTGTTTCGGGAAAGAGGAGCGCCTTGAGACAGGTGTAACTCTAAATTATGTATTTAAGCAGATTACGCCTTTGTTCTCTCCGATCAATCCTGATGACGACCAGAAACAAGGCAGGTTTTTATGTTTTAGACTCACCAACAAAAACTTTTGATATTTCATATCAGGTGAGGTATGAGGGAAAAGCCTACATGGTTTATGTGACTACAGGCAGTCTGAAGTATTTAGTTTGGTAAGAAGATTTATCAGTACAGTAAATCATTTTAAGACATCAGTGGATTTGGAGAAAGCTAGTCAAAGGGCATAGCCATGGGAAGTAGGGGTACTGCAGAACCCCTTGAAGAAAAGTGTTAAAAAAATTGTAGTAGTAGTGCTGCAGAACCCCACGTGAAGAAAAAGAAGTTCCCCAGTTAAAAAAATTGTAGTAGTAGTGCAGTGGGCATTTCAACTGTTTCAACTGTCAAGACAATAACACATGTATTCGCTGGTTGTGTTTGCAGCTATGTTTTAAACTTTTCCCCTGGGAAATCTTGACGCAGCTATTGAAGTGCTGAGGCAGAAATGTAATGACATGTACAGTTCAGGAATGATAAGGTACAGAACCCAAAGCAAACCTGAGGGCAGCCGATGTGACTGCAGTTTTGTTCTCCAACAATGTATTGTCTCATTAAATGTATTAAATATTATCCAGCAACAGCGAGTGTGGGACCAACCAGATCTACCAACCAGATACACCAATGATGCAAATAATGAGGGTCTTAGGTTGAATCAGTGTGACAGGTTTATATCTAAATTCTAAGATCCACACTGTCTCCTTGAATAATGTTTAGGAAATGACAAAAGCCCTCTATGGATGAGATTGCCCGCCCCTGATGAAAACTGCTACATTTTATAGTTAGGGCTAAACAAGTGAACATGACAATCAATTGACATTGAACTGTTTACCAACTGAGAATGGACCCTTGGCGCTAGGGGGTTCAGGGCTCAGGGTTTGCGGGTGCATTGATTGTGTCGATGGACCCTGGATGTCTGGTGGTGCAGGGCTCTGAGGATGTGGCTTCACTATTTGAGCATGCAACTTCCTCCGAGTCCATAGGTTTAGGAATGTCCTCTGAAAAGTATATTTGCTTGTATAATGTAAAGTCGGATACTCCGGCTAATGTCAAACATTGGCCTTCTATGGATGTTGATATGACATCATTGCGTAAAACCAATAATTGAGTATGGCCATTTGTAACCCCACCTACCGGCCTACTTGAGTCGAGGTCAGCACCAGATATCAAAACGAGGCTGAATATCCTGCTTTTTTCTGCGCATGTTACAAGTTAAATGTGATTTACTTTGATTGCTTTGCAATGCTTGTAGTTAGCCACTGATTCCTTCCGAACCTCATTGTTGAATTTGCGATTTCCAACTTGTTGTGTAATGCTTATGTACAATTGCCAATGAGCACCGATATGTTTTATCTATAATTTCTCTTCATATGATGAGGATTGAAACGGATTTGCCAGTAGATTGTCGACTTGATTTATGATGATGACTGCTAGCTTGCTAGCTAAGATTTTGAATGTATGATATTGACATGATCAGTCCAATCTAAGCTACAGTACATATAACGTGATTTGACATAATTGTATCTGTGGCCAATGACTTCTAATGGAGCTCTCCCCGTAGATTTTGCGTTGACGTAGTTTCCCCATGAGTGACAGAACACTGAGCATATCAAGGCGCAACTAGAGAACATTACCAACCTCTAAGCTCCGTTTTTTCCACTGGCTGCCCCACCACCACAGAAAGCACTGAGCTAGGCTGAAACACCTGCATTTTGGAGCTGTCTTACTCAAAAAAGAGACTGTTTGTATGCGGCTTTATCAATTCAATGATTTTTAAAATATTTTTACATTGTTTGCAAACTGATATGTGACACGTATTGATGCCAAAATAGCATGCAAATCAGGCATGTTATTTTTTTTTGCTAAACAAGTGGAGCTCAAAACATCTGGGCTGTGCGTAATGTGAAGGTGGAGAAAGATCAACTTACCTTGTTAGTCAGCTAGATTACTTTCTCTCACGACAGCCAACAATATAACTAAACTCAATGTAGCTAGCATACGAGTCCAATGTTTGCCGGGGCGGCAAGTTCAAATCCCCGAGCTGACAATGTACAAATCTGTTGTTCTGCCCCTGAACAGGCAGTTAACCCACTGGTCCTAGGCCGTCATTGAAAATAAGAATTTGTTCTTAACTGACTTGCCTAGTTAAAAATAAAACAAACAAAAAAACACCAAAGTTAGCTAGCAGCAGTAGTTACCCTACTATCAACTTCTCTCTCCCCCTCGCTGATCTGTCTCTGCTAACTCTTCGTCTGCTTCCTCCAAAATGCAACTATATTTTATCCAGATTTATTGCCCACTTACTTTCAATGAAGAAACATAGTGTTGTTTTAATGAACCGCTACCTTGTCCAAGGCATGTATTATTGACCTCACGTTACGAGACCAAGCTAGTGGTTTGTTTACATGTAGTAAAACAAATGCTAGCGCTGACACCTTGTGGTGATAATGTTGAACTGCATATTAATTACATTGGGATGAGACATTACACGAGGCAAACATATGTATTTTAAAATGAAAACAAATTTCACTTTAAAATATTCCTTTCTGCACACCCCCTCGATAGTGATATTTGCTGATGTCTCTCTCCTGAGCATGTCATCCTTAAGACCTACCTTCATTACAAGGGTAGGGCTTGCACTAATCTATTTCATGATGGCATGTCCAGTAGCTGTAGAAGTCAAATCTTGTATCCTTCAACATGGTTAGCCACATTAATTGTCAAATGAAAAACCAACACACTGATCTTGCCCGTATCAAACCAGCGTTTTCTTAAGTTCTTAAGTTATTAGCAAATGATAAACACACACACACACACGTTTTCAGATGTGTGAGTGTTTTTCCTGTTTCTAATAGTATCATTTCAAATGGAGAAAACATCTCAGCAAAAATGTAAACAATGTGTGAGGATTTGCAAATCCTGTTTCAGCACAGAAATGACAAGCCACATGTACAAGTGTATTGGACATACCCACGAGGCCAATACTAATCCCATCATGTCTGCAATGGGCATGCATGTATGTCATAAATAATCTCACATCCACAGTAACCAAAAGGGTAGAGCACGGATAGTGGAGGCAAGAGAAAAATACCCTGGGCTGCAATGTAATGTTTGAGTTCCATACCTGTATGGCAGGCCGGGCCAGGACGCAAACCCGAATCAAATTAAACGTGTAGCTAGTATGCCACCACTGGAGAAGGAGGACAGTGAGTGTAGCAAAATGAAGCAAAAGGTGCAAAATTGCAGGATCTCCTCCAGCAGCCAAGATGCTTACAGTATTACAATATAGATACATTCATAATAGACAGGAGGAGACACCACTTTAAGTCTCAGGGGGGAAGACATCACATCACAGTGGCTACTAGAACTCATCTGCAGCTCACCTCTGCTACAGTCACACCCCTTTCACCTCCTCCTATGCCACTGACAGTATAACTCAGCCACCGACTATGATCTGAGTCAATACAGCAGAATTAAATAACCACAAAATAAATTATGTGGGTGCTAGATTGACTCAGTCCACACAGTCTGCTCTGCTGGCTGCTGAGACTGATGAGGAGAAGGAAGATGGTCAGTGAGTGTAACAGAGGGGTGAGTGTGTTGAGGTTAATGTGGGGGAGGTCAATGAGTGTAGCAGAGGGGTGAGTGTGCGGAGTTTGATGAGAAGGTCAGTGAGTGTAACACAGGGGTGAGTGTGTTGAGGTTAATGTGGAGAAGGTCAGTGAGTGTAGCAGAGGGGTGAGTGTGCAGAGGTTAATGAGAAGGTCAGGGGTGTGTGAGCTAGTTGACAGGTGAGTGCTTATCTCTTTCTCAATTCATCCTTTCCCTATTACTCTCCTCGTCTCCTTCTAAAAACCCATTGGAAAAGGTCAGAGGGGAAGGACCTTGTACCTTCTCCTACATTACAGTTGCAATACAATACAGGTGAGGAGATAATCAAGGAAAGACAAAGTGAGAAAGCCCTTGTAGCCATTGTGTGGTGACGTCACCCGCCCTGCGACCTAAAGTACCTTGCCCAACCAAGATCATGGTTTTGGAATGATAATGCATGCTACTTTGTGGTATGAAGTGCTGTTGTGCCAGGGGTTGCATCCTAGGTCAGCCATACAGGGATTGTTACACCAACACCAGTGATCAACTGCAGCTTAAAAACTGTGCAATATTATTAGACAAAATGAGAGTGAGTGACAACCAAATAAAACAGACAAAGAGGGAATGTTCAATGACTAAAAAATCCAGAATCTAGACTTAATTTAATATAATACAAAGAATGCCTATGTAAATGGTTAGTGGGTTTAGACATTCAATCTTACTCCAAAAAATGGAATGATTGAAAAGTTAAATGTATAGTGTCTAATTCAAATAATAAGCAGAATGTCAGGGCTGGAACAGAAACCTGCACACCCATTAGCTAGATCTCTATGAGCAAGGTTTGTTGTGCATGTTCTAGGTCTATGCATTGTTACTTTTAACATTATTTTTGTAGTCCTACAACCAATTCTAACAGCAAACCAGTAGCATATACAGTGCATTTTCTAAAGTATTCAGACCCCTTGACCGTTTACACATTTTGTTATGTTACAGCCTTATTCTAAAAAGGATTCAATGAAAAAAAGTGTCATCAATCTACACACAATACCCCATAATAAGAAAGGAAAAACTGTTAAAAAATATATTTTTGCTAATTTATTACAAATAAAAACATAAATGCATTCGCTGCTGTGAGGCGACACTCCCAGCCAACCTGACAGAGCTTCAGAGGATCTGCAGAGAAGAATGGGAGAAACTCCCCAAATACAGTGGTGCCAAGCTTGTAGCGTCATACCTAAGAAGACTCAAGCCTGTAATTGCTGCCAATGGTGTTTCAACAAAGTACTGAGTAAAGGGTCTGAATACTTATATAAATGACATTTCAGTTTTTTTATTTTATACATTTTGTTTAAAAAAATCTAAAAACCTGGTTTGGCTTTGCCATTATGGGGTATTGTGTGTAGACTGATGAGGAACATAAATCAATCAATCCATTTTAGAATAAGGCTGTAACGTAACAAAATGTGGAAAAAGTCAAGGGGTCTGAATATTTCCCGAATAAACTGTATAACCCATTAGCGATATACCCATTAGCAATATTTCTTTGGGACCTTCTTCCACAGACAGGGTTTAGCAGCTTTCACAGGTCTCTGTATCTAAGATTAGAAGCATAGAAATTAGACTAGGACATGCTTCATTATTCCCAAGTGATATAACATTTGATATTTTGTTGTAATTGAGTTTTTGTGTTGTCATAGTTCTCTCTTTGGGACTGGAAATCTGTTCATGTAACAGCTGTCGTGGGTTGAAGATGGTGAGGACCAAGGTGCAGCGTGGTACGTGTTCATCTTTATTTATGAATTGAACACTGAATGAAAAAAACAACAAAAGAGAATGGACAAAACCGAAACAGTTCTGTCTGGTACAGGATACAAAAACAGAAAACAACTACCCACAAACACAGGTGGGAACAGGCTACCTAAGTATGGTTCTCAATCAGAGACAACGATTGACCGCTGCCTCTGATTGGGAAACATACCAGGCCAAACACATAGAAATACAACACACAGAACAAAACACAGAATGAAAAACATAGAATGCCCACCCCAACTCACACCCTGACCAAACCAAAATAGAGACATAAAAAAGGAACTAAGGTCAGGACGTGACAGTTCATTAGCTTAGTTTAGCCAAATATTTAGCTAGGTAGTTCATCTGGTTCAGATTATTAATCAACCTACCAGGGTGTTTACAAACACTACAGGAACAAGATCATCCTCATGTATCGATCACATTTTTACTAATGCTGTAGAACTTTGTTCTAAAGCTATATCCGTACCCATTGGATGCAGTGATCACAATACAGTGGCTATATCCAGGAAAGTCAAAGTTCCAACAGCTGGGCCTAAAATAATGTATAAGAGATCATGCAAAAGATTTTGCTGTGACTGTTATGTGGATGATAAAAATTTGTTGGTCTGATGTGATTATTAATTATTATTAATGAGGAGCATCCAGAAGCTGCACTTGATGAATTTATGAAATTGCTTCTTCCAATTATTGATAAACATGCACCTGTTAATAAACTGACTGTTAGAACTGTTAAGGCTTCATGGATTGATGAGGAATTGAAAAACTGTATGGTTGAAAGAGATGGGGCAAAAGGAGTGGCTAATAAGTCTGGCTGCACATCTGACTGGCTTACTTACTGCAAATTAAGACATGATGTGACTAAAATCAACAAAAAGAAGAAGAAACTGTCAAATGAAGCCATTACCCGCAGTATTAGACTTAAAATGAATCATCCAGCGATCCTACACTGTTTACCAGGGGGCAGGGCTATCGACGTTAAGGCTAATCTTAAGATGGTGCTGGCTAAAGCTAAAACTGGCGAGTGTAGAGAGTATAGAGATATTGTTATCCACGTCGGCACCAACGATGTTAGGATGAAACAGTCAGAGGTCACCAAGCGCAATATAACTTCAGCGTGTAAATCAGCTGGAAAGATGTGTCGGCATCGAGTAATGGTCTCTGGCCCCCTCCCAGTTAGGGGGAGTGATGAGCTCTACAGCAGTCTCACAACTCAATCGCTGGTTGAAAACTGTTTTCTGCCCCTCCCAAAAGATAGAATTTGTAGATAATTGGCCCTCTTTCTGGGACTCACCCACAAACAGGACCAAGCCTGGCCTGCTGAGGAGTGACAGACTCCATCCTAGCTGGAGGGGTGTCATCTTATCTACAAACATAGACAGGGCTCTAACTCCTCTAGCTCCACAATGAAATAGGGTGCAGGCCAGGCAGCAGGCTGTTAGTCAGCCTGCCAGCATAGTGGAGTCTGCCACTAGCACAGTCAGTGTAGTCAGCTCAGCTATCCCCATTGAGACCGTGTCTGTGCCTCGACCTAGGTTGGGCAAAACTAAACATAGCGGTGTTCACCTTAGCAATCTCACTAGAATAAAGACCTCCTCCATTCCTGCCATTATTGAAAGAGATCGTGATACCTCACATCTCAAAATAGGGCTACTTAATGTTAGATCCCTTACTTCAAAGGCAGTTAACTAATTGTTATGCAGGTGAATGAGGACCCAAAAGCGACTTAACAGAAACAGAGTTTATTCCAGTCTTTAACAAAAAAACGATAATCCTGGATACAATCACAGGTAATGTCCAAACAGGAATAACTGAAACCCTCTAGTCAGTAGAGGGGAACAACAGGAGATGCGACCACAGACTGCAGGTCGCTTCGGGTAGGCGCAGGCCGTAGCTGATATAGACACCTGCTCACACGCAGCATCTGAAGAAGGCAAAAACACGACAGGACGGAACAAGGACACAGTACAGCAAACAAGGATCCGACAAGGACAGAAGCGAAAACAGAGAGAGAAATAGGGACTTAATCAGAGGGCAAAATAGGGGACAGGTGTGAAAGAGTAAATGAGGTAGTTAGGAGAATGAGGAACAGCTGGGAGCAGGAACGGAACGATAGAGAGAGAGAGAGAGAGGGAGGGGGAGAGAGAGGGATAGAAAGAGGGAAAGAACCTAATAAGACCAGCAGGGGGAAACAAATAGAAGAGGAAGCACAGGGACAAGACATGACAATCTATGACAAAACATGACACTAATCCCTGATCATAATCTTGATGTGATTAGCCTGACTGAAACATGGCTTAAGCCTGATGAATTTACTGTGTTAAATGAGGCACCTCCTGGTTACACTGGTGACCATATCCCCCGTGCATCCCGCAAAGGTGGAGTTGTTGCTAACATTTACAATAACAAATTTAAATTTACACAAAAAATGATGTTTTCATCTTTTGAGCTTCTAGTCATGAAATCTATGCAGCCTACTCAATCACTTTTTTTTACAGCGTTTCTCCTTGAGTTCCCTGAATTCGTATCGGACCTTGTAGTCATAGTAGATAATATTCTAAATTTTGGTAACTTTAATAGTCACATGGAAAAGTCCACAGACCTGCTCCAAAAGGCTTTCGAAGCCATCATCGACTCAGTGGGTATTGTCCAATATGTCTCTGGACCTACTCGCTGTCACAGTCATACTCTGGACCTATTTTTGTCGCATGGAATAAATGTTGTGGATCTTAATGTTTTTCCTCATAATCCTGGACTATCGGACCACCATTTTATTATGTTTGCAATTGCAACAAATAATCTGCTCAGACCCCAATCAAGGAGCATCAAAAGTCATGCTATAAATTCACAGACAACACAAAGATTGATGCCCTTCCAGACTCCCTCTGCCTACACAAGGACGTAAGAGGACAAAAATCAGTTAACCACCTAACTGAGGAACTCAATTTAACCTTGCGCAATATCCTAGATGCAGTTGCAGCCCTAAAAACTAAAAACATTTATCATAAGAAACTAGCTCCCTGGTATACAGAAAATACCCGAGCTCTGAAGCAAGCTTCCAGAAAATTGGAACGGAAATGACGCCACACCAAACTGGAAGTCTTCCGACTAGCTTGGAAAGACAGTACTGCGCAGTATCGAAGAGCCATACGTGCTGCTTGATCATCCTATTTTTCCAACTTAATTGAGGAAAATAAGGACAATCCCAAATGTCTTTTTGATACTGTCGCAAAGCTAACTAAAAAGCAGCATTCCCCAAGTGAGGATGGCTTTCACTTCAGCAGTAATAAATTCATGAACTTCTTTGAGGAAAAGATCATGATTATTAGAAAGCAAATTACGGACTCTTTAAATCTGCGTATTCCTTCAAAGCTCAGTTGTCCTGAGTCTTCACAACTCTGCCAGGACCTAGGATCAAGGGAGACACTCAAGTTTTTTGGTACTATATCTTTTGACACAATGATGAAAAATAATCATGGCCTCTAAAACTTCAAGCTGCATACTGGACCCTATTCCAACTAAACTACTGAAAGAGCTGCTTCCTGTGCTTGGCCCTCCTATGTTGAACATAATAAACGTCTCTCTATCCGCCGGATGTGTACCAAACTCACTAAAAGTGGCAGTAATAAAGACTCTCTTGAAAAAGCTAAACCTTGACCAAGAAAATATAAAAACTATCGGCCTATATCGAATCTTCCATTCCTCTCGATTGTTTTTGAAAAAGCTGTTGCTCAGCAACTCAATGCCTTCCTGAAGACAAACAATGTATACAAAATGCTTCAGTCTGGTTTTAGACCCCATCATAGCACTGAGACTGCACTTGTGAAGGTGGTAAATTACCTTTTAATGGCATCAGACCGAGGCTCTGCATCTGTCCTCGTGCTCCTAGACCTTAGTGCTGCTTTTGATACCATCAATCACCACATTCTTTTGGAGAGATTGGAAACCCAAATTGGTCTACATGGACAAGTTCTGGCCTCGTTTAGATCTTATCTGTCGGAAATATATCAGTTTGTCTCTGTGAATGGTTTGTCCTCTGAGAAATCAACTGTACATTTCGGTGTTCCTCAAGATTCCGTTTTAGGACCACTATTGTTTTCACTATATATTTTTCCTCTTGGGGATGTCATTCGAAAACATAATGTTATCTTTCACTGCTATGCGGATGACACACAGCTGTACATTTCAATGAAACATGGTGAAGCCCCAAAATAGCCCTCGCTAGAAGCCTGTGTTTCAGACATAAGGAAGTGGATGGCTTTCTACATTCAAACTCGGACAAAACATAGATGCTTGTTCTAGGTCCCAAGAAACAAAGAGATCTTCTCTTGAATCTGACAATTAATCTTAATTGTTGTACAGTCGTCTCAAATAAAACTGAAGGACCTCGGCGTTACTCTGGACCCTGATCTTTCTTTTGACGAACATATCAAGACTGTTTCAAGGACAGCTTTTTACCATCTACGTAACATTTCAAAAATCAGAAACTTTCAGTCCAAAAATGATGCAGATAAATTAATCCATGCTTTAGGTTAAAATTCACTTCTAGATTAAACTACTGCAATGCTCTACTTTCCGGCTACCCGGATAAAGCACTAAATAAGCTTCAGTTAGTGTTAAATACGGCTGCTAGAATCCTGACTAGAACCCCAAAATTTGATCACATTACTTCAGTGCTAGCCTCCCTACACTGGCTTCCTGTCAAGGCAAGGGCTGATTTCAAGGTTTTACTGCTAACCTACAAAGCATTACATGGGCTTGCTCCTACCTATCTCTCTGATTTGGTCCTGCCGTACATATCTACACGAACGCTAAGGGCAGCTATCCAGGCCCTCTCTTCTTTTCTATTTTTACCACTGACCTTTTAAAGAACGCTAATAATCGTTATCTCACGCCACTATTTGTTAAACTTCCCTCTCGCCTGGAACTGTCATGTCTAAAGAATGGCTTTTATCTCATTTCTTTAGATTTAAGTTTCCCTCTCCTCCTTATTTGGATATTTCCCGTAGTATTAGTTGAATTGGGAACGGTGATCAATACTGCCACTATTCACATGACCAATCCAGTTATCTTGCGCTTGCAGTCAGTCTCTCTACGCCCAGTATTTGTACAAGTTCACCGTCCTATCCCCCAGTACCTATTTTAATATCCCGTCTTAATCTCGGGCGTTTTTACCTCTCATGATTAAGTTTAGTTTATTTACGGTAGTGCACATTACCACAGGTTATTTTCGAACCTGCTTCAGTGTATATCGGTTATACAAAACCCAGTGTATGAAGGTCATACAAACCCTGTGGGAATGGCAAAGCTCCCCTTATTGATGAATTCTAAAAATTTTAGAACATCAATCAAAGAACTCAAATCCCCCCCAAAATCAAGAATAAAAAATACTGACCTTATCGCCGACTGGGAAAGCAATGTTCGTTGTATCTAGTCACTCTCTCTGTTCTCTGTGATAATACGCAGGCCTGTTTAAGTTTAACCTCAATTCAGAGGTCAGGTCTTTAGTAAAACGAGTCAAACTCGTCCGTGCACGATTTTCAGCGTATTACCTTCAGATAACAGATAAAGATATTTAGATCCGGCTTCGAAGGACCAAATTGATAGAGGAATTTTAAATTCCCTTATGTTTTATTGCCAAAACCAATTAAATTCGCACTCATTTCTAATTCATGATAAGTTGTAAGTTTATCATTTGCATGAATTAGCAAGAGACCAGTCTTAAAAAACAAGTTCAGCATTTATTCTTGATGAGTACTCAATGCTCACACACATTACCACAGGTTATAAACTGAAAATGACGTCAGCGTTTTCCAAACGTTCCGTTTCACAAACAGAGGGCCCCTCTAATTCTCAAGCCTCCGCGTTATCAGCACGAAGTCAAGGCCAGTCAGCATAAATCAACATTCCCGACCATTTTGGAGATGGCCCGTTCCCACCACCTGGAGATTTGTACAACTGAATGAACTTAAAGAACAGACCTTCATTGTTACTTAACTTCCTGACTACATCATATACAATTGTGAAAGGGAGCAAGAGGGACAGTACATTATAGCATTTGGACTAGTCAGTTTCTGATTGGAATGTATACATAATTAGTCATTTCAAACATATTTTCCTCTATCAATTGTGTCATTAAAAAAACTAATATTGGATGGCTGTCGATCCTATTTATATGTAGCTAGCTAGCTACCTGACATTACTTAGAATAGATTATTAACTGCTGATAACATTACTATCCATGCAGGCAATGCGGCCCGCTGCGAGATTTTTGGGAAATCTGGCTTACATTTTCTCAGGATGTAAGGACCATCCCACCCGCAAATACTATGGTCAAAAATTCTAATTTTGACCTGGAGAAAACAACTAGACTATTTTAGATTAGCTAGCTAGCCTTTTACAGCCTCGCCTGAACAGCTTTTTTACAAAGACAACGGAAGTTCTTTGGGGTTCAAGGGTTTTACTTCCGCTGCTCCAAAAAAGCTGTTAAAAAGTTCTATAGACGCATGTAGCACCGGGAAAAACCTTTTTTTTCTTGGTTTGGCAAAAAGGGTAGTACTGTAGTATAATTAGCAACAGTGTCTTGCAGGATTCAATAGTTGGTATTGTAAGAGTTGTTGCCTTGTCCCTTTCTCTGCAATTGTCATTCTAATGGAATCCAGAAAGAACAAAACCTCGTCCAAAAACTTTTACATCGAAAGGTGTAAAGTTATGGGCAAAGACACAAAACATCAACATCCAATGAAATATTTTTCTTGATCAAATAACATAGAAAACAACCACCTTTTGTACAGTATTCATTTACCATCCTTATAAACTACTTAATATAAATGTACATTAACATATTGTACATAGGCTGGTCATCTAGGTTTGTACCTGAAGACTTTTCATAACCATGAAGAAAAACAATGCACAATACAGTAATTGAGTACATTAAGACATCTAGTGGTGACTCAGTTGGTAGAGCATTGCGCTTGCAATGCTAGGGTTGTGGGTTTGATTCCCACGGGGGACCAGTCCAAAAAAGTATACAAATGTTACGACTCACTACTGTAAGTTGGTCTGGATATGAGCATCTACTAAAATGGAAAAGGAATGAATAGACCCTTTCAGTTTTCACAAGTTGCATTTGCAAAATATTTCAAGAAACTGGAAAACATATCAAGTAAGTATTTTTATATTCCACAAGTATTATCAGAATAACTGTTTTGTACAGATAATTATCAGACTCAAGTTACAAATGCTGGAGAACACTCAAATCGATGTTGCTAAAACATTTTCACAAAAGTATTGCACTGGTCCTTTAATAGTCCTGTATTAGCGGATGATATACGTTTTCAGCGCGGACAATGTTTTTCTTCTGCACCAACCCCCCAGTCGACAAAAGAAATTGCAGCAGCCCCACCCCCAAACTACTTCCCGCGGCTATGTCAGAGGGGGAATAAGGAAAGGAAAAGGTCCAGCAAAAGGAAAGAAGTGGTCGAAAAAGTGAACAAAATATGATGGGTATCATTATGCAGTACAGGGTAATGTATTTCCCTTGTCTGTTACCTCTGTTGCTTTTCTTGCTTTCCTTTTTTGTCATCCATTTTTATGGAGGTTTATACATAAATGGGTGAAGAGACAGGAATAGGATTGCTGTAGTGTAAGAGTTTAGTTTTAAATGGGATGTTCTTACAGGATTCCCACATTAATAAGGTAGTGTGGGGCATGGAGGGGGGGAGAGTATTTCCTTAGTCATGGGTCTAAAGTGCAGGAATAGCAGTTCTGTTCTCAACAGGCCTAGATCTTAAAGTAATATCTACCTCAGGGGAGGAGAAGGTGCGGGTGTTAGTGGTTCGGGCAGAAATATTTTTTCCCATTTCTGTTGGTAATGTCTATGCTACCACTAGGGGGATGACCGGTGCATCTTTTTGAGAAGCTTAGGAATGACCTACTGCAGTATGACAGGGATAGCTGTATTGTAATGGACAGTTTGAGAACCTAAGTCAGCAGTATTCTGCCCATGGAACAGCTAGGACAAGGTCTACTAAGTTTGGAGCAGGATATTAGAGGCATTGAGTATAGCCTTATTGGGCAGCAGTATGTAGGGTCAGAGAGGGATTTATGGCCTGGTGGAAGCAGCTGGGGTCTTCTTTACAGCATCAGGTAATGCGTATGCTTATTATAGCACGGATGGCTACCCTGACAGAAATGGATGCTCCGAGTGTGTTCCTCTTTTACCTGGAGAGGATGTCATTACAGCAGAAGCAGATTTTTCATTTGCGGCGTCCTTCAGGGTCTCTGACGTCAGATCCAGCGGAGATGAAGATGATGACTATAAACTTCTACGCAGACCTCTACGGTGACATCAACCCTAATCCACAGTGTGCTCAGGAGATTCTACAGGGGTTTCCTAAGCTTGGGCCTGAGCAGAGAGCTGGACTGGAGGGTGATCTTTAGTTTTAGGGACTAACAGTGGCTGTGCAGCAGCTCTCCCCAGGCCATGTGCTGGTGGTCGATGGATTGAGTTTTATAACGGTTTCTGGGGTGTATTTGGGAGCAAGCTCTTATAGGTCTCTTCGGGAGTCTCTGTACTTCCCAGTCAACTGACAGCGGGTAGTTATGTCTCTACTGCCGAAGAAGGGGAACCTAGCTCTATTGAAGAACTGGAGGCCAGCATCGTTGCTCTGCTTGGATTACAAAATACTGTCCAAGTGTTTGGCATGAATCGTCTGAAAGTTTGTTTGATGCACCTGTACTGACATCGCCTTCTGGATGCCTGGAGGGCAGGTAGTTTGCCCCTGGTGATGCATTGTGCAGACCACACCACCCTCTGGAGAGCCTTGCTGTTGAGGGCGGTGAAGTTGCCGTAGCAAGCGGTGATACAGTACGGCAGGATGCTCTTGATTGTGCATCTGTAAAAGCTTGTGAGTGTTTTAGGTGACAAGCCAAATTTCTTCAGCCACCTGAGGTTGAGGAGGCAATGTTGCGCCTTTTTTACCACACTGTCTGTGTGGGTGGACCATTTCAGTTTGTCCGTGATGTGTATGCCGAGGAACTTAAAGCTTTCCACCTTCTCCACTACTGTCCCATCGATGTGGATGGGGGGTGCTCCCTCTGCTCTTTTCTGAAGTCCACGATCATCTCCTTTGTTTTGTTGATGTTGATTGAGAGGTTATTTTCCTGACACCACACTCCGAAGGCCCTCACCTCCTCCCTGTAGGCCATCTCGTCATTGTTGGTAATCAAGCCTACCACTGTAGTGTTGTCTGCAAACTTGATGATTGAGTTGGAGGCCTGCGTGGCCACGCAGTCATGGGTGAACAGGGAGTACAGGAGAGGGCTGAGGAGGGCTGATGAGGATCAGTGGGGTGGAGATGTTGGTTCCTACCTTCACCACCTGGGGGAGACCCGCTAGAAAGTTCAGGACCCAGTTGCACAGGGCAGAGTTGTGACCTAGGGAGTGGGTCTAGGGTGACAGGTAAGGTGGAGGTGATAGGATCCTTGACTAGTTTCTCAAAGCACTTCTTTATCTTTTCTTTTTTTACCCCCTTGTCTCATCTCTACAACTCCCGTACGGGCTCGGGAGAGACGAAGGTTGAAAGCCATGCGTCCTCCGAAACACAACCCAACCAAGCCGCACTGCTTCGTAACACAGCGCACATCCAACCCGGAAGCCAGCCGCACCAATGTGTCGGAGGAAACACCTGGCGACCTGGTTAGCGTGCATTGCGCCCGGCGCGCCACAGAAGTTGGTAGTGCGCGATGAGACAAGGATATCCCTACCGGCCAAACACTCCCTAACCCGGACGACGCTAGGCCAATTGTGCGTCGCCCAATGGACCTCCCGGCCCCGGACGGCTGCGACAGTGTCTGGGCTCGAACCCAGAGTCTCTGAGATGCAGTGCCCTAGACCACTGCGCCACCCGCTAGGCCCTCTCAAAGCACTTCTTGATGACAGAAGTAAGTGCTACGGGGCGATAGTCATTTAGTTCAGTTACCTTAGCTTTTTTGGGAACAAGAACAATGGTGGCCATCTTGAAGTATGTGGGGACAGCAGACTGGGATAGGGATTGATTGAATATGTCCATAAACACACCAGCCAGCTGGTCTGTGCATGCTCTGAGGACGCGGCTAGGGATGCCGTCTGGGCCGGCAGCCTTGCAAGGGTTAACCTTTTTAAATGTTTTACTTACGTTGGCTACGTAGAAGGACAGTCCACAGGCTTTGGTAGCAGACTGTGTCAGTGGCACTGTATTGTCCTCAAAGTGAGCAAAGAAGTTGTTTAATTTGCCTGGGAGCAAGACATCGATGTCCGCGACGGGGCTGGTTTTCTTTGACTGTAGACGCAGCCACATACATCTCGTGTTTGAGCCGTTGAATTGCGACTCTACTTTGTCTCTATACTGATGCTTTGCTTGTTTGATTGCCTGGCGGAGGGAATAACTACACTCTTTGTATTCGGTCATGTTTCCAGTCACCTTGCAAGCGTTCTTTTCACGCTTTCAGTTTTGTGTGAATACTGCCATCAATCCACAGTTTCTGGTTAGGGAAGGTTTTGAGGGTCAAGAGGGTACAACATCTCCGTTGCACTCGCTAATAAACTTGCTTACCGAGTCAGTGTATACATCATTGTTATTGTTTAAGACTACCCGGAACATATCCCAGTCCATGTGATCAAAGCAATCTTGAAGTGTGGAATCCGATTGGTCAGACCAGCATTGGATAGACCTGACCATGGGCATTTCCTGTTTTAGTTTCTGCCTATACGATCGGAGCAACAAAATGGAGTCATGGTCAGATTTGCCGAAGGGAGGGCAGGGGAGGGCTTTGTATGTATCACGGAAGTTAGAGTAGCAATGGTCAGAATTCTACCAGCTCGTGGTTTACAAGGCTCTGACTATAATCAAAGATAATTATCTTGGTAGACAATGCAGTTGGCGTTTGATGGTAAGGAGTTCTAGGTCAGGTGAACAAAAGGGCTTGAATTCCTGTATGTTGTTATGACTACACCATCTTATTTAAAAAAAATATTTCACCTTTATTTAACCAGGTAGGCCAGTTGAGAACAAGTTCTCATGTACAACTGTGACCTGGCCAAGATCAAGCAGTGCATCAAAAACAACACAGAGTTAGGGTAAAAGAACTTGTCGTCTAGTGCGTTCTGAACAGAGAGTAAAAGGAGCAGGTTTCTGGGCACGGAAGAATGGATTAAAGGCATAATGTACAGACAAGGGTATGGTAGGATGCCTAGGCATTGAGTGACGATGAGAGAGGTTTTGTCTCTAGAGGCACCATTTAATCCACCATTTAAGCCACCATGACTCGTTAATCATAAGGCATACACCCCCGCCCTTCTTCTTACCAGAGAGATGTTTGTTTCTGTCAGAGCGATGAATGAAGAAACCGGGTGGCTGTACCGACTCTGACAACATATCCCGAGTGAGCCATGTTTCTGTGAAAAAGAGAATATTACAATCTCTGATGTCTCTCTGGAAGGCATCTCGTGTCCTAATTTCGTCCACCTTGTTGTCTAGAGATTGGACATTGGTGAGTAATATGTTCGGAAGCGGTGGATGGTGTGCTCGCCTTCTAAGTCTGACCAGTAGGCCACTCTGTCGGCCTCTCCTGTGGTGACCGCGTTGTTTTGGGTCGGCCTCTGGGATTAGATCCCATGTCCAGGGTGGAGGGCCGAACAAAGGGTCGTAATGTTGGTAAATTGACGTCGCTTTTATATCCAATAGTTCTTCCCGTATGTAATAACACTTGAGATTTTCTGGGTTAACAATGTAGGAAATACATTTAAAAAACAATTACAGCATAGTTTCCTAAGGACCTGAAGCAAAGCGACCATCTCTGTCGGCGCCATCAGTGTTACACGGGAGGTTGCATGAGAGTGGCCAAGGACTGGTGGACATTTGGACATTTGGTCCAAAGTGACAGCTTTCCGTTTTCTTTTTTCAGTACATTTTTTTGGTCTTGGGCTCATATATATGCCTATGGGTATGCATTAGCTTTAATATACAGTGCCTTGCGAAAGTATTCAGCCCCCTTGAACATTGCGACCTTTTGCCACATTTCAGGCTTCAAACATAAAGATATAATACTGTATTTCTTTTTGTGAAGAATCAACAACAAGTGGGACACAATCATGAAGTGGAACGACATTTATTGAATATTTCAAACTTTAAAAGAAAATCAAAAACTGAAAAATTGGGCGTGCAAAATTATTCAGCCCCTTTACTTTCAGTGCAGCAAACTCTCTCCAGAAATTCAGTGAGGATCTCTGAATGATCCAATGTTGACCTAAATGACTAATGATGATAAATACAATCCACCTTTGTGTAATCAAGTCTCCGTATAAATGCACCTGCACTGTGATAGTCTCAGAGGTCCGTTAAAAGCGCAGAGAGCATCATGAAGAACAAGGAACACACCAGGCAGGTCCGAGATACTGTTGTGAAGAAGTTTAAAGCCGGATTTGGATACAAAAAGATTTCCCAAGCTTTAAACATCCCAAGGAGCACTGTGCAAGCGATAATATTGAAATGGAAGGAGTATCAGACCACTGCAAATCTACCAAGACCTGGCCGTCCCTCTAAACTTTCAGCTCATACAAGGAGAAGACTGATCAGAGATGCAGCCAAGAGGCCCATGATCACTCTGGATGAACTGCAGAGATCTACAGCTGAGGTGGGAGACTCTGTCCATAGGACAACAATCAGTCCTATATTGCACAAATCTGGCCTTTATGGAAGAGTGGCAAGAAGAAAGCCATTTCTTAAAGATATCCATAAAAAGTGTTGTTTAAAGTTTGCCACAAGCCACCTGGGAGACACACCAAACATGTGGAAGAAGGTGCTCTGGTCAGATGAAACCAGAATTGAACTTTTTGGCAACAATGCAAAACGTTATGTTTGGCGTAAAAGCAACACAGCTCATCACCCTGAACGCACCATCCCCACTGTCAAACATGGTGGTGGCAGCATCATGGTTTGGGCCTGCTTTTCTTCAACAGGGACAGGGAAGATGGTTAAAATTGATGGGAAGATGGATGGAGCCAAATACAGGACCATTCTGGAAGAAAACCTGATGGAGTCTGCAAAAGACCCGAGACTGGGACGGAGATTTGTCTTCCAACAAGACAATGATCCAAAACATAAAGCAAAATCTACAATGGAATGGTTCAAAAATAAACATATCCAGGTGTTAGAATGGCCAAGTCAAAGTCCAGACCTGAATCCATTCGAGAATCTGTGGAAAGAACTGAAAACTGCTGTTCACAAATGCTCTCCATCCAACCTCACTGAGCTCGAGCTGTTTTGCAAGGAGCAATGGGAAAAAATTTCAGTCTCTCGATGTGCAAAACTGATAGAGACATACGCCAAGCGACTTACAGCTGTAATCGCAGCAAAAGGTGGCGCGACAAAGTATTAACTTAAGGGGGCTGAATAATTTTGCACGCCCAATTCTTCAGTTTCTGATTTGTTAAAAAAGTTTGAAATGTCAAATAAATGTCGTTCCACTTCATGATTGTGTCCCACTTGTTGTTGATTCTTCACAAAAAAATACAGTTTTATATCTTTATGTTTGAAGCCTGAAATGTGGCAATAGGTCGCAAAGTTCAAGGGGGCGGAATACTTTCGCAAGGCACTGTATGTATGGGTGTTTTGAATTAATAATCACCATAGAAAGTGCATTTGGTGTTAGGCTTTGAAACACTATCCACAATGACCCTGTTTTCCACTCCGTTTTCCACTTCTTTCTTCAACTGGATCAAAGAGAGGCGAGTTTTAAAAGCATGATAGTGTTTTTATGTGATTTTTTTTATTGTATTTGCATTGATGTCAGAGTGGTTAGAGGGACAATGGAGCCCTGAGTACCAGGCCATTAGCCACCTAATGGTCATTAGCGAGTTGGGTACTACCAACGTATGTCCATAGAGCATAAAAATAGATTACCGTGACTGAACGGTCACATGACATTTTATGACTCCTGACAGCCAGTGTGGATGTAATACTGTAATACGGTCACTGCAGCAGCCCACGTCGCATCAGTGGGGAGGGGGTGTATTTCCTGTGGGAGGAAAGACTGCAGATTCTTTTTCTCCTTGTGCCAGGTTGGTAGGGGTGTATCTTTCCTGGGGTGGTGGTGCACAGGCCTAGGGTTTGGGTTGACTGTGAACCTATATGTTGGAGGGCCTCTGTTTACTGTAGCAAATAGGCGTAGGGATTGCCTGGTAAACTACTTGGTGGGGCAGGCAAAAATGTCAACATGGAAGATGAAGAATGAGATGCTGGGGGTGGGATGTAGGGACCCCAGAGCTGTGATGCTGGGACTGGTGCGGGCTCTGCTAAAACTGGAGCATGTATATAAGGGGCTGGTGAACCATCTAGAAGTCTTTTTAGGAGTGTGGGGCATCAGGGGGGTTCTATGATGTAAGTATTTGGGCTAAAGAAAGTGTATAAAATCATACTGTATGTGTGTGAGAGAATGCTGCTACTATATGAATGAACTTTCAGCCGAGACCGAACCTATGCAAATTCTGAATCTAACGGAAGTAATTTCAATTCCCAATACGCGTTTCCTCCATCCTGAGGCATCAGAACTCTGTTCTACTTCGTTCCTCTCCCAATTTAACCAATGGATATGCTGTTTAAATGTCACATCAATTCTATTTGTTTCACATCTTTCTTCAGAACCTATGAGGAGAGTACGTTTTGATAGACCATACTTCCAATTGTTTACTTCTTACTTTAAACAGTTCCACAGTGATCAGTGTCCATGTAGCTTCACCCGAAGAGAGGAGAGGGGACAGAAGAGAAGTACTGGGGAGGAGAGATGGCGGTAAATACCATTACAGGCAGAGGTGAATAAATGTTAGGTGTCAGAGTACAAGAGGGAGGGAGAAAGGGATAGAGAGAAAACAACGAGTGACAGGAGGGGGGAACGGGAGACAGGGGGGATGGGAAAGAGACAGAGCTGCCATGGAAAGGGGCGAGATTAGTTTTGCTCTGGTAATGACAGATCATAAAAACAAGAGAGAGGGAGGAAAGAAGAGATGAAATAGAGAGAATTAGTGGGGGATTAGTGCCACTTCAGGAATGACAGAACATGAGAGAGACAGGAGTGAGATGGGAGAGGGAAGGAATCCTAGGAGTTTAGTTAGGATTCATTTTGCTATAATTTGCGGAATGGAAAGATGGAGCAAGAGTTGGGTGATCTTGGTTGGATCATAAAAACAAAAACCTGTTATCAATCAGTTGCTGTCTCTAGTAAGACTAGCGGCATCTGCTTTCCTGCCACACAACTGCTCTTTGTGTAGGTACTATCTTCCTGGCTGGAGAAAGTGGCATTACCAGAGTAAATGTTGATACAATGGTACAAAGACTCCTAAGAATTACATAATTGATATGGCAGGATGTCAGTAGTTGTACCACAATGAAACATATATTTTCAGTGGCTTCATTTACCCTGAGGGAACAATAATTGTATCACATTTCATGTATGACCCAGATGCAGACAGTGTCGAAGAAACAAACGTTTATATCTAATACAGGGGCAGGCAAATGACAGGTCAAAGGCAGGCAGGGGTCAGTAATCCAGAGAAGGTGCAAAAGGTCCAGAACGGCAGACAGTCTCAGGGTCAGGGCAGGCAGGGGTCAATAATCCAGTGAGGTGGGGCAAGGTATAGAATGGCAGCCAGGCTCAGGGTCAGGGCAGGCAGAAGATTCAAAACCGGGAAAGACTATGAAACAGTAGCAAGAAACAGACAGGAGCAGGGGAACAAACACTGGTAAACAGACAAACAGAGAACACAGGTTTAACTACGTGGGGAAGATGGGCGACACCTGGAGGGGGGTGGAGACAAGCACAAAGACTAGTGAGACAGATCAGGGTGTGACAGATTGACGTAGGTCAGGTATAAGCAGCCCAAATGTTTGTGAATTATGCTCTGTCCAGACATTTCGGTGAAGTTATGGCATGGCAGATGGCACCATGCTCCATTATTAAAAGGGCAACACACTACATTACCTCTGTTTCCTGAAGTTATGGCAAATGTCTTTATTTGCCTAGGAGGTGTGTTGGATATAAATGTGCCTATTTTAGCCGTGAATACGTTGCTTTCTTTTTTTCCCAGCTGTGCGAGTTCACACGGAGGGTTTCTATGGATACTACCCCATTAGCAATGAGCTAGATGGCAGTCTCATAGCCCGGTCTCAGCTGCAGCATCAGGAGTATTGTAAGAGAGAAGCTAGAACTGTCAGAACTGGACATCCAGCTAAAGTGAACATGGTTGAGGTCACACTGCATTGTTAACACTGTCCATAGGAGGAACAAGCCCTGGACTTTGTACGGAGACTACAGCCTCACTGTAAAGACCAGCTGCTCATCCCAGCTGCTCATCCGACAAATGCAGGTAGCGAGTGAAAAGAGAGAGAGAGAGAGGAAAACAGAGGGAGTCGGAGTACATAGTACATAAGGGAGATGAGGGGTAAAGAAGAGTGGAGGCAGAACAGGGAAAGTGGGAGAATAAGGAGAGATGGAGCGAGGGGAGACAGATGATGAGAGGAGATGACGGAGGGAGCAAGTGCAGAGAGAGACAGAGAGGAAGAGGGCGTGTGTTTAATTAGCTGCCCTGGAGAGGTCCTTGGTAGAGACAGGGATGAAACTGGGATGTTCTTTAATTGGCCTCGTTCTGAGGAGAGGGAGAAAGAGGGAGAGGGGAGAGGGGCAGAGGGGTATTGGCTGCAAAGATAGAGTAAAGGGGAGAGAGACAGTTGCCATGACACAGTATGGAGTGGGTTGAAAGCTCTAAGGATATGAATAAGCAAATGGGAGAGATGGATGAGGGAGAGGGTAGAGGGGGGTGAGAGAAGGAGATGGATGGAGACAAAACTGTGGCTATAGAGAGACAGAAATAATACACATATGCACAGAGGAGAGCTGCCCTATAAAATAAATCCTGTTGTTTTTACAGTAAGTTACTGACAGCCAGTTACCTGTAAGTTGTCTGTTAACTTTACAGTAATGTTCATTGTTATACCAAACTTTCTTTGGAATTTATGTTAACATACTACAAGTTTGTTTTCAGTATGTTAAAACCTCTTTGGGATAGGCGTACCGCTAGCGCCCGGCATTGACAACATCTGGTGAAATTGCAGAGCGCGAAACTCAAATAAAAAAAATCGTAATATTAAACATTCATGAAAATACAAGTGTCATACATCACATCATTTAAAAGCTTAACTTCTTGTTAATCCAGCCGCTTTGTCTGATTTCAAAAAGGCTTTACGGCGAAAGCACACCATGCGATTATCTGAGGACAGCGCCCCGCAGAGCAGAGGCATCACGAAAGTCAGAAACAGCGATAAATTAAATCACTTACCTTTGAAGATCTTCATCTGGTTGCAAACACAAGGGTCCCAGCTACATAACAAATGGTCATTTTGTTCGATAAAGTCCTTCTTTTATATCCCAAAAAAAGTCAGTTTAGTTGGCACGCTTGACTCAGTAATCCACCGGTTTCCCTCGTTCAAAATGCATACAAATTAATCCCGTAAATTACCAATAAACTTCTTCCAAACAAGTCAAACAATGTTTCTAGAGTCAGCACCAAACATTTCTTGGGGGGGGGGGGGTCACAGGGAGTATGGCGACGCCAGGTAGGAGACCTGCGCCAACTTCCTGTGCTTACCGGGGGGGCGAGAGACCGGGCAGGCACCATGTTATGCTGTGGAGCGCACAGTGTTTCCAGTGCGGGTGCAGAGCACGGTGCGGTACATACCAGCTCCTCGTATCGGCCAGGCTAGAGTGGGCATCGAGCCAGGTAAGGTTGGGCAGGCTCGGTGCTCAAGAGCTCCAGTGCGCCTGCACGGTCCGGTCTATCCAGTACCACCTCCACGCATCAGCCCTCTGGTGGCAGCTCCCCACACCAGGCTTCCTGTGCGTGTCCTCGGCCCAGTACCACCAGAGCCGCCAGTCTGCATGGAGCAGCCAGAGCCGCCAGTCTGCATGGAGCAGCCAGAGCCGCCAGTCAGCCAGGATCTTCCAGATCCGCCAGTCAGCCAGGATCTTCCAGATCCGCCAGTCAGCCAGGATCCGCCAGTCAGCCATCATCCGCCAGTCAGCCATTATCCGCCAGTCAGCCAGGATTCGCCATTCAGCCAGGATCCACCATTCAGCCAGGACCCGCCAGTCAGCCAGGATCTGCCGGAACCGCCAGTCAGCCAGGACCTGCCAGAACCACCAGCCAGCCAGGATCTGCCAGAGCCAACTACCTGCCTGAGCTTCCTCTCAGTACTGAGCTTCCTCTCAGTACTGAGCTACCCCTCAGTCCCAAGCTACCACTCAGTCCCAGTCCCGAGCTACCCCTCAGTCCCGAGCTACCCCTCAGTCCCGAGCTGCCCCTCAGTCCCGAGCTGCCCCTCAGTCTAGTGGGGTCCTCGGTGAGGGTTACTAGGCCAAGGTCGGCGGCGAGGGTCGCCAATCAAAGGACGCGATGCAGGTGGACTAAGACTTTGTTGGAGTGGGGTTTTTGTAGGTATTGGGATTGTGGTATAGTGGGGTTTTCTAGAAAAGTCTATGGTTGCCTGAAGTGGTTCTCAATCAGAGGCAGGTGTTTATCGTTGTCTCTGATTGGGAACCATATTTAGGCAGCCATATTCTTTGAGTGTTTCGTGGGTGATTGTTCCTGTCTCTGTGTTACTGTGTTAGTTTGCACCAGTACAGGCTGTTTCGGTTTTCGTGTTACGTTTCTTGTTTTTGTATTGTTTGTTTTTATTTGTTTATTAAACAAGTATGAAAATTACCACGCTGCATTTTGGTCCGATCCTTGCTACACCTCTTCGTCAGAGGAGGAGTTAGAAGAAAACCGTGACACACACACACACACACACAACTTACAGGTAACTGGCTGTCAGTAAGTTACCATAAAATAACAGGATATATTTACAGTGTGGGAGAGGCTGAGGACAAATGACAAGGAGAAGAAAATAATTATAATAAGCAAAGAAAGACAGAAAAGTATGTGTGTACACTATACTGTATGTGTGTGTGTGTGTGTGTGTGTGTGTGTGTGTGTGTGTGTGTGTGTGTGTGTGTGTGTGTGTGTGTGTGTGTGTGTGTGTGTGTGTGTGTGTGTGTGTGTGTGTGTGTGTGTGTGTGTGTGTGTGTGTGTGTGTGTGTGTGTGTGTGTGTGTGTGTAAAGTCCAGGGAAATCAAAACAGCTCAGCAACTTTGTCCGTCTCCTCTTCTACAGTTTGAAGAACAACAGCATTATTCTAACCATCGGCCTGGTCAATACATGTGCCTGTATATTGGTGATCAATCAAAGTGCCAGGACAGAATTGATCATGCTCAGTCAAATGTGACATATACAAGGCAGTGCAGTCTATGTGATGTTATTGCATTCAGTCAGAGACAAAGGCACTGTATCTCCATTAACTCTTCATTGTGCTGGTGAACTCATTTATAAAGAAACTAATCCATGCACATCAGAGTGATGCAAAAGTGCATGATGGTGTCCCTACAGCAACGAGGACACATACCAATTTAACTGTGAGCCAATTGGATGGGATGGTGCACAGTGCGAGGCTAGCCATTTTATATTATTGGCACGACCACGCTGTGTTGTATTTTGTTGCATGTATAAGAAATACATTTGAACTTGAACACATTTGAAAAATCTTGTTGCAGAAATAGCCGCTGTATGTGTTGTCTACATAAAGCTCTCAATCACTATCCTCTGTGTCTGTCCAAATCCACAGTTGTTGTTGGCAAATAAGCTCTGGTGCAACAGTATGTGCACAGCTTACTGAGAGGCAGAAACAAAGTTAGTTCTCAGAGAGAGGCAGAGAGGTGGGGTGATGACTTGAGGTTGCCTTCCAAAATGCGAATTGTACACACAATCCAACAGAAAGCCCCACCAGGCATACAATGAGAAGTCACTTAATTATAGGTAGATGCTAATTGCACAAGATTGAAGTCATTCTGATTGTGCATGCAGAGATGTCACCACATAATGAGTGACAGTGAGGGTCAAGCACTTAAACCACAATGCAGGGTCACAGGAGATAGCGAAAGATTCTAAAATTGCAATTAAGCCAGAATGATTAGACAGTGTGTTCAATGTAAATGGGGATGCGGGGATCAATACCATTATATGTGGCTTCCCTAATGGTGTGGACAGTAACAATCATACAGAGTCATAGCTGCACATAGCTCCACATCAGGGATATCACCCTGCTCACCTGTACCTGCTACACCTGCAATTAAATGATAATGCCAAGGAGAGGAGGTCTGTGGCTCCACAACAGAACCACTTCTATCGTGGCTAAGTGATGCATCTCCTTACCTCAGGTGTTGACATTGTGTGGAGACTGTAAAAGCATTGGAGAAGTAAGGGACCATTATGATATCTAGTGCCTAGCACCCCAAACCTCTGGATGTGGAGCTGCTAACACGCGTTGACAGCAGTGAAACCCCAAGGAAAAGGCAAATGGCTAAAGTGACTATATAACCAATACTAATTGGTCAAATACACAGAAATGTCTCATTACGGTGGGAGAGGATATAATGAAGCATGTTGTAAACCTGTATGAATGGTCAGCGTCCCAAATGAACACATTATTCCCTATTTAGTGCACTATGGGCTCTGGTCAAAAGGAGTGCACTGTATAGGGAATAGGGTACCATTTTGAGATGCAGCCTAGTTGAATGGAAGTAGAGGAGTGCAGCACAATGGTGACCTTCTCCAGTGTGTTTTAATTAGGGATAAGCTAGTTGTTATATACTAATTTAAATATTTGAATATGTACTTACTTATTGCCTGTAAGTAATTTGTCATTGTTAATGAGCAATTTCTGTCTTATTGTAGTAGACCAAGAGAATATGGAAGGATGGAGGGATTGGTTTTGAGAAAGGGTGACGGAGAAAGAGAAGATGTAAAGGAGGAGGCAGGTGGCAGATGGAAAGGATGTTTACTTGCATCTCTCCATTCTTCCATCCGTTTTTCCATGAGGGCCTCCATCGCTTCATTGCCCTCTCACTCCACAGGCCATCCCTCCATCACAGAGTGAAAGAGGGGAACGGACAGCATCGCCTAGAGCCAACGGAGCAATAGAGTGGGGGGGTGAGAGAAATAGAGAGAGGAAGAGACAGGGTAAGAGGTATAAGGAGACAGAGAAAATGACAGAGAGCGAGAGACAGAGAGAGGGAGAGATGGAGAAAGAGAGAGGCAGAGACAGGGTAGGATGAATGAGGAGGCAGATAAAATGACAGAGAGCGAGAGACAGAGACATGATTGCTAGACCAGGCGGGAGGGACATCCCCCCCTTCTACCAGTTATCCTTCACCACCCTTCCCATGTTTATTCCGTCCTGGTGACGCTCTCCATGGCCCCATGGCTGTGTGACCTTTCTGTCTGTCATCTGCCATCCTTCATCCAACCCTGTCACTCTCTTCTCAGCCCACATGCTTCTCACATGGGAAGGTCATACAGCGTCAGCTGGGTTTGAACCACACACACACACAGATGTAATTGTAACACAGTGCAGACTTCATGACTAGAAGTGACAGTTGAATATCTGACCTTTGACCCCAGACCCAGGCGATGCACACTAACCTCCTGTACTAAGTGAGAGATGGCCGCTGGTGCTTTGTCAAAGCAAAGTGTCATATACAGTACATAAACTATAGAATTAAATATACACTCAGTGGCTCGTGTAGACAATGGCGCTGGAGGGGATGGCTTCCGTTTTACAGGCTCCTAACCAACTGGTCTATTTGGTGTTTTTCCACATTGTTTGCAACTTGTTTTGTACACAATTTTGCTGCTTACCGTCTCTTATAACCGAATAGAGCTTCTGGATATCAGAACAGCAATTACTCACCTCCGACTGGACAGCCTTTTTAAGGCAGTATTCAGAAGTTTGGATGACTGAGGTGCCCAAAGTAAACTGCCTGTTACTCAGGCCCATACACTAGGATATGCATATACATGGTAGTATTGGATAGAAAACATTCTAAAGTTTCTAAAACTGTTAAAATAATGTCTGTGAGTATAACAGAACTAATTTGGCAGGCAAAACCCAGAGGACATTGGACTTTTCAATGCTTTTCTATGGGAAAGTCTAATAATTAGGACCCAGATTGCAGTTCATATGGCTTCCACTAGATGTCAACAGTCTTTAGAAATTGTTTCATGCTTGTTTTTTGAAAAATGAAGAAGTATTCGTATTCTTTCGAAGTGTCACTCAGAAGGACTCTAGTCTTTTGGTGTGCGTGACTGAGTGCACGCTCCTCGTTCTTTTTCTCCGGTATTGAACACAGTTTATTCCATCTTAAATTTGATCGATTATTTACTCAAGGTTGGATCAGAAACGTTTTTTGAATTGATTAAGCGAAGTTCACAGGTAACTTTTTAGATTCCTTTGTTGCATGTTGGGCAAATTGGAACAGGTGTATTTCTGAATCAAATGCACCAAATAAACAAACATTTTTGGGATATAAAGAAGGACTTTATCGAACAAAATGACCCTTCATTGTGTAACTGAGACCCTTTGGATTGCAAAAATATGAAGATCTTCAAAGGTAAGTTATTTATTTTATCGCTATTTCTGACTTTTGTTATGCCTCTGCTTGGTTGGAAATGTTTGTGACGCTCCGGTGAGGGCGCACACATGGTTATTTATTTCCGGGAATGAACATACTATTTTCCGTCTTAAATTTGATTGTTTATTTACATATTAGGGTACCTGAGGATTGATTAGGAAAGTTGTTTGACTTGTTTGGACGAAGTATATTGGTAACGTTTGGAATTAATTTTGTATGCATTTTGAATGAGGGGTAACTGGTGGATTATTGAATGAAGCTCACCAACTAAACTGAGTTATTGGGATATAAAGAAGGTCTTTATTGAACAAAACATTTGTGATGTAGCTGGGACCTTTTGGATTGCCAACAGAGAAAGATCTTCAAAGGTAGGTGATTTATTTTATCGCTATTCTTGAGTTTTGTGTCACCTGTGCAGGTTAGGAATTCATGTTAATGCAGGAAGTGGGTGAGACAATGTCCTCAGACGATCAAATGCTATGCTTTCGCCGTAAAGCCTATTGTAAACCAGACAAAGCGGTTCGATCACCAAGATTCTACGGTAAAGAATGATATATAACACTTGTATTTTTATGAATGTTTAATATAACTACTTTTGTTTTTTGAATTTCACGCTCTGCAATTTCACCAGATGTTGTCGAGGTGGGCGTCCCGCTGATCCTAAAGAAGTTAATGAGTCTGGCGCGAAGGATATACTGCTTCTCCGAGACCAGGCCCAAATCCCCATCATTTGAGTGAAGAAAATACGGAAATACAGGGGACAGACATCGGGGTGCATTGTTAGAATTCATCGGCGAGTGGTTAACCCGCCTCTACCATCCATTCTTTTGCCCGATGTGCAATCACTGGAAAAAAATGAATGATCTCCGTCCAAGACTATCCTACCAACAGGACATTAAAAACCTGTAATGTCTTGTGTTTCACCAAGTGGTGGCTGAACGACAACATAGATAATATACATTTAGCTGGGTTTTCCGTGCTTCGGCAGGACAGAATAGCTACGTCTAGTAAGACGAGGGGTGGGGGTGTGTGTCTATTTGTCAATAACAGCTGGTGCGCGATGGCTAATATTAAGGAAGACTCGAGGCATTGCTCACCTGAGGTAGAGTACCTAATGATAAACTGTAGATGATACTATCTACCAAGAGAACTTTCATCTATATTTTTCGTAGATATCTACTGCCACAAACCGATTCTGCCATTAAGACCGCACTCAAAGTGCTGTATAAGGCCATAAGCAAACAAAAAAATATCTTCCAGAAGCAGCGCTCCTAGCGGCCGAGGACTTTAATCCAGGCAAACTTAAATCCGTTTTACCTCATTTCCACCAGCATGTCATATGCAACCAGAGATAAAAAGTTTTTTTAAAACTCTCGACCACCGTAACTCCACACACAGAGACGCATACAAAGCTCTCCACCGCCCTCCATTTGTTAAATCTGACCATAATTCTATCCGCCTGATTCCTGCTTACAACCAAAAACTAAAGCAGCAAGTACCAGTGACTCGCTCAATACGGAAGTGGTCAGATGATGCAGATGTTACGCTAAAGGACTGCTTTGCTAGCACAGACTGGAATATGTTCCTCGATTCATCCAATGGAATTGAGGAATATACCACCTCAGTCACTGGCTTCATCAATAAGTGCATCGAAGACGTCATCCCCACAGTGACTGTACATAAATATCCCAACCAAAAGCCATGGTTTACAGACAATGTCTGCTCCGCGCTAAAGACTTGAGCCGCCGCTTTCAAGGAGTGGGACACTAATCTGAACACTTATAAGAAATCCTGCTATGCCCTCAGATGAACCATCAAACAGGCAAAGCATCAGTACGGGACTAAAATTGAATCCTACTACACCTGCTCTGACGCTCGTCAGATATGGCAGAGTTTGCAAACTATTACGGACTACAAAGACAAACCCTAGCCGCAAGCTGCCCAGTGACGTGAGCCTACCAGACGAGCTAAATAACTTTTATGCTCGCTTCGAGGCAAGCAACACTGAAGCATTCATGAGAGCACCAGCTTTTCCGGATAACTGTGTGGTCACGCTCTCCATAGCTGATGTAAGCAAGACCTTTAAACAGGTCAACATTCACAAGGCTGCGGTGCCAGATGGATTACCAGGACGTGTACTCAGAGCATGCGCTGACCAACTGGCAAGTTTCTTTACCAATATTTTCAACCTCTTCCTGACTGAGTCTCTAATACCTACATGTTTCAAGCAGACCACCATAGTCCCTGTACCAAAGAAAGCAAAGCTAACCTGCCTAAATGACTACCAGCCCATAGCACTCACGTCGGTAGCCATAAAGTGCTTTGAAAGGCTGGTCATGGCTCACATCAACACCATCATCCCAGAAACCCTAAACCCACTCAAAGTTGCATACTGCCCCAAAAGATCCACAGATGATGCAATCTCAATTGCACTCAATCTCATACTGCCCTTTCCCACCTAGACAAAAGGAACACCTATGTGAGGATGCTGTTCATTGATTACAGCTCAGCGTTCAACACCATAGTGCCCACAAAGCTCATCATTGAGCTGGAACTAAACACCTCCCTCTACAACTGGATTCTGGACTTCCTGACGGGCCGCACCCAGGTGGTATGGGTAGACGACAACACATCTGCACATGTGGATCCTCAACATGGGGGCCTCTCAGGGGTGTGTGGTTAGTCCCCTCCTGTACTCCCAGTTCACCCACGACTGCACGACTCCAACACCATCATTAAGTCTGCTGAAGACACAACAGCCTGATCACCAACAACGGTGAGATAACATTTGATTTGATGTAGTACCAGGTCGGACCCCTCCCTTTGCCTCCAGGACATTCTTCAGGGCATGGATTTGACAAACTGTGACGTTCAAACGTTTCTCAATTGGTATCAAGGGACCTATTTTGTGCCATTCCCCACACCCTTACACCACTGCCACGAGCCTGTAGCGTTGACACCAGGCAGGATGGGGCCATGGGCTCATGCTGCTTATGCCAAATCCTGACTCTACCATCAGGATGATGCAACCAGAACCAGGAACTGCTTAGTGGTCCAATGTTGGTGATCGCATGCCCACTGGAGCCGCTTCTTGTCATTTTTAGCCTAAAGGAATGGAACCCCGGGTTGGTGCAATAGTCCATCCGTGACAAGGACCAATGAGTTGTGCCTGTTTGCGTTTATTTATGTGTTTATTTGCCTGTTTGCCTCCTTTGACCTCTCTCAGTAATGAGCTGTTTTCCCCCACAGGACTGCCACTGACTAAATGTTTTTTTGTTTTTCGCACCATTCTTGGTAAACCCTAGACACTGTGATGCGTGAAAAGCCCAGGAGGCCGGACGTTTCTGAGATATTGGATCTGGCACCGACGATCATACCACGCTCAAAGTCGCACAGGACACTTGTTTTTCCATTCTAATGTTCAATCGAACAGTAACTGAATGCCTCAATGCCTGTCTGCCTCCTTTATATAGCATGTTATGGCAACATGACTCACTGTCTGTAGGAATCAACCATTTTCATGAATGGGTTGGTGTACCTAATCTTTAAGATAATTTACTACAAGTTTTTTATCTGGTACTGGGCTACCTTTAGACAAGGCTTGTGAGGCTTGTGGACGTTTTTGTGAGATTACTGATTTTCGGGAAATGTCATGGTCTGACAAACATGCATTAAAACAAATATATCTAGCTTAAACAGACAGATTGTATTATGTTAATTAGATTTTTTAAAATTGAAGTGATGTTAGTCACGTTACACCTACTCTTGTTTCCAGGCACTTTCGCCCAAATGTAGGGAAGGTCTGGTGGACCAAAGCATCCAACTGGATTGATTTAGATTTTTCCCAGACAACATCAAATGTCGTCCCTTAATGTGGTTTAAGCATTTTTGTGAACACAGAAAATCTAATTTAGTTGTTTTTCTATTAAAAAAGGTGTGAAAATTTTGGGGAAAACCAGAAGGAAATGGAGGAAATCCAAAAGCTGGAAAAACAAAACCGAGAATTTTCCTTGGGATAAATAAAAAACAGAATTGGGCAAAAAAGACCCTACCAACGTCTTTTGCTGTGCATAACTGCACTTTAGAGCGTGTGTCATCCTGCCATATTTTTGAAAAGTTGAGGTCAGGTCCAATATTGGCTAGGGAGCCAGCCAGCTAATGTTAACTAGCTAGCTAACAGCACACTTTAGCTTAAGCCATATAGCTAGCTAGCTAGGTAAACAATGACCCTAGCTAGGTAAACACCGTTTAAGATCACACACATCACGTAATGTTAGCTAACGAGCCAGCCAGCTAACGTTAGCTAGTTAAACAACAAGGAACAAAGTGCCAACAATGCCACAGTGCTGGGAGCTAACCAACCAGGTCCAATATTATCTAGCTAATATTAGGCTCTAACTAGAAAAACAAACGGCTCTGAGAGACAAATAATGTCAGCTAGGGAGCCAGCCAGCTAACGTTAGCTAGCTAGCTAACAGTACACTTTAACTTGAAATGAAACCACTTTATGTCAAAATTAGAAATGTATAATATCTGAAAATATAGCTTGCTAACGCTAGACTATCTTACCTGTATACAACATCATGCATGATGGACGCGTCTCCCTGTCAGGAATGCCATACCATGGCCCTTAGTTTGAAGATGTAATCCGGAGACAGGTGTTTTCTCCATCTCTTTAGCTATCATACTTTAATTCCACTGATTTCAGAACTTGGTCCTCCAGAAAGTGGCGAGCAACACTTATTCAGCTCCATTACAAAAAAAAGCAGCGTTTGACAGGATTACCAACACAGACTGATGAGCTCAAATAGACAGAAGCCTTCAATATGGCAGACCAATCCAAACTCCAAATGTCGAGCCCACTCATTATCTCAGCCAATCATGGCTAGCGGGACGGTTGATTACTTTTTCTGTGGCTTAACTAACAAAGCTCGTAATTTAACATTTTTTATTTATCTTTATTTATAGATGGCATACAAGTTTGTTGTTAAGGCACATTCAATTTCATATGTTCGAGAAGGCATTTCTGCCAAAAAACGCATTTTGATAAAAACATTTTTACATTCAAACAGCTCTCCTGTGAAGTCGTGACTTGCGACATACACCTAGTTTCATGAATCGGGTCACAAATAAAGAAAACCCCTGGAATAAGTAGGTGTGTCCAAACCTTTCTTGTACTGTATATATGACATATAATTAGTCACGCCTCTCCATTCTTTTGTATTACATTGCGCAACTCCAAATATACAGTGGATTGTGAAAGTATTCACCCCCTTGGCATGTGCATAACTATTCACCCCCCCCCCCCAAAGCCAATACAGCTGCAAGTCTCTTGGGGTATGTCTTTATAAGCTTGGCACATCTAGCCACTGGGATTTTTGTCCATTCTTCAAGGCAAAACAGCTCCAGCTCTTTCAACTTGGATGGGTTCCGCTGATGTACAGCAATTGTAAAGTCATACCACAGATTCTCAATTGGATTGAGGTCTGGGCTTTGACTAGGCCATTCTAAGACATTTAAATGTTTCCCCTTAAACCACTCGAGTCTTGCTTTTAGCATCCTCTAGTGACTCCCCATCCCGCATAGCGTAATCATCGACTGACACTAATTAGCATAACACAACGGACATTAATATTCCTAGAAAATATTCCTATTCATGAAAATCACAAGTGAAATATATGGAGACACAGCTTAGCCTTTTGTTAATCACCCTGTCATCTCAGATGTTCAAAATATGCTTTACAACCTAAGCTAGACAAGCATTTGTGTAAGTTTATCGATAGCCTAGCATAGCAGTTTGTCCAGCTAGCAGCAGGTAACATGGTTACAGAAATCAGAAAAGCAATCAAATTAAATCGTTTAGCTTTGATGAGATTTGGATGTTTTCACTCACGAGACTCCCAGTTAGATAGTCAAATATTCTTTTTTTCCAAAAATATTATTTATGTAGGCGAAATAGCTCCTTTTGTTCTTCACGTTTGGCTGAGAACTCGCCCGGAAATTGCAGTCACGAAAACGCCGAAAAATATTCCAAATTAGCTCCATAATATCGACAGAAACATGGCAAACGTTGTTTATAATCAATCCTCAAGGTGTTTTTCAAATATCTATTCGATAATATATCAACCGGGACTGGTGGCTTCTTAGTAGGATAGAGAGAAACAATGGCCTCATTTGTCCTTTACGCACACAACACTCTGAGAGACTTCAGCTGACCACTGACGCAATGTTGATGTTCAGGCACATTTTTCAAAATAAAAGCCTGAAACTATGTATTGTGACACTAGACACATTAGGGAAGCCATAGAAAAAGGAATGCATAGGAGCCTTCTAAATAAGAGTCCTTTCCTGTTTGGATTTTTCTCAGGCTTTCTCGTGCAACATCAGTTCTGTTATACTCACAGACAATATTTTTACAGAGTGTTTTCTATCCTAAGTTGTCAATTATATGCATATTCTAGCATCTTGTCCTGACAAAATATCCCGTTTACTACGGGAACGTTATTTTTCCAAAATTATAAATACTGCTGTCATGTTTGTCATTTATTGTCATGTCTTGTCCCTGTGCTCCCCATGCTATTCGTTTCCCTCTGCTGGTCTTGTTTGGTTCTATCCCTCTCTCTCCCCCTCCCTCTCTCACTCTCTCGCTCTCTCTTCTCTCTGTCGTTCCGTTCCTGCTCCCAGCTGTTCCTATTCCCCTAATCATCATTTAGTCTTCCCACACCTGTTCCCGATCCTTTCCCCTGATTAGAGTCCCTATTTATTCCTTTGTGATCCGTTCCTGTTCCGTCGGTTCCTTGTATTGTATTCACCATGCTGTGATTGCGTTTCGCCCTGTCCTGTCGTGTTTTTGCCGTGATTGTGTATCACCCTGTCCTGTCGTGTTTTGTGCCTTCATCAGATGCTGCGTGTGAGCAGGTGTCTCAGTCGACTACGGCCTGCGCCTACCCGGCGACCTGCAGTCTGTGGCCGCTTCTCCAGTTGTTTTCCCCTCTACAAATCTAGAGGATTTCTGTTATTCCGTTTTGGACTTTAATAAACTCTGTTTCTGTTAAGTCGCGTTTGGGTCCTCTTTCACCTGCATGACAGAAGGAACCGACCGAGGAATGGACCCAGCGACTTCAGACGCTCGTTACACTGCCGTCGAGATCCAAGGAGCCATGCTCGGCAGACACGAGCAGGAATTGTCTGCTGCTCGCCATGCCGTGGAGAACCTGGCCGCTCAGGTTTCCGACCTCTCTGGACAGTTCCAGAGTCTACGTCTCGTGCCACCTGTTACTCCCTGGCCTGCCGAGCCTCAGAACCCAGGGTTAATAACCCACCTTGCTACTCCGGGCAGCCCACTGAGTGCCGCTCCTTTCTCACGCAGTGTGAGATTGTGTTCTCTCTCCAACCCCACACATACTCTAGAGAGAGAGCTCGGGTTGCTTACGTCATTTCACTCCTTACTGGCCGGGCTCGAGAATGGGGCACAGCTATCTGGGAGGCAAGGGCTGATTGCTCTAACAGATTCCAGAACTTTAAAGAGGAGATGATTCGGGTTTTGACCGTTCAGTTTTTTGGTGGGGAGGCTTCTAGGGCCCTGGCTTCCTTATGCCAAGGTGAACGGTCCATAACGGATTATTCCATTGAGTTTCGCACTCTTGCTGCCTCTAGTGAGTGGAACGAGCCGGCGCTGCTCGCTCGTTTTCTGGAGGGACTCCACGCTGTGGTTAAGGATGAGATTCTCTCCCGGGAGGTTCCATCAGATGTGGATTCTTTGATTGCTCTCGCCATCCGCATAGAACGACGGGTAGATCTTCGTCACCGGGCTCGTGGAAGAGAGCTCGCATCAACGGTGTTTCCCTGCTCCGCATCGCAACCATCTCCCTCCTCTGGCTTTGAGACTGAGCCCATGCAGCTGGGAGGGATTCGCATCTCGAATAAGGAGAGGGAACGGAGGATCACCAACCGCCTGTGCCTCTATTGCGGAGTTGCTGGACATTTTGTTAATTCATGTCCAGTAAGAGGCCAGAGTCCATCAGTAAGCGGAGGGCTACTGGTGACGCTACTACTCAGGTCCCTTCATCTAGATCTTGTACTACTATGTCGGTCCATCTACGCTGGACCGGTTCGGGTGCTACATGCAGTGCTTTGATTGACTCTGGGGCTGAGGGTTGTTTCATGGACTCCCTGGGTTCGAAACATAACATTCCTTTCAGACCGTTAGACAGGCCTACGCCCATGTTTGCCTTAGATGGTAGTCATCTTCCCAGTATCAAATTTGAGACACTACCTTTAACTCTCACAGTATCTGGTAACCACAGTGAGACTATTTCTTTTTTGATTTTCCGTTCACCGTTTACACCTGTTGTTTTGGGTCATCCCTGGCTAGTATGTCATAATCCTTCTATTAATTGGTCTAGTAATTCTATCCTATCCTGGAACGTTTCTTGTCATGTGAAGTGTTTAATGTCTGCCATCCCTCCCGTTTCTTCTGTTCCTACTTCTCAGGAGGAACCTGGCGATTTGACAGGAGTGCCGGAGGAATATCATGATCTGCGCACGGTCTTCAGTCGGTCCCGAGCCAACTCCCTTCCTCCTCACCGGTCGTATGATTGTATTGATCTCCTTCCGGGGACCACTCCTCCTCGAGGTAGACTATACTCTCTGTCGGCTCCCGAACGTAAGGCTCTCGAGGATTATTTGTCTGTGTCTCTTGACGCCGGTACCATAGTGCCTTCTTCTTCTCCGGCCGGGGCGGGGTTCTTTTTGTTAAAAGAAGGACGGTACTCTGCGCCCCTGCGTGGATTATCGAGGCTGAATGACATAACGGTTAAGAATCGTTATCCGCTTCCCCTATGTCATCAGCCTTCGAGATTCTGCAGGAGCCAGGTGCTTTACTAAGTTGGACCTTCGTAACGCTTACCATCTCGTGCGCATCAGAGAGGGGACGAGTGGAAAACGGCGTTTAACACTCCGTTAGGGCATTTTGAGTACCGGGTTCTGCCGTTCGGTCTCGCCAATGCGCCAGCTGTTTTTCAGGCATTAGTTAATGATGTTCTGAGAGACATGCTGAACATTTTTGTTTTTGTCTATCTTGACGATATCCTGATTTTTCTCCGTCACTCGAGATTCATGTTCAGCACGTTCGACGTGTTCTACAGCGCCTTTTAGAGAATTGTCTCTACGTAAAGGCTGAGAAGTGCTCTTTTCATGTCTCCTCCGTTACTTTTCTCGGTTCCGTTATTTCCGCTGAAGGCATTCAGATGGATTCCGCTAAGGTCCAAGCTGTCAGTGATTGGCCCGTTCAAGGTCACGTGTCGAGTTGCAGCGCTTTTTAGGTTTCGCTAATTTCTATCGGCGTTTCATTCGTAATTTCTCAAGTTGCTGCCCCTCTCACAGCTCTTACTTCTGTTAAGACGTGTTTTAAGTGGTCCGGTTCCGCCCAGGGAGCTTTTGATCTTCTAAAAGAACGTTTTTCCGCTCCTATCCTCGTTACTCCTGACGTCACTAGACAATTCATTGTCGAGGTTGGACGCTTCAGAGGTAGGCGTGGGAGCCATCCTATCCCAGCGCTTCCAGTCTGACGATAAGGTTCATCCTTGCGCTTAGATTTTCTCATCGCCTGTCGCCATCTGAGCGCAACTTGTGGGTAACCGTGAACTGCTAGGCGAATGGCGACAGTGGTTGGAGGGGGCGACCGTTCCTTTTGTCGTTTGGACAGACCATAAGAACCTTGAGTACATCCGTTCTGCCAAACGACTTAATGCCCGTCAAGCTCGTTGGGCGTTGTTTTTCGCTCGTTTCGAGTTTGTGATTTCTTACCGTCCGGGTAGCAAGAACACCAAGCCTGATGCCTTATCCCGTCTGTTTAGTTCTTCTGTGGCTTCTACTGATCCCGAGGGGATTCTTCCTTATGGGCGTGTTGTCGGGTTAACAGTCTGGGGAATTGAAAGACAGGTTATGCAAGCACTCACGCACACTGCGTCGCCACGCTGTCCTAGTAACCTCCTTTTCGTTCCTGTTTCCACTCGTCTGGCTGTTCTTCAGTGGGCTCACTCTGCCAAGTTAGCTGGTCATCCCGGTGTTATTTCGACATTGTGTTCGAGGCACTCTTGCGTCTATTCGCCAGCGCTTTTGGTGGCCGACTCAGGAGCGTGACACGCGCCGTTTCGTGGCTGCTTGTTCGGACTGCGCGCAGACTAAGTCGGGTAACTCTCCTCCTGGGTCGTCTCAGACCGCTCCCCATTCCTTCTCGACCATGGTCTCACATTGCCTTAGACTTCATTACCGGTCTGCCTTTGTCAACACTGTGATTCTGACGGTTGTCGATAGGTTCTCTAAGGCGGCACATTTCATTCCCCTCGCTAAACTTCCTTCCGCTAAGGAGACGGCACAAATCATTATTGAGAATGTATTCAGAATTCATGGCCTCCCGTTAGACGCCGTTTCAGACAGAGGCCCGCAATTCACGTCACAGTTTTGGAGGGAGTTCTGTCGTTTGATTGGTGCGTCCGTCAGTCTCTCTTCCGGGTTTCATCCCCAGTCTAACGGTCAAGCAGAGGGGCCAATCAGACGATTGGTCGCATACTACGGAGCCTTTCTTTCAGAAACCCTGCGTCTTGGGCAGAACAGCTCCCCTGGGCAGAATACGCTCACAAACGCTTCCTTCGTCTGCTACCGGGTTATCTCCGTTTCAGAGTAGTCTGGGTTACCAGCCTCCTCTGTTCTCATCCCAGCTTGCCGAGTCCAGCGTTCCCTCCGCTCAAGCGTTTGTCCAACGTTGTGAGCGCACCTGGAGGAGGGTGAGGTCTGCACTTTGCCGTTACAGGGCACAGACGGTGAGAGCCGCCAATAAACGCAGGATTAAGAGTCCAAGGTATTGTTGCGGCCAGAGAGTGTGGCTTTCCACTGCAACCTTCCTCTTACGACAGCTTCTCGTAAGTTGACTCCGCGGTTCATTGGTCCGTTCCGTGTCTCCCAGGTCGTCAATCCTGTCAGTGCGACTGCTTCTTCCGCGACATCTTCGTCGCGTCCATCCTGTCTTCCATGTCTCCTGTGTTAAGCCCTTTCTTCGCACCCCTGTTCGTCTCGTCTTCCCTCCCCCCTCCCGTCCTTGTCGAGCGCACCTATTTACAAGGTACATAAGATTATGGACATGCGTTCTCGGGGACGGGGTCAAATAATACCTAGTGGATTGGGAGGGTTACGGTCCTGAGGAGAGGAGTTGGGTTCCGTCTCGGGACGTGCTGGACCGTTCGCTCATCGATGATTTCCTCCGTTGCCGCCAGGATTCCTCCTCGAGTGCGCCAGGAGGCGCTCGGTGAGTGGGGGTACTGTCATGTTTGTCATTTATTGTCATGTCTTGTCCCTGTGCTCCCCATGCTATTCGTTTCCCTCTGCTGGTCTTGTTTGGTTCTATCCCTCTCTCTCCCCCTCCCTCTCTCACTCTCTCGCTCTCTCTTCTCTCTGTCGTTCCGTTCCTGCTCCCAGCTGTTCCTATTCCCCTAATCATCATTTAGTCTTCCCACACCTGTTCCCGATCCTTTCCCTGATTAGAGTCCCTATTTATTCCTTTGTGATCCGTTCCTGTTCCGTCGGTTCCTTGTATTGTATTCACCATGCTGTGATTGCGTTTCGCCCTGTCCTGTCGTGTTTTTGCCGTGATTGTGTATCACCCTGTCCTGTCGTGTTTTGTGCCTTCATCAGATGCTGCGTGTGAGCAGGTGTCTCAGTCGACTACGGCCTGCGCCTACCCGAAGCGACCTGCAGTCTGTGGCCGCTTCTCCAGTTGTTTTCCCCTCTACAAATCTAGAGGATTTCTGTTATTCCGTTTTGGACTTTAATAAACTCTGTTTCTGTTAAGTCGCGTTTGGGTCCTCTTTCACCTGCATGACAACTGCCCCCTAGTCACAAAAGGTTTTGGTCAATGTCCTGCTGGAAGGTGAACCTATGTCCCAGTCTCAAATCTCTGAAAACTGAAACCGGTTTCCCTCAAGAATTGTCCTGTATTTTGCACCATCCATCAGTCCTTCAATTCTGACCAGTTTCCCAGTCCCTGTCGATGAAAAACCTCCCCACGGCATGATGCTGTCACCACCATGCTTCCCTGTGGGGATGGTATTCTCGAGGTGATGAGAGGTGTTGGGTTTGCGGCAGACATAGCATTTTCCTTGATGCCCAAAAAGTTCCATTTTAGTCTCATCCGACCAGAGTACCTTCTTCCATATGTTTGGGGAGTCTCCCACATGCCTTTTGGCGAACACCACATTTTTTTCTTTAATTTAAGCAATGGCTTTTTTTCTGGCCACTTTTCAGTAAAGCCCAGCTCTTTGGAGTGTACAGCTTAAAATGGTCCTATGGACAGATACTCCAATCTCCGCTGTGGAGCTTTTGCAGCTCCTTCAGGATTATCTTTGATCTCTTTGCTGCCTCTCTGATTAATGTCCTCCTTGCCTGGTCTGTGAGTTTTGGTGGGCGGCCCTATCTTGGCAGGTTTGTTGTGGTGCCATATTTTTTAACATTTTTAAATAATGGATTTAATGGTGCTCCTTGGGATGTTCAAAGTTTTAGATATTTTCTATAACCCAACCCTGATCTGTGCTTCTCCACAACTTTGACCCTGACAAAAGTTGTCCTTGGTCTTCGTGGTGCAGACTCTCGGGCCTTTGAGAACAGGTGCATATATACTGAGATCATGTGACAGATCATGTGACAGATTGCACACAGGTGGACTTTATTTAACTAATTATGTGACGTCGGAAGGTAATTGGTTGCACCAGATCTTATTTAGGGGCTTCAGCAAAAAAGTAGTTTTTTTTGTGTATGTCCATTATATGAAATACAAATAAAAATCTATTTAAATTACAGGTTGTAATGCAACAAAATAGGAAAAACGCCAAGGGCGATGAATACTTTTGCAAGGGACTGTATCGCGGTGCTTGTCAGGATAGCACTTTGCTTGTAGCCTCGGAGGGTGTAATTAGCCTCTACAACCTCTATAATTTTCACTCCCTCAGCTTTGGGACACTTGTGCATATGGTGGAGATGCGAGTGAATGTGCAATTTGCATACCGCACCAACAGATCCACAGATGATGCAATCTCTATTGCATTCCACACTGCCCTTTCATACCTGGACAAAAGGAACACCTATGTGAGAATGCTATTCATTGACTACAGTTCAGCGTTCAACACCATAGTGCCCTCAAAGCTCATCACTAAGCTGAGGACCCTGGGACTAAACACCTCCCTCTGCAACTGGATCCAGCAGGACTTCCTGACAGGCTGCCCCAGGTGGTAAGGGTAGGTAACAACACATCCTCCACGCTGATCCTCAACACGGGGGCCCCTCAGGGGTGCGTGGTCAGTTCCCTCCTGTACTCCCTGTTCACTCATAACTGCACGCCCAGGCACGACTCCAACACCATCATTAAGTTTGCTGATGACACAAGAGTGGTAGGCCTGATTACCGACAACAATGAGAAAATCTATGGGGATGTCAGAGACCTGACCGTGTGGTGCCAGGCAACAACCTCTCCCTCAACGTGATCAAGACAAAGGAGATGATTGTGGACTGCAGGAAAAGGAGGACCGAGCACACCCACATTCTCATTGACGAGGCTGTAGTGGAGCAGGTTGAGAGATTCAAGTTTCTTGGCGTCCACATCACCAACAAACTAACATGGTCCAAGCACACCAAAACCGTCTTGAAGAGGGCACGACAAAACCTATTCCCCTTTAGGAGACTTAAAAGATTTGGCATGGGTCCTCAGATCCTCAAAAGGTTTTACAGCTGCACCATTGAGAGCATTCTAACGGGTAGTATCACTGCCTGGTATGGCAACTGCTCGGCCTCTAACCGCAAGGCACTACAGAGGATAGTGCTTATGGCCCAGTACATCACTGAGTTCAAGCTTCCTGCCATCCAGGACCTCTATACCAGGCGGTGCCAGAGGAAGACCCTAAAAATGGTCAAATACTCCAGCCACCCTAGTCATAGACTGTTCTCTCTGCTACCGCACGGCAAGCGGTACCGGAGCGCCAAGTCTAGGTCCAAGAGGCAGCTTCTACCCCCAAGCCATGAGATTCAAATGACTACGAAGAACAATGTCATTGCCCCCCCCACTCTCTTTTATGCTGCTGCTACTCTTTGTTATTATCTGTGCATAGTCACTTTAGTAACTCCACCTACATGTACAGTTGAAGTCGGAAGTTTACACACACTTGGGTTGGAGTCATTGAAACACGTTTTTCAAACACAGGGGAGAGGAGAAAGAAAAGGAAGCGACAGGGAGGAGAGAGAATAGAGAGAGAGGAGGAAGAGAAGGAGAGGAGAAAAAAGGAGAATATGTATGGAGAGGAGAGAGAGAAGGGAGAGGGAGAGAATGGCCCATGACGATTCACTGAGCACCAGCAGCCAAGGGGACAGGAAGCTCTGAGAGGGCCTATTCACAGCAGGCAGCTGGTAGCACATTATACTCAGTTGTGTAAAGTACTCAAGTAAAAATACTTTCAAGTACAGCTTACAGTTGAAGTCGGAAGTTTACATACACTTAGGTTGGAGTCATTAAAACTCGTTTTTCAACCACTCCACACATTTCTTGATAAAAAAAACGATAGTTTGGCAAGTCGGTTAGGACATCTACTTTGTGCATGAAACAATTCATTTTTCCAACAATTGTTTACAGACAGATTATTTCACTTATTATTCACTGCATTACAATTCCGGTGGGTCTGAAGTTTACATACGCTAAGTTGACTGCCTTTAAATAGCTTGGAAACTTCCAGAAAATGATGTCATGGCTTTAGAAGCTTCTGACAGACTAATTGACGTCATTTGAGTCAATTGGAGGTGTACCTGTGGATGTATTTCAAGGCCTACCTTCAAACTCAGTGCCTCTTTGCTTGACATCATGGGAAAATCAAACGAAATCAGCCAAGACCTCAGAAAAAAATTGTGGACCTCCACAAGTCTGGTTCATCCTTGGGAGCAATTTCCAAATGCCTGAAGATACCACGTTCATCTGTACAAACAATAGTGCGCAATTATAAACACCATGAGACCACACAGCAATCATACCGCTCGGGAAGGAGACACGTTCTGTCTCCTAGAGATGAACGTGCGAAAAGTGAAAATCAATCCCAGAACAACAGCAGAGGACCCTGTGAAGATACTGAGGAAACAGGTACACAAGTATCTATATCCACTGTAAAACAAGTCCTATTTCGACATTAACTTGAAAGGCCGCTCAGCAAGGAAGAATCCACTGCTCCAAAACCGACATATAAAAGCCAGACTACGATTTGCAACTGCAAATGGGGACAAATGTCGTACTTTTTGGAGAAATGTCCTCTGGTCTGATGAAGCAAAATATATTTTTTTGGGCCATAACGACCATAGTTATGTTTGGAGGAAAAAGGGGACGCTTGCAAGCCAAAGAACACCATCTCAACTGTGAATCCCGGGGGTGGCAGCATCATGTTGTGGGGGGCTTTGCTGCAGGAGGGACTGGTGCACTTCACAAAATAGATGGCATCATGAGGGAGGAAAATGATGTGGATATATTGAAGCAACATCTCAAGACATCAGTCAGGAAGTTAAGCTTGGTCGCAAATGGGTCTTCCAAATGGACAATGGCCCCAAGCATACTTCCAAAGTTGTGGCAAAATGGCTTAAGGACAACAAAGTCAAGGTTTTGGAGTGGCCATCACAAAGCCCTGACCTCTTTCCGATAGAAAATGTGTGGGCAGAACTAAAAAAGCATGTGCGAGCAAGAAGGCCTACAAACCTGAATCAGTTACATCAGCTCTGTCAGAAGGAATGGGCTAAAATTCCCCCAACTTATTGTGGTAAGCTTGTGGAAGGCTAGCCCAAACGTTTGACCCAAGTTAAACATTTTAAAGGCAATGCTACCAAATACTAATTGAGTGTATGTAAACTTCTGACCCACTGGGAATGTGATGAAAGAAATATAAGATTAAATAAATCATTCTCTCTGCTATTATTCTGACATTTCACATTCTTAAAATAAAGTGATGATCCTATCTGACCGAAGACAGGGCATTTTTACTAGGATTAAATGTCAGGAATTGTGAAAAACTGAGTTTAAATGTATTTGGCTAAGGTGTATGTAAACTTTCGACAACTGTACCTATCACCTCAAATACCCCGTCACCCGGTGCCCCCGCACATTGACTCTGTTCCGGTTCCCCCTGTATATAGCCCCTCTATTGTTATTTACTGTTATTTATTTATTTGTTATTCTTATCTCTTACTTTTTTAAGGTAAACATTTCACCTGTTGTATTCGAAGCATTTGACAAATACATTTTGATTTGATGGGGCGAGGGGAAGGGTAAGGGAGTGATTTTGGATGAACTTCTCTCTCTCCAAGTGGCCTGCTCTTTCTCACTCTTTCTATGTGGCTCTCCCTCTCTCCCTCCCTTCTTCCCTCCTCCATCTCCCTCCCTCCCTCTCGCTCTCCCTCTCTCTCTCTCCCTTGCTCTTTGGCTTTCACTCTCTCCCTCCTTCTGAGAGTGTACACTCTCCCTAGCCTTCTCCCCTGCCCGTAAGGATGACCTGCTCTCTCTCACTCTCTTTGCTCTCTTTCTTCCTCTGAGTGGCCCTCTCCCTCTCGCTCCCTCTCCTACTCTCTTGCAGTGTTTATTTAAGAACTTTCACGGTCACTGCACTCTCCTCTCACAGGGCGGAACTGTACTCTCTCTGTCTAACTCCCTCTCTCCTTCACTCCCCCCCCTTTATCCTAAACACACTGTCTCTCAAGCTATCCATTCCTCATGTTACATTCTCACTCCTTCCCTTTTCTCCTTCTCCCCACGCTCCTTTGAAAATTCTAAAATTCACAGTTGCTTCAAAGACTTCGCAGGCCTCCTATCCTTCTCGTCAGAGCCTTTTTAGATCTGAGGAAAGAGAAAACTGTACCAAATATAACTCACTCTCAAGATTGCGTCCCAAATGGTCCACTATTCCCTATATAGTGCACTACTTTTGACCATGGCCCATAGGAAATAGGGTGCCATTTGGGAAGCAACAAAGATAATGCCACTTAGAGTCTCAGAGACACAATTGTTAAATGAAAGGAGGACCTTCCTAGGAAGAATGCAATTATCAAAAAGATGATGCCTTGAAAGCTATATCACATTATGGTCTATTTAAAAGCCTTGAGAGGGCCATGATATTACTAATTGAAAAAGTGACAGTGGACAGTAATCTGGTTCATCCTAAGCATAATATCCACTATGTTAACGATATGTGTTCTGGGACTTGTTTTACCATACATATTGAACCAATAATTTAAAATGAAAATCTGATCTATCATGACTGACATCATGCATGACAAATTATCATGCATTTCTTTTCTCACCTCCGCATAAGATGTTTATTAAACAATACAGATGGATTCATTGATTAAAATAGGATTTTCATTGCTCAGTCAGTTTTAAAACATGTGGAAAGTCCATGGAGAATATGGTATGAGTGATATCGCCTGAAGGCTACAGGATGTTACGTGCTGTACTACATTGTTTTACTACATTCATTCACTGTTCAATACATTACATCCAACCTTTTTCACCTATGTTAGCCTTGACACATTCTGAGTGGTTCCTGTATGTCTAACATACTGTACCATAGCTTCCAGTTACATATATTGTTGACGTATGTCATCTCAATATCCGTTTTACACTACAACTTCCAATATCAGTCTTGCTACAATACCATTGACAGTTACAGCACTACAGAAATGTTTCAGAATTTGCCACATTCTTTTGCTACGTACTCTCTTGCTACATTTCTTTAGCACTACTCTACCTCCTTTGAGTCTCCGAATCTGTGTTCTGGAATGACAGTAATGTATTCTAGCCCTCCCAATGGTCTTGATGGCTCCTCTCATCTCTCTTTTACCTTAGGGACCAGCTTGTTGTTGTGGGAGTTGAGAACTGTGTGCCAAATGGCACCCTATTCCCTATAAAGTACACTACTTTTGACCAGTCAAAAGAAATGCACTATATAGGGAATAGGGTGTGCCATTTAGGACACAGCCAAGGTCTGTTGACTGCTCTTTATTTTTTAATGTGTTTTCTCACCTGTTGGTCCCATCTTCCTCACTTTATTATGGGTGTATATTCTCCTAAACCCAATGAACAGTATCGGAGAGAGTTATGTAAAGAATAGAGTCTCATTGAATAATCTGAGTCTGGGAGAGACATAAAACCAGATATTTTTCTCTCCTTATGTTTTCTGCTTCTCTCTCTGGCTGCCCTCCTGCGGTCTGCTGTGCCTCTGTGTTTGTCTTCTAAATTGAATTAATACATGTAAGACACACTCACACATTCCGAGAGAGAGACTGTTGAATAATTCACTTTTCCAAACTTTTCTTGGCTCCAAAAACTGTTGGGCTGAAACTGCACGAGGCTTTCGGTATCCAGGGGACATGTCGATTGTCTTCAAACTATGTAATTCTTCCACAACGAACACTGTCTATGGCTAAACTCAGGAGTGCATCTTTCTCATCCCTTCATTCTCTCTGTCCAAGAGGAGAGAGAGAATGAAGGGATGAGAAATAGAAAGATGCACTCATTAGTTTACCTGCACGGATGGTTTCAGAGGCTCCTCAGAGTCTTAATTATGCAGGCAAATACTGTAGGAAAATGTGAAATTAAAGTGGACAGTTATTCTGTGGCCGTACGACAATATTTATTGGGGTTGCACCTGATTTTTGGGACTCAGGTGACTCTTTCTGCCACACAATCTTTTCTTTCTGTCCCAGGCATCTATCACAGAGCTCACTCACATTACTAAATCCCATAATGTCTGCTACAATGTAATCACTACTAATGTGTGTAGCAGTAATGCGATTATACAGAGTTGTCACCTTACTTGATATCACGATACCAAAACAATATCAAAATGATACCATGCTAAAAATAAGAAGGCATATGAATGGGATCCAGACAGATAAACTCAGCTACTGCTCTGTTCAATTGTAGGGTGTCTTTTGAGTTCAATAACATTACATTTGAAACCTTTTACATGTGTATGCATTAAGTGACAGCCATGTGCATGCCACGCTGGTATAAATCATTTTGGAGACAGGTTCAGGAATACACAATAGGGGTTTTTAATACACCCAAAACAAGCACGTATACAAAAACACGGGGCTGTACCCAAACCTTGTTGAATGCCACGATAACCGTAATACACAATATATATATAGTATACAGCATAACAGCTGCACCAACACAGAGGTACTCACACCACCAACGAACATGGGAACAGTAACTGACAGAGGGAACAGAGGGCACATATATAGCATACTAATCAGGGGAAATGGGAACCAGGTGTGTGTAATCAGACAAGACAGGCTGGGGTTGATAATAATGAATCCCGTTCAGTGAAGCCTAGAAAGCCGGTGACGTAGACCTCCGGAACTGGTAAGCAGAATGAGCAGCAGTACCTGGGGATCCGTGACAGTGCATGCATTAATACATGAATTATACAATAATACAATCAATTTGACTTTGTTTTTACCCATTTAACTACGTCATAATAATTTATTTGAATGGTACATCTCTATTGATAAACTAGGGAAATTAAGATGTAGCCTAGACATATTCACAATACAGGTGAATGCAGTCTATAGGAGTGTGCATGCATTAAATTATTGAGTTTGTTGGCTGATTTCATGCGGCTACAGTTGACAAAGAATCTGTTTCCCTTGCATGTGGGACTTGTTTTATTGTACTGATCAACAACATTTTCATAGACGTAGCTTATTTTATAAAAGCGTGCCTTGTCTCTTTAAACATTAAAAGAGAGATCACCTGTAGGAGGCCTATCCACACCACAATCAGTTCTCTGAGGCAATAGATAATCTTTGTGAAAGACATGATAAAGACTTAAGTGAATGAATAAAGTTTTGTTAGCAATCATCTTTGAAATTATGTTATAGCTTTAGCTGTAAAATAGCAAGGAACTTAGCCTTTAAAGCTGGAAGTGACCGGTAGCTTCTTGCATTGTAAAGTGTTCTAGCCTGTATGGACATTGTTTTCCAAACAGTCATTAACAGTTTCAACATTTGTATATGCTGTGATGCATTATTAAAGAGTGTTAACTTCTGTGCATCAGTGGGGAGCTAACATGATGCAGCCCAGACTCCCAGTGCAGGCTAAGTTTCAGTATACTGTGCAACACTAGTGAGAACATACCATATAGAATTACTGTTGAGTAACTCAGCTTGGATACCAAACACATAACTCCTCCGAATGTCGACATATTTGTTTTTGATTTATATCTGATGCCCCCATCATTTTTGTTGACTAGATGTAGGCCTAGTTTATGTTCGGTTTAAGAATAGAGCAAGTCCTACTGAGCTCTTCCCTATAGTAATACCATATACAGAACCCTTCAGAACATCTACATATTATTGCATTTTTTTTAGGCTTCCGATTCTTAAACACAGTATTGCGGCCCGACCAAACACTTATGTGCTGGGTTAATCTGTCCCAGCGCTGTTCTAACATAGACTTTGGCCGATCCACTCCCCATGCTCGTCATTATCAGGGGCCTAATCCTGATAAAGACACTCCTCACACGGTGCACCATGATCCGGCGTGAGAAGCAGGAGTTGTGCTTTGCTTACCCACAGAAAGCCCTGAGCAAACACAGCAGCTGGAGAGGGTGACACTGATAGGGGCCGCGAGGCTACAGTCTGAGAGAGAGGAAGGAACAGAGGAGAGGAGAAAGAAGAGGAGACAGAGAGGAGAGAGAGAGAGTCAGAGAGAGAGAGCGAGAGAGAGAGAGAGAGAGAGAGAGAGAGAGAGAGAGAGAGAGAGAGAGAGAGAGAGAGAGAGAGAGGAAGAGAAGGAGAAGAGAAAGAAGAGGGAAATTAAGGAGAATATGTATGGAGAGGAGAGAGAGAAGGGAGAGGGAGAGAATGGCCCATGACGATTCACTGAGCACCAGCAGCCAAGTGGACAGGAAGCTCTGAGACAGCCTATTCACAGCAGGCAGCTGGTAGCACATTATACTCAGTTGTGTAAAGTATTTCACTTATAATTCACTGTATCACAATTCCAGTGGGTTAGAAGTTTACATACACTAAGTTGACTGTGCATTTAAACAACTTGGAAAATTCCAGAAAATAATGTCATGGCTTTAGAAGCTTCTGATAGGCTAATTGATGTCATTTGAGTCAATTGGAGGTGTACCTGTGGATGTATTTCAAGGCCTACCTTCAAACTCACTGCGTCTTTGTCACGCCCTGACCATAGAGATCCTTGTTATTCTCTATGTTTGGTTAGGTCAGGGTGTGATTTTGGTGGGCATTCTATGTTCTCTATTTCTTTGTGTTTGGCCGAGTGTGGTTTCCAATCAGAGGCAGCTGTCTTTCATTGTCTCTGATTGGGGATCATACTTAGGCAGCCCTTTTTCCCTCCTTCAGTGTGGGATCTTGTCTTTGTTTGAGTGCATGTAGTTTGCACGATGAAGCGGTTCGGTTGTTGTATTGTTTTTCTTGGTGGAACATTTAAATAAAACAATGTACACCTACCACGCTGTACCTTGGTATCCTTCCGATGACAAACGTTAGTCTTTGCTTGATATCATGGGAAAATCTAAAGAAATCAGCCAAGACCTCAGAAAAAAATTGTAGTCTGGTTCGTCATTGGGAGAAATTTCCAAACTCCTGAATGTACCACGTTAATCTGTACAAACAATAGTACGCAACTATAAACACCATGGGCCCATGCAGCTATCATACCGCTCAGGAAGGAGATGCGTTCTGTCTCCTAGTGATGAATGTACTTTAGTGCAAAATTGCAAATCAATCCCAGAACAACAGCAGAGGACCTTGTGAAGATGCTGGAGGAAACAGGTACAAAAGTATCTATATCCACAGTAAAACGAGTCCTATATCGACATAACCTGGAAGGCCGCTCAGCGAGGAAGAAGCCACTTTTCAAAACCACCATAAAAAAGCCAGTCTATGGTTTGCGACTGTACATGGGGACAAAGATCATACTTTTTGGAGAAATGTCCTCTGATCTGATGAAACAAAAATATAACTGTTTGGCCATAATGACCATCGTTATGTTTGGATGGAAAAGGGTGAGGCTTGCAAGCCGAAGAACACCATCCCAACCGTGAAGCACAGGGGTGGCAGAACCATGTTGTGGGGGTGGAGGGACTGGAGCATTTCACAAAATAGATGGTATCATTAGGAAGGAAAATTATGTGCATATATTGAAGCAACTGCTCAAGGCATCAGTCAGGAAGTTAAGCTTGGTCGCAAATGGGTCTTCCAAATGGACAATGACCCCAAGCATACTTCCAAAGTTGTGGCAAGATAGCTAAAGGACAACAAATTCAAGGTATTGGAGTAGCCATTACAAAGTACTGACCTCTTTTCTATAGAACATTTCTGGGCAGAACTGAAAAAATGTGCTTGCAAGGAGGTCAACAAACCTGACTCAGTTACACCAGCTCTGCCAGGAAGAATGGGCCAAAATATACCCAATTTATTGTGGGAAGCTTGTGGAAGGCTACCCCAAACGTTTGACCCAAGCTAAACAGTTTAAAGGCAATACTACTAAATACTAATTGAGTGTATGTAAACTTCTAACCCACTGGGAATGTGATGAAAGAAATTAAAGCTGAAATTAATCAATCTCTCAACCATTATTCTGAAATTTCACATTCTTAAAATAAAGTGGTGATCCTAACAGACCTAAGACAGGGAATTTTTACTGGGATTAAATGTCAGGAATTGTGAAAATTTTAGTTTAAATGAATTTGGCTGAGGTGTATGTAAACTTCGGATTTCAACTGAAAGTAGTTTGTTTCGGGTATCTGAAATCTACTTTACTATTTTAATTTTTTGACATTTACTTTTACCTCACCACATTTCTAAAGAAGATAAAGTACTTTTTTCCCTGACACCCAAAAGTACTCGTTACATTTTAAATGCTTAGCAGGACAGGATAATAGTCTAATTTACACACTTATGAAGATAACATTCTTGGTCAGCCCAACTACCTGATCTGGCGAATTCAATATACACAAATGCTTTGTTTGTAAATTATGTCCGAGTTTTGGAGAACGTGCCCCTGGCTATCTAAATTTAAAACTTCAAGATTGTGCCGTCTGGTTTGCTTAATATAAGGAATTTTAAATTATTTATTCTTTTACTTTTGATACTTTAAGTACATTTGATCAATTACATTTACTTTTTTTTTAACCAAATAATTTTACTCAGGTAGTAGTTTACTGGGTGACTTTCACTTTTACTTGAGTCATTTTTTTTAACCATATGGACATTTAAAGGCTTTTAAATTTGCAAATAGGAGACACTTATAATCATGGTGTCAATTGAAAGGGAACACTGGGGATTATGGTGGAATGACAGTTCAAGTGCTTATTAGTGACATTTTTTTGTTTTTGTACCGATATATGGGTGCTCTTTGGTAGGAGATACTGGAATACTAAGAGGTTAATATGATAGATAACAAAACAGATTATTTTTTTATTAATTTGCATATTTTATAGCCAATATCTAATCTCTGTTGTTTTTATGAATATTCTTTGCAGATTACATTACTGTCATCATTGTTATTGACAGTTTGCTGGGGAGAACTAGACAAGGAAAGGTCAAACCCCTTCCAGGTCATTTCCTTGAAGTTTGACAGCGAGTTACAGAGGGGGGAAGAAAGCACCTTTAGATAATTCAGAGTGAACAGGAAACGAGAAACAACAGCATGTAATGTTTACAAGATGTATTAATTAGGAAAAGAAAATCTAAAGCAGGCGGCATACTAAGAAGTGAAATCAGATCTTTACGCTTATTGCAGCCTCACAGAATTCCATTCCTTGAATGACATCTACACACACGCACGCACACACACACACACACACACACACACACACACACACACACACACACACACTAATATACAAATAAGCCAACACATACAATTTCACACAAACATAAAAAAGCAAAAAACAATACTATTAGCATAAATGTGCAATGATCGCATTGACAGGGTAACCATAATTAGATTTTCCCCTTTGATAGGAATGATGATAAATAATCCTACACCTCATTCGGTCGCCTTTCGTTCCAGTACACTGCTGCCTGTGACTGGAACGAATTGCAAAAATCGCTGAAGTTGGAGACTTTTATCTCCCTCACCAACTTCAAACATCAGCTAGCTGAGCAGCTAACCGATCGCTGCAGCTGTACATAATCTATTGGTAAATAGCACACCCATTTTCACCTACCTCATCCCCACAGTTTTTATTTATTTACTTTTATGCTCTTTTGCACACCAATATCTCTACCTGTACATGATCATTTATCACTCCAGTGTTAATCTGCAATATTGTAATTATTCGCCTACCTCCTCATGCCTTTTGCACACATTGTATATAGACTCCCCTTTTTTTTTTTTCTTTTTTTTTTTTTCTCTGTGTTATTGACTTGTTAATTGTTTACTCCATGTGTAACTCTGTGTTGTCTGTTCACACTGCTATGCTTTATCTTGGCCAGGTCGCAGTTGCAAATGAGAACTGTTCTCAACTAGCCTACCTGGTTAAATAAAGGTGAAATAAAATAAATAAAATACAAATCCCTGTGAAATCCTGTTGTCAAAATGAACTGAAAATGCTAAGCTTGATCCATGTGTAAACAAAATACGCTCATATCTATGTTTTACAACACACTAACACTCTGCCTGCCTTTGACCTGTAGTTTTCCCTCCCCCTGTTTGTGTAATAAACTTTTGTTACTTCGAAACTGTCTGCATCAGGGTCTTCAAAATATTAGTAATGGCATAATATATACTGTAGGTCCAGTATTCAGTCTTTAAGGACTGTCCTTATAAACTGACCAGACCACTCGCACGTGTGCGGCATTGGGCGCATGTTGATTTTGTCCACTCACACCAGAAACGATCAGGACACGCAGTTTGAAATATCAAAACGAATCAACTTAATTGATTTGGGGACAGGTCGAAAATAATTAAACATTTATGGTAATTTAGCTAGATAGCTTGCTGTTGCTAGCTAATTTGTCCTGGGATACAAACATTGGGTTGGTATTTTACCTGAAATGCACAAGGTCCTTTACTCTGACAATGAATCCACAGATAAAAGCGAGTGTGGGCCTCAGTTCATCTTTCAATCACCCATGTGGGTATTTGCGCCTAAAAACCAATGAGGAGATGGTAGAAGCGGGACTTACAGTGTGTCAAGCATCACAAATAGAACCAAGTTATATTTTAGCGCCTGGCTACGCAGACGCTATTTGACAGTGTGAGAAGTGCGTGTGCAATGATTGAATAATGTATGCGTACATTTATTTTGCACCGCTAGCGTTCGCACTGCAAGGCGGTGTGGTCAGCATGTCAGTCTTTAAATGGAGGAAAAACAGATTTGTCTTTAGGAACAGCAGTCTTTCAAAGTAAAAGTGACCCTAATCCTGTGACCCTAATTCAATTGATATTGTTTATCATGGATTATACGGAATTTAATCAGTAAAGAAGGCTGTCCTCAGTAAAATTCCACTCCATTTAGACTTGATTACTCATCACACCAAGGCTCTATGGGATTGAAATGGGCATCAAGTAGAATCCAATATTCTACCTTGGAGGACAACCTGCACCATTCCCTTCTTCTCTTCCTATCTGCTCCAGGAGGATTAGAGAGGAGGATATTTTTGGAGGAGAGAGAAAGGTGGCTACTGCCAAGCTCCTCTTTTCCCTTCGGACCTGCGTGTTGAGAATAACCGTCAGAAGTGGCAAGAGCCCCGTAGTTGTGGACAATACGGGCGCTTTTTACAACAGCCTCGGATCAAAGGAGGGAAGCCAAGAGCCACGAGGCGCCCACGGGGAGAGCTGGGATTAGCGGGATTAGCCCAAACGCTCCAGTGATAGGACTCTATCCTCCTGGACAGATAGGCAAACACTGGCAGCCCTGGAAGTCTGTAAGGGCACTGTCTCTGTAATACAGCGTTTAGGACTAGGACTGACTCCCAAATTACACTCTAATACCTATTTAGGGCACTACTTTTGACCAGGACCCATTGGGCTCTGGTCAAAAGTAGTGCACTATGTAGGGAATAAGGTGCCATTTAGGATGCACCCTATGGCTCAAAGAGGGGACTGAGACTGAAGCACCTTCTAGCGGCCTGGATTCTTCCTTCTTTTGTTTATCACATGCAAAATGGATGGTCTTTGCTTTACATTCTCCATATTTTGGGCCCAACATGCTCTCCTCCCTGAGTGATTTTCTTTCTCTGCACCTAAACTTCGAGCTTTGTCTCACCGATAAAGTATCCTGAATTTGCATAGCGTAATCTGATTCTCAAACAATGCCCCAGATAATGGAGAGAAGACGACATTGTTTTTCTCTCTATTATTATATTCTCCAATCAAAGATAAATAATACAGCAGGCTGCCCAATAATAAACCAAAAAATAATAATATAGCTACCATCCATAAATACACTGTGTACAAAACAGTGTACAAAACATTAGGAACATCTGCTCTTTCCTTGACACAGACTGACCTGGTGAATCCAGGTGAAAGCTATGATCCCTTATTGATCCACTTCAATCAGTGTAGAGGAAGGGGGGAGACAGGTTAAAGAAGAAAGTTTAATTGTTGAGACAATTGAGATATGGATTGTGTATGTGTACCACTCAATGGGCAAGACAAAATATTGAAGTTCCATTGAACGGGGTATGGTAGTAGATGCCAGGCGCACCGGTTTGAGTATCAAGAATGGTCCAGCCAACTTGAGTCAACATGGGCCACAATCCCTGTGGAACGCTTTTGACACCTTGTAGAGTCTATACCCGACAAATTGAGGCTGTTCTGAGGGAAAAAGGGGGTGCAACTCAATATTAGGAAGGTGTTCCTAATGTTTTGTACACTCAGAGTACTTGTTTTTTGGATCACATTAGTTTAAGGTACCAAGGAATGAACAAAATGCACTTGCATATGGATAATTATTCTATATTTCTCTTCTTGCACATACTTACATTACGGTTCAAATCAAATCAAATTTATTTGTCACATACACATGGTTAGCAGATGTTAATGCGAGTGTAGCGAAATGCTTGTGCTTCTAGTTCCGACAATGCAGTGATAACCAACAAGTAATCTAACTAACAATTCCAAAACTACTGTCTTATACACAGTGTAAGGGGATAAGGAACATGTACATAAGGATATATGAATGAGTGATGGTACAGAGCAGCATACAGTAGATGGTATCGAGTACAGTATATACATATGAGATGAGTGTGTAGACAAAGTAAACAAAGTGGCATAGTTAAAGTGGCTAGTGATACATGTGTTACATAAGGATGCAGTCGATGATGTAGAGTACAGTATATACATATGCATATGAGATGAATAATGTAGGGTAAGTAACATTATATAAGGTAGCATTGTTTAAAGTGGCTAGTGATATATTTACATAATTTCCCATCAATTCCCATTATTAAAATGGCTGGAGTTGGGTCAGTGTCAATGACAGTGTGTTGGCAGCAGCCACTCAATGTTAGTGGTGGCTGTTTAACAGTCTGATGGCCTTGAGATAGAAGCTGTTTTTCAGTCTCTCGGTCCCAGCTTTGATGCACCTGTACTGACCTCGCCTTCTGGATGATAGCGGGGTGAACAGGCAGTGGTTCGGTGGTTGATGTCCTTGATGATCTTTATGGCCTTCCTGTAACAACGGGTGGTGTAGGTGTCCTGGAGGGCAGGTAGTTTGCCCCCGGTGATGCGTTGTGCAGTCCTCACTACCCTCTGGAGAGCCTTACGGTTGAGGGCGGAGCAGTTGCCGTACCAGGCGGTGATACAGCCCGCCAGGATGCTCTCGATTGTGCATCTGTAGAAGTTTGTGAGTGCTTTTGGTGACAAGCCGAATTTCTTCAGCCTCCTGAGGTTGAATAGGCGCTGCTGCGCCTTCTTCACGACGCTGTCAGTGTGAGTGGACCAATTCAGTTTGTCTGTGATGTGTATGCCGAGGAACTTAAAACTAGCTACCCTCTCCACTACTGTTCCATCGATGTGGATAGGGGGTGTTCCCTCTGCTGTTTCCTGAAGTCCACAATCATCTCCTTAGTTTTGTTGACGTTGAGTGTGAGGTTATTTTCCTGACACCACACTCCGAGGGCCCTCACCTCCTCCCTGTAGGCCGTCTCGTCGTTGTTGGTAATCAAGCCTACCACTGTTGTGTCGTCCGCAAACTTGATGATTGAGTTGGAGGCGTGCGTGGCCACGCAGTCGTGGGTGAACAGGGAGTACAGGAGAGGGCTCAGAACGCACCCTTGTGGGGCCCCCGTGTTGAGGATCAGCGGGGAGGAGATGTTGTTGCCTACCCTCACCACCTGGGGGCGGCCCGTCAGGAAGTCCAGTACCCAGTTGCACAGGGCGGGGTCGAGACCCAGGGTCTCGAGCTTGATGACGAGTTTGGAGGGTACTATGGTGTTGAATGCCGAGCTGTAGTCGATGAACAGCATTCTCACATAGGTATTCCTCTTGTCCAGGTGGGTTAGGCAGTGTGCAGTGTGGTTGAGATTGCATCGTCTGTGGACCTATTTGGGCGGTAAGCAAATTGGAGTGGGTCTAGGGTGTCAGGTAGGGTGGAGGTGATATGGTCCTTGACTAGTCTCTCAAAGCACTTCATGATGACGGAATTGAGTGCTACGGGCGGTAGTCGTTTAGCTCAGTTACCTTAGCTTTCTTGGGAACAGGAACAATGGTGGCCCTCTTGAAGCATGTGGGAACAGCAGACTGGTATAGGGATTGATTGAATATGTCCGTAAACACACCGGCCAGCTGGTCTGCGCATGCTCTGAGGGCGCGGCTGGGGATGCCGTCTGGGCCTGCAGCCTTGCGAGGGTTAACACGTTTAAATGTCTTACTCACCTCGGCTGCAGTGAAGGAGAGACTGCATGTTTCCGTTGCAGGCCGTGTCAGTGGCACTGTATTGTCCTCAAAGCGGGCAAAAAGTTATTTAGTCTGCCTGGGAGCAAGACATCCTGGTCCGTGACTGGGCTGGATTTCATCTTGTAGTCCGTGATTGACTGTAGACCCTGCCACATGCCTCTTGTGTCTGAGCCATTGAATTGAGATTCCACTTTGTCTCTGTACTGACGCTTAGCTTGTTTAATAGCCTTACGGAGGGAATAGCTGCACTGTTTGTATTCAGTCATGTTGCCAGACACCTTGCCCTGATTAAAAGCAGTGGTTCGCGCTTTCAGTTTCACGCGAATGCTGCCATCAATCCACGGTTTCTGGTTAGGAAATGTTTTTATCGTTGCTATGGGAATGACATCTTCGACGCACGTTCTAATGAACTCGCACACCGAATCAGCGTATTCGTCAATATTCCCATCTGACGCAATACGAAACATGTCCCAGTCCACGTGATGGAAGCAGTCTTGGAGTGTAGAGTCAGCTTGGTCTGACCAGCGTTGGACAGACCTCAGCGTGGGAGCCTCTTGTTTTAATTTCTGCCTGTAGGCAGGGATCAGCAAAATGGAGTCGTGGTCAGCTTTCCCGAAAGGGGGGCGGGGCAGGGCCTTATATGCGTCGCGGAAGTTAGAGTAACAATGATCCAAGGTTTTACCACCCCTGGTTGCGCAATCGATATGCTGATAAAATTTAGGGAGTCTTCTTTTCAGATTGGCTTTGTTAAAATCCCCAGCTACAATGAATGCAGCCTCCGGATAAATGTTTTCCAGTTTGCAAAGAGTTAAATAAAGTTCGTTCAGAGCCATCGATGTGTCTGCTTGGGGGGGATATATACGGCTGTGATTATAATCGAAGAGAATTCTCTTGGAAGATAATGCGGTCTACATTTGATTGTGAGGAATTCTAAATCAGGTGAACAGAAGGATCTGAGTTCCTGTATGTTTCCTTCATCACACCATGTCCCGTTAGTCATGAGGCATACGCCCCGCCACTCTTCTTACCAGAGAGATGTTTGTTTCTGTCGGCGCGATGCGTGGAGAAACCCGTTGGCTGCACCGCCCTGGATAGCGTTTTCCCAGTAAGCCATGTCTCCGTAAAGCAAAGAACGTTGCAGTCTCTGATGTCCCTCTGGAATGCCACCCTTGCTCGGATTTCATCAACCTTGTTGTCGAGAGACTGGACATTGGCAAGAAGAATACTGGGAAGTGGTGCGCGATGTGCCCTTTTTCGGAGTCTGACCAGAACACCGCCGCGTTTCCCTCTTTTTCGGAGTCGTTTCCTTGGGTCGCTGCATGCGATCCATTCCGTTGTCCTGTTTGTAAGGCAGAACACAGGATCCGCGTCGCGGAAAACATATTCTTGGTCGTACTGATGGTGAGTTGACGCTGATCTTATATTCAGTAGTTCTTCTCGACTGTATGTAATGAAACCTAAGATGACCTGGGGTACTAATGTAAGAAATAACACGTAAAAAAACAAAAAACTGCATAGTTTCCTAGGAACGCGAAGCGAGGCGGCCATCTCAGTCGGCGCCGGAAGTGGTTGTTGGCATCTATGTTTTTCTATAATTTGTGCCACTGTTTAATCTATCTTGTGTGTATTGGTATGTGCAAAACACGCAAACTATACATCCGTAGGGTCCATGTGGAATACGCTTCCCACGTATGACAGCACAGAGCTGCGGATGGAATGGGTCACGCTCTTTTAGCTGGTGTCACATGACGTCCGTGTGGAGTTTATAAAGCAGTGAGATACCTCACCTGAGACCCTGTACCACCATCAATCACACAGACAACCATATGCTGAGGCTGTGTAATAGGGTGCCATTTGGGAAGTACCCTCTGACTAATACTACTGTAGTCACCACTGCATACAGGATAGGCTCTGGCAATGGGACCCAGCTGCACAGCGTTTTGCGATTAATTCTCAAGTCTTGTGTTGTGTTGGTTGTGTCTTAGGAGTCAACTGTGCACTGTTATTTATCGCTGCCTTTGTTAGTCCCTGTGAGGGATACCCTGGTCTCTGGTGACACTGTAAACTGGTGAGTCTGGGCCTCTCGTTGTTTACCGGTGTCTTATCGTGGATTCTTATCAAGGAAGAGAGTAGGAGAAGAGAGGAGGAGAGATATTAACAGGACATTCCCTCTCCAGCTTTCAGAGGGAGATGAGTGAATTGCTTGCATATGTAGATGTGTCTGTGTCTTAAGCCCAATCTCTTTCTTAGCAAAAATGGTGACGGTGGACTCTTTGGTGATGGAAATCATTGTTATACAGTATATTAAGTGACTAGTGATACATTTATTACATCCAATTATGAATTATTAAAGTGGCTAGAGATTGAGTCTGTATGTTGGCAGCAGCCACTCAATGTTAGTGATGGCTGTTTACCAGTCTGATGGCCTTGAGATAGAAGCTGTTTTTCAGTCTCTCGGTCCCAGCTTTGATGCACCTGTACTGACCTCGCCTTCTGGAGGATAGCGGGGTGAACAGGCAGTGGCTCGGGTGGTTGTTGTCCTTGATGATCTTTTTGGCCTTCCTGTGACATCGCGTGGTGTAGGTGTCCTGGAGGGCAGGTAGTTTGCCACCGGTGATGCGTTGTGCAGACCTCACTACCCTCTGGAGAGCTTTATGGTTGTGGGCGGAGTAGTTGCTGTACCAGGAGGTGATAAAACTTTGAGTGTTTTTTTTGGTGACAATACGAATTTCTTCTCCATTTCAGTTTGTCCGTGATGTGTACACCAAGGAACTTAAATCGATGTGGATAGGGGGATGCTCCCTCTGCTGTTTCCTGAAGTCCACGATCATCTCCTTTGTTTTGTTGACGTTGAGTGTGAGGTTTTTTTCCAGACACAACACTCTGAGGGCCTTCACCCTGTAGGCTGTCTCGTCGTTGTTGGTAATCAAGCCTAACACTGTAGTGTTGTCTGCAAACTTGATGATTGAGTTGGAGGCGTGCATGGCAACGCAGTCATGGGTGAACAGGGAGTACAGGAGAGGGCTGAGAACACACCCTTGTGGGGCCCCAGTGTTGAGGATCAGCGGGGTGGAGTGTGTTGTTACCTACCCTCACCACCTGGGGGCGGCCGGTCAGAAAGTCCAGGACCCAGTTGCACAGGGCGGGGTTGAGACCCAGGGTCTCGAGCTTAATGATGGGTTTGGAGGGTAATATGGTGTTGACTGCTGAGCTGTAATCGATGAACAGCATTCTTATATATGTATTCCTCTCATCCAGATTGGTTAGGGCAGTGTGCAGTGTGATTGCGATTGTGTCGTGTTTGAACCTATTGGGACGGTAAGCAAATTGGAGTGGGTCTAGGGTGTCAGGTAGGGTGAAGGTGATATGATCCTAGTCTTTCAAACACTTCATGATGACGGAAATGAGTGCTCAGTTACCTTAGCTTTCTTGGGAACATGAACAATGGTGGCCCTCTTGAAGCATGTGCGAACACCAGACTGGGATAGGGATTGATTGAATATGTCCGTAAACACACCAGCCAGCTGGTATGCCACATGCTCTGAGAACGCGGCTAGGGATGCTGCCTGGGCCGGCAGTCTTGCGAGAGTTAACACGTTTAAATGTTTTACTCACGGCTGAGGTGAAGGAGAGCAAAGAAGTTGTTTAGTTCGTCTTGGAGCAAGACATCGGTGTCCTCGATGGGGCTGGTTTTCTTTTTGAAGTCTGTGATTGACTGTAGACCCTGCCACATACATCTCGTGTCTGAGCCATTGAATTGCGACTCTATTTTGTCTCTATACTGACGCTTAGCTTGTTTGATTGCCTTGCGGAGGGATTTGGTTATGTTTCCGGCCGCCTTGCCATGATTAAAAGCAGTGGTTTGCGCTTTCAGTTTTGCGCGAATGCTGCCACCAATCCACAGTTTCTGGTTGGGTAAGGTTTTAATATTCTCCGTGCATACCACATCACCGATGCGCTTGCTAATAAACTCAAAGCAATCTTGAAGCGTGGAATAAGATTGGTCGGACCAGCGTTGAACAGACCTGAGCACGAGTATTTCCTGTTTCAGTTTCTGTCTATAGGGTGGGAGCAACAAAATGGAGTCGTGGTCAGATTGTTCGAAAGGAGGGAGAAGGATGGCTTTGTATGCGTCGAGGAAATTAGAGTAGCAATGGTCCAGAGTTTTATCAGCCCGGGTTGCGCATTCGATATGCTGATAAAATGTAGGGAGCCATGTTTTCAGATTAGCCTTGTTAAAATCCCCAGCTACAATAAATGCAGCCTCAGGATATGTGGTTTCCAGTTTACATAGAGTCCAATGAAGTTCTTTCAGGGCCGTCGAGGTGTCTGCTTGGGGGGGGGGTGTACACAACTGTGATTATAATCGAAGAGAATACTCTTGGTAGATAATACGGTCGGCATTTGATCGTCGTTGGCGTCATTTGGGGTCGTTGTTTTTGGTCTCCTACTGGGATCCAATCCATTGTCCTGGGTGGTGGTTCAAACAGAGGATCCGCCTGGGGAAAGTCGTATTCCTGGTCATAATGTATGTACGTTGATGTTGCTCTTATATCCAATAGTTCCTCCCGGCTGTATGTAACAAGACTTAAGATGTCCTGGGGTAACAGTGTAAGAAATATGTTAAAAAACAAAATACTGCATAGTTTTCTAAGACTGTGAAGCGAGGCGTCATCTCTGTCAGCGCCAAACACAATATACATTGGGTCAGATAACTCTTGGATAAATCTCACCGGAATCAACCCAAGCCCCAAGAAATACATTTGGGCCAGATAACTCTCAACATCAATTGGCCCGAGCCCCAAGTAACACATATGGGCCAGATAACTCTCACCGGAATCAGTCCGAGGCCCAAGTAATACATTTGGGCCAGATAACTCATACTGGAATCGGCCCGAGCTCAATCCCCGCATCCTAGCCATAAGTAATTCTGCCGAAGGTGGCCCAGACTCGGCCGAATCTGACTCTCAGCCGAGTGCCCTGACTCTCAGCTGGACCAGATCCACTGTGCTAGCTGGGTAAAGTAATAAGGTAATTTTTAATGAGTTATACCAGTTTTTAAAGGCTTTCATGTTTTAGAGTCCTATAGGGCTACAGTGGGCAACAGTCAACTACATAATTATAACCTAAACAGGTTAATTAAAGTTAAGAGTAAATGTTTTTAAGGTAGAAATATAAAGAATTTTAGGACGTGAATTGGATTGGAATTTAATATTTTTATGTATTTTTTTATGTTTCTGAAATAATATGTCAGGGATTTACAAGACAAATGATTAAACAGACTTTAAAGAAAACAAAATAAAACATTGAAATACAATGAAAAGACAGAAAGATGATTTGCACTTGAGAGAATGTTGACTAAAATAATTGAGAGAACCTTTTAAAGAGAGGCCACTTTCTTCTGTTTCATAATTTATCCAGTGTTACAGGAACAATTATCTGCTGCACCAGTGTTACGATCAACTAGGAGTGGTGGGTGGAATCAGGCGCAGAGAGCAGGGTTCAGTCTTTCTTTCACATTTATTCCCCAGCGCAACAAAAACAATCACGCCAACACACAGGGCGTATATAAGTTATCAGTCCTAACAGGACAAAATAGTCCGGAGAATAAATACATGAATAACTCACACCATCAAACCCAAAGTAACACAAACAAGCCCGCACAAATACCCAGCGGGCCTAGTGCCCTTAAATACCCTACAAACAAACCCTAATACAAAACAGGTGTACCCAATTACCCAAAACAAACGGAAAGGGAATCGATGGCAGCTAATAGGCCGGCGACGACGACCGCCAAGCACCGCCCGAACGGGAAGAGGCACCATCCTCGGCAAGGTTCGTGACAGTACCCCCCCTGACGCGCGGCTCCAGCAGCGCGCCGACCCCGGCCTCGAGGACGACCCGGAGGACGAGGCGCAGGGCGATCCGGGTGGAGGCGATGGAAATCCCTCAAGAGGGAAGGATCTAAAATGTCCCTCCCCGGTACCCAGCACCTCTCCTCCGGACCGTACCCCTCCCAGTCCACAAGGTACTGCAAGCCCCTCACCCGGCGTCTGGAGTCCAGAATAGCTCGTACTGTGTACGCCGGGGACCCCTCGATGTCCAGAGGGGGTGGAGGGACCTCCGGTACCTCACTGTCTTGTAGGGGACCAGCTACCACCAGCCTGAGGAGAGACACATGAAACGAGGGGTTAATACGATAATAAGAGGGAAGTTGCAATCTATAACACACCTCGTTTATCCTCCTCAGGACTTTAAATGGCCCTACACACTGCGGCCCCAGCTTCCGGCAGGGCAGGCGGAGGGGCAGGTTTCGGGTCGAGAGCCAGACCCTGTCCCCTGGTGCGAACACCGGGGCCTCGCTGCGGTGGCGGTCAGCGTCTCTCTTCTGCCGTTCACTTGCCTGCCTGAGAGAATCCTGGACTGCCCGCCAGGTCTCTCTAGAGCGCTGTACCCACTCCTCCACCGCAGGAGCCTCGGTCTGACTCTGATGCCACGGAGCCAGGACCGGCTGGTAGCCCAGTACGCATTCGAATGGCGACATATTCGTGGACGAATGCCGAAGAGAGTTCTGGGCTAATTCTGCCCACGGGACCTACCTCGCCCATTCTCCTGGCCGGTCCTGGCAATACGACCTCAGAAACCTGCCCACCTCCTGGTTTACTCTCTCCACCTGCCCATTACTTTCGGGGTGATAACCAGAGGTAAGGCTGACCGAGATCCCCAAACGCTCCATAAACGCCTTCCAAACCCGAGACGTGAACTGGGGACCCCGATCGGAGACGATATCCTCTGGAACCCCATTGTGCCGGAAGACGTGGGTAAATAGAGCCTCTGCAGTCTGTAGGGCCGTAGGGAGACCAGGCAATGGGAGGAGACGGCAGGACTTAGAGAACCGATCCACAACGACCAGAACGGTAGTGTTCCCCTGAGATGATGGGGATGTCAAGAATGCACCAATTTGTAAGTCGCTCTGGAAATCTGCTAAATGACTTAAATGTAAATGAAATGAGATGGGAGGGGCTGTAACTTCCCTCTAGGAAGGTGCCTAGGAGCCTTACTCTGAGCGCATACCGAACAGGAAGAGACATAGAGCCTTACATCCCTAGCTAAGGTGGGCCACCAGTATTTCCACTGTCCTATCAATCCCCGGATGACCCGCAGACGGTAGTGTGTGGGCCCACCGAATCAACTTATCACGGATACCAAGCGGTACGTAACTTCTACCAGTCGTACACTGTGTAGGCGCAGGTTCAACCCTCAACGCCCGCTCGATGTCCGCGTCCACCTCCCATACCACTGGGGCCACCAGCCGAGAGGCTGGAAGTAGGGAGTGGGTTCGATGGACCGGTCCTCGGTGTCATAGAGACGGGACAGCGCGTCGGCCTTAGTGTTGAGGGAACCTGGTCTGTAAGAGATCGTAAATCTGAAACGTGTAAAGAACATGGCCCACCTAGCCTGACGCGGATTCAGTCTCCTCGCTGCTCGAATATACTCCAGATTACGGTGGTCAGTCCAGATGAGAAAAGGGTGTTTAGCCCCCTCTAGCCAGTGTCTCCACACCTTCAGGGCTTTTACCATAGCTAGTAACTCCCGGTCCCCCACATCATAGTTCCGCTCCGCCGGACCCAGCTTCTTAGAAAAGAAAGCGCAGGGACGGAGCTTCGGTGGCGTGCCCGAGCGCTGAGACAGCACGGCTCCAACCCCAGCCTCGGACGCATCCACCTCCACTATGAATGCTAACGAAGGGTCCGGATGCGCCAACACGGGGGCCCCAGTGAACAGTGCCTTCAACTGGTTGAAGGCTCCATCAGCCTCTGCTGACCACCGCAAATGCACCGGCCCCCCCTTCAGCAGTGAGGTAATGGGCGCAGCTACTTGGCCAAAACCCCGGATAAACCTCCGGTAGTAATGGGAAAACCCTAAAAACCGCTGCACCTCCTTTACCGTGGTCGGAGTCGGCCAATTACGCACGGCGTTAATGCGGTCACACTCCATCATCATCCCAGAGATGGAAATGCGATAACCCAGGAAGGAAACGGCTGGTTTGGAGAACACACATTTCTCAGCCTTGACGTATAGGTCATGCTCCAGCAGTCGCCCAAGAACCCTGCGCACCAGGGAAACATGCGCGGCGCGTGTGGCAGAATAAATCAAGATGTCATCAATATAGACTACCACACCCTGCCCGTGCAAGTCCCTGAGAATCTCATCTACAAAGGATTGGAAGACGGCTGGAGCATTCATCAACCCATACGGCATGACGAGGTACTCATAGTGGCCTGATGTGGTACTAAACACTGTTTTCCACTCATCTCCTCCCCGAATACGCACCAGATTATACGCGCTCCTGAGGTCCAGTTTTGTGAAGAAACGCGCTCCGTGGAATGATTCCACCGCCGTAGCGATGAGAGGTAGTTGATAACTAAAACCCACTGTGATCGAATTGAGACCTCGATAATCAATGCACGGACGCAGACCTCCCTCCTTTTTCCTCACAAAAAAGAAACTCGAGGAGACGGGTGACATGGAGGGCCGAATGTACCCCTGTCTCAGAGCTTCCATGACATATGTCTCCATAGCCAGCGTCTCCTCCTGTGACAGTGGGTACACATGACTCCGGGGAAGTGCAGCGTTCTCCTGGAGGTTTATCACGCAATCCCACCGTCGATGGGGTGGTAATTTGGTCGCCCTCTTCTTACTAAAAGCGATAGCCAAATCGGCATATTCTGGGGGAATGCGCACGGTGGAAACCTGGTCTGGACTCTCCACCATCGTGGCACCTATGGAAACTCCTATACACCTCTCTGAACACTCGTCTGACCACCCCTTAAGAGCCCCCTGTTTCCAGGAAATAAGGGGATTGTGAATAGCCAGCCAGGGAACCCCCAACACCACCGGAAACCCAGGTGAATCAATAAGGTAGAAACTGATCCTCTCCCTATGATTCCCCTGCGTTACCATGTCCAGCGGAATCGTGGCCTCCCTGACCAGCCCTGACCCTAACGGTCGGCTATCTAAGGAGTGCACGGGGACAGGTGGGTCTATCTGCACTAACGGAATACCCAATTTACGGGTCCACGATCCATAAAACTCCCAGCTGCGCCTGAATCGACTAGCGCCTTATGCTGAAGAGAGGGGGAAACGCAGGGAAAAAAGTGTAACAAAAACATGTAACAAAAACATGTGACCAACAGGGAGCTCTGGGTGAGTTTGGTGCTTACTCACCTGGGGTGGCCGAGGAGTGTTCCGCCTACCCTCTCGACTCCCAGAGGGACTCCTCCAACACCGGTCCGATCTTCGCTAGTGTGTCCTCTCCGTCCACAATAGGAGCAGGAGGAGCCCCCTGATCCCCCTAGATGCAGCTCCTCCCAACTCCATCGGAGTGGGAGTGGGAGAGCTGGAAGGTGGAATTAACAGGACCCCTTCTGAACGCCCGCGGGCAGCTAGCAGGTTGTCCAATCGAATAGACATGTCTATTAGTTCATCCAGGGAGAGAGTTGTGTCCCTGCAAGCTAGCTCCCGGCGGACGTCCTCCCGGAGACTACACCGGTAATGGTCCATCAGGGCCCTGTCATTCCACCCAGCACCAACAGCTAGGGTCCTAAACTCCAACGCGAAGTCCTGTGCGCTCCTCGTTTCCTGTCTGAGGTGGAACAGTCGCTCACCCGCCGCTTTACCCTTTAGACGTCGGTAGACCACTCCTCTCCCATCGTTCCATCCTCTCCATCATCTGGTCCATCGCGGTACCAATCCAATGGAGGACTGCTGTGTGGTGATGGACGCGCTCCTCCATAGTGGGGAGGGGGTGGTCGCTGCTCCTGCTGATTCCATTTCAGGGGTTACGGGCTTCTGTTACGATCAACTAGGAGTGGTGGGTGGAATCAGGCGCAGAGAGCAGGGTTCAGTCTTTCTTTCACATTTATTCCCCAGCGCAACAAAAACAATCACGCCAACACACAGGGCGTATATAAGTTGCCAGTCCTAACAGGACAAAATAGTCCGGAGAATAAATACATGAATAACTCACACCATCAAACCCAGAGTAACACAAACAAGCCCGCACAAATACCCAGCGGGCCTAGTGCCCTTAAATACCCTACAAACAAACCCTAATACAAAGCAGGTGTACCCAATTACCCAAAACAAACGGAAAGGGAATCGATGGCAGCTAATAGGCCGGCGACGACGACCGCCGAGCACCGCCCGAACGGGAAGAGGCACCATCTTCGCTAAGGTTCGTGACAACCAGTCCCAAAACTGGGACCTGTAACATGTTCTCTTTGTCTCCTAGTGTATTGGAACAATGCCACTTCATATAATGTTTATATCCCCTACATTACTCATCTCAAATGTATATACTGTACTCTATACCATCTACTGCATCTTGCCATCTTGATGTAATACATGTATCACTAGCCACTTTAAACAATGCCACTTTTATATGTTTACATAGCCTACATTACTCATCTCATATGTATATACTGTACTCTATACCATCTAATGCATCTTGCCATGCCGTTCTATACCATCACTCATTCATATATTTTTTTTTTAATGTACATATTCTTATTCATTCCTTTACACTTGTGTGTATAAGGTAGTTGTTGTGAATTTGTTAGATTACTCGTTGGATATTAATGTATTGTTGGATATTAATGTATTGTCGGAACTAAGCACAAGCATTTCGCTACACTCGCATTAACATCTGCTAACCATGTGTATGTGACAAATACAATTTGATTTGATTTGTGTATGTGATTGTGTGTCTGAGTGTGTGACGGAAAGAGCATGTGCTTCTTATGCAGCATGTCACATAACAAAAGCATTGCACCCCCCTGACAGAAAGAAACTTGGAGGTGACAGAACAGCCATAGCAATAGGAACAACACACACACACACACACACACACACACACACACACACACACACACACACACACACACACACACACACACACACACACACACACACACACACACACACACACACACACACACACACACACACACACACACACACACACACACACACACACACATATTTTTTGTATTGCTATCCTTGTGGGACCTACAATTTATTTATAATCAAATCCTATTTTCCCTAACCCTAACCCAACCCTAATTTTTACCCTAACCTTAACTCAAAACCCTACCCTTAACCCCTACCTGTAAACCTAACTCCTAACCCAGTGGTTGATCACCAAACATTTCTGTAAAAACCCAATGCGTTGGCAGCAGGTGCACTTCATTCAGCAGCCCTAGTGCCAGGGAAGGCAAAGTGTTCCCAATTTTAACCATTTCAGGTGTCTCATGGTAGATCTCCGCCTAACTGTCAGGCCCAGAGAGCAAATCAAGTGCACCTATAAGCCTGCCGCTGGCCAATCAGATACACTATATATACAAAAGTATGTGGACATCCCTTCAAATTAGTGGATTCGGCTATTTTAGCCACACCTGTTTCTGATAGGTGTATAAAATTGAGCACACAGCCATTCAATCTCCATAGACAAACACTGACACTATAATAACCTTACTGAAGAGCTCAATGACTTTCAACGTGGCACCGTCATAGGATGCCACCTTTCCAATAAGTCAGTTCGTCAAATTTCTGCCATGCTAGATCTGCCCCGGTCAACTGTAAGTGCTGTTATTGTGAAGTGAACATGCCTAAGAGCAACAATGGCTCAGCCGCGAAGTGGTAGACCACACAAATTCACAGAATGGGACCACCGAGTGCTGAGGTGTGTAAAAATAGTCTGTCCTCGGTTGCAACCGCCTCTGGAAGCAACAATAACTATTCGTTGGGAGTTTCATGAAATGGGTTTCCATGGCCAAGGAGCCGCACACAAGCCTAAGATCACCATGCGCAATGCCAAGCGCCAGCTGGAGTGTTGCAAAGCTCGCCACCATTGGACTCAGCAGTGGAAACGTGTTCTCTGGAGTGATGAATCACGCTTCACCATCTGGCAGTCCAACAGACTAGTTTGGCGAATGCCAGAAGAACGCTACCTGCCACAATGCATAGTGCCAACTGTAAAGTTTATGCTACAGCATACAATGACATTCTAGACGATTCTGTGCTTTCAACTTTGTGACAACAGTTTGGGGGAAGCCCCTTTTCTGTTTCAGCATGACAATGCCCCCCCGTGCGTGCATAAAGCAAGGTCCATACAGAAATGGTTTCTTGAGATCGTGGAAGAACTTGACTGGCCTGCACAGAGCCAGGACGTCAACCCCATCAAACACCTTTGGGATGAATTGAAACACCGACTGCGAGCCAGGCCTATCGCCCAACATCAGTGCCTGACCTCACTAATGCTCTTGTGGCTGAATGGAATCAAGTCGCTGCAGCAATGTTCCAACATCGAGTGGAAAGCCTTCCCAGAAGAGTGGAGGCTGTTATAGCAGCAATGTTCCAACATTGAGTGGAAAGCCTTCCCAGAAGAGTGGAGGCTGTTATTACAGCAAAGGGGGGGACCAACTCTATATTAATGCCCATGATTTTGGAATGATATGTTCGATTAGTAGGTGTACACATACTCATGTAGTGTAGCTCACCATGTCTGCACAGTTTCCTCGAGCCATAGACTGTAAAAAAGAAGCCTTGAACGAACAGCAAAGTTGATACTGTGAAATTTCAGAACTTTTAAAACCATGACAAGATACTCAACAAATATAGCAAAAAGCTGCTGTTTGTATGTGTAAGTTCGTGTTTGAGTTGTTATTCAGCACTGTCAACACTTTGGTGACAGTGCAGGTAGCCTGGTGGGTAGAAGCATTGGGCCAGTAACCAAAAGGTTTCTGGATCAAATCCCCGAGCTGACAAGGTCGTTCTATCCCTGAGCAAGGCAGTTAACCCACTGTTCCTCGGGTGCCGATGAAGTGGATGTCGATTAAGGCAGCCCCCCCCCCCACCTCTCTGATTCAGACGGGTTGGGTTGAATACGGAAGACACATTTCAGTTGAATGCATTCAGTTGTACCACTGACTAGGTATCCCTCTTTCCTTTTTGTTCAACACCTTTATAAGCCATATAAGCTTTATAAGTGTATCCAGTACTGCAGCTGCAATGAATGGGTATAGTGTTTCGATAAGCTTGCATTGTTATTATTAGCAGTTTGAGTCTTTTAATATCAAGGAATATTTCACTTTCTCTGGTCATAGGAACGATCTGAGATGAACAACATTGGCAGGGTAGTTGAAGCATAGCCAATATGAAGTGATAATGTACTGGGCCTATAGCCTAATGCACGAACCTCGTTGCTACAGAACTGTTTTTAATTGATAAATGTTGCATAGGCTTAAAAAAACCTCTGAGTGGTAGATCTCCGCTTGCATTTTGATCCAGAAAGTGATCTAGACCTAGCAAAGGTTGGTGACCACTGCCCTAACCCTAATTCTAGCCCTAAACCTAACCCCTAAGCTTAAAATAGCCTTTGTCCTCGTGGGGACCTGGGAAATGTCCCCACAAGGGAAATGGTGAAGTATGTTGAACACGTAGCGATACAGTACAAATGACCTCTATCTTAAATGCCCAATCTCACCCCTTTTTGTCTCTTCCTAACAACATTATTGCCTCCTAGTATAGGTTGGCTGTAAATGCTTGTGATTTTACACAGCCAGGGTAAAGCACCCTGAGAACGGTGTAATAAAAAGAGGGTGTGTCCGAAATGTCACCCTTTTCCCAGGGCCCGCATGGTCAAAGTAGTGCACTATAGAGGGAATAGGGTCCCCCTTCGGACGCAGACAGTGAGATGTAACCACTCCCACAGCAGGGACAAACTACAGCAATATCACCAGAATTATGGAACCCAAGGGAAGATTACCTCCTTTTTTTATTTTGTTCCGGGGAAGGAAGACAATCATCTCTTGTTTTTCTGCAAATCTGCATGTTTTATCCCCGCTATCTCTTTTTCGTTCACCTCTGCTTCTACTTCTTTGTCTGTATCTTGCTGTCTCTCACGTTCAATCTATTCTTTATTTTCTTTCACCCTCTAACTCCTCCTTCTCCTCTCACTCTCTTTTTCTCTCTAGATCTCTCTTTTTTCTCCCTCTCTCACTATAATAACCAGTCTGATTCTGGTGGCGGTGATAAATCCCGCTATCTCCCCCTCTTTCTCTCCCACCAGCCAAATTACCAGCTGGTTACTATAGAGACATGTTTATAAATGCCCTTTCCTGTTGTTATTATTCCCAATCTGCCCTTTCTCTCACTGCCTCTCCTCCCTCGGTTTTCTCTGCCTAGCTTCCTAATGGACTTGTTTAGTCTCTTTCTTTCTTTCCTCTTACCTGACTTCATTTTCCGAGGCTATGATCCCTGTCTGTTGTTCATTCTCTTTCCCTCATATCTTTTCAATCTCTCATTATCCCTCTAATTTCTTTGCCTCCATCAACTCAGTGAATTGCTATGCAGGGTCTCATTCCAGAGAATGAATGCCTAATTTATACCCAATACTTAATAGTTACATTCTAAAAGCTGCCCTCCCAATCTAGGTGCTTTCTCTGGCTCAGGGGCTGAAAAATGATTTTCTCTCCTATTATCTAACAATTGTGCTACTCTTTATGATAATGCATGGTTGTGGGTATGTGCCATACATCATTGTTTGCCAAACACTTCCCGATACCTTTGTGACTGGGGATCTAATGTAAAGTAGATACAGCAAAAGCAGTGGGTTGTCTTTCTGGACCCTCATGAAAGTCTAATGAAGGTCTGATTCATGTTTGTATGCACCCAAGTAGAAAATGAGAATATGAGGCATACAATGCATTCGGCAAGTAATCAGACCCCTTGACTTCTTCCACATTGTAATGGTTTTCTTTAGGTGAAGTAGAGGCAGACCAAAATGCAGCGTGGTTGTTATTCATTGTACTTTAATAAAGAAACTGTACACGAATAAACTAACAAAACAACAAAAGTGCGAAAACCTAAAACAGTCCTATCTAGTGCAAAACACAGAGACAGGAACAATCACCCACAAACACACAGTGAAACCCAGGCTACCTAAATATGGTTCCCAATCAGAGACAATGACTAACACCTGCCTCTGATTGAGAACCATATCAGGCCAGACATAGAAATAGACAAACAAGACATCCAACATAGAATGCCCACTCAGATCACACCCTGACCAACCAAAACATAGAAACATACAAAGCAAACTATGGTCAGGGTGTGACACACATTTTGTTATGTTACAGCCTTATTCTAAAATTGATTCAATTGATTTTTTTCCCCCTGATCAATCTACACACAATACCCCGTAATAACAAAGCAAAACCAGTTTTTTATTTTTTTTTACCACAGGTGGACTCCAATCAAGTAGTAGAAACATCAAGGCTGATCAAGGGAAACAGGACGCACCTGAGCTCAATTTCGAGTCTCATAGCAAAGGGTCTGAATACTTATGTAAATAAGGTATTGCTGGGTTTTTTAATATACATTTGCAAAAAACCTACCATGTTACTCCTACTGCATTCAGAGAGGGCGTTAAGCAGGACAAATGGTTATGGGAATAATTACGCAATGTATTAGACCTGCCACCAACTCCAAAGCTACACTTAAAGAGGTAATGATTTAATCCCCTGCTTCACAAAATATGTATATGGGTCTTTGTGTTGTGATATTGCCACATGTGAGTCAGATCATAATCAGAAAGTACTGTGAACTTTCAGCTTCATGACTGAAGCTCATTCTACATTTGACACATTTGGTTTTGCAATAGAGATTGCCTCTTTTCTAACTTCTTTAGCAAAATAGTACAGCGCCATACACCAAGCAGCCATATTGGCATGACAGAAAAGGCTTGGCTGATGCCAAAACTGGCTATGATACAGAGCAAGACAGCAGGGATGGGTTGCCGTGACATCGATGACACAATGTGTGTCACCCCTCCTCTGTATTACTGGCATTTAGCGGCATGTCTCTCAATCGCAGCGTGAGGCCTTGCTCCGTTCCTTCTCGGGACAAATATCACAGAGACTCAGCAATAATATTAAGAATTGACTCGGTGGCAACTCTAATATGATTTGTGTAAAGATATGGTGTTGATACCATATCCCCCGCATTGCAGGGCTTGGTTCATGTACTCAGTATGGTTATGATCACAGGGACTAATGTTTTGATATGGAAGGATATTTATCCTATTTATCTTTAATGGTGCAGTGTAGCCATTTAGTTTTTTTGCCAAACAAACTTCTTATCTGGTTAACTTCTCCAGTCAGAGTCTGTGTGCCATAGCATTAGAGACGAGCCGGGCATTTCATTCCCCCTTGTTCCCCTTGCTATAATTTTTACGTACAGAAAAAAGGAATAATAAACGCATTTAATTCAAATGAAAATGCACCACATTTCTGCCTTAATCCTAATTTATTTGTCTTAATAGAGCCTCCTTTTGGTCTCCCAATGGCTGCTCTTCACACACAACTTCTGCCTGCTCTTTACACACATCCACACAGACAGACACACTGTATCACTTCATAATTAGGTCCTTTATATATCAAAGCATTCACTATGACATTAATTATAACTGTATAATGTAATCATTTGAAAACGTGCTGGTGTATAATGTGCTCAGATACTATTTCCTCGCTCGTTTATCTTTTTTTACCCACCAAACTGGCTGTTGGTCGATCTATTTGTCTCGGTGTTCCTCTGTTCTCTTCATTGCTCATTAGTGTCATTTGGTAAATGGATATCTCTCTGATGGTTTTCTTTATCCCCCTCTACCTCCCCCTCCTTCTTCTCATAGCAAATGAGGAAAAGATATCTTTTGCTAATGGGCGCTCTGAATAATCGGGCTGTATGTTAGGGGATTTAATTGTACGTTCAAATTTTTTTGATCCCTTTTTCTGCTGTTCTCCTGCCTCACCCAATTGTCTACAAACGACTGTGGATCCATCCAGACCTGAGATCTTATGTTCACTCTATTTGTTCTTTTTTATTCATTTTTTTTACCTCCCCCTTACTCTACTGTCAGTGTTGGTTTTCCCCTCTCTCCTGCAATGATACCTTTTATATTTTCTTTATGTATAAAATGCTGCAGATATTGCTCTGCATACATATTGTGATTTTTTTTCACTCTTTCTCTGTCTCCCTCTCTCTCCCTGTTGGCAAATGAGAAATCCGTTTGGAAGAGTGGGAGATTCAGAGAGCGTGAAAGAGAGGTGGAACAATGGCAACATTCTCTTCCATTCTCCCTTTATCTCTCTGGTTGCTGTATCTGGTTGTTATCGAAGGCTTGATGGCCAAAATGCATTCATTGTGACTGCTGATGATACAGCTAAGCAGTGAGTGCACTGCTGGCCGTCTTTTCCATATTTCATGCAAGTACCTGCTGAAGTACCTGCTGGAGGGCCTGTTGTCTGGAAGTCTCTATGGGGGTGCCACAGGGTTCAATTCTCGGGCCGACTCTTTTCTTGGTATATATCAATGATGTCGCTCTTGCTGAGGGTGATTCTTTGATCCACCTCTACGCAGACGACACCATTCTGTATACATCTGGCCCTTCTTTGGACACTGTGTTAACAAACCTCCAGACGAGCTTCAATGTGTAACGGTTCTCTTGTGGTGAAGGAGAGTCGGACCAAAATGCAGCAAACGTAAAACACGAATCAATACAAACACTACAAAACAAAGAACGTAATGAACGTAACGAAAACCGAAACAGCCTATACTTGTGTAAACTAACACAGAGACAGGAACAAGGACACTAAGGACAATCACCCACGAAACACACAAAGAATATGGCTGCCTAAATATGGTTCCCAATCAGAGACAACGATAAACACCTGCATCTGATTGAGAACCACTTCAGACAGCCATAGACTTAACTAGAACACCCCACTAAGCTACAATCCCAATACCAACACACCACATACAAAAACCCCATGCCACACCCTTGGCCTGACCAAATAAATGAAGATAAGCACAAAATACCTCGACCAGGGCGTGACAGAACCCCCCCCCCCCCTAAGGTGCGGACTCCCGGACGCACCTCAAAACAATAGGGAGGGTCAGGGTGGGCGTCTGTCCATGGTGGCGGCTCCGGCGCGGGACGTGGACCCCACTCAATCACCGTCTTAGTCCCTCCTCCACGCGTCCTTGGATAGTCCACCCTCGCCGCCGACCATGGCCTAGTAGTCCTACACCCAGAACCCCACTGGACTGAGGAGCAGATCGGGACTGAGGGGCAGCTCGGGACTGAGGGGCAGCCCGGGACTGAGGGGAAGCTCGGGACTGAGGGGAAGCTCGGGACTGAGGGGAAGCCCGGGACTGAGGGGAAGCTCAGCACTGAGAGGAAGCTCAGCACTGAGAGGAAGCTCAGCACTGAGAGGAAGCTCAGCACTGAGAGGAAGCTCAGGCAGGTAGTTGGCTCCGGCAGATCCTGGCTAGCTGGCGGATCTGGAAGAGTCTGGTTGACTGGCGGATCTGGAAGAGTCTGGTTGACTGGCAGATCTGGAAGAGTCTGGTTGACTGGCAGATCTGGAAGAGTCTGGTTGACTGGCGGATCTGGAAGAGTCTGGCTGACTGGCGGATCTGGAAGAGTCTGGCTGACTGGCGGATCTGGAAGAGTCTGGCTGACTGGCAGATCTGGAAGAGTCTGGCTGACTGGCGGATCCTGGCAGACTGACGGATCTGGCTGCTCCATGCTGACTGGCGGCTCTGGCTGCTCCACGCTGACTGGCGGCTCTGGCTGCTCCATGTAGGCTGACAGCTCTGGCGGCTTCTTACAGACTGGCAGCTCTGGCGGCTCCGTGCAGACTGGCAGCTCCGTGCAGACTGTCAGCTCCTTGAAGACTGGCAGCTCCTTGCAGACTGGCAGCTCCTTGCAGACTGGCAGCTCTGGCTGCTTCATGCAGACTGGCAACTCTGGCTGCTTCATGCAGACTGGCAGCTCTAGCTGCTCCAAAAAGACTGGCAGCTCTGGCTGCTCCATGCAGACTGGCAGCTCTGGCTGCTTCATGCAGACTGGCAGCTCTGGCTGCTCCATGTAGACTGGCAGGTCTGGCTGCTCCATGCAGGCTGGCAGCTCTGGCTGCACTGAACAGGCGGGAGACTCCGGCAGCGCTGGCCAGGCGAGGCGCACTGTAGGCCTGATGTGTGGTGCTGGCACTGGTGGGACTGGACCAAGAACATGCACAGGAAGCCTGGTGCGGGGAGCTGCTACCGGAGGGCTGGGGTGTGGTGGTGGTACTGGATAGACCGGACCGTGCAGGCGCACTGGAGCTCTTGAGCACCGAGCCTGCTCAACCTTACCCGGTTGAATGCTCTCGGTCGCACTGCCAGTGCGGCGAGGTGAAATATCCCGCACTGGGCTATGCAGGCGAACCGGAGACACCGAGTGCAAGGCTGGTGCCATGTAAGCCGGCCCAAGGAGACGCACTGGGGACCAGATGCGTAGAGCCGGCTTCATGGCATTTGGCTCGACGCTCAATCTAGCCCGGCCGATACGCGGAGCTGGAATATACCGCACCGAGCTATGCACCCGCACTGGAGACACCGTGCACACCACAGCATAACACGGTGCCTGCCCGGTCTCTCTAGCCCCCCGGTAAGCACAGGGAGTTTGCGCAGGTCTCCTACCTGGCAAAGCCATACTCCTGGTGAGCCTCCCCCAATACATTTTTGGGGCTGACTCTCAGGCTTCCATCCACGTCGCCGTGCTGCCTCCTCATACCAGCGCCTCTCTGCTTTCCGCCTCCAGTTCTTCCTTGGGGCGGCGATATTCTCCAGGCTGAGCCCAGGGTCCTTCACCATCCAGTTCGTCCTCCCATGTCCAGTCCTTCTCTCGCTGCACCTTGGGGCGGCTACACTCCCCTGGTTGAGCCCAGGGTCCTCTCCCGTCGAGGATTTCCTCCCAAGTCCAGAAATTCTTGTCGCGCTGCTCCTGCTGCTGCTGTTGCCTGTTACCACGCTGCTTGGTCCGGGTGTGGTGGGTGATTCTGTTACGGAGAGTCGGACCAAAATGCAGCATGTAGATTGTGATCCATGTTTAATAAACAAACGTAAAACACGAATCAATACAAACACTACAAAACAAAGAACGTAATGAACGTAACGAAAACCGAAACAGCCTATACTTGTGTAAACTAACACAGAGAGGAACAAGGACACTAAGGACAATCACCCACGAAACACACAAAGAATATGGCTGCCTAAATATGGTTCCCAATCAGAGACAACGATAAACACCTGCCTCTGATTGAGAACCACTTCAGACAGCCATAGTCTTAACTAGAACACCCCACTAAGCTACAATCCCAATACCAACACACCACATACAAAAAAAAAACATGCCACACCCTGGCCTGACCAAATAAATGAAGATAAACACAAAATACTTCGACCAGGGCGTGACACAATGCCATATAACACTCCTTCCGTGGCCTCCAAATGCTCTTAAATGCTAGTAAAACTAAATGCACGCTCTTCAACCGTTCACTGCCCGCACCCGCCCGACTAGCATCATTACTCGGTTCTGACTTAGAATATGTGGACAACTATAAAAACCTAGGAGTCTGGCTAGACTGTAAACTCTCCTTCCAGACTCATAGTAAACATCTCCAATCCAAAATTAAATATAGAATCAGCTATCTATATCGCAACAAAGCATCCTTCACTCATGCTGCTAAACATACCCTTGTAAAACTGACTATCCTACCTATCATTGACATTGGTGATGCCATTTACAAAATAGCACCCAACACTCTACTCAGCAAATTGGATGCAGTCTATCACAGTGCCATCCGTTTTGTCACCAAAGCCCCATATACTACCCACCACTGCAACTTGTATGCTCTCGTTTGCTAATCCTCGCTACATATTTGTTGCCAAACCCACTGGCTCCAGGTCTTCTATAAGGCTTTGCTAGGTAAAGCTCTGCCTTATCTCAGCTCACTGGTCACCATAGCAACACCCACGCGTAGAACGTGGTCCAGCGGGTATATTTCACTGGTCATCCCCAAAGCCAACACCTCTTTGGCCATCTTTTCTTCCAGTTCTCTGCTGCCAATGACTGGAACGAATTGCAGCTGTCAGAGAGGCATATCGATCGCTGCAGCTGTACACAGCCCATCTGTAAATAGCCCATCCAACTACCTACCTCATCCCTATATTTGTTTTTGTTTTTCTGCTCTTTTGCACACCAGTATTTCTACTTGCACATCTTCATCTGTACATCTATCATTCCAGTGTTAATTGCTAAGTTGTAATTACTTCACCACTATGGCCTATTTATTGCATTACCTCCTTACTTCATTTGCACACACTGTATACAGATTTTCTATTGTGTTATTGACTGTACGTTTGTTTATCCCATGTGTAACTCTGTGTTGTTGTTTTCATCGCACTGCTTTGCTTTATCTTGGCCAGGTCACAGTTGAAAATGAGAACTTGTTCTCAACTAGCATACCTGGTTAAATAAAGGTGAAATAAAAAAGAAATAAAAAGTACCATGTGTTTTTCTGGTAGTGTAGTCAGTCGACATACAGTATAGTGGTGTATAATGTCTCTGGCGTCATGGTCCTTCACCATTTGGCCTGAGGCGAAGCATCTGTACACATCTGCAGCGATGGAGTATCCCCCATCGCCTCATTATCTGAGCTGGAGCTGCTTAGTGATTTATTTACCTGCTGACCGTATGATGCCCAGGCAAAAGTCAAAGAGTGAGAGAGAGAGAGAGAGAGAGAGAGAGAGAGAGAGAGAGAGAGAGAGAGAGAAGAGAGAGAGAGAGAGAGAGAGAGAGAGAGAGAGAGAGAGAGAGAGAGAGAGAGAGAGAGAGAGAGAGAGAGAGAGAGAGAGAGAGAGAGAGAGAGAGAGAGAGAGACTGGGCGAGGAGAGGTGAGGAGAGGGCGATAGAGGGAGCGAGAGACTGGGCGAGCGAGGTGGGGGAAGGGTGATGAAGGGAGAGAGAGACTGGGCGAGCGAGGTGGGGGAAGGGTGATGAAGGGAGAGAGAGACTGGGCAAGCAAGGTGAGGAGAGGGGGTGGAGAGAAAGAATGATTGGGAGTGTGTGGTGAGAAGAGGGCGATGAAAGAGAAAGAGAGGTGTTAAAGCGATGATAATGTGCTGACAATGAGTGTAACAGATGGAAACATTATGTTCAGATTTACAGATTGAAATAGAGGCAAAGAGTTAGGGGAAATGATTGTCGACCGAGATTCAATGTGCTCATTCACATTTGTGTATTGAGCTTAGTTAGAATCGAGACATGATTTAATCATACAAAGTTGGGAAAATCACTCTCGAGTCAAAAAGATGACAAACCACATTACTCTGACTCTCTCCATTCATACACTACAAAGCTCAGTGAACACTTCCTAGCAACCAGATATGAGAGAATGTGGCTGTTCCATATCTATAACATCATTATAACAAGTTGACAGGGTGACAGCCAGCAGGAGCTTGCCAAGGTCAACCCAGGGCCTCTGAGCCATCACTTTTATCCTCAGCCAGTGCCATGCGAGTCGCAGGAGCGCTCCCTCTTTCTCCCAACCAACACCTGGGTCCCCTCTGGATCTCCAGGCTTTGCTAACTCAGCCGTGTAAGTACATATCTCCCGACTGTTGGATCTAGCCTCCGTGGGGGCCCCGAGCTGGCTTTGCCACACTGCACACGACGAGCGAAGAGGCATGCACCGCCGATTTCACTGGAAGGGAGACAGGCGCTTAGAGAGAATTCCCCCCAGCACCACCACCACTATCACCCTCCACCCATCTCTCTACCCTCGAGGTTCGGTGCCAGTCAGCCAGGTCACAGCCAAGTCCTGCTGCTGTCTGGAGACATATGATGGTTGCGTTCCAAATGGCAACATATGGTTGTATGCCAAATGGCACCCTGTTCCCTGCATAGTGCGCCTATGGGCCCTGGTGAGCCCTTTTAGCCCTAGTCAAAAGTAGTGGACTATATAGCGAATAGGGGGCCATTTGGAACTCAGCCTCTCCAACTCGTTTCCACTGTAGACTGTGTGTGAGTCCGTGAGGATTTGATCAGGATTTTACAGTTGAAGTGCTAAATGACCCTTTTAATGTCACCGGCAAAAACACAGAGCCATCTCTCGATTTGGCGGGAGCCCTTCAGTGGCAGCCAAGCAGAGTTTGATAGAGTGTGGAGGTTCTAACAGGCAAGAAACCTGGTGACCTTTCACTGTTTTTGACGCTCTGACTCGATTGCCCTTTCGAAAATGCTAATACTGAATGGTTTGCCATAAAACGGGCCCTCGGCAACAACAAAAAAAGGGTTCTAGAGTACCACTTTCCAGGAAGGAGTGAGAGAAGTTTGGGGTCATGGCTCTAACTGATCCAGAACCAAGTGTATTCATTGTCCTAAAGTGTGTCCCAAATGGTACACCATTCCCGATATAGTGTACTACTTTTGACCAGGGCCGATAGGGCAGCCACAATGTTTTTGAGACACTATTCAAAAGCCTCCAAGCATTATAGATTCAAACAACATGTGAAACTCAGAGTAGTTTCTAAGATTAAAATATAACTTTTGCAATTTGTCAGGGAAAATTACAAAATCAATCAAGTCTCTTGCTGAGACTTTATGATTAATACTGTTTTTTTTTCTTCTTCAGGCTGAGAAATTATTTATTTCTCGTTAACCATCTAGTAAGCCCTGAGCAAGGCACATAGCTACTTAACTTCTGGAGCTGTCTCAGAAACAACAACAACATAAAAGCAACTTCATTATCAGAAAATGTATTCATTGGTGTGCAAAATGTGATTGAGTGCAATTGTCTTAATAAAAGACTGCAATGTGGCCTTTAACACAAGCACCTCTTCACAGCCAAATCAAAAGCACACAACTGCTCTGCCCAGGGCTCAGAAGTGGATCACCTCCATCTCAATTATCGAGGGCTGATGATGGTAATAAGCTGCTTCGGTGCGATTCACAACACCTCTAATAATGAGACATCCTCAATCAGAGAAAAAAACCTGACAACCTTTATCTTTCAGAAAAGTTTGACAGGAGAGTTGCAACGTAAGTGTATCTCCTCAAATATCTCCTTGAGTATCTCTTTTCATCCTACATCTTATCCTCTTTATTCATACACTTATTCATCCTCTCTCACTCTTTTACCATGCTCTCTTTCAAAACCTTAATTAGCATTAGCAAACTCATCACATTATTAGCGACTCAATTTGGTACAAAGATAAAGCGAAAAAGAACAATGAAGTGTGAAGGGCTTTACTGTATTAAGTGCTGCTCTTGCAGATATTAGTTCATTAGATGAGAGAACATGCTCAACCAAGATGGCTGTCATAGTTTTAAATCCATGGCTGCATCCCAAATGGCATCTATTTCCTTTATAATGGACTACTTTGGACCTTTTTGCCATTTGGGACAGCCTATTTTTCTATGTACTGAATCTCTGCGGATGTTTATATACTACTGAAGTCATTGGCAATGCGGTGCCTGATAGGGCATACAACACTTGACCCCTCTGATAGCCTCATTGCTATATACCACTAGACTACTGCCTAATAATGCTCCTCCAAGGCATTGTACTTCCTCCTTTACAAGTGCTTACAATTGAGAGATCCTGGTCCCCTGCCTAAAATAGCTCTCCGGGCATCGGCTCGGCTATCCCCCCTGTCGTTCACCCTGACCAGCACAATAGATGGTAGATGAAAGGGGTTTAAATAGAGGCAGATATTGCACTGTGGCTTTCAGCCGGCTGGCCCACAGACAGCCAATAGGGTCAATATCCCTGTCGGAGAGGAGAGGCTGGGTGAGCCATCTATCCATCAGACAGGGACCATGCAGGCCAGGCAGCACAAAAAGCACGAGACCTCATTAAAACGGGCCAGTGTCCGCACGGCCGTCTGCCTGGGCCGCTCATTGACCAGTCGGCTGAGCAATGAGCGAGACTGAGAGGGCAGGGCTGCAAACTCCTCTGACAGGCCATTGACCACCCGTCCTTGGCTGCTGCGCCCCCGCACCCTGCCCTCAAGCCAGCCCATCGGCAATTATTCAGACAGTTAATTAGATCAGTCAGCTCCTCCAGCCCCGCAGGAGGAACAATGTGCAAGACGGCCGAGACTGACCTACTGACTCTCCTTCAGTGGAGGGTCCGAACATCGCTGGCTGTAATTGGTCCAACACCTAGGGACGGTTGACCTAACCAAATTCATGATTAAACTCGTGACCCTCCACTGTACTGTAGACCTGCCAGCCCACCCTGCGATGTTCCCAGGCATATGACGTGGTACGACCATGGGCCACGTGAAGGATTGGACTGTGCTTAATATTTCTCTGATAGCATGCAGACATCAGATTGAGGGGAATGGATTGATCTAGAGCAGGGTTTTAAAGGCCATAGATTCCACATGCTTTTGTGCTAGATATTCATGGCAACCTTACCTAACCACCAACATATAGATAATAACTTACTGGAAGTTGCACATCTTACATACTGACTATAACTTTATTATACCTTGCATATCAAACCTGATTATAAGCTCTGACAAGGTTGATGGACTAAGCTTTGATAGAGGTGACAGTGAACTGCTGCCCTTCAAGGCATGTCTTCTGTCACGCCTTTGTCATTGTATTTTGTGTTTTTGTTATATGTTTGGGTAGGCCAGGGTGTGACATGGGTTTATATGTTGTTTTTCGTATTGGGGTTTGTAGTATTTGGGATCAGGTGATTCTCGTTGTCTCTGATTGGGAACCGTATTTAGGCAGCCTTAGTTTCGCTTTGTATTTCGTGGGTGATTGTTCCTGTCTTTGTGTAGTGTTCACCAGATAGGCTGTAATAAGTTTCCCGTTCTGTTTGTTGTTTTGTATTTATGAGTTATTTCATGTTACGCTCTTCATTTATTAAAGTCATGAGTAACCAACACGCTGCATTTCGGTCCGACTCTCTTTCTTCAACAGATGAACGCCGTTACAGAATCACCCACCACTCACGGACCGAGCAGCGTGTAAACTGGCAGCAGCGAAAGGAGGACGTTATGGACGGTAGAGGCATGGAGTATACGACGTGGGAAGAAATCGACAGGTGGGCGGCCGACCCAGAGAGAGTGCAGGAGCCCGCCTGGGATTCGCTGCAGCAATGCGAAGAGGACTATAGGCGAACGGAATCAAAGAAAAAGACACGCCGGCTAAAACGGAGAGATGCTGGTATAAACAGGCAGCGACAGCTGGAGCAGCAAAAGGAGGATGAATTATTCAGAGAATGGACATGGGAAGACGTGTTGGATGGTAAAGGTTGTTACACTTGGGAGGAGATATTGGCTGGAAGAGATCGCCTCCCATGGGAACAGGTGGAGGCACTAAGGAGAGCAGAGGCAGCCGGAGATAGGAGCCGACGATACGAGGGAACACGGTTGGCAAGGAAACCCGAAAAGCAGCCCCAAAAAATTATTGGGGGGGGCTAGAAGGGAGTATGGTTATGCCAGGTAGGTGACCTGCGCAAACTCCCTGTGCTCACCGTTGGGCTAGAGAGACCGGGCAGGCACCGTGTTATGCTATGGAGCGCACGGTGTTTTCAGTGCGGGAGCATAGCCCGGTGCGGCACATACCAGCCCTTCCTATTGGCCGGGCTAGAGTGGGCATCGAGCCAGGTAAGCTTGGGTAGGCTCGGTGCTCAAGAGCTCCAGTGCGCCTGCACGGTCCGGTCTATCCAGAGCCACCTCCACACACCAGTCCTCCGGTAGCAGCTCCCCGCACCAGGCTTCCTGTGCGTTTCCTCGATCCAGTACCACCAGTTCCAGCACCACGCACCAGGCCTTCAGTGCGCCTCGCCTGTTCAGCACAGCCAGCGCTTTTCTCCTCACCTGCGCTGTTGGAGTCTCCCGCCTGTTTAGCGCAGCCAGAGCCTGTCTCCTCTCCTGCACTGCCGGAGTCTCCAGTCTGCCCAGCGCCACCAGTCTGCCCAACGCCGCCAGTGCTCCCAGTCTGCCCAGTGCCGTCAATGCTCCCAGTCTGCCCAGTGCCGCCAGTGCTCCCAGTCTGCCCAGCGCCGCCAGTGCTCCCAGTCTGCCCAGCGCCGCCAGTGCTCCCAGTCTGCCCAGCGCCGCCAGTGCTCCAAGTCTGCCCAGCACTGCCAGTCTGCCCAGAACTGCCAGTCTGCCCAGCGTCGCCAGTCTGCCCAGCGCCGCCAGTCAGCCAGGATCCACCAATCTGCCGGGATCCGCCAGAAGTGCCAGTCAGCAAGGATCTGCCAGTCTGCAGAGAGCTGTCAGCGTGCATGGAGCAGTCAGAGCTGTCAGTCTGCATGAAGCAGCCAGAGCTGTCAGTCTGCATGAAGCAGCCAGAGCTGTCAGTCTGCATGAAGCAGCCAGAGCTATCAGGCTGTAAGAAGCAGCCAGAGCTATCAGTCTGCATAGAGCAGCTAGATCCGCCAGTCAGCCATGATCTTCTAGATCTGCCAGACAACCAGTCTCTTCCAGATCTGCCAGACAACCAGTCTCTTCCAGATCTGCCAGACAACCAGTCTCTTCCAGATCTGCCAGACAACCAGTCTCTTCCAGATCTGCCAGATAACCAGTCTCTTCCAGATCTGAGCTTCCTCTCAGGACTGGGCTTCCCCTCAGTCCCGGCTGCCCCTCAGTCCCGGGCTGCTTCTGTCCCGAGATGCCCCTCTGTCCCGAGCTGCCCCTCTGTCCCGAGCTGCCCCTCTGTCCCGAGCTGCCCCTCAGTCACGAGCTGCCCCTCAGTCCAGTGGGGATCTGGGTGAGGACTATTAGGCCATGGTCGGCGGAGAGGGTGGATTATCCCAGGACGCGAAGGGGAGGAACAAGGACATTAATGGAGTGGGGTCCACGTCCCGAGCCGGAGCCGCCACCATGGACAGACGCCCACCCGGACCCTCCCTATGGTTTGAGGTGCGTCCGGGAGTCCGCACCATAGGGGGGGGGGGGGTCTGTCACGCCTTGGTCATTGTATTTTGTGTTTTTGTTATATGTTTGGGTAGGCCAGGGTGTGACATGGGTTTATATGTTGTTTTTCGTATTGGGGTTTGTAGTATTTGGGATCGCGGCTGTTTAGGGGTGTTGTATAGGCTTTGCTTCCTGAGGCGATTCTCAATCAGAGTCAGGTGATTCTCGTTGTCTCTGATTGGGAACCGTATTTAGGCAGCCTTAGTTTTGCTTTGTATTTCGTGGGTGATTGTTCCTGTCTTTGTGTAGTGTTCACCAGATAGGCTGTAATAAGTTTCACGTTCTGTTTGTTGTTTTGTATTTATGAGTTATTTCATGTTACGCTCTTCATTTATTAAAGTCATGAGTAACCAACACGCTGCATTTCGGTCCGACTCTCTTCCTTCAACAGACGAACGCCGTTACATCTTCTCAAATCGTGATTTAGTGGTTGGATCCAAAAACCTGCTGTGTCATATTCTTATATAATTTCTCTTACTAAAGCCCAATACGCTGTTTATTTTCCAAATGTAAGGCCATAATTCTGTCAGTGTCCTCCTTCCGAAAGCACACGGGGAAAGGTTTATGTCCATGCCAAGCACCCCAGTCTGATCGGGATTGCGACATTTCCTCTCCTACCGGAGGGCCTCAATGCACCTCACCCCCGTCGACGTCCAAAATGCTCCAATTCCTAAGGAGCAATATCTCCTCCTCACAGAGAAAACGGTCACATGCTCCATTATTTCAAACAGAACTTTTGACCTAACATTTACAGAGAGAGGAGGCGAAAAATAACCCTTGCGTGACACTTTGGAGTTCAGTCGGCATGTTGTTGTTTGAATGGATGCTACAGGAATATCCTTATTTTATTTTAGACATAGGATGTTAACAGGTTGTGAATGGATAACAAAAATATCTCCAATTATTAAGATACAATCTACATTTAGGTGACTATATTTCTATTCAGTCTCTATTCTTGTTTGGTGCTGATGTCACTACAACTCAGTGTCCAAGGGAGTAAACCAGGTTCCAGTCAGGCCCTAAGGCTTTGATCCTGAAGACTTAGACTAATATTGCCTTTGACTCTGATTCACTCTGCCAGTGAGTTCACTCTGCCAGCGTAGTTTTCTTCTCATAGATTCTCATTAGTATTGGGTGGTGAAACAAGAGAGGATGTAGAGTGCAACTCAGCCAATCCAAAATGTACTCTGCTGTACCATCAACACCTCAAGACAATGAGATGCACATCAAATGAAATGATGATGCTCACTATCAAACTATTACAGTACATTTACACACCACAGTTATCTATTGACGTAAACAGAGAATTTGAAAGAGTGAGAGAGAAATAAAGAGAGCGATGGAAGGAGGTGAAAAGGAAAGAGAAACATCTATGGATTCATTGAGCACCTTACTTAATTGCCTCCGTAATCGATTGTCGTCCTGTGGCTTGGGCGACGACCCAAATGGCAACCTTATGCTTTATAGTGCACTACTTTTGACCAGGACCCATTGGGCTCAGTAGTGCACTATAAAGGGAATAGGGTGCCATTTGGTATGCAACCTTGGTTAGTTGAGACTGCTGATTTGGGAGGAGCTGGATATTGACCCTGTTGTTGATTGTGCATTTCCTTTATACATAACCAATTCTCAGAGGCTTAATAAGAGAGAAGCACTATAAAAAGAAACGCACACTTGGCTCTACCAAATACTTGAGGTACGGTACAGTCAACTATCATCTCTTAAGTTGTTTTGCTTACCCTACAGTTTTCTCAAGTAGAAGTTATGGCTTCCAGGCTACAGCCTGCCATCATGCTTGTCAATATTTGTTCCTGTACCTGTCAAGTGTTGTTGTATATAGCTTATGTAAGCGTCATCACATTTTCAAGGTACTGCTCCATATTTTTTTGAACCTTTATTTAACTAGGCAAGTCGGTTAAGAACAAATTCTTATTTACGGCCTAGAAACAGTGGGTAACTGCCTTGTTCAGGAGAAGAATGACAGATTTTTACCTTGTCAGCTTGGGGATTCGATTGAGCAACCTTTCGGTTACTGGCCTAACCACTAGGCTACCTGCCGCCCTGTTATACATCCAACTAGCAATGAGATGTGTTATTATTTCTATTGATTTTTAGTCAATGGTAAGAGAGCACTAAGACTTTCCCCAATACCTTTGAACATCCCCCCTCTTATCTCCCTCCTTTCTCTTCCCTCCTTCTTTCTACTGTAATACTCCTTGCGTCACTAATGCTAATAAACACACTATACTTTCTGTCTTTTCATCAGACCCATGCTGCTCTCCCATTTCTTGTTTGTTCCTCTCCTCTCTTCAATATTTCATGCCATTGAAAGTGCATCTGTTCTGGCGTTTTCCCATTCCCTACCACCTCCTGACTGTTAAAACATGATTTGCTATCATTAGACATCCCGCTCCTTGACTCTTTCACCCCCCTTGCTTCTCAATCATCTCCATTGGGACCATCATGTTTCTTGATGATGACCCTCGCTGCAATGATTGCCCTCATTTATTTCATTTTTTCCCCCATGTTTGTATGCCACTGTTCCATTATTGTCACTACCTCAATTTTGCAAACACACACACGCATGCACACACACAAAAAAGTCAATCACTTATTGTTCATGTGTCTCGTGACTCTGTTATGATATCAGCATGCCCCCATTCCCCTTCTCCCTTCTTTTTCATTCACCATGATCCTTTACCAATCCCCAGCTCATTCCCTGAAGGTTCACCCTTCATCCACTCATTCACTTTCTCTCTCTCTCTTTTCACCATGTCCTGACAATACAGAACATTGTTCTTGATGGCTTGGCAGATGCCATTATCCCTGGCCGATATCTTCACAATCACATTAACCATTTGTACAGCTGGGTACTTGCTGGAGCAAATCAGGTTAAGCACCACGCTCACCTACCTACCTACATATTACCTCAACTAACCTGTACCCCCGCACATTTGACTCAGCACCGGTACCCCCTGTATATATTATTGTTATTTTATTGTGTTACATTTTTAAACTTTAGTTTATTTAGTAAATATTTTCTTAACTCCTATTTTCTTAAAACTGCATTATTGCTTAACGGTTTGTAAGTAAGAATTTCACAGTAAGGTCTACACATGTTGTATTTGGCGCATGTGATACATTTGATTTGATTTGAGCAGTAAGGTCCACCTGGAGTTCAGACCAGCCATTCTCCTAATTGCCAATAATCATAACAGCCACGCTATGGTGTTCTTTGTCTTTCTTTCTCCTCCTCCCTAAACTTTCTTTGACCAAATATTGTTGTTGTCTTATGAATAATGGTTGGTTACACTCATTAAATGTGTTTATTTTGGATCCCCCTCATACACAGAATTCTGTGAACACTTCATTCAAAGTGGGTTTTGGGTGTTTGAATTTAAAATATGAATATTATTTAGTGAGATAAGAAATGAAAGAAACAAAGAGAAAAAAATAGAGTGGTAAATAGAGATAGGACAAAATGGATGAGAAACAAAGTGCAACATTTAAAACATATATTTAAATATTTGTATATTAATTATGATAGTAAATGAATAATAAGCCAATGAGGATATAAGAATACGAAGAGATAGATTGATGATAACATATTATCTAAATAATCAATGTGTCCATACCGATACCATTCCTGAATTAATCATTATGCATACAGAGTAAACAAGGTAACAACTTACTCTAGTGTAAGGCTACAAATGTCTGCCTTACAGTGCCTAGCATCGTTGAAAGAACAACATGCTCGTGCACATCCGCAACACATCAAATTTAAACACATTTGATTATTGATGACATGAAGAAATCCACCAGAGACCATGCCTCCCTCTCCCATACTTTGTATGTACAAAGCCTACAATGAGAAGCTCACAGTCTCACACGCATACATAGGCCTACCCTTCCATGTATAGGGGCTACTGTAGGGTTCATGTTTCTCAAATGGGAATAGGTGAATATTAAATATATCCATTTCAATATTTTTGGATCGTCATTGACAGTATATACAATATGAGGTGTAGAATATACAAAAGAGAATGTTGGTGAAGAGATGCAGGGATTTGCCAAGGAGATGCAGTGAGGGGTGAAGGGATGACAAATGGTAGTAGCAAGTGATCTGGCATAGCAAGAACAGACAGAGGCAACAACAGAGAAGAGGGAGAGTTAGGGAAAAGTGTTAGTAGCCTACTCTCTCTTTCTCTTTCATCCCCCTTTCCCAGTCACCACGGCAACATGCCTGGAAGGCACTCAAGAGAGGTGTCATCACTGACAAAAACAACAGAGGGGGAGAGTGAGTGAAGGGAAGAGAGCAAAATAGACCGTGTGTGTGTGCTTGCGTGTGTGTGTTTGTGTGTTTGTGTGTCTGGGCATGAGAGAAGGGGTGTGAGTAGTAGAGAGTAGGGCTGACCTACTGTGCTTTTGGCATTTAGAATTTTCTGCAATTAAGTATCTTAAACTTGAACTTCAGTGAGAACTAATCACAAGATACAAATGATTTAGTAGGCTATACTCAAGGTCAGTTTACAGACACCCACATTAAGGGGACTAAATCAAGCCTCACATCACCAAAACCACTTTTATGAAAGTTACACCAAAGATATGATAAAATCTGTTTTAATAGGCCTACAGAATGTGCATATTTAATCAAACACAGTAATGACTAAAATAGTTAAATTAATAGTAATTACTTCACTGGCCAAAAGCATGGTTTTTACAATCCACCATTGATGAAATTGAACAGGTTAATAACATGCGCACGCGCATCAAACACACGCGCACACACAGTGGTGGTGGGGCGGGGCTGCTGGATGGACAGAGCGAGCGCATCGTGTCTATCAGAGGGCGGGAATGTAAAGTCAACGGGTGCGCAGCGTGTGGCTAGTCTGGAAGCCGCGGCAGGTAGAAACCTAAAAGCCGCAACGGACACAGACTGAGTTGAGACTCATTTCAAATGGCAATGTAGACAATTACATTGACAGTCGAAAAGAAAAAGGAAACCTACCAACAGGAGGATGATGTAAACACATTTTGACGAACTTTGATGATACCATTTCAACGCCAGCTGTGCTTGTCCAAGACGAAAGGTTGTCTTGATGTGAGGCTACATTGAGGTGATTTGCAACGTTTCATCAACACGGGACTTCAGTTGTCATTGCCAAATATTGCAGTCTACTTTGTCTTATCACGTCTCCTTCTGAACACTATTGTTTTCAGTCTGTGGAGAGGATTAGGGAACATAAAAGGAATACTCAAAGCACAGTGACTTCAAAGTGTGCAGCAGGCAAAGTAAGTAAACATAGGGTTGGGGAGAAACCGGGTTCGTAGTCGCAATGGAATTAGTGCTGAAGAAGTATTCGTCCGTTCCAAACGTCGCTGGAAACTTCAACTAGGTTGTGTTACCGCTGGGATGTTGACAACGACCTGCTGTTTGGGACGGAGGGACTGAGAGCGAAGAAGGTAGGCTAGAGAGAAACGAGGAACAGTGGGATTATGGCTCTCGCAACCGTTTCTCTCTGTCTAATAGCGCTCGCAGTTACACATTTGCACCTGACGCGTGCCAACGACCGACATGCAGTCTATTGGAACAGCTCAAATTTACAGTAAGTAAACTAGCCTAATACAGTAGGACAGAACTATCATCTTGGTTTTATTTGTTGCTGTGGACCTACTTTGACGACAGATGTCAGTATTAGGAATTGATCATCCTTAATTTCTAAAAACGTGAAACAAAAATAATCCAAGTTTAAATCATGAAGTGTGACTATTTTACAGGATTCATATGTGAACTGATAGGCCTATGTATAAATCATTCGGTCAATTGTGTGATAAATGCCCACTGTGCCTTTTTAAATTAAGCATGAAAAGTAGCCTTTATGTTTATGCCATAACTTTATTTTCCCCTTCCACAAATTGTAGGCTATTTCTACAGTGAATGACGGATTTTGCCCATTGCCAATAACACACACACACACACACACACACACACACACACACACACACACACACACACACACACACACACACACACACACACACACACACACACACACACACACACACACACACACACACACACACACACACACACACACACACACACACACACACACACACACAGCTGCCAATAACAGGCAGCTGTGTTATTGTAATGTTCCTTTCCACCATGTTAGCGGGTAGCCTGGTGTTCTATATGCATATTTAATATGGCCAACTCAGTTCTCGCTGTCCATCTCTTCCTCCACCATGACTCGTATCTCTCTCTCCCTCTCTCCATTTTACACACGATCCTACGCATTTGAGTGCAATCCATTCTGATATTGTCTGCAATCTTTTTCCCCCTTCCATCCTACTACAGTAGGTTACAATAATGTAGGTAAGCGTCTCCATACCTCTAACTCAATACCTCTGCAGCAGAGATGGATTGGGTATCTGGTGCCTTTGTCCTCTTATTATTTTACATTGAATCCATCATTCTCACATTGTTTTATCTTCTCCCCTCACCCCACCTCTTGCTCTCTCTCTCTCTCTCTTTTGCTCTCTCTTTCTTTTTCTCTCTATTTGTTTTCCTCCTCCTTTCGCCCATTTATATTCACCTCAGACACTGGCCTCTCCCCTGTATGGCCTCTCTTGATCTCATACTTGGTTATTTTCCTCCCTCTCTCTTATTTTTCTACTGTCTCTGATGGCCAGCCTGTCCCCATCAATTCCTTTTTTGTGTGCATCTCATTACCACCCCCCATCTGCTCCTGTTTCATCATTCACCTCCAAAACCCAGGTTGTACCCCAAATGGCACCCTATTCCCTTTATAGTGCACTACTTTTGACCAGGGCCCATAGGGCTCTGATAAAAAGTAGTACACTATATATAGGAAATAGGGTCTCATTTGGGACACATGCCCAGAATGAAAGGTACACAAAGATAATTACATAGGATAAAGTTGTTTGAGGCTTACAGACAGTTTTTTATAATCAAGGTATCTCAATCACACAACAAACAGTGCAAATGAACGCCTCATAAAAATTCCAACCAGCTCTGGTTGCGATAGCAATTAACTATGTCAGTGAGAATCTGAATAGAGGAGAGGTATATTATATGAGACTCATTAGCATTGCTAGTGCATGTTCAAAGTGCTGTGAGGATTTTACAGGTTTGTGAGCGTCACATTCTGTATTAGTATTATCTATCATTGTTCATTATTAATTTGGCGTGTGTTCTATCCAGAATGACGTGCACAGCGTGAGGAGTACACCCAGGCATTGTATGGTGTAATCATTCATCAAGTGTTGGCACATCAGCACTTTAATATAACATTTATATGAATATATTTTTATTTTAATATACTCCAATGAGTGTTTCAGTGTGGGATGTGTGTGTGTGTGTGTGTGTGTATGTATGCATGTGTGTGTTTGTTTGTAATATCTTCCCCTCTACACTGAGATAAGTATCTGTAGAATAATGCAAAAATTGACCCAGTTTGCAGGTAGCAGACAAATCCACAGAGGCTATGGCAGGAATACTGATAGGCCATCAAGCCTCATAGGCCGTAGGCTTTAGGCCACTCCAGCACTGCTTTAAAACAGACAACTAGTTTGAAAAGGAAAGACTGGGATACCGTAACAAAAGTTGGAGATACAAGAAGTGCCCTGATTGCAGCAGTCAGAGTTGCAGCACAGTTATCTACCTCCATATCCTTTAGAAAGAGTTGCTCCCAGCTTCCGCTCACAGCGGCATGCCTAAGCCAACTCGTTAAAAATGTCCCTGCTAATGGCTGATTGAAGCAGGAAAAAACACACACGCAGGCCATTAAATCATCTCGCATCTGAGGCCATCTGCCAATTAGAGAGGGGAGATGTGGAACATCTTGAGGAGCACATGTGAGTGGTGTTGGCCTTGCCAGTGACACAGTCTGAGTCCCAAATGGCATCCCATTCCCTATATAGTACACAAAAGTAGTGCACTATGTAGGGAAGAGGGTGCCATTTGGGACACATACACAAACTATAGCGTCTTAATTGGATGTTCAACATGATCAAAACAATAATGTGGCTTTCAATCATTCTCAATGTCGCTCCTAAGGATCATAACTTAGCAGGAGATCAGGGCATACAGGTCCTTTGCACAGGTGTGGGAGGGAATAGCAAGGAACCCATGGTGTAAAATCGGCCTACCATTGCCTCCTAGACAAGATGAAATGTGGAAACTCAGTGTGTTATTGCGCTATGTGCGTTCATTGTATGACATATTGTGAACCCGATTTGAGACCTGAAATTGAGTCTGTCAGGCCTCCAAACCAAAGAAAGAAAGAAAACACTGGCTGCTTGCATGCATCCCTCCCTGCCTGCCTGGTTGGCTCACCATATCCAGTGTTACAAAATAAATTATCACCTTGACAAATAGCTTCCCTGAGAGTAAGAGGCGTGGGGGCTCCTCATGATCAATGTGGGGCGGAGCTGCTGTCTTACTCAACCGCCCCACTGAAGATGTGTGGGTGGAGGACCAGCAACTCAGAGGTGGTGGCACTGTGTGGTGGCGGAGGAGAGGGGAGCCCCAACACACTTTGGGTAGAGAGGTTTCTGATCTTCTCAGTGAGATTATTTATAGGGAAGATGAATGATAGATAAACACACAGAGGGAGACAAATAGAGATGGAGAAGACGAAAAATGTGGAGAACGGTATTGAAAGAAAGGAGTCGGGAGTAGTGATGGAGAGCTGGTAGAGTAATGAAAAGTGTGCCAAGAAGGTAGAGTGAGGCAGAGGATATTTTGAGAATGATTAAGAGAGCCCAAAGACAGTAAGGCAATGAGCTTTTGTGGAAATGAAAGTTATTTGGCGAATGTGCTGCGGCTGCTGTTTCTGGAAAGATTATACTTATGGGAGGTGACCCGTGCTAATGTGGACACGCAGGGTTATTCATGTGGACCAGTGCTCGGAAACAATAGCAGAGGTCTGGCCCTATGCATACTGTGCAGCGCAATGCGTGAGACACAAGTGGATTTTCTAGCTGATTACATGCAAGGCTGTCTGTCTGGCTTGCTCACTGAACAGTCTCGCCAATTTTGCATACAAATGTATCTTACTCAGTGACATTCAATTTGTTCTTTTCAACATTCGTCATACCACCGTGACACGCAACCGTCTCAAACTACATTATATATTTCTTTCTTTCCTGCCTTGTAGTTGATGGCTATAGTGCTGAATGGGAATCTGTGAGCAACACTGATTCCAAAGAGAATGAAAAAGAGAATGGTGCTGGAGAGAATAGCAGCTGTTTTATGGGCTCCTGATCAATTGTGCTATTTTGTGTATTTTTTTGCGTTGATCGTAACTTTTTTTTAACATAATGTTTCCGCCATTGTTTCCTATGACCAAAAAGAGCTTCTGGACATCAGAACAGCTATAACTAACCTTAATTTGGATGAGGACTTCTACTTCAATGAGTCAGAGATGAAAGACATCACATGCGCTGCTGTTACTGTTTATTGTATATCCTGTTGCCTAGTCACCTCGTACCCCTGCACATCGCACAAAGCAGCATGCCTTGCCCTTAACTGCACACACAGAACTAACATCAACTACATGCATGATAATCTTTCATGGCTGAGGGTTTAGGAGAAATGTTCTACTTTTCTTCTAGTCTTTTCAAGAAACATTTGTGTGTTGAAAATGCCAAACCACTTGTATATTTGCATACACTTCAAACAGATATGCATAACCCACCAGACACGCCACTATGGGTTTCTTCACAGTACCCAAACCAAAAACATATTTAATGCGGCGCTCAGTTATATATAGAGCCATGTCATCGTGGAATGCTCTACCACCAGAGGTTACTCAGGCAAAAAGCAAGTTTAGCTTTAAAAAACATCTTTCTAAAGAACTGAATACGAATGTATATATGAATAGTTTGTAAATAGTATTTTTGTTGTCTCTTGGTGTCTTTACTATATATACAGTCGGGGCCAAAAGTTTTGAGAATGACACAAATATGAATTTCCACAAAGTTTGCTGCTTCAGTGTCTTTAGATATTTTTGTCAGATGTTACTATGGAATACTGAAGTATAATTACAAGCATTTCATAAGTGTCAAAGGCGTTTATTGACAATTACATGAAGTTGATTCAAAGAGTTAATATTTGCAGTGTTGACCCTTCTTTTTCAAGACCTCTGCAATCAGCGCCGGCATGCTGTCAATTAACTTCTGGGCCACATCCTGACTGATGGCAGCCAATTCTTGCATAATAAATGCTTGGAGTTTGTCAGAATTTGTGGGTTTTTGTTTGTCCACCCGCCTCTTGATGATTGACCACATGTTCTCAATGGGAATAAGGTCTGGGGAGTTTCCTGGCCATGGACCCACAATATCGATGTTTTGTTCCCCGAGCAACTTAGTTATCACTTTTGCCTTATGGCAAGGTGCTCCAATCATGCTGGAAAAGGCATTGTTTGTCACCTGTTCCTGGATGGTTGGGAGAAGTTGCTCTCGGGGGAGAAGTTGCTCTCGGCGGATGTGTTGGTACCATTCTTTATTCATGGCTGTGTTCTTAGGCAAAATTGTAAGTGAGCCCATTCCCTTGGCTGAAAAGCAACCCCACACATGAATGGTCTCAGGATGCTTTACTGTTGGCATGACACAGGACTGATGGTAGGGCTCACCTTGTCTTCTCCGGACAAGCTATTTTCCGGATGCCCCAAACAATCGGAAAGGGGATTCATCAGAGAAAATGACTTTACCCCAGTCCTCAGCAGTCCAATCCCTATACCTCTTGCAGAATATCAGTCTGTCCCTGATGTTTTTCCTGGAGAGAAGTGGCTTCTTTGCTGCCCTTCTTGACACCAGGCCATCCTCCAAAAGGCTTTGCCTCACAGATGCACTCACACCTGCCTGCTGCCATTCCTGAGCAAGCTCTGTACAGGTGGTGCCCCAATCCCGCAGCTGAATCAACTTTAGGAGACGGTCCTGGCGCTTGCTGGACTTTATTGGGCGCCCTGAAGCCTTCACAACAATTTAACCGCTTTCCTTGAAGTTCTTGATGATCCGATAAATGGTTGACTTAGGTGCAATCTTACTGGCAGCAATATCCTTGCCTGTCAAGCCCTTCTTGTGCAATGATGACGGCACATGCTTCCTTGCAGGTAGCCATGGTTGACAGGGATAGAACAATGATTCCAAGCACCACCCTCCTTTTGAAGCTTCCAGTTTGTTATTCGAACTCAATCAGCATGACAGAGTGATCTCCAGCCTTGTCCTCATCAACACTCACACTTGTCTTATTAACGAGAGAATCACTGACATGATGTCAGCTGGTCCTTTTGTGGCAGGGCTGAAATGCAGAGGAAATGTTTTTGGGGGATTCAGTTCATTTGCATGGCAAAGAGGGACTTTGCAATTAATTGCAATTCATCTGATCACCCTTCATAACATTCTGGAGCAAATTGCCATCATACAAACTGAGGCAGCAGACTTTGTGAAAATTAATATTTGTCATTCTTGTCATTCTTTTGGCCAACACTGTACAGTTGAAATCGGAAGTTTACATACACTTAGGTTTGAGTCATTAAAACTTGTTTTTCAACCACTCCACAAATGTCTTGTTAACAAACTATAGTTTTGGCAAGTAGGTTAGGACATCTACTTTGTGCATGACCCAAGTAATTTTTCCAACAATTGTTTACAGACAGATTATTTCACTTATAATTCACTATCACAATTCCAGTGGGTCAGAAGTTTACATACACTATGTTGACTGTGCATTTAAACAGCTTGGAAAATTCCAGAAAATTATGTCATGGCTTTAGAAGCTTCTCATAGGCTAATTGACATGATTTGAGTCAATTGGAAGTGTATTTCAAGGCCTACCTTCAAACTCAGTGCCGCTTTGCCTGACATCATGGGAAAATCAGAAGAAATCAACCAAGACTTCAGAAAAATCTGGTTCATCCTTGGGAGCAATTTCCAAATGCCTGAAAGTACCATGTTCATCTGTACAAACAATAGCACGCAAGTATAAACACCGTGGGATGACGCAGCCGTCATACGGCTCAGGAAGGAGACGCGTTCTGTCTCCTAGAGATGAATATACACTGCTCAAGAAAATAAAGGGAACACGTAAACAACACAATGTAACTCCAAGTCAATCACACTTCTGTGAAATCAAACTGTCCACTTAGGAAGCAACACTGATTGACAATACATTTCACATACTGTTGTGAAAATGGAATAGACAACAGGTGGACACCCCCAATAAAGGAGTGGTTCTGCAGGTGGTGACCACAGACCACTTCTCAGTTCCTATGCTTCCTGGCTGATGTTTTGGTCACTTTTGAATGCTGGCGGTGCTTTCACTCTAGTGGTAGCATGAGACGGAGTCTACAACCCACACAAATGGCTCAGGTAGTGCAGCTCATCCAGGATGGCACATCAATGCGAGCTATGGCAAGAAGGTTTGCTGTGTCTGTCAGCGTAGTGTCCAGAGCATGGAGGCGCTACCAGGAGGCAGGCCAGTACATCAGGAGATGTGCAGGAGGCCGCAGGAGGGCAACAACCCAGCAGCAGGACCACTACCTCCACCTTTGTGCAAGGAGGAGCAGGAGGAGCACTGCCAGAGCCCTGCAAAATGACCTCCAGCAGGCCACAAATGTGCATGTGTCTGCTCAAACGGTCAGAAACAAACTCCATGAGGGTGGTATGAGGGCCCGACGTCCACAGGTGGGGGTTGTGCCTACAGCCCAACACCGTGCAGAATGTTTGGCATTTGCCAGAGAACATCAAGATTGGCAAATTCGCCACTGGTGCCCTGTGCTCTTCACAGATGAAAGCAGGTTCAAACTGAGCACGTGACAGATGTGACAGAGTCTGGAGACGCTGTGGAGAACGTTCTGCTGCCTGCAACATCCTCCAGCATGACCGGTTTGGCGGTGGGTCAGTCATTGTGTGGGGTGGCATTTCTTTGGGGGGCCGCACAGCCCTCCATGTGCTCACCAGAGGTAGCCTAACTGCTATTAGGTACCGAGATGAGATCCTCAGACCCCCTGTGAGACCATATGCTGGTGCGGTTGGCCCTGGGTACCTCCTAATGCAAGACAATGCTAGACCTCATGTGGCTGGAGTGTGTCAGCAGTTCCTGCAAGAGGAAGGCATTGATGCTATGGACTGGCCCGCCCGTTCCCCAGACCTGAATCTAATTGAGCACATCTGGGACATCATGTCTCGCTCCATCCACCAACGCCACGTTGCACCACAGACTGTCCAGGAGTTGGCGGATGCTTTAGTCCAGGTCTGGGAGGAGATCCCTCAGGAGACCATCCGCCACCTCATCAGGAACATGCCCAGGCGTTGTAGGGAGGTCATACAGGCACATGGAGGCCACACACACTACTGAGCCTCATTTTGACTTGTTTTAAGGACATTACATCAAAGTTGGATCAGCCTGTAGTGTGGTTTTCCACTTTAATTTTGAGTGTCACAAATCCAGACCTCCATGGGTTGATACATTTGATTTCCATTGATAATTTGTCTGTGATTTTGTTTTCAGCACATTCAACTATGTAAAGAAAAAAGTATTTAATAAGAATATTTCATTCATTCAGATCTAGGATGTGTTATTTTAGTGTTCCCTTTATTTTTTTTGAGCAGTGTATATACTTGTGTATTGTTAAGTCACCCGTTTGGCGAAGTAGGCTATGATTCAATGATAAATGAACATGCACCACATCGATTATATGCAACGCAGGACAAGCTAGATAAACTAGTAATATCATCAACCATGTGTAGTTAACTAGTGATTATGTTAAGATTGATTGTTTTTTATAAGATACGGTTAATGCTAGCTAGCACCTTGGCTTCTTGCTGCACTCGCATAACAGGTAGTCAGCCTGCCACGCAGTCTCCTCGTGGAGTGGAATGTAATCGCCCATGATCAGTGTCCAAAAATGCAGATTACTGATTGTTATGAAAACTTGAAATCGTCCCTAATTAATCGGCCACTCCGATTAATCGGTCAACCTCTAGTTCGGACTAGACCCCTTAGTTCCAGTGAAGGGAAATGTTAACGATACAGCATACAATGACATTCTCGACGATTCTGTGCTTTCAACTTTGTGACAACAGTTTGTTGAAGGCCCTTTCCTGTTTCAGCATGACAATGCCCCCGCGCAGAAAGCAAGGTCCATAGAGAAATTGTTTGTGAGATCAGTGTGGAAGAACTTGACTGGCCTGCACAGATCCCTGACTTCAACCCCATCAAACACCTTTGGGATGAATTGGAACATCGACTGCGAGCCAGGCCTAATCACCCAACATTAGTGCCTGACTTCACTAATGCTCTTGTGGCCGAATGGAAGCAAGTCCCTGCAGCAATGTTCCAACATCAAGTGGAAAGCCTTCCCAGAAGAGTGGTAGCTGTTATAGCAGCAAAGGGGGGACCAACTCCATATTAATGCCCATGATTTTGGAATGAGATGTTCGACGAGCAGGTGTCCACATACTTTTGATCATTTAGTGTTTTTCCAGTTACTGTATTATACAATAAAGGGACTTCTTGAGACATGATCCAGCTATAGATTGATGAGAAGATTGGTCACGTCGTAGAATATAGAGATATAGAGAAGAGGCGTATCTCTTGTATGGAAAGCTCTTTCTAAGAAGTTCATAAGATATGTGTGTTTCAAATGGCACCCTATTCCCTATATATTGTAGTGCACTATATAGGGAATAGGGTGCCATTTGAAACACATGGAATTCTCACCATAAAAATTCCACTCAATACTGAGGGAGAGAGCTCTTGAGTAACATCATGCCATTTGGGACACAACAACTGTGTATTTTCTCTCTGTTCATATCAAGAGCCCTACTGGGGAAGTGTCATGGGACTAGTCTGAGAGTTAGGGCATGCATTCTTCAGATGAACACAGAGAGAACACACATGGCCCCTTCACGTGCCATCAAAAGTTATTAGTATTCCAGGCACTCCAAGGTTATAGAGGCTGCACTTAGCTGGCTCTGTAAACCCACAGGAGATAGCCCTGATCCAGACAGGTAGAACCAATTTCAGATTCAATGATTTGAATGCAAATACTCCTACAGAGGAGGCCTTCCAACTCTCAGCCTGAGCCGCCTCCTCTAAGTTCTACTACAGTGTATGGTATATTAAGCTAGTAGTGGAATGAGCAAGGACATACTAGAAATTGGCACAGGCATTTCTAACACATTTACTGGAAATGTCCTGTATTTACCAAATCATGAGAGCAAACCACCACACAAGTCAGAGTTATCATAAAGTCCATCTTTAATTATTATGAGCTCCATCACAACCCTGTGACTCTCAGATCAATTCAGTGTCTATAAATGAATTCCCTGAGAGTGCTTACACATTGCAACTGAGATCCTTTATAGCAAAGACACACATAGCCAGACAGCATTGGCTATAAATTATTGTTCAGCTTTGTCTCCTAAACTATGTTCTTATCTCGCTCTTGGTACCACTCAGGACCAGCACCATTACCTCACCCAATAGCATATATCAAATACACCCCCTCCTGGACAAGATCACAGAGAGACAGTGACTGGCACACAGATATTGTGGAGCCAAGAGATAATTGGTTCCCCCTCAATCATCCCTTCACATGGTTTAAAAGATATGTTTACATATTAAGACAAGCTTGACCTCTCCCCTTTCTGTGGCCCAAGTAACTGAACCCTGACAGAGAACAGATAACTGCAAACGGCCAACAGTATTATCCAAAAGAAGACATTCTAATGACAAATATCTCACATAAGCATGCAATAAAATGAATAAAACATTTTATTTCTAAATGTTAATTCTGATTCTGCTACGACACACACCAGCCCATTATTTTCCAAGGCCCCCCCATTAATAGCCAACTAATCATACTTCTGCACAAACCCCCCAATTTAGACAGGCCCAAATAAGCTTAAGATGGACCAGCCCTTCTGGCATTTGGCAGTACTGCTCTATGGCCAGTTCGTCTCTGGAGTGTGTTATGTTACCAGTGTTGTTAGGTTGCTGCCAGGAAATTGCATTGCTCTTGTGAAGCAAATTGTTCCCCATGTAGAAAAATATCAATGCCATTGATAAATGGATGGTCACTGGCCATAGTATCTTGTCATGGATTTGCTACAGGGCCTGGAAAATACGTTATCGTTTGTCGATAAGAAAACCTCTCTGGTGTGAAGATTGGGTCTGTAGTTTTTGTTAGCCAGTACCTCTTTAATAGATAACTATACTTGAACATTTTTGGTGGGAAAAATCACTTACTCACAAGGCTGTGCTTTGTCATATGTGGCTCAGTGTTTTTTTATACATTGGATAAAAGTAGAGACTCACACTATGATATATCATTTTGTAGCGGAACAATGGGAAAGTAATTCTGCTTTGAAAGTTGACAAACTTGTTAGCTAACTTTTGAGAAAATGACCTTTGAATGTTTTGGTATCTAGTGAAGAGCTCTTCTATGTCTACACCCTTTCAGCATCGTTCACACCCTCTGAAAGCTTTAGCCCCACCCATCTTGTTTCTCCCTCGGAGCGTTCAGAGCGCACACTTGACGCTCTGGCCAATGATTTGTTTACCTATGGTTAACATGAAAACAGCCTAACCAGCTCTGCTGGCAACAATTTCATTACGCTTCTTTGCAGACATTTACTAACATTTAACATTTACATTTAACGTGCTTTTACACCTGCATTGTTTGCTGTTTGGGGTTTTAGGCTGGGTTTCTGTACAGCACTTTGAGATATCAGCTGATGTACGAAGGGCTATATAAATAAATTTGATTTGATTTGATTTGAAGTCATTTAGCAGACGCTCTTATCCAGAGCGACTTACAAATTGGTGCATTCACCTTACTAACACCGACCATATTCAACACGTGATGTACACTTTTTAGCTTAAGACATGTTGCTAGCTTGTCACGTTCGTTGAATGGAGGAGACCAAGGCGCAGCGTGATGTGAATACATGTTACTTTTAATGAAGACGGACACTAAACAAACTATACAAAACAACAAAACGAACGTGAAGCTATTGTATAAATGTGCAGACACAGGCAACTAACACATAGACAATAACCCACAAAATACCCAAGGAATTACAGTGGGGCAAAAAAGTATTTAGTCAGCCACCAATTGTGTAATTTTCATCATAGGTACACTACAACTATGACAGACAAAATGAGAAAAGAAAATCCAGAAAATCACATTGTACGATTTTTTATTAATTTATTTGCAAATTATGGTGGAAACCATAGACATACATAACACCTAGGCTAGTAAACACCCATAGACATACAAAACCCCTACACAGGAACAAAAACATGTACGTCACCCATGTCATACCCTGACCTAGCCAAAATAATAAAGAAAACAAAGAATACTAAGGTCAGGGCGTGACATAGCTAGGTAAACAATGAACCTAGCTAGGTAAACAACATGTAAAATCACACATGTAACGTTAGCTAACGAGCCAGCCAGCTAACGTTAGCTAGTTTATTATTTTTTACCCCTTTTTCTCCCCAATGGTATCCAATTGGTAGTTACAGTCTTGTCCCATCGCTGCAACTCTCGTACGGACTCGGGAAAGGCAAAGGTCGAGTACCATGCATCCTCCGAAACATATCCCAGCCAAGCCGCACTGCTTCTTAACATACTGTTTGCTAAATCTGGAAGCCAGCCTCACCAAATTTTTCAAAGGAAACATCGTACACCTGGCAACTGTGTCAGCATGCATGCGCCCGGCCCACCACAGGAGTTGCTAGTGCGCTTTGGGACAAGAACATCACTGCTGGCCAAACCCTCCCCTAACCCGGATGATGCTGGGCCAATTGTGCGCCGCCCCATGGGTCGCGGCCGGCTGCAACAGAGCCTGGACTTGAACCAGGATCTCTAGTCGCACAGCTAGCACTGCGATGCAGTGCCTTAGACCAGGCTAACGTTAGCTAGTTAAACAACAATGAACATAGTGCCAAATCATGTTGTTACTACAATGCATGAATATGCTGGGAGCTACCCATCCAGGTTCAATGTTAGCTAGGTAACATTAGGCTCTAACTAGTCAAGCAAACAGCTGTGGGATACGACTAACAACGTCAGCTAGGGAGCCAGCCAGATAATGTTAGCTAGCTAGCTAACTGTACACTTTACCTTAAAACATGTAGCTAGCTAGGTAAACAAGGAACCTAGTTAGGTAAACAATGTATAAAATCACACGTTAGCTAACGAGCCACACATTAGCTAACGAGCTAATGCCAGCCAGCTGACGTTAGCTAGCTAGCTAACTGTACACTTTAGCTTGAAGTGAAACCACTTTGTCAAAATTAGAAGAGTTTAATAACTGAAAATGTAGCTAGCTATTTTACCTGTATACTTCATCATGCATGATGGACGCATCTCCCTGTCATGGATGCCATGCCACAGTTGCCCTTAGTTTGAGGATGTAATCCGAAGACAGGTGTTTTCACCATCTCTTTAGCTATCATACTCTAATTCCACTGATTTCAAAACTTGATCCTCCAGAGAGTGGAGCTATGCTGCTCCACTACATTATACACTTAAAAAAAAAGCCGCGTTCGACAGGATTACCAGCACAGACTAACCAGCTCAAATAGACAGGAGCTTTCTATATGGCAGACCAATCCAAACTCCTCTCTCGGCATGTCCAGCCCAATTATTATCTCAGCCAATCATGTCTAGTGGGAAGGTTGCTTTTTCTGTGGCTTAACCAACAAGGCTCGTAAATTTAACACTTTTATTCGTATTTACAGATGGAATACAAGTTTATTATTAAGGCACATGAAAGTTCACATGTTCAAGAAGGCATTTCTGCACCATTTTTTTTTAACGTTCAAATGGCTCTCCTGTGAAGTCGTGAGTTGCGACATACGCCTAGTTTCCTGAATCGGGTCACATATCTTGTTGTCTTAACATCCCCCTACAGGCCTTAAGCCATGTCTTTGCTGTAATACTGCTGAGTATTTTACAACAATGCAGTCACATGAACAGGCAGCGGAACGGAATCTCTCCTCGAGTACATTGGATGGGAGTGCTTTTTAGTCTATCTATCAAGGGGGCCAATTCTGAATATGGATGTAATAATTAGGTATTCTGTTATAATTGAGAATTTGCCTATTGAAGCTGTAATTATAGGAAGGTCTGAGACCCTTTGGCAGCTGTCGTCTCTGTAATGAGAACATCTAAAGAAAATTGAAATCTCTCTCCAGTGCTTTGCACATTCAAAATGACTAAATGTAATTTGACCTCCTTCAACGGCAGCAGGCAGCCACTGCTGCCTCCAGAAGTTTAATATGTCCGGTTATGTTGAAGGGGGACAACTTCAAGCGAAACAGTTCTATTACAAATATGATAGGGGAAGTCTTTAGAACTTGAAAGTCAAATAAGTGGAATGGACAGGAGGCCACTACCTCAAGGCATGGATGGAAGAAGAATTCTTGTTAGTAAGCCATATAGGGCTGGGGAGCCTTGATGGCAGAAGTCCCACCTTTGCCAAGCCAAAAGACTAACCTAAAAGCAGCCCATTTTACAGAAAAGCTAATAGTATTATTTGACATACAAGACTAGAAGTTTGTGTCATTGTGTTTTGCATAGATTGCAACTCCCGAACTGCTGACCTAATTCTCCTCCCCTCTGGGCTCCCGAGTGGTGCAGCGTCACTACTGAGGCACTGCATCTCATTGCAACAGGTGTCCCTACTGTCCCTGGTTCGAATCCAGGCTGTAAAACATCTGGCCATGACTGGGAGTACCATAGGGCGGCGCACAATTGGCCCAGCGTCGTCTGGGTTTGGCCGGGGTAGGCCGTCATTGTAAATAAGAATTTGTTCTGAACTGACTTGTCTTGTTAATAAATAAAAGGTTAAAAAACGTAAATTAAAAAACTTAAATTCAATACATTTCGTTATGGTTAATACATGAGCTACAGCACATGCATAATCATGCATTTCTCTTCACACACATGCACATGTTGTAATCTCTGTGTTATTGTCATTGATGTATACAGGAATATATGTGACTCAAATCTCACTCATAGTGTCCTCTATCATTGGACGTATTCTCTCTGGTTCACTAGTGTGTGTAGTAGTAGTGTGTGTGTTTGTTTGTGAATTTGAAAACGAGTGTGGGTATGTCTCAAGCGATGCAGTGAGGATGTGTGTCAAAGTATCTGTTATGTCCGGTGTGTGTGGGTGGCTTTGTTTGCTGTTCTATTTCAAGGATAGTGCAGTATGTGTATGTTATTTTTGCCTGTGCGCCTATGTTCTTATGTCTGTGTAATGGGTACTGTAATTGTTACTTTAGTGTCTTTTTCAGATTTTGCGCTTAATGTATAGTTGGGTGCGTTTGTGCAGTGTTGTGTGTGTGTGTGTTAGTGTGTGTCAAGTGATTGTGCAGAACAGAACAGTTCAGTATGTAAACTGGGAGACACACAGAGAGATGAGCCCAGATCCTAGATTCCAGATCCTCAACACGTTGTGTGTGGGTGTGCTGAATATCAATGTCCTGCTGCACTCTCTCTTTCTCTCTCAATGTATTAACGTGTATATGAGTGTGTGAGTGCATGTGTCTTGAGTCTTGGTGTGTAAGACTGCATGGAAGGGACAGTATATATCTATGTGTGTGTGTGTGTGTGTGTGTGTGTGTGTGTGTGTGTGTGTGTGTGTGTGTGTGTGTGTGTGTGTGTGTGTGTGTGTGTGTGTGTGTGTGTGTGTGTGTGTGTGTGTGTGTGTGTGTGTGTGTGTGTGTGTGTGTGTGTGTGTGTGTATGAATATCTAGCCTATCTGTGATTGTCTGGGACTGATTGTCTGGGAGTGCAGAATACTGATTCAGACTTTTTTCAATGTCTTGCTCTCTCGCTCTTTCTCCTACCTGATGTGTGTTTTTCTTTCTGACTGAGTACACGGCAGACCATGGCTGCTGCTATGTGGGGATGTTCCTACATCAAGAGTAGCCCTTCTCTTATGTCTTCACTCTCGGTGGTGTATTTGAAGTGGTTCTGCCCAGCCTTCTGTTGCTGTTCTGTTCTCACCTTGTGTGGAGACAATGGGAATTCCCAGAAGACCACACTAAACCACATTGCCGTGCGTTGGAGGAGAGCGGACACTGCTACACATTAACCCCCTTTCATTTACCATGCTACATTATTGTGTGTGCGTGTGCGCGTGTGTTGGCTGAAATCTATTTGTGCTAGCTGCAGGCTGTGTATGTGTGTGTTTTTTGTGCATTTCTGTTAGTAAATATAGGAGATACATGGTTATGATAAATATATTTGCTTTTACAGCAGTTAAAGGATTCTGTGCCATTTTCCTAGAGAGGGAGAGCAACAGAAAGAGGTAGAACAAGATAAGGCAGAAATAACCAGCTAAAGAAAGATAGGAAGATTGGAGGAATGGCAGGAAGAGAGGTAGAGGAGGTAGCTATAAGCCAAGGCAGAGATGTAAAAGAAGATAGGAGATGGAGGGGGAGGGAGAGTTGGCATATAGAATATTAATGTCCCTGTGTCAGGGAGTGGAGTTTATTCACAGACCAGCACCCCACTCGCACACACTCATGGTATCTTTCTACACACAAACAACATAAGCACAATACTTGGGTACTCAGTTACTTGGATCAGACTATTTAATCAGACACTGACAATTCACATTGGGAATGCTTCCAGGAACACAATAATCGTCCACAGGTAGCAAAATGTTAAAACACAAATCTTGGAAAGAGAAATGTTCACATACTGTAGTCCTTCCAAAATGACTCACTACACAAGACAAAACTAGCATGCAAACACATAATAACTCAACTCATTATGTATTCCTAACTAATTGAGAGGTGACCCGTTCCTTAATTCCCCATCTTCTACCTGTGCTACAACTTTGGCCTTGAACACCTGTTCAGTTGGCCGACTTCGAGACCGCAAACATTGACTCACTCCCACACACACCAGTTACTGCTGTATCAGGACTTGGAAATCCCTGCCAGCATCTGGAGATATATATATATATATATATATATACACACACATTCAATTAGAATGTGAGCAGGGGCGGGTTTGTGAGGGAGAGACACCCTCTCATTCAAGGGTGACAGCCAAACAGACAGGCTCAAGCACACTGCTGTCTGGAATGGGAAAGAGAGAAGGTGAAACCAGAATTAATATGGTGGGAGAGAGATTGTATACTGTCAAAGGGTAGAAGATGTGTGGAATATATTCTGTTAAATGATGCAGGGAAAAAATAACATATGGTGGTTAGGGTTGTTGTTCATGATGGATAAGCAACTGTAGCATATTAAAGCAATGAGGTTTTCCTTGTGAAAATTGGTCAAGCCTGCTATATACCACCAAGCCCTTTGTACCCAGAAGCACAGAGTAGGCTAATATTAGCAACAAAGAGGTCTGTGGCTGAGGAAAAATCCCCAAACTAATTGTATATAAACGTACTCTCACTGTCAACTGCGTTTATTTTCAGCAAACTTAACGTGTAAATATTTGTATGTACATAAGATTCAACAACTGAGAAACTGAACAAGTTCCACAGACATGTGACTAACAGAAATGGAATAATGTGTCTCTGAACACAACATTAAAGTCAACATAAAAGGTAACAGTCAGTATCTGGTGTGGCCACCAGCTGCATTAAGTACTGCAGTGCATCTCCTCCTCATGGACTGCACCAGATTTGCCAGTTCTTGCTGTAAGATGTTACCCCACTCTTCCACCAAGGCACCTGCAAGTTCCCTGACATTTCTGGGGGGAATGGCCCTAGCCCTCACCCTCTGATCCAACAGGTCCCAGACGTTGTTGTTGTTGTTGCCATCCTGTACATGTCCCGCAGGTGTGATGTTCGGATGTACCGATCCTGTGCAGGTGTTGTTACACGTGGTCTGCCACTGCGAGGACGATCAGCTGTCCGTCGTGTCTCCCTGTAGCGCTGTCTTAGGTGTCTCACAGTACGGACATTGCAATTTATTGCCCTGGCCACATCTGCAGTTCTCATGTCTCCTTGCAGAATGCTTAAGGCACGTTCACACAGATGAGCAGTTATTTATTTTTTTGCTGAGTTTACAAGATTGTCTTTGTTTGATGTTACGTTTAGTAGATTGGAACACAAGCCCCACTTCACAGTCAAGTCTCTCTCAAAATATAGCTGGATTTGTAAAAACTCAACATTGTACATTTCTGCCAATATCCATAAATCACTATTGAAGCTGTATATGCCAGTATAGGACACTCCTGGTGCAGGGTATCATAAAACTGCTGAAATACTGTTTACAGTTGCTATTTCTCATTATTTTACACATAGTGTCTTTTTGTGGTGTTTATCCCACTAAAACTTAATTAATTTGCAGTCAACATGAATTACAATGAATAGTTACATTACGGTTTAACTCCAACTGTTACGTTCGTCGTCGTGGAAATGACCGGACCAAGGTGCAGCGTGGGGAGGGTACATTTTCCGTTATTTATGTCAATGTCGCCAACAAAACAAAGATTGAGGGCACGACCGTGAAGCTTACTAGGGCTATAGTGCCACTAACAAAGATAACTACCCACCAAATACAAAGGAAAAAAGGCTGCCTAAGTATGATTCCCAATCAGAGACAACGATAGACAACTGTCCCTGATTGAGAAATATACCCGGCCAAAACATAGAAACAGAAAACATAGAAATAAAGAAACTAGAATGCCCACCCTAGTCACACCCTGGCCTACCAAAAATAGAGAATAAAAACCTCTCTATGGCCAGGGCGTGACACCAACAGTTGTTTCTGTGCATATGATGTGCCATATGATGCTTAAATACCATTTACAGTTGCCATTTTTCTCTACTTTTGATGATGTGTATTTTGTTTAGTTGTTATCTAATTAAACAAACTAATTTTCAATCAACATTAATTAGATCTATACTAGTTCCATAATTCTAACTGTTCTGTAATTCTAGCAGCCATTTCTATGCACGTGATATATCATGTGATGCCATTAGGTATCTTAACAGTTAATCAGTTAGCTGCTGAAAATACATTTTACCATTCATGCTTATCGGTCTAAAGGTTTATTTGCATAATTTTGTGGAATTAAATTGGTTGTGTTTGTATTTCCGTTAGTCGTTATGTATCTTATTTATCACACGCTCACAGCATACAACGCTTGGTTGAGGAGCGGATTGATGTATCACCTGTCAGATGGCGTGAGAGCAGCTCCTCAAAAAGCTGGTACTGGAATGAAACATGCTTTTATAAGCCCAGTCATTGCGCAACAAATAACCTAAACAACAAACAAATAATCTAAATGCAATCACATGTTAATACTGTTTTGATGGCCTTGATTAAAAGAGCTTCTATTTTTATTTCTCAATCTCAACTTATTAACTTATTAATTAAAACCTGCTTCCCATTCACCATTCAAGTACATTTGCTTCCCATTCGCCATTCAAGTACATTTGTGGGCGCGACACCCACCACTTTACAATATGAGCTTGAGGCAGTATAATTGTTTGAAACCTAAACAATTTACTTTACTGCAAATAATGATGATTGTCTTACCTTGCTTCAAAGTAGCGTAGCCAAAATCCAACCATAGAAATATGGAAGCAATTATTTCATAAAGACTTCCTCATGCCATTAAATAACTTTCTTTCGTTGTCCAGAAGCCAAAGTCTCAATTCTAGTCATATTAACAACCCATCCGAGTTGTTGTATCTTTCCCCTCTTTCTATGTTTCTAACTGATTTTCATCTGTGTCACATTAGGTGTGAGCTTTAGAATGGTGTTTTCCCACGGAGCGGTTGCATTTTGGCAATTGTTTGAAAGTTATGTTTTTTTTATTTTATTATTAGTTGCTTCATTAAAGCAGTTGCATGTTTAATAATAGGCTATAGCCTTTTGACTGTAAGACAATAGGCTTGCTGTTGTTGCATACATTAAACTCTTAATGAAAATTGTTCATTCCTTGTATGCATGCAAAGTGTTTTATGTTAGTCACATCATTTTACGGTTTGTAAATCTTTTTACAGTTTGTTGACCAGTTAATGCAGGTTGGTTAGTCAGAAGCAAAATGTACCGAAATGTGCATCCTAGATGCCATATACAGTATATGTAGTGCAGCTCGTTCCCAGTAGAATGAATGTAATATCTGATACATGACACGAGGAAGATACCAGTCTCATTATAAAATGCCAACACCATTAGTATTCTTGCTTCGTGCTTTGCATACAAGGTTCCAGTTTTTAATCCCCCACCCCCCAAAAAATGTAATTGCAGTTCTTAAGCAACAAGCCCCCCCACCTCATTAGACAGCTCATCAGCAATCTATCAGCACATGTATTATTTATTAGCAGAACTACATTAATTGTAAACACACTGCAGGTTCCTTATTTAGTTTTCAGTACATTTGAGCCTTAGTGTTAGGCTATTGTGTAGAAGTGCTCAGTGCCTAAGCAAATTATGCTTTTCTACTTCATAACAAGGACTTATTCCCACTACTGCACAGAGCCGGTTAGTTCGCTATCAGCCACTCAATAGCCAATGTCAATTTTTCAATCAACATTGCGTTCATTCACAGGCACTCGATACCTCAGGCTTGCCCAGTGTTCCATTGACCACCAAGGTGACCTCATGAAATCACACCTTTAATCACTCAACTCCAGGCTCATGCATGGACCCAGGTGGAGTGACAGAGGCCCACGTAAACTAGCCGCTGTATTGTAGCTAATGCTACTGTTTGGATTATTTTCAAAGTATGTCTAGGTTTACTTCTGTCAACCACTGGATTTAGAGAAACTGAACACAATGGATTTGGGCTTATAATCTAGAAGAACAAAACAAAGCATTAAGTAGATAGCATGTAACATCACAATTTGACTTCTGTTCTGATTCCTTTTGCTGAATTCTGGAATTAGATTTGTCAGTCATTGTGGGAGGAACAAGGCTACCCCTGATCTCCATCCAGACCCAACACCTTTTTAGTAACCACATCAGTCCCTTCACACTTTTTAGTCCTCTCCGTCTTTCCACACAGCATCTAGGCTCAATCACTGGAGCAATTTAGTGGGACTCGTGCCAATACATATCCAGCTGTTTACCCCAACACTCCAGACCACACTCCAAGATGCCAGCTAAATCTGATTCCATGTAGTGCACTATAAATGCAAAGGGTATCATTTCGATGCAGTTACCTCTGATTCCAAGAATCCAGTGCCTCTGATTCCCAGCACCAACCTGCAGGTGTGGTCCTCACCTCCAGAGCAGCTTACTATTAGCAACTGCTATCATTGGTATTCATTTCTCGCTCTTAATTCCCCAATAGTATTTTTTTTTTTAAATATTTTGCTTGACAGAGGACTATGGGTTAAACACTGGGGGGGAGCGCTCCATCACGACTACATTTTATCCAATTAAATACAGATTTAATCAGGCCGGCAGTCGGGATGTGAATACGGAATGCGATCCGTCTGTTAACTGAAGGCTTGTCGGTGTGGGCCGGGTTGCCGTGGGTTTCCAGCCCGGTAACAGAGGATTGGCCTTGTGGGCGAGACAGAGGGAGGAGGCCCTGATTCTGACTTGTAAATTGGGCCGGAGTCCATACAAATATTCCTGGACAGTTAGCTTTTTAATGAGAAATTACCCTTCTCACTCACTTTCTGATTTCTTATTTTCTTCTCCCTTTCTGTGTGAAGACGGTGAAGCCCCTTCAAACATCCCCTAACCTGCTGATTTAGTGTGTTAAGTTGCTGAGGAGGCTTGAGACACACGGACGTTCCTTTGGGAGAGAGGCGTGATTTACTGTTGATGTAAACACTTGATTAATGGATTATTTAGTGATTGGATTATATGTGCAGCAGGGCTAAAACGATCTGGAAGAGTTTCATCTTTAATTTACTGGCAGACAACACAAACTCTCCGGTTTAGGACGTAGAAGAGACAGAAAACACCCTTTCTGTGCCAGAGAGAGACCTGTCCGTAATGGTTGTGGCTGATTGTAAAAGCATCCTCCACCGTGGAGATGCACTTATATGATCTGAAATACAGCTCCCCAGTGGCCCATCAAGGTCCTTTGAAAGTGCTGTGTCACCTTCAGAGTTTCTGGGGAGAATTGCTAGATGCTGCTAGGCCTATTAATAAGTGGTTGTTGGAGACACTTTATTTCAACTTATCCTGATACGTAGGGTTGTTTTAAATTACGAGGAAAGCAGTGATTACAAATGTTGCAATTTTATATAGCTTGGTGGGCTATGTTTATGTGTATGTGTGATTGCTGTGAAAATGACATTATGGCACTTTCTCATGTACTGTAAATATCACCTTGATTACCCACATCTCACAGTGTAAACACTCGGCAGCATTAAGTGCACAGTTTAGTCTCTAAATCAATTCCAAGCTGGCAGCCTTCTGTCATGTTTGTCATTTATTATCTTGTCTTGTCCCTGTGCTTCCCATGCTATTCGTTTCCCTCTGCTGGTCTTATTTGGTTCTTTCCCTCCTTCTAGCCCTCTCTCTCCCCCTCCCTCTCTCACTCTCTCGCTCTCTCTTCTCTCTATCGTTCCGTTCCTGCTCCCAGCTGTTCCTATTCCCCTAATCATCATTTAGTCTTCCCACACCTGTTCCCGATCCTTTCCCCTGATTAGAGTCCCTATTTATTCCTTTGTGTTCCGTTCCTGTCCCGTCGGTTCCTTGTATTGTATTCACCATGCTGTGATTGCGTTTCGCCCTGTCCTGTCGTGTTTTTGCTATGATTGTGTATCGCCCTGTCCTGTCGTGTTTTTTGCCTTCATCAGATGCTGCGTGTGAGCAGGTGTCTCTGTCGACTACGGCCTGCGCCTACCCGAAGCGACCTGCAGTCTGTGGCCGCTTCTCCAGTTGTTTCCCCTCTACAAGTCTAGAGGATTTCTGTTATCCCGTTTTGGACTTAAATAAACTCTGTTTCTGTTAAGTCGCTTTTGGGTCCTCTTTCACCTGCATGACACCTTCTCCCTGTAATTTTTCAATAAGCTGTTGGTTTGTGTCCCATTCAACACTTCAGTCACTTACAGCATCTTAATGTAAACATGTTTTGCCTCAACAGTCTCTTTCATGTTGGTTGTGATGAATTCTGTTTTGCTATCAAATCATGCCCTTTTTTCCCTATTTACTATTTTCATTCAGGGCATAGCTGAGGCTTTGAATAAAAGATTCAGAAACTAGTAGCATTTGATCATTTTTCAGCGTGGCTTGTGTGAAAACTCAGAAATAGCAACAGACATGCACTAAGTGTACAAAACATTAAGAACACCTTCCCTTTGTGCCTAGAACAGCCTCAATTCATTTGGGCATTGACGACAAAGTGCTGAAAGTGTTCCACAGGGATGCTGTTTCCAATGCTTCCCACAGTTGTGTCAAGTTGGCTTGATGTCTTTTGGGTGATGGACCATTCTTGATACACACTGGAAACTGTTGAGCTTTAAAAATCCAGAGTTGCAGTTATTGACACAACCCGGTGTGCCTGGCACCTACTGTACTACCATGCCCTGTTCAAAGGCACTTAAATCTTTTATCTTGCCCATTCACCCACTGAATGGCACACATACACAATCCGTGTCTCATTTGTCTCATTGACCTGTCTCCTCCCCCTCATCTACACTAATTAAAGTGGATTTAACAAGTGACATTAATAAGGGATCATAGCTTTCACCTGGATTCATATGGTTACCCTATGTCATGGAAAGTGGTGTCCTTAATCTTTTGTACGCTCAGTGTATTTCGAGTAGAGCATCATATAGGGTATCAAAACAAGAAAACGCAACATGGTGTAATTTGATAATTACACTGTGAAAAGTAACGCCTTTAAAATAGTTTTTTCCCACCTCTAATTGGTAGTCATAATTGGATTCCATGTTGAGAGGAAGTCACCTCACCTGTTATTTCCAGGTGTAAATTAGTTGAAGAGAGAGAGGTTTCTCCGAACCCCACAGATTGCTGTGGTCCTCCAGGAGTAGCACTACTCACCCTCTGCCCCAGCCTTATATCTCAAACAGGGCTGTGTTTGAAGTGCTCGGTTGGGTGCCTGCATTCTGCATTCGACAAGAGCTGCGGCATTGGCTTGCAGCCCCCTGTAAGTTTCTTCTGTTTTGCATTTGCATACCGAACAAACAGGAAATTGTGTTCATTTGTATGCAAATGTGTTTGTCCCCAAGGCTGGGATTTTGAATTAAAAGTTTTACCGTCCCATTAATTCCAAATTACACACAGGCACTGACATGGGCCTCTCTTCCTGGCAGGGGGGGTCCTTCCTGCCACCCGAATGCAGCCCTGTCAGTTTAGGCTGTTTAGTTTGCCATCTGCGAACAGAGTTGGAATTTGGATTAATTCTGGTCTGTTGATTTGCAGATTGATTGTCTGCGTCACGTCGCAATCTTCTCTTAATTATCACGCAAAAATATGCAAAGATTTGGGCTGACTGATATTCCGGTATACTATGGTAGACAAACGAGAAAACGCCTTGGAGTTGTTGACTGACAGGTAATGAGGAAAATGGTAAATGAGAGGGAGTGGTGAAGGCTGTCTTCTGTGCACCTCATCAGCCTCTCTCAAAAATATATGACCCCTCTATGATGGCTGGCATGTATACTGTAGGCTGATACTGACAATCAGAAAATGCATATGTGACTTGTGTTGTCCATTATGGTGAATAGAGAGATAGAAAGAGGATGTTTTGGTCTCGTTTCTATTGTGTCAGCATAAAGTCTACTACCCACATGCACAGAAAGTGTGAAATTCATAATGGATTTAGTGGAACTATACTAGTGCATTTCTCAATGATAAGCCCTAATACTAACCTAAGAATAGCTTGTGCTACAAACCTACCAGCCTGGTAGGAATCCAGCATGTGGAAAAAGACATAAAACAAAAGAATGAGAGAAAAGATTCATTAACGAGCTAAAACGGCCCGATCAATAGATATTTTCAGCTAAATTACAGTCCTGCCATCCTTCCAAGCTGCACAGATGTCAAGATGGAGAAAATGTACTTCATGTCTGAGGAATCGAGGCTGTAACCATCTCCCCTAAAATCCTACAGCATCCAGTGATGGGGCACTGAAACAGGGACAACATAATGGATGCCTATTGGAAATCACATTAAGCTGCTATCAGAGGGTGGGTGGCAAATGACACCCTATTCCCTACAGTGTGCACTACTTTTGACCAGAGCCCATAGGGCCCTGGTCAAAAGTATTGCACTACGTAGGGAATCGGGTGCCATTTGGGACACAGGCCCCAATATGGAGGGCTGATACCGCCGCTGTCACTGTACCTCACTGTCCCCGAGGCCAGTCTCTCTCTAATAACGGAGGCGATCATCACAGTGAAATATGAAGCATGGCACCGGGCTGTAGCCAGGCCTTCAAGAGAGTAATCACTGATATCACTCATATGTGACGGTGCTGTAGTCCATCACAACCGAGGAGGATAGAGAGATCTGAAAAGAGGACTGTTTGGGTGGAAGGGGATGAAGTGAATGAGTGATGGATTTAGGGAGGCTTAGGGAGGATGAAAGAGAGTGAGAGAGGAGAGATGAGATGGGGAGAGATATTGAAGGATAGGAAAGTGAAGGGAAGGAAGACATAAAGGTGTTATCCAAGTTAAAATGGCGCTGGAAGAAATGGCAGCAGTTTTACGGGCGCCCAAACAATTGTGCTATTATGTGTTTTTTTTTCGCATTATTTGTAACTTATTTTGTACATAATGTTTCTGCAACCGTACCTTATGACAAAGAAGAGCTTGTGGATATCAGGACAGCGATCACTCACCTCGGATTAGACAAAGATTTTTTTCTACAACAAGGAGGACGCACAGGACATTCTCCTAACACCCAACAGGGCCGACATCCCCGTTATTTGTAAGAGGACGCAGGTACAGAGGACAAAGAGCCGGATGCCTGGTCAGGACTCAGAGAAGGCGACTGGGAAAGCTGCCGTTACTGTCAATACTACTCGCCAACATGCAATAATTGGACAATAAATTAGACGAGGTACGATCACGCATATCCTACCAACGGGACATTAAGAACTGTAATATCCTATGTTTCACGGAATCGTGGCTGAATGACGACATGGATATTCAGTTAGCGGGATATACGCTGCACGGGCAAGATAGAACAGCACACTCCGGTTAGATGGGGGGGGGGGGGGTTGTTTATATTTGTAAACAACAGCTGGTGCACACTACTTGCCTAGAGAGTTTTCAGCCATACTTTTCGTGGCTGTTTATTTACCACCACAGACAGATGCTGGCACTAGGACCGCATCTGACCGCATTCAGTAAGATGACCTGCGACGAACCATCAAACAGGCAAAGCGTCAATACAGGGCTAAGATTGAATCATACTACACCGTCTCCGATGCTCGTCTTATGTGGCAGGGCTTGCAAACTATTACAGACTACAAAGGGAAGCACAGCCGCGAGCTGCCCAGTGACACGAGCCTACCAGACGAACTAAATCACCTCTATGCATGCTTCGAGGCAAGCAACACTGAGGCATGCATGAGAGCATCAGCTGTTCCGGACGACTGTGTGATCATGCTCTCTGTAGCCGACGTGAGTAAGACCTTTAAACAGGTCAACATACACCAGGCTGCGGGGCCAGACGGATTACCAGGACGTGTGCTCCAGGCATGTGCTGACCAACTGGCAGGTGTCTTCACTGACATTTTCAACATGTCCCTGATTGAGTCTGTAATACCAACATGTTTCAAGCAGACCACCATAGTGGTGGTCAGACGACCATAGTGGTGGTTCTTGACCACCCTGTGCCCAAGAACACAAAGGCAACCTGCCTAAATGACTACAGACCCGTAGCACTCACGTCCGTAGCCATGAAGTGCTTTGAAAGGTTTGTAATGGCTCACATCAACACCATCATCCCAGAAACCCTAGACCCACTCCAATTTGCATACCGCCCGAACAGATTCACAGATGATGCCATTTCTATTGCACTCCACACTGCCCTTTCCCACCTGGAAAAAGGAACTTATGTGAGAATGCTATTCATTGTCTACAGCTCAGCGTTCAACACCATAGTACCCTCAAAGCTCATCACAAAACTAAGGATCCCGGGACTAAACACCTCCCTCTGCAACTGGATCCTGGACTTCCTGACGGGCCGCCCCCAGGTGATGAGGGTAGGTAGCAACACATCTGCCACGCTGATCCTCAACATCGGAGCTCCACAGGGGTGCGTGCACAGTCCCCTCCTGTACTCCCTGTTCACCCACGACTGCATGGCCAGGCACGACTCCAACATCATCATTAAGTTTGCATTTGACAAAAGAGTGGTAGGCCTGATCACCGACAATGACGAGACAGCCTATAGGGAGGAGGTCAGAGACCTGGCCGGGTGGTGCCAGAATAACAACCTATCCCTCAACGTAACCAAGACTAAGGAGATGATTGTGGACTACAGGAAAAGGAGGACCGAGCACGCCCCTATTCTCATCAACGGGGCTGTAGTGGAGCAGGTTGAGAGCTTCAAGTTCCTTGGTGTCCACATCACCAACAAACTAACATGGTCCTAGCACACCAAGACAGTTGTGCAGAGGGCACGACAAAGCCAATCCCCCTCAGGTAACTGAGGTTCTACAGCTGCAACGTCGAGAGCATCCTGACTGGTTGCATCACTGCCCGGTATGGCAATTGCTCGGCCTCTGACCGCAAGGCACTACAGAGGGTAGTGCGTACGGCCCAGTACATCACGGGAGCTAAGCTGCTTGCCATCCAGGACCTCTACACCAGGTGGTGTCAGAGGAAGGCCCTAAAAATTGTCAAAGACTCCAGCCACCCCAGTCATAGATTGTTCTCTTGTTCTCGGTACCGGAGTGCCAAGTCTAGGATAAAAAAGGCTTTTCAAGAGTTTTTACCCCCAAGCCATAAGAATCCTGAACAGATAATCAAATGGCTACCCGGACTATTTGCATTGTGTGCCCCCCCAACCCCTCTTTTTACGCTGCTGCTACTCTCGGTTTATCATATATGCATTGTCACTTTAACTATACATTCATGTACATACTACCTCAAATCAAATGTATTTATAAAACCCTTCTTACATCAGCTGATATCTCAAAGTGCTGTTCAGAAACCCAGCATAAAACCCCAAACAGCAAGCAATGCTGGTTTAGAAGCACGGTGGCTAGGAAAAACTCCATAGAAAAGCCAGAACCTAGGAAGAAACCTAGAGGAAGCCGGCTATGAGGGGTGGCCAGTCTTCTTCTGGCTGTGCCAGGTGGAGCTTATAACAGAACATGGCCAAGATGTTATATGTTCATAGATGACCAGCAGGGTCAAATAATAATAATTGCCAGTGCTCCCGCACATTGGCTAACCTGGCTATCTGCATTGTGTCCTGCTACCCACCACCCGCCAACCCCTCTTTTACGCTACTGCTACTCTCTGTACATGTACATACTACCTCAATCAGCCTGACTAACTGGTGTCTGTATGTAGCCTCACTACTTTTATAGCCTCGCTACTGTATATAGCCTGTCTTTTTACTGTTGTTTTATATCTTTACTGTTGTTTTATTTCTTTACTTACCTATTGTTTGCCTAATACCTTTTTTGCATTACTGGTTAGAGCCTGCATTTCACTGTAAGGTCTACACCTGTTTTATTCTGGACACGTGACAAATAAACTTTGATTCGAAGAATATGGTGAAAGGAGGAAGAGGCAAGAACAGGTTGGAAAGAGCTGAGGGAAGAAACATATGATTGGGTTCATACTAGTTAAAGTCCCCTGTCATACATAGTTTCATTATAGGGATTGAGATTCCTTGTTTGAATATTGTGTGGTCCAGACAAAATGGTTTTCGAAAAAACATGATTAGTTTGAACTACCGGCTTTTAAAACATCTGCTGTAAAGTTAGGTGTATCAGAGACTCAGCATGTAAAATCTTGAGGTCCAGAGTCAAAGACTAGATTGGGTCACACACAGGAATAGAGCTGATGAAAGACAATTGGCTGACTTCATCTGCAGAGAGAGAGAGAGGAGAGGGGTAACTTTGTTTCAAATGTTTTAAGAGAGACTAGTGCTGTAAGATTCCACATTCAAATTGGACTCAAGCGGTGTATCGAACCATCCCTAGACTGCTGTTGCACTTATTCAGTTGACTGACTCCTACATAACCACATCATTACTTAATGAAACCTGTCTGATAGCACAGGTGTTTTAAATTATGTGTTGCCATGGCAGAATTGGCAGAGGTTCCTAAAATCTCCTTTCCCCGTCTGGGTGACGAGGGCCAATTGTGACTGTTAAGGAAGTCTGTGGGGAAAGGCGGTGCGTGGGAGGCCAGAGGATGGAGAGAGGAGGGGAAAGAGGATTAAAGGTTAAAGCAGGTGGCAAGAGAAATGTGCAACAGTTTGATCCAAGGCCATTATCACGTCCCTTAACCCCCCACCCCAAGTCCCCTCTGCTCCGCCGCCCCACTGCCCCTCGCGTAATAGCAGTGAATAGTACAGAAATAAATTAGGCCATTCTGACGTATTTTGAAAGCTCCCGGACCCAGGACGCCGCTGCCATTCAAATAAAGCACATTCTGTAAGGCGAGCTGGAGTGACCGGTGACGCGACGGGGGTCAAACGGGAGAAAGCGAGAGAGAGAGCAGGTGGGCACTCTGCCACTGTTCAAAAGCACACAGGAGGGTGAGAGAAGAATGGGCTGCAGCAGCACAGTAGCACAGTGGAGGCTGATAAGGCCTTAATGGCCCTGGTCACATTGATTCACACCTCTAAGAAGTGTTGGAGGAAATTTCGGGGCCCAGGGCAAATTCGCATTAGCAGCGAGTCTCTATTCTGTGCCTCAGAAAGTAAAACAAACACACAATTGTTCCAGACGTCCCGTGAAGTTCCGCAACAAAAGTTTAGCTGGAAACCCGATTATGATTTTTCAACACCGATAACGATTATTGGAGGACCAAAAAAGCAGATACCGATTATTCGGACGATTTATATTTATTTATTTGTAATAATGACAATTACAACAATACTGAATTAACACTATTTTTAACTTAATATAATAAATACATCAATAAAATCTATTTACCTCAAATAAATAATGAAACATGTTCAATTTGGTTTAAATAATGCAAAAACAAAGTGTTGGAGAAGAGAGTAAAAGTGCAATATGTGAAGAGCTGCTGGCAAAACGCACGAAAGTGCTGTTTGAATGAATGCTTACGAGCCTGCTTCTGCCTACCACCGCTCAGTCAGATACTTAGATACTTGTATGCTTGTATGCTCAGTCAGATTATATGCAACGCAGGACATGCTAGATAATATCTAGTAATATCATCAACCATGTGTAGTTAACTAGTGATTATGATTGATTGATTGTTTTTTTATAAGATAAGCTTAATGCTAGCTAGCAACTTACCTTGGCTTACTGCATTCGCGTAACAGGCAGGCTCCTTGTGGAATGCAATGAGAGGCAAGTGGTTATAGCGTTGGACTAGTTAACTGTAAGGTTGCAAGATTGGATCCCCCGAGCTGACAAGGTGAAAATCTGTTGTTCTGCCCCTGAACGTGGCAGTTAACCCACCGTTCCTAGGCCATCATTGAAAATAAGAATGTGTTCTTAACTGACTTGCCTAGTTAAATAAAGATTAAAGGTGTAAAAAAAACAAATCGGTGTCCAAAGATACCGATTTCCGATTGCTATGAAAACTTCAAATCGGCCCTAATTAATCGGCCATTCCGATTAATCGGTCGACCTCTACACTCGGCTGATCAAAGGGATGCTATTGAAATCGTTGGGGGGCTGAATGTCTGACTATCTAGATGCACGCTCATTCAGGGAATAAGAGAACTGGCCGGGAAGAGGGGATCAGTGGAGTACTTGTTATGCAGGTGAAAAGGACACGACTTGGCGAAAACAGAGTCTTTATTCCAGTAAAGGAAATAGGCAATACTCCTGGACAATCAGAGCAGAAAACAAAACATAAAAAACTAAATTCCACTCGTAGTGACGAGGACAGACTGGAGACTCGATCATAAACTGTAGGTTGCCTCGGGAAGGCACCGACCGTAGCAGACTCAGACACCTGCTCACACGCAGCATCTGAGGGAAACAAGACACGACAGGGCGAGACAAAGACACAGCACGGCGAACAATATACAAGGATCCGACAGGACAGAAACGGAAAACAAGGGGAGAAATAGGGACTCTAATCAGAGGACAAGATAGGGAACAGGTGTGAAAAGACTAAATGATTGAGTAGGAGAATGAGGAACAGCTGGGAGCAGGAACGGAACGATAGAGAGAGGAGAGAGAGGGAGGGAGAGAGAAAAAGGGAACGAACCTAATAAGACCAGCAGGGGGAAACGAACAGAAGGGAAAGCAAAATGACAAGACAATAAATGACAAAACATGACAGTACTACCATAAAGGAGTGCCTCACTTAATTCACACACGGCTAAACTGCAGACACGGTGTCCGGCGCCACGTGCACAAAAATCAATTGACCAAAGCAATTCCTTTAATGAAACACCACATCCAAACTCTCCCTGACAAATGCCAAAGCAATTGGCTACAACCGTACCTCTTTTTGCCTGTTTGCTTTCTTCCTTTCCTAAGCCTATAGAAAGATCTGTGCCTTGTTAGCAGTGAGTGACTAGCCAACAATGTGAAACGGCTTGCAATATTTAATATTCCTCAAAATGCCTATTTGCTGTGCTCTTTGTGTCTGTGTTTCTTGCTTGTTTCAGCATTATGCTTAAAGCATCTTCCCTTCATGTGACAATTCCAGTTTCCTTATTTACCATGCCATTACACCATTTTCTGGAATTTTCCAAGCTGTTTGAAGGCACAGTCAACTTAGTGTATGTAAACTTCTGACCCACTGGAATTGTGATACAGTGAATTATAAGTGAAATAATCTGTCTGTAAACAATTGTTGGAAAAAATACTTGTGTCATGCACAAAGTAGATGTCCTAACCGACTTGCCAAAACTATAGTTTGTTAACAGGAAATTTGTGGAGTGGTTGAAAAACGAGTTTTAATGACTCCAACCTAAGTGTATGTAAACTTCCGACTTCAACTGTATGTGTCGAGACGGTGCATTAAATCCCATACGAAGCTTTAGCATTCTTATATATTCAACGGAAAGCCAATGTATCCCATTGAGCCCATTTCAGCCATTACCGGGGTGTGTTTGACAGGTCATTAGAATCATTTCCACGGTGGTAACGTTAATGGGAAAAAACACAGGCACAAGAAAGAGTATGAAAAAGTCACAGGAGTAAAATGAAAGCAATCAATCCAGTGAGATTTAAGTGACAAGTGGGTTTCGTACCTTTCAAACACAGAAAATACATTTCTGAAAAAGTCAGATCCTCAGGTGGGTGGGGCATGGCGCATTGCTAGTGTGTGTGTGTGTGTGTGTGTGTGTGTGTGTGTGTGTGTGTGTGTGTGTGTGTGTGTGTGTGTGTGTGTGTGTGTGTGTGTGTGTGTGTGTGTGTGTGTGTGTGTGTGTGTGTGTGTGTGTGTGTGTGTGTGTGTGTGTGTGTGTGTGTGTGTGTGTGTGTGTGTGTGTGTGTGTGTGCGTGCATGCGTTTGCGCGCCTGTGTTTAGATGAGTTGTGTGGGGATGGTGTGCCATTGTTTACATATTGTGGCTGTAGTGTAGGCGTTATTTATTTGTCCCTATCTGTCAGTCGCACAAAGAGGATGATTTGCCCCTCGCCGAGAACAGTGGCTGTGCTCAAACTGCAAATAACTGTAATATGAATTTACCACTAATTCCCAAGCTCTCTGTAGAGAGGGGGTATAGAGGTGTGCTGGAATGGCAGCATAGCACGCAGCCACCTGTCACAACCTGAAAAAACAGCAGGTACCGCAAAAACAGCCGACCCGTCGGGACCTTTTTTCCACTGTAATTGTCATATACCTCATTCATTGGATTACAGCTTTAATTGGGCCTCATAATTACCACTTATTGTTCTCACTTATTGTTTCTGAGCTCAATTTGTTTGTTTCTGTTCACGCTTTGGCAACACAAAATGTTCTTTTGTCATGCCAATGAAGCTATTTGTGTTCAATGCAATTGCATTTAATTGAATTCAAGGAGAGCAGAGGAATAGAAATCGGGAGGGCAAGAGGTAAAAAGGCAGCGAGCATGAAAGAGGCACCTGCGGACATAGGAAATGAAATGGGAGGGTTTTGAAATTAAATGGAGTTTTAATCATTCTCTCTCCATTTGAAAGGGCCGTTGGTTTCAACTGACAGACAAAACCTGCAACGAGAGTCTTGGATTATTAACCAAAAATAATAGATATATTATAATCTCTAAATAATATCAATCTTAATTATATAATGTATCAGTCTGTTTGTAGGAGTCCAAGCTAGAGATGTGTACTCTCGGTTGGTGGTGTTGAATGGTGACGGTCTGTAAGAATACAGTATTAATATTTTCCTGGGCAGCAGTGAGTAAATAGATTATCTTCAGTGCCCTAGGTCATCTCCATATCATTATAAAGAGATTAATGTGGTCTGGGATCCAATAATCCTAGATAGGATCTGAGATTCATTACAGTTGCCTAAACCTTGGATTATGTGTAAATGTTTTATCCAACACTCAATAATCAGAGATTGAGGAAACACTTTCATTGCTGTGTCTCCACACAAACACTTGCTAATGCAAAGAGGTAAACTCAACGGTGATTGATTGAATTAATCGACAGGCATGAAATGAATTGGTCCCCGTAATCCCCATGACAATAGCCTATATCACTAGTGTTGGGTTTGACATTTTGAAATAAGTGATAGACAAAGAAGCATAGAATCAAAGGAGAAAGTTAAGGGTTCTCTGTAGAAGGACAGATAGCTGTGGAATGTGTTGGGGGACGGGATCAGAGCACCGTGTTGAAGACATATGGATATCTGGATCAAGGGTGAGGGGTAAGGTCAGTTCCCCTTAAGGGAGTAATCTTAGGCATAAACTAAGGATTGGAGAGAGGGAGTGTCTTAAGTAGGATGTATATAAACTGTCATGTGAGAAATGTTTTGCTGTCTGATTACAGCTGTACAGAACCTTTAGGAAGAATTAAACTTGGTTCAAGCTTCTCTCGTGTCCGTGGGTTATTTACTCAAAAAAATAAGAACCTAACAGCAGTCAACACAATATTGTGATATCACTTACCAAGTAGTCAAAAAAATGACCTAGCTACCAGTCATTAAATATTATATTTCAATACTACAATATTTGCTACATATTTATCAAGTACATAATATATCTAACAGACGGTCCAGAGATTCGGTCCAGAGATTCGTGGCCCCCATCTATAGCCTCCAGGTTATATAGGAGCTACTCTACTGTTGCCCTACTGTTACTCTACTGTGACCAACCGGCTAGAACTGGCTGCAATTTCCCCTTGAATCAGAGCCCTGTTCACCTTAGTCATCAGTAATGACTGGCCAGTAAACACTACAGTACTCTGAGCGACCAATAAATTCAGCCTCTACACAATCCATCTCTGGACCAGCCAGGCCTGATTTAATCTGTTTCCCAAATTACACTCTATTCCCTATTCAAGTTTCAAAGATTATCCGCCATGTGCACAACAGGTGTAAAACAGTACAGTGAAATTCTTACCTTGAGAGTTCTTTCCCAACATTGCAGTGGTAATAATATAGATACTAATAGAAAGTATAATAAAATAAAACACAATAACTACAATGTGAGTTAAAGAAACATGAGAATAGTATATACAGGTCAGTACCTTATTCAATGTGCAGGGGCACTGGAGTGATTGATGTGGGTTTATACATAAAACGTACAAAATACATGTAAACAGGGCTGAAAAGTGATTGGTGGCAGGAATATATCAATACTTTTTATGTAATATAATATTTCCCAACATGCTCTATTGAAGGGAGATTTTCTAAAAGTATTTGTTTGACTGTAATCTGTGTTTTTACAGTGATTGGTTGTACATTGATTGATTGATTGATAAATGTTATGCTACACATACATTTTTCTAAACTAATCCAATCTGTTAGTAATTAGATGTATTGTATCAGTTACTGAGATGGTTGTTCCAGTTTAGGTCAAATCAAATTTTATTAGTCACATGCGCCGAATACAACAGGTGTAGTAGACCTTACAGTAAAATGCTTACTTACAAGCCCCTAACAAACAATGCAGTTTAAAAAAAAACCAAATAATTAAAGAGCAGCAGTAAAATAATAGCGAGACCATATACAGGGGGTACCGGTACAGAGTCAATGTGCGGGGGCACTGGTTAGTCGAGATAATTGAGGTAATATGTGCATGTAGGTAGAGATATTACAGCGACAATACATAGATAATAAGAGTAGCTGCAGCGTAAAAGGGGGGAGGGGGCATTGCAAATAGTCCGGGTAGCCATTTGATTAGATGTTCAGGAGTCTTATAGCTTGAGTGGTAGAAGCTGTTTAGAAGCCTCTTGGACCTAGACTTGGCGCTCCTGTACCACTTGCCATGCGGAATCTGAGAGAACAGTCTATGACTGGCGTGGCTGGGGTCTTTGACCATTTTTAGGGCCTTCCTCTGACACTGCCTGGTATAGAGGTCCTGGATGGCAGGAAACTTGGCCCAGTGATGTACTGGGCCGTACACACTACCCTCTGTAGTGCCTTGTGGTTGGAGGCCGAGCAGTTGCCATACCAGGCAGTGATGCAACTAGTCAGGAGGCTCTCGATGGTGGATCTGAGGACCCATGCCAAATCTTTTCATTCTTCTGAGGGGGAATAGGTTGTTGTTGTGAATTGTTGTGCCCTCTTCACGACTATCTTGGAGTGCTTGGACCATGTTAGTTTGTTGGTGATGTGGATATCAAGGAATTTGAAGCTCTCAACCTGCTCCACTACAGCCCAGTCGAGAAGAATGGGGGCGTGCTCGGTCCTCCTTTTTCTGTAGTCCACAATCATCTCCTTTGTCTTGATCACGTTGAGGGAGAGGTTGTTGTCCTGGCACCACACGGCCAGGTCTCTTAACACCCTTCATAGAGGGTTCTTGGTAGAACCATATACCATATACCATAGAATGGTTCCCCTTATGGGGCCAAACCGAAGAACCCTGTATATTTCTACTTAGTACCTTGTGTAGTTGTTAGCCATTTAACAGGCTTAAATATAAGCTGTTTCGGAGTCTGTTAGTCTGAGTATTGCTAGATGGGAGCATGGAGAACTATTAGAACTATATTTACTATTATTGTCACGGTTCATGAATCCACTGCCTCTCTCTCTCTCTCTCTCTCTCTCTCTCTCTCTCTCTCTCTCTCTCTCCCATGTTTGTGTGGGCGTGGTTCCCAATCTCGGCCTGATTGTCTGCGCCAGCTGGAACCACTTATCTTCCCTTTATATGTTCTGTAACCAGTGTTTCTTGTTGTCAGATCGTTGTTACTTCCCTGAGGTTGTGTTGTTACTTCCCTGAGGTTGTGTCGTGTGTCAGTGCTCATCTCTCGCCGCCCTTGTGTGGATTATCTGCTGTGCTCCTTCCTTCCCATCCGGACACACTCCCGTGGATTTCTCAGCACACTATCATCCGGAAGAAGCGCCCTAGTCCCTGGGTCGGATTCCGTCTGAGTACAGTCTGTCTGTCCTGTTGCTGATGTAAATTGTATTCATTAAACCATCGTTGCTTGCATCTTGCATCCGCCTCTGTATTGTCACAGAACGATCTGACCAGACCATGGATGCAGCGAGTTCAACGAGTCTGACCGAATTCATTTCCCGCAGTATCACGAGAATGGATCAACAAGAGGAGAGATACATCTCTGATTCTCTGGCATCTGGATTAATTCGTCCTTCCTCTTCTCCAGCGGGGGCGGGGTTCTTCTTTGTGGGGAAGAAGGACGGATCTCTGCGTCCTTGCGTTGATTACCGTGGGTTGAATAACATCACAGTGAAGAATACCTATCCCTTACCGTTGATGTCCTCAGCCTTTGAAAGGTTACAGGGAGCATCCGTGTTCACTAAGTTGGATTTACGTAATGCATATAATTTGGTTCGCATAAGGGGGGGTGACGAATGGAAGACCGCGTTTAACACCCCCAGAGGGCACTTCGAATATTTTGTCATGCCTTTTGGGCTATCCAACTCCCCAGCGGTTTTCCAGGCACTCGTCAATGACGTGCTGAGAGATATGATTGATCAGTTCATATATGTTTACCTGGATGACATACTGATTTTTTTCTTCTTCTCTCCAGGAACACGTTCAGCACGTCAGACGAGTGCTTCAGAGGTTGTTGGAGAATGGACTTTTTGTCAAGGCGGAGAAATGCATTTTTCATGCACAATCCGTTCCATTCCTAGGTTACATTGTCTCGACTGAAGGTATTCGCATGGATCCTGACAAGGTTAAGGCTGTGGTGGATTGGCCTAGCCCACATTCCCGTAAGGCCCTACAGAGGTTTCTGGGATTCGCCAATTTCTACCGGCGTTTCGTTCGCAACTTTAGTCAGATAGTCGCTCCTCTTACCGCCTTAACCTCCCCCAGAGTGACGTTCAGGTGGTCCGATACAGCCGAGGCTGCATTCGCCAAACTCAAGAGCCGCTTTGTTTCGGCTCCCATCCTCATAGCTCCCGATCCCTCGCGTCAGTTCTTGGGGGGGTGGACGCTTCAGAGGTGGGGATAGGTGCGGTACTTTCCCAACGTTCCTCTTCTGACGACAAGATGCACCCTTGCGCGTTCCTTTCCGATCGGTTATCACCTGCGGAACGCAACTACGACATTGGCAACAGAGAGTTGTTGGCAGTAAAGTTAGCACTGGAGGAGTGGTGCCATTGGTTAGAGGGGTCGGGGGTACCTTTTATAGTTTGGACCGATCACAAGAATTTGGAATATATCAGAACTGCCAAGCGACTCAACTCCAGGCAGGCGCGGTGGGCACTCTTTTTCGGACGTTTTGACTTCTCTCTCTCGTATCGCCCGGGTTCCAAGAATGTCAAACCCGATTCCCTTTCTCGCATTTTTGACCATTCCAAACGCCCATCCACTCCCGAGTGCATCCTACCCGGGACCCTAGTGGTCTCCACACTCACATGGGAGGTTGAATCGAGGGTCAAAACGGCCTTAGAAGGGGTAACGCCTCCGCCCGGTTGCCCGCCTAATCGGTTGTTTGTGCCGGAGGGGTGTCGGTCCGATGTTATTCGGTGGGGGCATTGCTCCAACGTAGCGTGTCATCCAGGAGTCAGCCGCACTAGCTTTTTGGTTAAGCAACGCTTTTGGTGGCCACTGATGGCTCGTGACATTCACAGTTTCGTCTTGGCTTGCTCGGTTTGTGCCACTGGGAAGACTTCTAATCGACCCCCAGATGGGTTACTCCAACCGCTGTCGGTCCTTTCGAGACCCTGGTCCCATATCGCACTAGATTTTGTTACCGGCCTTCCACCCTCCCAGGGCAAGACTGTTGTTTTGACCGTGGTGGACCGGTTCTCGAAGGCGGCTCATTTTATTCCCTTGCCTAAATTACCATCTGCCAAGGAGACAGCGGTAACTGTCGTGGATCACGTCTTTCGCTTACATGGCCTGCCGATGGACGTAGTTTCTGACAGGGGGCCCCAATTTGTGTCCAAGTTTTGGCAAGAGTTTTGTAGGTTACTGGGAGCGAGTGTCAGCCTGTCTTCAGGGTTTCATCCCCAGAGCAACGGTCAAACGGAGAGGGCCAACCAAGATTTGGAGAGAGTGTTGCGATGTTTGGTTTCTAAGAATCCCTCTTCCTGGAGTCAACAACTGTCTATGGTTGAGTACGCTCACAATTCGTTGCCAGTGGCAGCCACGGGTCTCTCTCCGTTTGAGTGTAGTTTAGGTTACCAGCCACCTATCTTTCCCAGTACGGAGTCCGAGGTCACTGTTCCCTCCGCTCACGCTTTCATCCAGAGGTGCCGTCACGCATGGAGCAGAGCCCGTGAGACTCTTCTCCGGGTGGGGGCACGCACCAAGGCTAAGGCTGATCGCCACCGGTCGAAGCCTCCGGTATACGTCGTTGGCCAAAGAGTGTGGCTTTCTACTAAGAACATTCCACTCCGATCCGTTTCGAACAAGCTTGCCCCCAAATTTATCGGCCCGTTCAGAGTCACCAGGATCATTAGTCCGGTGGCGGTCCGGCTCAAGCTTCCTCCGGCATATAGGAGAATTCATCCTACCTTTCATGTGTCTAAAATAAAACCTGTGTTTCAGGCACGCATTAACCCGCCGGTCCCGGTTCCCCCGCCGCCACGACTTGTTGATGGGGAACCCACCTTTTCTGTCAATCGTATTTTGGACTCTAGAAGGAGGGGACGCAGATTCCAGTACCTGGTGGACTGGGAGGGTTACGGCCCGGAGGAGAGAAGTTGGGTACCTGCTAGGGACATTCTGGATCACTCCCTTATCGATGATTTCAATCGACAGGTAAATTCGCCTGGGGACGCCAAGAGGCGTTCCTAGGGGGGGGGGGGGTATTGTCACGGTTCATGAATCCACTGCCTCCCTTTCTCTCTCTCTCTCTCTCTCTCTCTCTCTCTCTCTCTCTCTCTCCCATGTTTGTGTGGGCGTGGTTCCCAATCTCGGCCTGATTGTCTGCGCCAGCTGGAACCACTTATCTTCCCTTTATATGTTCTGTAACCAGTGTTTCTTGTTGTCAGATCGTTGTTACTTCCCTGAGGTTGTGTTGTTACTTCCCTGAGGTTGTGTCGTGTGTCAGTGCTCATCTCTCGCCGCCCTTGTGTGGATTATCTGCTGTGCTCCTTCCTTCCCATCCGGACACACTCCCGTGGATTTCTCAGCACACTATCATCTGGAAGAAGCGCCCTAGTCCCTGGGTCGGATTCCGTTTGAGTACAGTCTGTCTGTCCTGTTGCTGATGTAAATTGTATTCATTAAACCATCGTTGCTTGCATCTTGCATCCGCCTCTGTATTGTCACAATTATAGCGCAGTACTGCTGATCAGTGCTCTATAGAACCTGGTCAAAAGTATTGCACTATATATATATTTTTAAAGCTTGACATTTTGCAAGATTAATTCTCTTAAGATGCACCATCTTGTTTTCAAGAATGTTTAAAAAATACAAACAATTACAAGAATTACAAGAATATTCAACTACTGTCGAATAAAAATGATCAATTTTTTATTACATTAACAGCATAAAAAAGTTGATGTACAACTACTAACTACTAATAGTCCTACAAATAATACAAACTACTGCTACAACTACTAATACAATTAATAAGACTAAGTATCTATAAAATATACAGTACCAGTCAAAAGTTTGGACACACCTACTCATCCAAGGGTTTTTCTTTATTTTGACTATTTTCTGCATTGTAGAATAATTAGTGAAGACATCAAAACTATAACATAACACATACGGAATCATGTAGTAACTAAAAAATTGTTTATTTTATATTTGAGCTTTTTCAAAGTAGCAATTATTTGCCTTGATAACAGCTCTTCTTTGCCTTAAACACACTCTTGACATTCTCTCAACCAGCTTCATGAGGTAATCACCTAGAATGCATTTCAATTAACAGGTGTGCCTTCTTAAAAGTTAATTTGGTAATGCGTTTGAGCCAGTCAGTTGTATTGTGACATGGTATGGGTGGTATGCAGAAGATAGCCCTATTTGGTAAAATACCAAGTCCATATTATGCAAAGAAAAGCTCAAATAAGCAAACAGTAATGACAGTCCATCATTACTTTAAGACAGTTTCTTCAAGTGCAGTCGCAAAAACCATCAGCTATATGATGAAACTGGCTCTCATGAGGACCTCCACAGGAAAGGAAGACCCAGAGTTACCTCTGCTGCAGAGGATAAGTTCATTGCGTGAATCAGACATTTATGGTGTAATTGTTGCAAAGAAATCACTACTAAAGGACACCAATAATAAAAAGAGACTTGCTTGGGCCAAGAAATACAAGCAATGGACATTAGACCGGTGGAAATCTGTCCTTTGGTCTGTTGAGTCCAAATTGGATATTTTTTGTTCCAACCACCGTGTCTTTGTGAGATGCAGGGTAGTTGAACGGATGATCTCTGCATGTGTGGTTCCCACCATGAAGCATGGAGTAGGAGGTGTGGGGGTGCTTTGCTGGTGACACTGTCTGTGATTTATTTAGAATTTAAGGCACACTTAACCAGCATGGTTCCACAGCATTCTGCAGCGATACGCCATCCCATCTGGTTTGACTTTCATTTGTTTTTCAACAGAACAATGACCCAAACCACCTCCAGGCTGTGTAAGGGCTATTTGACCAAGAATGAGAGTGATGGCGTTACTGCATCAGATGGCCTCAACAGTCACCCGACATCAACCCAATTGAGATGGTTTGGGATGAGTTGGACTTCAGAGTGAAGGAAAAGCAGCCAACAAGTGCTCAACATATGTGGAAACTCCTTCAAGACTGTTGGCAAAGCATCCCAGGTGAAGCTGGTGGAGAGAATGCCAAGAGTGTGCAAAGCTGTCATTAAGCTAAAGGGTGGCTACTTAGAACAGTCACAAATCTCAAATATATTTTGATTTGTTTAACACTTTTTTGGTTACTGTATGATTCCATATGTGTTATTTCAGAGTTTTGATGTATTCACTATTGTTCTGCAATGAAGAAATAGTACAAATAAAGAAAAACCCATGAATGAGTAGGTGTCCAAACTTTTGACTGGTACTATACACACATCCAAATGTCTTCACATGGTGATGTTTCTACAAATATTTTGTTTGTTAACATTTGAAAAAGGGCTTTCCTGAATTCATTGTGTGATTTTAATGCCATGATTTTTGTAGGTAGATGATTCCAGTCATTTGGGCCTTTTGTATTTGAAAAATCTTACTGCTGCTGTTGTTGAAAGTAGTAGTGATTTTTATTTGTCTTTAAGATAGGTGTTCCTTAGTACTGTATATACAGGGACATTTAAGTTGATACATTTAAAAATAAATTAAAAATAAATTAGTACCAATGCAGTTGTCTTCTGTTTGCATGACAGACAATTTAGGGATCCATACATTGTGCACTTATGGTCTTATTATAGCTTCCAAAAATTGAATTTGCAAAGATTGTAATAAATTACATCTATTTCGCAAAGTAAGCTGTTTTAATAGATTTCACCATAGTCTAGAATTGGAAGCAGCAGTTGGGTTACTAAGGTATTTCTAATGGATATCCCTATATTGGGAATAGAGTGTCATTTGGGATGGAACCTAAGCATTCAGACCGACAAACTCCCTGGCCTGGTCAGGTCTGATTTGATTGCGTCCCAAATGGCACCTAATCTCTATATAGTGCACTACTTTTGAACAGGACCCATAGAGCTCTGGTCAAAAGTAGTGTATTATGTAGGGAAAATGGTGCCTTTCGCAACACTGCTGATGAATGACTCATGTTGTTTTTGATCATTAATTAATTGCATTAAATCAAATAAATAAATAAATACACACACATCTAAGTAAAGGAATGGAATAAGAATATATGAACATATAATAATATAATAATAATAATATGCCATTTAGCAGACGCTTTTATCCAAAGCGACTTACAGTCATGTGTGCATACATTCTACGTATGGGTGGTCCCGGGAATCAAACCCACTACCCTGGCGTTACAAGCGCCATGCTCTACCAACTGAGCTACAGAACCACTACATATGGATGAGCAATGACAGAGAGGATTAGGGAAGATCAATTAATCAAATTTATTTATGAAGCCCTTCTTACATCAGCTGATGTCGCAAAGTGCTATACAGAAACCCAGCCTATAACCCCAAACAGCAAGCAATGCAGGTGTAGAAGCACGTTGGCTTGGAAAAACTCCCTAGAAAGACCAGAACCTAGGAAGAAACCTAGAGAGGAACCAGGCTGTGAGGGGTGGCCAGTCCTCTTCTGGATGTGCCGGGTGGAGATTATAACAGAATATGGCCAAGATGTTATATGTTCATAGATGAACAGCAGGGTCAATTAAAATAATCACAGTGGTTGTCGAGGGTGCAACAGGTCAGCACGTCAGGAGTAAATGTCAGTTGGCTTTTCATAGCCGATCATTCAGAGTATCTCTACCGCTCCTGCTGTCTCTAGAGAGTTGAAAACAGAAGGTCCTGGACAGGTAGCACGTCCGGTGAACAGGTCAGGGTTCCATAGCCACAGACAGACCAGTTGGAACTGGGGCAGCAGCACGGCCAGGTGGACTGGGGACAGCAAGGAGTCATCAGGCCAGGTAGTCCTGAGGCATGGTCCTAGGGCTCAGGTCCTCTGAGAGAAAGAGTGAGAGCGAGAGAATTAGAGAGAGCATACTTAAATTCACACAGGACACCGGATAAGACAGGAGAAATACTTCAGATATAACAGACTCATCCTAGCCGCCCGACACATAAACTACTGCAGCATAAATACTGGAGGCTGAGACAGGAAGGGTCGGGAGACACTGTGGCCCCGTCCTACGATACCCCCGGACAGGGCCAAACAGGCAGGATATAACCCCACCCACTTTGCCAAAGCACAGCCCCCACACCACTAGAGGGATATCTTCAACCACCAATTGGGGGGGTGCCAGACCCGACAAGAAGATCATGTCAGTGACTCAACACACTCAAGTGATGCACCCCTCCTAGGGATGGCATGAAAGAGCACCAGTAAGCCAGTGACTCAGTAAGCCAGTTAGAGGCAGCACCAGTAAGCCAGTTAGAGGCAGGGTATCCCAATGGAGAGAGGGGAACCGGCCAGGCAGAGACAGCAAGGGCGGTTCGGTTCGTTGCTCCGGAGCCTTTCCGTTCACCTTCACACTCCTGGGCCAATCATGGGACCTACTGAAGAGATGAGTCTTCAATAAAGACTCATGCAATATATGGTATAAAATACAGTAGATACATATGAGATGAGTAATGCAAGATATGTAAATATTATTAAAGGGGGCGGCAGGTAGCCTATTGGTTAGAGCGTTGGACTAGTAACCGAAAGGTTGCAAGATCAAATCCCCGAGCTGACAAGGTAAACATCTGTCATTCTGCCCCTGATCAAGGCAGTTAACCCACTGTTCCTAGGCTGTCATTGAAAAGAAAGAATTTGTTCTTAACTGACTTGCCTAGTTACATAAAGCTAAAAATCACATTACTAAAGTGACTAGTGATGCATTAAAGTGGCCAATGATTTCAGGTCTGTATGTAGGCAGCAGCATCTGTGATGGCTGATGGCCTTGAGATAGAAGCTGTTTTTCAGTCTCTCTGTCCCAGATTTGATGCACATGTACTGACCTCGCCTTCTAGATGGTAGCAAGGTGAACAGGCAGTGGCTCGGGTGGTTGTTGTCCTTAATTATCTTTTTGGCCTTCCTGTGACATCGGGTGCTGTAGGTATCCTGGAGGGCAGGTAGTTTGCCCCCAGTGATGCGTTGTGCAGACCACCCCACCCTCTGGAGAGCCCCGCGGTTGTGGGCGGTGCAGTTGCCGTACCAGACGGTGATACAGCCCGACATGATGTGCTCAATTGTGCATCTGTAAAAGTTTGAGGGTTTTAGGTGACAAGCCAAATTTCTTCTGCCTCCTGAGGTTGAAGAGGCACTGTTGCGCCTTCTTCACTGTTTGTGTGGGTGGACCATTTCAGTGTGTCTGTGATGTGTAAGCCGAGGAACTTAACTTTCCACCTTCTCCACTGCTGTCCCATCGATGTGGATAGTGGGGTTCTCCCTCTGCTGTTTCCTGAAGTCCATGATCATCTCCTTTGTTTTGTTGACATTGAGTGAGATGTTGTTTTCCTGACACCACATTTCGAGAGCCCTCACCTCCTCCCTGTAGGCTGTCTCGTCGTTGTTGGTAATCAAGCCTACTACTGTTGTGCTGTCTGTAAACTTGATGATTAAGTTGGAGGCGTTGCATAGCCATGCAGTAATGGGTGATCAGGGAGTACAGGAGGGGGCTGAGCATGCACCCTTGTGGGGCCCCAGTGTTGAGGATCAGCAAAGTGGAGTTGTTGTTTCCTACCCTCACCACCTGGGGGCGGACCATCAGGAAGTCCAGGACCCAATTGCACAGGGTGGGGTTGAGACCCAGGACCACCTGATAAGCTTGGAGGGTACTATGGTGTTGAATGCTGAGCTACAGTGAGGGAAAAAAGTATTTGATCCCCTGCTGATTTTGTACTTTGTATTTTGTTTATCCACTGACAAAGAAATGATCAGTCTATAATTTTAATGGTTTATTTGAACAGTGAGAGACAGAATAACAACAACAAAATCCAGAAAAACGCATGTCAAAAATGTTATACATTTATTTGCATTTTAATGAGGGAAATAAGTTTTTGACCCCTCTGCAAAACATGACTTAGTACTTGGTGGCAAAACGCTTGTTGGCAATCACAGAGGTCAGACGTTTCTTGTAGTTGGCCACCAGGTTTGCACACATCTCAGGAGGGATTTTGTCCCACTCCTCTGCAGATCTTCTCCAAGTCATTAAGGTTTCGAGGCTGACGTTTGGCAACTCGACCCTTCAGTTCCCTCCACAGATTTTCTATGGGATTAAGGTCTGGAGACTGGCAAGGCCACACCAGGACCTTAATGTGCTTTTTCTTGAGCTACTCCTTTGTTGCCTTGGCCATGTGTTTTGGGTCATTATCATCCTGGAATACCCATCCAAGACCCATTTTCAATGCCCTGGCTGAGGGAAGGAGGTTCTCACCCGTGATTTAACGGTACATGGCCCTGTCCATCGTCCCTTCGATGCGGTGAAGATGTCCTGTCCCCTTAGCAGAAAAACAGCCACAAAGCATGTTTCCACCTCCATGTGGACGGTGGGGATGGTTTCTTGGGGTCATAGGCAGCATTCCTCCTCCTCCAAACACGGCGAGTTGAGTTGATGCCAAAGAGTTCCATTTTGGTCTCATCTGACCACAACACTTTCATCCAGTTGTCCTCTGAATCATTCAGATGCTCATTGGAAAACTTCAGACGGGCATGTATATGTGCTTTCTTGAGCAGGGGGACCCTGCGGGCGCTGCAGGATTTCAGTCTTTCACGGCGTAGTGTGTTACCAATTGTTTTCTTGATGACTATGGTCCCAGCTGCCTTGAGATCATTGACAAGATCCTCCCGTGTAGTTCTGGGCTGATTCCTCACCGTTCTCATGATCATTGCAACTCCACGAGGTGAGATCTTGCATGGAGCCCCAGACTGAAGGTGATTGACAGTTCTTTTGTGTTTCTTCCATTTGCGAATAAGCGCACCAACTGTTGTTACCTTCTCACCAAGCTGCATGGCGATGGTCTTGTAGCCCATTCCAGGCGTGTGTAGGTCTACAATCTTGTCCATGGCATCCTTGGAGAGCTCTTTGGTCTTGGCCATGGTGGAGAGTTTGGAATCAGATTGATTGATTGCATTGACTGTAATAAACCGATTTGAAGACAACAAGTCATGACATCATTGTGCACCAATGATTTGCCCGCTGTTTCGTTGATTGACTGTCTTTTAACCCAATGACCACTGATTGTCTTGAAATCTAGCTGGGTAGATAGCCAATGAGCTGAGCTAAACGGCAATACGCCATGTTTATGTGTTGCAAGACCAACTCATGTAGTAAGCTCCAGCGTAACAAGAGTCATTCGCTATTGAAGTTTCATACCGGAAAGAGAAGCACATATTACGCACTGCATTGTTTGGTGAACACGCAGATTCAGCTGTTTGTATATCAATCATTATGGTGACTAAGTCAGGGAAAGCTAAATCTAAGTCTAGATATACAGATGTACACACAATTTTAGAATAAATTGATTGGGAAAGTGAGACAGAGATTGTTGTAGGATGCTTCATTTAGCGATTGTGGAGAAATTCTTTGAACGGGAGAGGACATCGTTTTGGACTGGTACGTTCTTATCATGCTAATGCTCTTGTTTGAAATTAATAATATAAAATATTATTTGTGATTTTTTTATTTATTTTAGAAGCAATATAAAAACATGTAATGTCATGAAATGTCAGATGCGTGTGTCTGCCGCCCCAACCCAACCCACATGAAATAGCCTATTTGAGGCTGTTGAAGAGAGGGCAGGACCACATCAATGGCCAAAGTGAAATGGAGAAGGTAGATACAGCTGGTCTGTTGTAATATAATAAAGACAGTAGATCTAGCTGAAATGTCATAATATAAAAGAGACAGTAGATCTAGCAGGTAATAATAATATAATAATATATTCAACTTATATGACAACTTCCGGGTTGGAGCGAGCGGTCGCATCGTCACTTCGCTCCGCAGGTAGTATAACTTTTTCATTACATTTCATTATAGCACAACGGTTTGTTTTGTCTAATCTTAGCAATTTCTTCTTAGCTAGCTACATAGCCGTCTTTGTATCAAATATAATTGCGTAATTATCGTATTTCGCCGTCCTAACGTAGTCTTCACTAGCCAGCTAGCTAATGTCCACCGATTAGCTGCACTGTAGAACTATTACACTCAACTGAACGACTTGATTAGTATAGTGTTAGCTAGCTACATAGCTGTCTTTGCTGTCTTCGTATCCAAGATAATTGTGTAGTTTAGAGTGTGTGGTCTTAGAGTGATTATCTTAATTTACCGAGGTTAGCTAGCCAGCTATTTGTCGTCCTTAACGTAGGAGACTCTGCTAGCTAGCCAACAGCTAGCCGACAGCTAGCCAACAGCTAGCCAACGTCTACCGAATAGACTCACAACCCGGTCGCATTCACAGGTAGTATCACATTTTCATCTCATTTCATTACAGTACAACGGTTTGATTTGTTTGATCGTAGCTAGCTACAGAGCTAGCTACATAGCCGTCTTTGTATCAAAGATAATTGTGTAGTCTAGAGTGATTTTCTAGGTTAGCTAGCCAGCTATTGTCGTTCTTTTAACGCAACGTAACGTAAACAACACTGCTAGCTAGCCAGCTAGCCCCCGAATAGCAGCACTGTCGAAACTATTACACTCAACGGAACGACTTGATTAGTGTAGTGTCCACAACGCACCCACTGCCAGCTAGCCTACTTCAGCAGTACTGTATCATTTTAATCATTTTAGTCAATAAGATTCTTGCTACGTAAGCTTAACTTTCTGAACATTCGAGACGTGTAGTCCACTTGTCATTCCAATCTCCTAAATCAAATCAAATCAAATCAAATTTTATTTGTCACATACACATGGTTAGCAGATGTTAATGCGAGTGTAGCGAAATGCTTGTGCTTCTAGTTCCGACAATGCAGTGATAACCAACAAGTAATCTAACTAACAATTCCAAAACTACTGTCTTATACACAGTGTAAGGGGATAAGGAACATGTACATAAGGATATATGAATGAGTGATGGTACAGAGCAGCATACAGTAGATGGTATCGAGTACAGTATATACATATGAGATGAGTGTGTAGACAAAGTAAACAAAGTGGCATAGTTAAAGTGGCTAGTGATACATGTGTTACATAAGGATGCAGTCGATGATGTAGAGTACAGTATATACATATGCATATGAGATGAATAATGTAGGGTAAGTAACATTATATAAGGTAGCATTGTTTAAAGTGGCTAGTGATATATTTACATCATTTCCCATCAATTCCCATTATTAAAATGGCTGGAGTTGGGTCAGTGTCAATGACAGTGTGTTGGCAGCAGCCACTCAGTGTTAGTGGTGGCTGTTTAACAGTCTGATGGCCTTGAGATAGAAGCTGTTTTTCAGTCTCTCGGTCCCAGCTTTGATGCACCTGTACTGACCTCGCCTTCTGGATGATAGCGGGGTGAACAGGCAGTGGTTCGGGTGGTTGATGTCCTTGATGATCTTTATGGCCTTCCTGTAACAACGGGTGGTGTAGGTGTCCTGGAGGGCAGGTAGTTTGCCCCGGTGATGCGTTGTGCAGTCCTCACTACCCTCTGGAGAGCCTTACGGTTGAGGGCGGAGCAGTTGCCGTACCAGGCGGTGATACAGCCCGCCAGGATGCTCTCGATTGTGCATCTGTAGAAGTTTGTGAGTGCTTTTGGTGACAAGCCGAATTTCTTCAGCCTCCTGAGGTTGAATAGGCGCTGCTGCGCCTTCTTCACGACGCTGTCAGTGTGAGTGGACCAATTCAGTTTGTCTGTGATGTGTATGCCGAGGAACTTAAAACTAGCTACCCTCTCCACTACTGTTCCATCGATGTGGATAGGGGGTGTTCCCTCTGCTGTTTCCTGAAGTCCACAATCATCTCCTTAGTTTTGTTGACGTTGAGTGTGAGGTTATTTTCCTGACACCACACTCCGAGGGCCCTCACCTCCTCCCTGTAGGCCGTCTCGTCGTTGTTGGTAATCAAGCCTACCACTGTTGTGTCGTCCGCAAACTTGATGATTGAGTTGGAGGCGTGCGTGGCCACGCAGTCGTGGGTGAACAGGGAGTACAGGAGAGGGCTCAGAACGCACCCTTGTGGGGCCCCGTGTTGAGGATCAGCGGGGAGGAGATGTTGTTGCCTACCCTCACCACCTGGGGGCGGCCCGTCAGGAAGTCCAGTACCCAGTTGCACAGGGCGGGGTCGAGACCCAGGGTCTCGAGCTTGATGACGAGTTTGGAGGGTACTATGGTGTTGAATGCCGAGCTGTAGTCGATGAACAGCATTCTCACATAGGTATTCCTCTTGTCCAGGTGGGTTAGGGCAGTGTGCAGTGTGGTTGAGATTGCATCGTCTGTGGACCTATTTGGGCGGTAAGCAAATTGGAGTGGGTCTAGGGTGTCAGGTAGGGTGGAGGTGATATGGTCCTTGACTAGTCTCTCAAAGCACTTCATGATGACGGAAGTGAGTGCTACGGGCGGTAGTCGTTTAGCTCAGTTACCTTAGCTTTCTTGGGAACAGGAACAATGGTGGCCCTCTTGAAGCATGTGGGAACAGCAGACTGGTATAGGGATTGATTGAATATGTCCGTAAACACACCGGCCAGCTGGTCTGCGCATGCTCTGAGGGCGCGGCTGGGGATGCCGTCTGGGCCTGCAGCCTTGCGAGGGTTAACACGTTTAAATGTCTTACTCACCTCGGCTGCAGTGAAGGAGAGACCGCATGTTTCCGTTGCAGGCCGTGTCAGTGGCACTGTATTGTCCTCAAAGCGGGCAAAAAGTTATTTAGTCTGCCTGGGAGCAAGACATCCTGGTCTGTGACTGGGCTGGATTTCATCTTGTAGTCCGTGATTGACTGTAGACCCTGCCACATGCCTCTTGTGTCTGAGCCATTGAATTGAGATTCCACTTTGTCTCTGTACTGACGCTTAGCTTGTTTAATAGCCTTACGGAGGGAATAGCTGCACTGTTTGTATTCAGTCATGTTGCCAGACACCTTGCCCTGATTAAAAGCAGTGGTTCGCGCTTTCAGTTTCACGCGAATGCTGCCATCAATCCACGGTTTCTGGTTAGGGAATGTTTTTATCGTTGCTATGGGAACGACATCTTCGACGCACGTTCTAATGAACTCGCACACCGAATCAGCGTATTCGTCAATATTCCCATCTGACGCAATACGAAACATGTCCCAGTCCGCGTGATGGAAGCAGTCTTGGAGTGTAGAGTCAGCTTGGTCTGACCAGCGTTGGACAGACCTCAGCGTGGGAGCCTCTTGTTTTAATTTCTGCCTGTAGGCAGGGATCAGCAAAATGGAGTCGTGGTCAGCTTTTCCGAAAGGGGGCGGGGCAGGGCCTTATATGCGTCGCGGAAGTTAGAGTAACAATGATCCAAGGTTTTACCACCCCTGGTTGCGCAATCGATATGCTGATAAAATTTAGGGAGTCTTGTTTTCAGATTGGCTTTGTTAAAATCCCCAGCTACAATGAATGCAGCCTCCGGATAAATGTTTTCCAGTTTGCAAAGAGTTAAATAAAGTTCGTTCAGAGCCATCGATGTGTCTGCTTGGGGGGATATATACGGCTGTGATTATAATCGAAGAGAATTCTCTTGGAAGATAATGCGGTCTACATTTGATTGTGAGGAATTCTAAATCAGGTGAACAGAAGGATTTGAGTTCCTGTATGTTTCCTTCATCACACCATGTCCCGTTAGTCATGAGGCATACGCCCCCGCCACTCTTACCAGATAGATGTTTGTTTCTGTCGGCGCGATGCGTGGAGAAACCCGTTGGCTGCACCGCCCTGGATAGCGTTTTCCCAGTAAGCCATGTCTCCGTAAAGCAAAGAACGTTGCAGTCTCTGATGTCCCTCTGGAATGCCACCCTTGCTCGGATTTCATCAACCTTGTTGTCGAGAGACTGGACATTGGCAAGAAGAATACTGGGAAGTGGTGCGCGATGTGCCCTTTTTCGGAGTCTGACCAGAACACCGCCGCGTTTCCCTCTTTTTCGGAGTCGTTTCCTTGGGTCGCTGCATGCGATCCATTCCGTTGTCCTGTTTGTAAGGCAGAACACAGGATCCGCGTCGCGGAAAACATATTCTTGGTCGTACTGATGGTGAGTTGACGCTGATCTTATATTCAGTAGTTCTTCTCGACTGTATGTAATGAAACCTAAGATGACCTGGGGTACTAATGTAAGAAATAACACGTAAAAAAAACAAAAAACTGCATAGTTTCCTAGGAACTCGAAGCGAGGCGGCCATCTCAGTCGGCGCCGGAAGTCTGTGGAAGTCTGTGTGGGCGCCAGAAGTCTGCATTAGCGTAGCCTCTTCTGTAGCCTGTCAACTATGTGTCTGTCTATCCCTGTTCTCTCCTCTCTGCACAGACCATACAAACGCTCCACACCGCGTGGCCGCGGCCACCCTAATCTGGTGTTCCCAGCGCGCACGACCCACGTGGAGTTCCAGGTCTCCGGTAGCCTCTGGAACTGCCGATCTGCGGCCAACAAGACAGAGTTCATCTCAGCCTATGCCTCCCTCCAGTCCCTCGACTTCTTGGCACTGACGGAAACATGGATCACCACAGACAACACTGCTACTCCTACTGCTCTCTCTTCGTCCGCCCACGTGTTCTCGCACACCCCGAGAGCTTCTGGTCAGCGGGGTGGTGGCACCGGGATCCTCATCTCTCCCAAGTGGTCATTCTCTCTTTCTCCCCTTACCCATCTGTCTATCGCCTCCTTTGAATTCCATGCTGTCACAGTTACCAGCCCTTTCAAGCTTAACATCCTTATCATTTATCGCCCTCCAGGTTCCCTCGGAGAGTTCATCAATGAGCTTGATGCCTTGATAAGCTCCTTTCCTGAGGACGGCTCACCTCTCACAGTTCTGGGTGACTTTAACCTCCCCACGTCTACCTTTGACTCATTCCTCTCTGCCTCCTTCTTTCCACTCCTCTCCTCTTTTGACCTCACCCTCTCACCTTCCCCCCCTACTCACAAGGCAGGCAATACGCTCAACCTCATCTTTACTAGATTCTGTTCTTCCACTAACCTCATTGCAACTTCCCTCCAAGTCTCCGACCACTACCTTGTATCCTTTTCCCTCTCGCTCTCATCCAACACCTCCCACACTGCCCCTACTCGGATGGTATCGCGCCGTCCCAACCTTCGCTCTCTCTCCCCGGCTACTCTCTCCTCTTCCATCCTATCATCTCTTCCCTCTGCTCAAACCTTCTCCAACCTATCTCCTGATTCTGCCTCCTAAACCCTCCTCTCCTCCCTCTCTGCATCCTTTGACTCTCTATGTCCCCTATCCTCCAGGCCGGCTCGGTCCTCCCCTCCCGCTCCGTGGCTCGATGACTCATTGCGAGCTCACAGAACAGGGCTCCGGGCAGCCGAGCGGAAATGGAGGAAAACTCGCCTCCCTGCGGACCTGGCATCCTTTCACTCCCTCCTCTCTACATTTTCCTCCTCTCTCTCTGCTGCTAAATCCACTTTCTACCACTCTAAATTCCAAGCATCTGCCTCTAACCCTAGGAAGCTCTTTGCCACCTTCTCCTCCCTCCTGAATCCTCCTCCCCCCTCCTCCCTCTCTGCAGATGACTTCGTCAACCATTTTGAAATGAAGGTCGACGACATCCGATCCTCGTTTGCTAAGTCAAACGACACCGCTGGTTCTGCTCACACTGCCCTACCCTGTGCTCTGACCTCTTTCTCCCCTCTCTCTCCAGATGAAATCTCGCGTCTTGTGACGGCCGGCCGCCCAACAACCTGCCCGCTTGACCCTATCCCCTCCTCTCTTCTCCAGACCATTTCCGGAGACCTTCTCCCTTACCTCACCTCGCTCATCAACTCATCCCTGACCGCTGGCTACGTCCCTTCCGTCTTCAAGAGAGCGAGAGTTGCACCCCTTCTGAAAAAACCTACACTCGATCCCTCCGATGTCAACAATTACAGACCAGTATCCCTTCTTTCTTTTCTCTCCAAAACTCTTGAACGTGCCGTCCTTGGCCAGCTCTCCCGCTATCTCTCTCTGAATGACCTTCTTGATCCAAATCAGTCAGGTTTCAAGACTAGTCATTCAACTGAGACTGCACTCCTCTGTATCACGGAGGCGCTCCGCACTGCTAAAGCTAACTCTCTCTCCTCTGCTCTCATCCTTCTAGATCTATCGGCTGCCTTCGATACTGTGAACCATCAGATCCTCCTCTCCACCCTCTCTCCGAGTTGGGCATCTCCGGCGCGGCCCACGCTTGGATTGCGTCCTACCTGACAGGTCGCTCCTACCAGGTGGCGTGGCGAGAATCTGTCTCCTCACCACGCGCTCTCACCACTGGTGTCCCCCAGGGCTCTGTTCTAGGCCCTCTCCTATTCTCGCTATACACCAAGTCACTTGGCTCTGTCATAACCTCACATTGTCTCTCCTATCATTGCTATGCAGACGACACACAATTAATCTTCTCCTTTCCCCCTTCTGATGACCAGGTGGCGAATCGCATCTCTGCATGTCTGGCAGACATATCAGTGTGGATGACGGATCACCACCTCAAGCTGAACCTCGGCAAGACGGAGCTGCTCTTCCTCCCGGGGAAGGACTGCCCGTTCCATGATCTCGCCATCACGGTTGACAACTCCATTGTGTCCTCCTCCCAAAGCGCTAAGAACCTTGGCGTGATCCTGGACAACACCCTGTCGTTCTCAACCAACATCAAGGCGGTGGCCTGTTCCTGTAGGTTCATTCTCTACAACATCCGCAGAGTACGACCCTGCCTCACACAGGAAGCGGCGCAGGTCCTAATCCAGGCACTTGTCATCTCCCATCTGGATTACTGCAACTCGCTGTTGGCTGGGCTCCCTGCCTGTGCCATTAAACCCCTTCAACTCATCCAGAACGCTGCAGCCCGTCTGGTGTTCAACCTTCCCAAGTTCTCTCACGTCACCCCGCTCTTCCGTTCTCTCCACTGGCTTCCAGTTGAAGCTCGCATCCGCTACAAGACCATGGTGCTTGCCTACGGAGCTGTGAGGGGAACGGCACCTCAGTACCTCCAGGCTCTGATCAGGCCCTACACCCAAACAAGGGCACTGCGTTCATCCACCTCTGGCCTGCTCGCCTCCCTACCACTGAGGAAGTACAGCTCCCACTCAGCCCAGTCAAAACTGTTTGCTGCTCTGGCCCCCCAATGGTGGAACAAACTCCCTCATGACGCCAGGACAGCGGAGTCAATCACCACCTTCTGGAGACACCTGAAACCCCACCTCTTTAAGGAATACCTAGGATAGGATAAGTAATCCCTCTCACCCCCCCCCCCCCTTTAAGATTTAGATGCACTCTTGTAAAGTGACTGTTCCACTGGATGTCATAAGGTGAATGCACCAATTTGTAAGTCGCTCTGGATAAGATTATTATACCTGTTGATACAGGGCTCATATGTGAATCTATTCTAACTGAACATTTTATTTCACAATGACACTGACTCCGAATGGGAGTCTTATCCGGTGTCCTGTGTGAATTTAAGTATGCTCTCTCTATTTCTCTCTTTCTCTCTCTTGGAGGACTTGAGCTCTAGGACCATGCGTCAGGACTACCTGGCATGATGACTCCTTGCTGTCCCCAGTCCACCTGGCCTTGCCGCTGTTCCAGTTTCAACTGTTCTGCCTGCGGCTATGGAACCCTAAAATGTTCATTTTTACTGTTGAGGTGCTGTCCTGTTGCACCCTCTACAACCACTGTGATCTCCACCTGGCACAGCCAGAAGAGGACTGGCCACCCCTCATAGCCTGGTTCCTCTCTAGGTTTCTTCCTCGGTTTTTGCCTTTCTAGGGAGTTTTTCCTAGCCACCGTGCTTCTACACCTGCATTGCTTGCTGTTTGGGGTTTTAGGCTGGCGCTATATAAATAGATTTGATTTGATAGAGGACTTCCAAATATTGAAAGTATGTAAATAGTTACCCATGTTATTTTGTAAATGTATATATATATAATTATTGATTAAAAAATATATGAAAAAATATATATATATATATATTTTCATATATTTTTTAATCAATAATTATTTCTTTTTTATTTCCTTTTTTTTGGGGGGGGGGTGTTAGAATACCATTCTGGTATTTTGTATATAGTTATTTATTTCAAAATGTATACCTTCACCAATTTGGCCACTTCGGTACATTTGGACTACTTGTGTGGGACACCTGGGTGACTTCATGATCAATGTCATGTAGCACACTCATTTTGGAAGTTATCATTCTGAAACTTTGCACATGTACTGTTGCCTTCTTATATTTTTCACTGAAATTGTCCCCATCATCCTATCTGAATGTATGTTTTATCTTGTTCATTTTAATGATACAAAAATAAAAATAAAAAACATATGTTTTTTTTCATTGTTTATCTAAACCAGATCTATTGTGTTATATTCTCCTACATTCAATTCACATGTACACAAACTTCAGAGTGTTTTCTTTCAAATGGTACCAAGAATATGCATATCCTTGGTTCTGTGCCTGAGCTACAGGCTGTTAGATTTGGGTATGTCTTCAGGCGGAAATTGCACAAAGTAGGGGGGGGAGCTGTAAGAGGTTATGCTCCTAATCTCAGATCGTTACCTGTATAAAAGATACCTGGGAGCCAGAAATCTTTCTGATTGAGAAGGGGTCAAATACTTATTTCCCTCATTAAAATGCAAATCAGTTTATAACATTTTTGACATGCGTTTCCGGATGTTTTGTTGTTAATCTTTTATTTATTTGTATTTATTTATTTTATCTTTATTTAACCAGGCAAGTCAGTTAAGAACAAATTCTTATTTTCAATGACGGCCTAGGAACAGTGGCTTAACTGCCTGTTCAGGGGCAGAACGACAGATTTTTACCATGTCAGCAACCTTCCGGTTACTAGTCCAACGCTCTAACCACTAGGCTACCCTGCCACACTGTTCAAATAAACCTACCTTTAAAATTATTGACTGATCATTTCTTTGTCATTGGGCAAACGTACAAAATCAGCAGGGGATCAAATACTTTTTCCCCTCACTGTATAGTCAACGAACAGCATTCTTACATAGGTATTCCTCTTGTCCAGATGGGATATGGCAGTGTGATGGCGATTGCATCGTTTGTAAACCTATTTGGGGTCGTTAGCAAATCAAAGTGGATCTAGGATGACCGGTAAGGTGGAGGTGATATGATCCTTGACTAGTTTCTCAAAGCACTTCTTGATGACAGCAGTAAGTGCTACAGGGTGATAGTCTTTTACTTCAGTTACCTTTGCTTTCTTGGGTACAGGAACAATGGTGGCCATCTTGAAGCATGTAGGGACAGCAGAGTGGGGTAGGGAGAGATTGAATATGTCCGTAAACACACCAGCCAGCTGGTCTGCGTATGCTCTGAGGACACGGCTAGGGATACTGTCTGGGCCAGGAGCCTTGCAAGGGTTAACATGTTTAAATATCTTATTCACATCAGCCACGGAGAAGGAGAGCCCACAGTCCTGGATAGCGGGCCACGTCGGTGGCACTGTATTATCCTCAAAGCGGGCAAATAAGGTGTTTAGTGTTATGCAGGTGAATGAGGACCCAAAAGCGACTTGGCGAAAACAGAGTCTTTATTCCAATAAAGGATATAAGCAATACTCCTGGACAATCAGAGCAGAAAACAAAACATAAAAAACTAATTCCACTCGTAGTGACGAGGACAGACTGGAGACTCGACCATTAACTGTAGGTTGCCTCGGGAAGGCACCGACCGTAGCAGACTCAGACACCTGCTCACACGGAGCATCTGAGGGAAACAAGACACGACAGGGCGAGACAAAGACACAGCACGGCGAACATCATACAAGGATCCGACAGGACAGAAACGGAAAACAAGGGGAGAAATAGGGACTCTAATCAGAAGACAAAATAGGGAACAGGTGTGAGAAGACTAAATGAGTGAGTTAGGAGAATGAGGAACAGCTGGGAGCAGGAACGGAACGATAGAGAGAGGAGAGAGAGGGAGGGGGAGAGAGAGGGATAGAAAAAGGGAACGAACCTAATAAGACCAGCAGGGGGAAACGAACAGAAGGGAAAGCATAATGACAAGACAATATATGACAAAACATGACATTTAGTTTGTCTGGAAGCAAGACGTCGGTGTCCGTGACGTGGCTGGTTTTCCTTTTGTAGTCTGTGATTGTCTGTAGACCCTGCCACATACGTTTCGTGTCTGAGCCGTTGAATTGCGACTCCACTTAGTCTCTATACTGATATTCTGCTTGTTTGATTGCCTTGCGGAGGGAATAACTACACTGTTTGTATTCAACCATATTCCCAGTCACCTTTCCATGGTTAAATGCGGTGGGTCGAGCTTTGTTTTGCGCGAATTCCGCCATCTATCCACAGTTTATGGTTAGGATAGGTTTTAAGAGTCACAGTGGGTACCACATCTCCTATACACCTTATAAACTCACTCACAGAATCAGCGTAAACGTCAATATTATTCTCTGAGGCTACCTGGAACATATCCCAGTCCGCTTGATCAAAACAGTCTTGAAGCGTGGATTCCGATTTGGTCAAACCAGCGTTGAATAGTCCTTGTCATAGGTACATCCTGTTTGAGTTTCTGCCTTTTGGAAGGGAGGAGCAAAATGGGATATACACTGCTGTGACAATAACTAAAGATAATTTGTTTGGGAGATAATACATTCGGCATTTGATTGTGAGGAACTCTAACAAAAGGACTTGAGTTCCTGTATGTTGTTACAATTACACGATTCTTACATTATTCTTCCCTGAGAAATGTTTATTCCTGTCGGCGCGACGCACAAAAAATCCAGGTGGCTGTACCGACTCCGACAGCAACAGAGTATGTTACAATCCCTGATGTCTCTCTGGAAAGCAACCCTTGCCCTGATTTCGTTGACCTTATTATTTAGAGACCGGACATTAGCGAGTAATATACTTGGAAGCGGTGGGTGCTGTGCACTCCTCCAAAGTCTGACCAGAAGATCGCTCCATCTTCCTTTTCTCCTGCAGCGTTGTTTTGTGTCAGCCTCTGGAATCAGTTCAGATGCCCTGGGGTCGTTCAGACAAAAGATCCGCTTAGGGAAATTCCTATTCCTGGTAAGTTGACGTTGCTCTGATATCCAATGGTTCTTCCCAGCTGAGTGTAATAACACTTAAGATTTTCTGGGCTAACATTTGTAAGAAATAATACATTAAAAAAACTAAATACTGCAAAGTTTCGTAAGGACTTGAAGCGAGGCAGCCCTCTGTCGGTGCCATCTTGGAACATTATTACAGGTTGCTTGTTGTAATTAACGCCGATGATTATGTGTTACTAATGCCAATATGCTAGAGTGCAAATTTCCAAGTGGATGTTTGTGATGACTAACATGTTGTCACAAATAATTACTGGTTTCTACCACATAATAGTGCAGTCCCTAATGCTTTGTTGGTTGGTTGTACCACGGTAAACTTGGAGTGATTATTTCCGCTGGATACGCATGCATTGAACATGCCAATCAAAATCTAAATGCACTGCAACATTTAGTGAGTAGCATGTTGAAATCAGAGAGAGACAGAAAAAACAGGTTGAAGCTATGCTACAGTCTTCGACATCCATTTATTTTCCCCAGTCTAACTTCCAGTCTCCAGCCAGCCTTGATCTGGTCAGCTGCCCTCTCCCCTCTTTCTCCCTTGTTCTTTATTGACTGTAGAGTGTACGGGTGTGTTAAACTAGCATCAATGTAATCGTGGGCATTAGCCCTTTGAACTAGAGATCGACCTATTAATCGGAAGGGTCGATTAATTAGGGCCGATTTCAAGTTTTTATAATCAAAATCGGTTGGCCGATTTAAAAAAATATATATATATATATATATTTTTTTTTTACACCTTTATCTAATATTTTTTTAACTAGGCAAGTCAGTTAAAAACATATTCTTATTTTCAATGACGGCCTAGGAACGGTGGGTTAACTGCCTCTTTCAGGGGCAGAACGACAGATTTTCACCTTGTCAGCTCGGGGATTCAATCTTGCAACCTTACAGTTAACTAGTCCAACACTCTAACCACCTGCCTCTCATTGCACTCCACGAGGAGCCTGCATGTTATGCGAATGCAGTAAGCCAAGGTAAGTTGCTAGCTAGCATTAAACTTATCTTATAAAAAACAATCAATCAATCATAATCACTAGTTAACTACACATGGTTGATGATATTAATAGTTTAACTAGCGTGTCCTGCGTTGCATATAATCGATACGGTACGTATCGTTGCTCCAATGTGTACCTAACCATGAACATCAATGCCTTTCTTAAAATCAATACACAGAAGTATATACTTTTAAACCTGCATATTTCGCTAAAAGAATTCCAGGTTAGTAGGCAATATTAACCAGGTGAAATTGTGTCACTTCTCTTGCGTTTATTGCACGCAGAGTCAGTCTATATGCAACAATTTGGGCCGCCTAATTTGCCCAAATTTTACGTAATTATGACAAAACATTGAAGGTTGTGCAATGTAACAGGAATATTTAGACTAATGGATGCCACCCCTTAGATAAAATATGGAACGGTTCCGTATTACTCTGAAAGAATAAACGTCTTGTTTTCGAGATGATAGTTTCCGGATTCGACCATATTAATGACCTAAGGCTCGTATTTCTGTGTGTTATTATGTTATAACTAAGTCTATGATTTGATAGAGCAGTCTGAGCAGCAGGCTCGTAAGCATTCATTCAAACAGCACTTTTGTGCATTTTGTCAGCAGCTCTTCATTGTGCGTCAAGCATTGCGCTGTTTATGACTTCAAGCCTATCAACTCCCAAGATTAGGCTGGTGTAACCGATGTGAAATAGCTAGCTAGTTAGCGGGGTGCGCGCTAATAGCGTTTCAAACGTCACTCGCTCTGAGACTTGGAGTGGTTATTCCCCTTGCTCTGCATGGGTAATGCTGCTTCGAGGGTGGCTGTTGTCGTTGTGTTCCTGGTTCGAGCCCAGGTAGGGGCGAGGAGAGGGACGGAAGCTATACTGTTACACTGGCAATACTAAAGTGCCTATAATAACATCCAATAGTCAAAGGTTAATAAAATAAAAATGGTATAGAGATAAATAGTCCTATAATTCCTATAATAACTACAACCTAAAACTCTTACCTGGGAATATTGAAGACTCGTGTTAAAAGGAACCACCAGCTTTCATTTGTAAGTCGCTCTGGATAAGAGCGTCTGCTAAATGACTTAAATGTAAATGTAAATATGTTCTCATGTTCTGAGCAAGGAACTTAAACATTAGCTTTCTTACATGCGTAACGATTCTCCTCTTCGTCTGAGGAAGAGTAGACAAGATCGAACCAACACCCAGCGTGGTAAGTGTCCATGTTAATATTTTAATATAACAGAACTCGAAACAAAAATAACAAATAGAATGTAAGAAATGAAACGGTCCTGTCAGGTGAAACAACACAAAATAGAAAACAACTACCCACAAACACAGGTGGGAACAGGCTACCTAAGTATCTTTCTCATTCAGTAACAATGATTGACAGCTGCCTCTGATTGGGAACCATTCCAGGCCAAACACATAGAAGGACCATACCTAGAACAAAACCGAGAATGTCCACTCCAACTCACGCCCTGACCAAACAAAATAGAGACATAAAAAGGCACTTAGGTCAGGACGTGACAGCACCCACACACAAGCACACGCACACAAACCAACACTATTGGAGAGAGACTTATTCTGGGGGGGGGGGGGTGCGCATATACATACGTCGTCCGTGCGTACATTTGTGTGTATTTATGACTGTGTGCAGTTACCCATTATTATGGGCATAGTAGCATGCCCATACAAAAGCTCTTCTGTCGACACGTTGTACTAGAGCCATGCTCGAGACGCTACTTTAATTGGAATGTAATTGGAGAAGCCCCATTGATCATAAATCACATTCAGCTCCCTCCTCCCTCAGCGCAGCTAGCACTCTGCTATGCTTTCCTCCCTCCATCTTCCTCCCACCCTCCTTCCTTCCCTCCATTTCTCCCTCCCTTACAAAGAACGTCAGTCATGTGCAGTGGAGCGACGCAAAGGAACAAGGCCCCCTACTGGGTCCACAGCGCTAGGGTCAATGTACGTCTGGGCACAAACCACTGGAAACAGGGATGGGGAGAGAGAGAGGGGAAAGAGAGAAAGAGGGGATAGGGAGAATTGGAGGAAAGACAGGAAGGGAGAGAATTAAATCATGTGTGATAAGCCCCCAGTCCTATTGTGCGATTTCTTCCAGTGTTTAGTTAAGTGAGATTTGCTTTGGGTGTTTTATTGTTTCCGAATGCTTCAGAGAAGTCAATTTGTTGCCTCATTTGTCTACCGCTGAGATGCATCAGCAGCATTTCACCGGCGTCAGAGTCGAGAAATGATTTCTTATTTAGTCTGAGTATAGATGTGAATCAGCGTTGAGGAGATTGACTGTGCTCCATGTTAAATGCGGGCTTTACAATGAAAAATAAGTTCACCATTTGGAGAGCTCATGTAACAAATTGATTCTGAAGTGAAAGAGGAAAACACAAGAGAACGTTAAAGGAGGCAGAGAAGCTTGTGGTGAAAGAGTCGGATGACACAGGGTCAAACTCTTATGAGACTGAAAAGTGTATCGCAAGAAAGATCGATCGATGAGAATGTGGAGAAAGAGACTCAGAAGAATGGGTACATGTAAAGACAAGATATAAAGGAGGAAGACGATAATTCGGACTGACTAAAGCACAGCAGTAAAGCACAGCAGTAGAGGGAGACATGGAAGGATGATGAGAAAGCATTGCAAATGCAAAAAAGTGGTTAAATAGATAAACAAAAGAGACAAAGGGAGAAGAGAAGGAAGAATGAATGAAAGGGTGTAGAAGAGAGAGAGAGAGTGGGTGGGTGGGAGGTCGTGAGTCAGGGGAGAGAGGGGCGAGGGAGGGAGGAAGAGGGAGAGAGAGGGGGTGAGGCTGTTGTTTTAAGATCAGTATGAATGAGTGCGTTTACCCTCTGGGGAGGGGGCCCGTTGGCTCTCTCTGTCTGTCATTCCACTCGTTTATGTCTCGCTCCGAGGGAGAGGTAAAGGCCACTGTGTTTGTGTGGGGGAGGGGGGGGGCAATAATGCTCTTTTCATCATTGAATGCATCTTTTTTCCACCCTCTTCCTCATTTTCCCTTTTCCTTTGTCCTCTCCATCTCGTTTTTCCGCCTCCCTCCCATCTTTCTACTCCCCCTCTATTTCTGCTCCATGTAAACTCTGGCGTGTGACTTGTGGCAGGTCTTTGGTTTTCACTCCACCAAGCATGGTCGCCATTACAGGGTACCCCTCAGAAAATTTTGTTTTGGTAATGTTGTGTTTTTTAGAGGATGTTCTAAATTCCAATTTCAGCCTCATCAGTAGACCACGTGTTTTGTATGGCCACCAGCGTCTTCACTTCCATTTACTATCAATCCCAGGTGTATTGAGCCTGTGAAGGTAAACAGTAGAAGATGATGACATTATCTGAGATGGCTGTTTTTTGTGTTTTAAACTGTTTAAACAACACATCCACTAAAATGTGACCGACATGAAGATAAAATGGCCGATAAGAATGTCCATGTATTGGCTATAACCACATACGGAGACTGTTTTCCGGACACAGATTTAAGCCTAGTCCTAGACTAAAAAGCAAATTCAATTGAAAATCCTTTTAAATCCAGGAGTATGCTTAATCTGTGTATGGAAAACCACCCCAAAGAGTAATGATAGTTTATTTAATCAGGTTACTCTTTTCAGAAACTACCATCACTGTTTTTGGGGACCATATATTGTACTGCACATGGGAAGTTTATAGGTAGTTACTAGAATATAGGTGATTGGGAGGCAAGATCCTCCACAGGTTAAGTATGGAATCTGCCTAAAATGCTTATTTTTACCTGTGTGTGTGTGTGTGTCTCTGTCTGTGCATGTGTGTGTGGGCCTCTCTCACAGCAGGTGTAGCCAAAGTGTGTTACACTAATGTCATCTTGTGTCCGTCCTCCAGCTAAAAGCCAGGAGCAGTCACCTCTACACTTCTCTCAATGTCACCTTGCCCTCTCTCTTCCACTTTCCTCTCTCCTCCTCTCCAAGCCTCCTCTCTCTGTTTGTCATTTTTCATCATCTGTCTGTGTTTCCTAATCTCTGTCCTTTCTCCTGTATGCGTCTCAATTCATCATCTCAACTTGGGTCTTGTGCTGAGGGTTACTAAGTCACTGATATACAGAACAGTAGGAATAGATGATCACAGACACTGACAGAGGGAAAGGGGGGCATGCCCTTCTTCCCTCCATCCATCCCTCATCTATACATCTATCCCTCATCTATCCATCTATCCATCCCTCATCCCTATCTTTCCCCTCTGTGTTTCTTCTTCCCTTATCTTTGTCCTTCCATCTGGCTTTCACATATACTCTGACACCTCTCCCTCTCTTCTTTTCCTCCTCCTGGTGCTCTGTCGTTTGACAGATGTCAATCACACACACGCGTGCACACACACTGCCAAGGTAGCAGGAGCAGGGAGTTGTTGTGACCTGTGTGTGTACGTGTGTGTGTGTTTGGCTTTCCGTGTGTGTGTCTGTATGTATCCGCCAGGCACTACCTCACATAAGTGTCCTGTACTGTATAAACACTAGCCCACCAGAGCGCAAAGCATGTTGGCTAGCAGATCACACAAATCTGAAACACTTAACCCTCACTAGTGCTGTTTGGCAAGTCTCGAGCTACACACACTCCAGTGTGTTCTGTAGGGTAGCCTATGTTACGTTACGATTACGTTACGATTATTAGATTATTATGCTCCAGCTGCACATTTGAATACACGCCTAAACATGCCATTCGTACGCTCACATGCTTGTTTAAATAGCATACAACATCAACTGTGTTTCTATCTTTACGCACATAAGGTCACATTGAGTTCCTGCATGCTCCACTGAACAAACTGGCTGCACTAGGGCCTCGCAAAATAGTCTCTCCCTGAACTCCAGCTGCTCAGGCTATCTGAAATTCTAATCACCAAACACAGTAATTACTATTATGATGACTATTCCTGCTATGCAGGCAGCTAAGCTTTCTACAAAGTTTAGGTTAAAACGTGAAGGCCAGAGCCATTTCTTAAAAAAATAACACATTGTGTTTATCCACAAATAATACGAATCTCAACTCTCTCCCTCCACCTCTCTCTCTTTGGCTGCCTTTCCCCGTTTCGCTCCAAGTTTATTTATACATTACCCGTCTTTTCTTAATAATCTCTCCCTCTTATCTTTCAATTTTCCCCCTTTGCCTCCCTCCGTCTTGGCCTCTCTTTCTTCTCCTCTGTGTAAAGCACATCACCTCTCCTCTATCTCCATTTCTGTGCTGCCGTTCCTTTCTCATCCACCCCACTGCCTCCCCCTCTCCCCTTATCTCTTCCCCCTATATCCCTTCATCTCTCCTTCTTTACCTCACCTCTTCTCTATCTCTCTGCCTGACTCGCTCTGCATTCCGTGGTCCCTCGCTCCCCACCCTCTGTGCTGTCCCCCTGGCCCTGACTGAAATTAAAACCTGACCATGATGGCTTGGCCTGTCCACCTCTCCCGCCAAGGCCCAGCCATATGGGCCTAAGAAATAAACCTTGAAGTATACGATAAAGTACATCAAAACTGCCACGGACTCGCGGCTCTGTAGGCACTGTATATTTTTAGATACCATTCCACATTTTTACAAGCTGTTTCTGTGCCTCTTTTTCTCCACCTTCCTCTCTCTTCCTCTCCCACCCCTCTCTCTTCCTCTCACCCTCTCTCTCTCTCTCTCTCACCCCCCCTCTCTCTTCTTCTCTCTTTCCTTTCGTTATATGGTCTGTCTGAGAGTGAGACGAGAGTCTGCAGTGATGAACACTGATTAAAGTAGTTACACTCATTCAGTGTCGGTGTGTAGACATTTTACGTACCAAAAGTCCTCACAAGAATAGTAAACCAGCAAAAATTCAGAGAATTTAGAACATTTTGCCAGTCCCCAAAATTAGGGTTAGAATTAGGGTTAGGGGTTAGTAGTTAGGAGTTAGGGGCTAAGGTTAGGGGTTAGGGTGTGTGTGTGTGTGTGTGTGTGTGTGTGTGTGTGTGTGTGTGTGTGTGTGTGTGTGTGTGTGTGTGTGTGTGTGTGTGTGTGTGTGTGTGTGTGTGTGTGTGTGTGTGTGTGTGTGTGTGTGTGTGTGTGTGTGTGTGTGTGTGTGTGTGTGTGTGTGTGTGTGTGTGTGTGTGTGTGTGTGTGTGTGTGTGTTTGTGTGTGTGTGCGTTAGAATTAGGGTTAGGAGTTGGGAGTTGGGAGTTGGGAGTTAGGGGCGAAGGTTAGGGTTAGGGAAATAGGATTTTGAATGGGAATCAATAGTTGGTTCCCTAAAAGTCCTCACAAGTATACAGTAGTAAGACACAACTGTGTGCGTGCGTGTGTGTGTGTGAAACACCCGGTGGGTATGTGTGCATGTGAGACTGGGTGTGTGTTAGACTGTGAAAGTGTCAATCATCTGGCCAGGGTGTCAGAGTAGGGAAAGGCACAGCTGTGGGATCTTGGCAGTTCAGATGGTTCTGTGTGTGTGTTTGTTCTTGTGTGCGCATGTGTGTGTGTGCCTGTGTGTGTGTGTGCTCACTCCCGTGTGCATGTGTGTTTTCCCCTTTGTCTCATTCTCACCTTGTCTTGTTCCCATAAACACCACCTTCACAGATGAACACCACCCCAGTTTTTAACCAATATCAATGCAGTCTGTAAAAAACCTCCTCCATCTTTTTCTACTATGCTAGTTTGTCCTTCAAAATAGATATAGTCCCATATTAGGCTACGTTAAAGTGTTTATTCTGCCCATTGAAAGTGTTGCCCATGTAGTCTTGCATAGTGCACCCTATGGGCTGTGGTCAAAATTATTGCACTATATAGGGAATAGGGTGTCGATTGGGACGCATCCACTGTATGGTGGATTGAACATGATGCCTTCAGCCACACCAAGCCCCTGACTGCATGGGGTGTTTTTGGTTAAGTGACTCTTTCAGCTGCACAGATTCAGACCCAAATCTAAGAAAAACTATATTAATTATGAAAAGGCACCAGCACATTGCTGAGCTGCAGTACCATCCACTCTGAGGGGGGGGGGGGAGCGGAGGAGAGAGGGAGTGGAAGAGAGACAGAGCTGGAGACACAGAAGGTGGGGGTAGGAGGAAGAGAGAGAGAGAGAGCTCAGAGCTGTATCATCCCAAATATAGCCAGACAGATATGGCTATCCTATCTAAAGTGTTTGTGTTGTCTGGGCCACGGTACTTACAACCCAGGCCAGGCCAGCACAGGTTGGGCCCTAGAGCAAAGGCAGACGACACAGCCAAGGCTTTGTTGCAATCGTCTCCAAACACTCCTCGATACCGAGGTGTGACAACGCGCCAGGCAGGAATCTGCTGCCAGCCACTTTCCAACAACTAGAGAGGAGAGATGGGAGGATACCTCTCTCTCGCCTCTCTCTGCTGGGCACTTGTCATGGTCTATCATTTTTATCTTCTCTGTAATCTGCTGCTTCTCAGCTGATGTCACTAGGTATGTCTGAAATGGCACCCTATTCCCTTTATAGTGAATAATGCTCCATAGGGCTCTGGTCAAAAGTGATGCACTAAGGAGGGGATAGTGTACCATTTCGGACACAGCCACTGTGCTGTAGTTTGGGGGCTGGGCTTTTCCATGATGAGATGACAAAGCATACACATTCATTAATATGATCACCATAGGTACAGGCTACACACTACAACATGGACTTAATACATTCGATTTTAGGATAGTACAAGATTATACATTGTGCTCTATGACCAGTGTTACAGGCTTTGGTTTTTCCATGTATGTTTTGAGGTTGGACTTTAGCACGTATAGCTCATTAGCACGTAGGGCGCACCTTGTTAGTCAGTATTTGCTCCGCCTGTGTTGGTTTCCATCTCGTTAGTGGGAAGGTGTTTCACCTGTGTTGGCCCAGGTGATATTTAAGAGTGTCTGGCCCATTTTTTTAATATAACCTTTATTTAACCAGGTAGGCTAGTTGAGAACAAGTTCTCATTTGCAACTGCGACCTGGCCAAGATACAGCAAAGCAATTCGACACATACAACACAGAGTTACACATGGAATTAACAAACATACAGTCAATAAAACAGTAGAAAAAAGCTACATTCAGCATGTGCAAATGAGGTAGGATAAGGGCGGTAAGGCAATAAATAGGCCATGCTGGCGAAGCAATTACAATATAGCAATTAAACACTGGAATGGTAGATGTGCAGAAGATGAATGTGCAAGTAGAGATACTGGGGTGCAAAGGAGCAAGATAAATAAATAAATACAGTATGATATAGTGAGGTAGTTGGATGGGTTATTTACAGATGGGCTATGTACAGGTGCAGTGATCTGTGAGCTGCTCTGACAGCTGGTGCTTAAAGCTAGTGAGGGAGATATGAGTCTCCAGCTTCAGTGATTTTTGCAGTTCGTTCCAGTCATTGGCAGCAGAGAACTGGATGGAAAGGTGGCCAAAGGAAGAATTGGCTTTGGGGGTGACCAGTGAGATATACCTGCTGGAGCGCGTGGGCGGGTGGGTGCTGCTATGATCACCAGTGAGCTGAGATAAGGCAGGGCTTTACCTAGCAGAGACTTGTAGATGACCTGGAGCCAGTGGGTTGGGCGATGGGTATGAAGCGAGGGGCAGCCAACGAGAGCATACAGGTCCTGCTCCTGTTGTCTTGAGAGATGTGGATGGTCCACACTTTTAGTTGGCTCTCGCTATTTGATTTGTAGAAAAACATCCATTTATCTGATTTTCCCTGTTTTAGTTTTGCTAGACTTTTTGGTTTGCTTCCGGTCATTAATTTCGGAACCCCTCCTATAACCCCACCTGTTTTGGTTGTTGTCAGTGACTCTTTGTTAGTTCACCCTTCTGTTTGAGTGACATTTTTTGGTTTTCTAGGTTGGGAACCTAACAACCAGTTCTGGAGTGGGATTTCAATGATGGTGGGTTCTGTGAATTTGGAAAGTATGAGATTGTTTATTATCATGCTGCACTTGGTTGAGCACACAAACTCAGCAAAAAAAGAAACGTCAACTGCGTTTATTTTCAGCAAACTTAATGTGTAAATATTTGTATGAACATAACAAGATTCAACAACTGAGACGTGACTAACAGAAATTGAATAATGTGTCCCTGAACAAAGGGGGGTTTAAAATCAAAAGTAAATGTCAGTGTCTGGTGTGGCCATCAGCTGCATTAAGTACCGCAGTGCATCTCCTCCTCATGGACTGCGCCAGATTTGCCAGTTCTTGCTGTGAGATGTTACCCTACTCTTTCACCAAGGCACCTGCAAGTTCCCGGACATTTCTGGGGGGAATGGCCCTAGCCCTAACCCTCCGATGCAACAGGTCCCAGATGTGCTCAATGGGATCACTGGCCATGGCAGAACACTGACATTCCTGTCTTGCAGGAAATCACACACCGAACGAGCAGTATGGCTGGTTGCATTGTCATGCTGGAGGGTCATGTCAGAATGAGCCTGCAGGAAGGGTACCACATGAGGGAGGAGGATGTCTTCCCTGTAACGCACAGCATTGAGATTGCCTACAATGACACCAAGCTCAGTACGATGATGCGGTGACACACCGCCCCAGACCATGATGGACCCTCCACCTCCAAATTTATCCTGCTCCAGAGTACAGGCCTCAGGCTCATTCCATAAGCGATAAACGCGAATCCAACCATCACCCCTGGTGAGACAAAACCGTGACTTTTCAGTGAAGAGCACTTTTGCCAGCCCTGTCTGGTCCAGCGACGTTGGGTTTGTGCCGGTGATGTCTGGTGAGGACCTGCCTTACAACAAGCCTACAAGCCCTCAGTCCAGCCTCTCTCAGCCTATTGCGAACAGTCTGATGGAGGAATTGCACGTACCTGGTGTAACTCGGGCAGTTGTTGTTGCCATCCTGTACCTGTCCCGCAGGTGTGATGTTCGGATGTACTGATCCTGTGCAGGTGTTGTTACATGTGGTCTGCCACTGCGAGGACGATCACTTGTCCATCCTGTATCCCAGAAGCGCTGTCGTAGGCGTCTCACAGTACGGACATTGCTATTTATTGCGCTGGCCACATCTGCAGTCCTCATGCCTCCTTGCAGCATGCCTAAGGCACTTTCACGCAGATGAGCAGGGACCCTGGGCATCTTTCTTTTGGTGTTTTTCAGAGTCAGTAGAAAGGCCTCTTTAGTGTTACGTTTTCATAACTGTGACCTTAATTGCCCACAGTCTGTAAGCTGTTAGTGTCTTAACGACCGTTCCACAGGTGCATGTTCATTAATTGTTTATGGTTCATTGAACAAGCATGGGAAACAGAGTTTACAATGAATGTCTGTGAAGGTATCTAGATTTTCACGAATTTCTTTGAAAGACAGGGTCCTGAAAATGGGCCTTTTTTTGCTGAGTTTACTTCCTCTGCCATGTAATTCCAGCTAATGCCCATCTTTGTCTTCTCAATATAGTTGGCGGTCCTTGACGAGCCAGCCAATGAACTGTTCATTGATTTGATTTGACAATTTAAAATTTTTGGTTATTGTCTTGTCAAAACACACACATTTTAACACTTGTCAGGGATGACATTAAATTACTTATTTACATTGTGGTCCCTTATTTCCATTCATAAGAACCTTGAATCCATATTAGAAGAAAAATAGTCATCCTGCAGCTTAAGTAAACTTGCAGACCATCTTTGTCTGGGTATTACATAGACAGTCAGAATAAGGAACTTACTTAAATAAAGGTTTAAAAAAAAGACCTTGACATAGGTTCACTCACTTTAATGATTTATCACAGAGAATACCTTGACTGTATGTATTCTCTAAGTTAAGGTCCTTATGTACCTGCCGCCCAAGTCATGGCCCTGAGAGAGCGAGAGATGGAATAAACAAAGAGAGATACCAAATGTTATTGTGCCAGTCAATTATTTAGGAAGTAAAACATGGTCCATCATCCGCCGCTCTGCTTTTGCTAAACCTGTATGGCACCGACTCATATCAGGATATAGATTTAGCCGATACTTGAATTTTCCTCAGCACTGCCCCAGTGTCCTCAGTACTGCTCCAGGCAGAAAGATGCCTTCTCTGGAGCATACATAGTGTTTTTCTTTTCTGCTGTTTCTATATGTGTAAGTTGTAATTATTTTATATATACAGTGCCTTCAGAAAGTATTCACACCCCTGGCATACACACAATACCCCATAATGTTAAAGTGGAATTATGTTTTGTTTTTTATTCTGCAAGTTAATAGAAAATGAAAAGCTGAAATGTGTTCATTCAATAAGTATTCAACCCCTTTGTTATGGCAAAGGGTGTGATAGTGTTTAACATGATTTTTGAATGACTACCTCATCTTTATACCCCACATGTACAATTATCTGTAAGGGCCCTCAGTCCAGCAGTCAATTTCAAACACAGATTCAACCACTGCCTCGCAAAGAAGGGCACCTATTGGTAGATGGGTCAAAATAAGACATTGAAAATCCCTTTGAGCATGGTGAAGTTATTAATTACATTGGTGTATCAATACACCCAGTCATTACAAAGATACAGACGTCCCTCCTATCTCAGTTGCCAGAGAGGAAGGAAACCGCTCTCAGGATTTCACCATTAAAACAGTTCCAGAGTTTAAATCCGAGGATGGATCAAAAACATTGTAGTTACTCCACAATACTAACCTAATTGACAGAGTGAAAAGAAGGAAGCCTATACAGAATACAAATATTCCAAAACATTCATCCTGTTTGTGACAAGGCACTAAAGTAATATTGCGAAGAAATTAACTTTATTTCCTGAATACAAAATGTTATGTTTGGGTCAAATCCAATACAACACATTACTGAGTACCAATCTGCATATTCTGAAGCATCGTGGTGGCTGCATCATGTTATGGGTATGCTTGTAAATTAAGGACTGGGGAGTTTCAGGACAAATAATAAACAAAATGGAGCTGTGTGTGTGTGTACGTTTGCATAAATCATAAATCAGACATAAAGTTCGCCGTACTCTATTGGGCTTGCTGAGGCTGGCACTGTTGAAGGCCCAGACAATATGAGTAGCATTCTTTTCTCCTTTCTCTCGCTCTCTCTCTCTCTCTCTCTCTCCCTTTCTACTTCTCTCCAATTTCCTCTCTTCCGTTCTATCCCTCTCTCTCACTCTCTCTTCCTCTTTCCCTTTCTCTTGCTCTCTCATACTCTCTCTCATCATTCTCCCTCTCCATCCTCTGTCTCGCTCTCTGTGCGAACCCAAAGGAGAGGCTTAAAGAGTTAGGTTTGTGAAAGCTAACACCCCACTGTAGCAGACTTCCTATGAGAGCTGCTGAGGCTCTCACACCCCACACTTCAAAGCTCAGACACTGCTTTTTGAAAACTTAGAAGTAGGTATGGCTCTGTTGTCTTATGGCTTCAGTGTATTTCTTCCTGGGTTTACTTTTTTATTCCTCGGGCTGTTCGCTGGCAATCTTTGTTCTTCTATGTATGTGTTTGTCTGTTGACTGTGTGTGTGTGTGTGTGTGTGTGTGTGTGTGTGTGTGTGTGTGTGTGTGTGTGTGTGTGTGTGTGTGTGTGTGTGTGTGTGTGTGTGTGTGTGTGTGTGTGTGTGTGTGTGTGTGTGTGTGTGTGTGTGTGTGTGTGTGTGTGTGTGTGTGTGTGTGTGTGTGTCTTACACAAGTCAAATGCAATGGAGTCTGTTACACATGTTGTTAATGGTTGCCGTTCGTACAAGACCTGTACATAGCTAGCCATGACTGCCTTGTCGACTTGATAGGTACTGAGGTGAGACCGGTAGCCTCACCGACAGCACACATTCACAAACATTCTATTGTCATTGGAGGCTGGTTCGATGTTGACGATGATGTGTTTTCTTGTATACCAACTATGGCAGATATTATTGTTGAGGGGGGACGCCAGAGGGAGGTGCTCATTTTGGAAGTGAGTTGCTCTTTTCAGTCTTACATGGAGCAGGTTACTGTTACTGTAATACCAGCCCCTCAGTGTCACGCCTGAACAGCCTTAGAAAGTTAGAAAGTGCAAGCTTGTGGTGCTGATATTCAGGAGTCTCGGCCATCTACATAGGCTGAGAGTACATGGTCTTCAGATTTCAGTCCTGCATAAGACCGAGGCAAAGCAGCTAACGAGGTAATGCTCCGTGTCAGCAGTCATGGGCAGCCTTGCTCTGTGGAGAAGGAGGTGCTATCTATATCCATAAGTGTCCAAATATCCGTGTCCTTAGAAATGTTGGAATCCTTCTCGAGTGTAATGTGATTTGTGGATTCAAAAATATATTTGTGTGTGTGTTTGCATGCGTTAGTGCTGCTAGAGTGCGTCTGTGTGTCCTATTGTGCGCACGTGTCTATGCGTGCATTTGTGTCCACATACCTCCTCCGGGAGTCCTCTTACCCCTTGGCTCTTCTACACCGTTGTCTCATCAATGTGGCCTGTAGCCTGAGAGGAGGAATGTCTACAAGATAAGCACTGTGTTCTCGTATGCCTTAGCCGCTACACATGTGCCTGACATTCCCACTGAGATGGGCACTGTGGAGAATGCACTGTGATGAGAGTCTCCATTCTCTGACAGAACCCATTTACTGTGCGCTCTCAGAGAGCGAGCAGAGCGAGGCTCATCCGCACCACAGCTTTTTGTATTGGTATCAATACAGCTCTTCTGAGAGAATGAGGTATTAGATGAAGAAAGAGAGAGGGAGAATGAGATCTGGATTTCATCAGGAGGTACTTTGAGAATGAGTAAAGGTGAGACCGAGGCCTTTTAATATCCACTCACAATTAGAGACTCACCTTCAGAGATGGGGCTGTGTCCCAAATGGCTCCCCATTCCTTACAGTGCACTACTTTTGACCAGAGCCCGGTTTCCCAAAGGCATCTTAAGGCTAAGTTCATTGTTAGAACATAGGATCCAATAGTGATGAACTTAGCCTTAAGATGCTTTTGGGAAATCGGGCCCTGGTCAAAAGTAGTACACAAAATAGTGAATAGGGTGCCATTTGGGATGCTGGCACACTCTCCTTTCATACCTCTGTTGATAGAACATAAGTTATTATAGGCTAGTAGTTCTGTACTTCTAAAGTACACTCTAAATGTACTTCAAAGTCTGGTATTTATTTGTTGTTGTGTGACATCACTTGGTGGTCTTTCACTATCAGCTCTCCACCAATCAGAGAGCGGACAGTTTCCACCTACTCCCTCTATTGGCTGTTTTGCCTGAGATAGTGACTGTCACATGTTGGAATCACTACAGTCATCGGACGGTATTCATTTAGTTGCTCCAATCTGCAGCCAGACCTGGCTCCATTATGGGGACCTGTTTCCCTAATGTGTGCAGTCAGACTGAATTACAGAGACTGGTGGTGTGTAGTGTGTGTAATGTGTAGAGCAGCACCCGTCCCACTATTCTGAGTCATCTCTGAATCATCACTACAGTATACTCCAGTCAGATCCAGGGCCAATCTCAGACCTGAAAGGCTGTAGCATCTAGCTCTTTTTTTCCCCCACGCATCAGCATTTATTTTCAGCCTCCATTTTGGATCGGAACACAGTAAACCGTGTGCTAATTACGAGGCTAACCCAATCAGTGGAGGGAGGATTTGCTGGAGACTATGTGTACTTTTACTTGGAGACGATGTAATGACTTTTGGTGCAAAGGTACGGGGAAAAGCAGCAGAGCCTGTCCCTGTCTCGTCCCGCAGCTAGAGGAGCCTGTCGGTCTTTTATTAGTTCGACGATTGGAGAAATCAGAGGAAGAAACTGATTGTGCATCACTATGTTACTGGTACATTTATTCCATGATTGCACCTGTGTTTCAACTGTAAATCCTTAATGGTGACCTTGAGGGAGATGATTGAAGATGTAATGATGTTTGTATTGGGATTGAATGAAGGTTGTTTGATGGTCAGACTAAGAAACCAACCTGAATGTGAATGGCATGTATACAGAACAAAAATAGAAATGCAACATGCACCAATTTTTATGATTTTACTGAGTTACAGTTTATATAATAAAATCAGTCAATTGAAATAAATTCATTAGGCCCTAATCTATGGATATCACAAGACTGGGAAGGGGCGCAGCCATGGGTGGGCCTGGGAGGGCATAAGCCCAGCCAATCAGAATGAGTTTTTCCCCACAAAAGGCATTTATTACAGACAGAAATACTACTGAGCTTCATCAGCTGTCCTGGTGGCTGGTCTCAGACGATCCCGCAGGTGAAGAAGCCGGATGTGGAGGTCCTGCACTTGCACGGTTAGACATGGTCAGCGGTTGTGAGGCCGTTTGGACTTATAATATTATCTTCATTTTCTTAAATATCTTGCAACATTTGCTCACTGATGAATGCAAACCACACCAAAACATGGTCCTGTTCTGTTCTTTGATTATAGTTTGGCAGGAATGGTATGGACGTACTGCCAAATTCTCTAAAATGATATTGGCTGCGGCTTATGGTAGAGAAATTAACATTAAATTCTCTGGCAACAGCTCTGGTTGACATTCCTGCAGGCAGCATGTCAACTGCACACTCCCTCAACTTGAGACATGTATGGCATTGTGTTGTGTGACAAAACTGAACATTTTAAAGTGGCCTTTTATTGTCCCCAACACAAGGTGCACCTGTGTAATGGTCATGCTGTTTAATCAGCTTCCTTATATGCCACACCTGTCAGGTGTATTGATTATCTTGGCAAAGGAGAAAAGCTCACTAACAGGGATGTAAACAAATTTGTGCACAACATTTAAGAGAAATAAGCTTTTTTGTGGGACATCTCTTTCATTTCTTGGATCTTTTATTTCAGCTCATGAAACATGGGATCAACACTAACACTACTAATACTAACAGTCAATGCTGTTACTGTAACAGCAGGGACATGAATGTAACTATAATGAACTATGTAACATAATGAATCATGTAACGGTATTGACCATTTTATGTGTGCGATGGCAATCTCAGACTAAAGTATGAAGTGACTGATAGAGCAACGGAATAATTTTAGTGTGAGTCGTCACGCTAGGTCAGACAGCAGCGTGCATGTGAACAGCGTGTAGGTCTGGTGATCTACTATTACTAACAGTCAATGCTTTAACTGTGATAGTATTGACAGTGATGTAAAGGTAACGACCATATTGTTTATACTCATCCACAATGGAGAGGTTTGGTTGGATATGATGGTCAGACAGCAGCCTGCATGTAAACAGCATGTAGATCTACTATTACTAACAGTCAATGCTGTTACTCTAACAGTATTATTGTCTGTGATGTAATGGTAATGGACATTTTGTTTATGCTCGTTCACAATAGAGGTTGGTTTGGTTGGAAATTGGATTTTGTTTAGATCTTCCACTGCAGAACAGATCGCTAGTTTCTGTCCACTGTGGTCTCTTTCTTTTACAGTATCTTTGTTATTTATTGATAGCGGATGTATTCTCAACATACTTGTTTTAGTGGTGCAAGGTACAGTGGTGCTATCTTTGTCTTTGTCACTCCCCTCTCTCCCTCGCTCCCCCCTTGCTAGGCTGTCTTCACCAGCTTCTGCCGGCTGTACTAACGAGAAGTGCTTTCACACTCATAGGAAAATGATGATGATACAGCAGAAACGACACAGATACAATGCACAGCGGGGAGAGAGAGAGAGTGAGACAGGATGAGAAAGAAAGGCTCCATCACTCTTTTTTCCCCCTGCACTACTACATCTACGTGTATCCCTGGGGTGCACTACATCTCTGTCTCTCCCTCTGCCTCACTTACTCTCCATTTTATTCACGTGTTTGTCATCATTCACTGTGTTTTCCTCTCTTTGTCCTGCTTAGATTCCCCCACTAACCCTCCTCCGCTTCCTCCCTTCTCCCCACCCGTCCTTGTTTCATGAGCTGAAATAAAATATCCCCAGAAATGTTCCATATGCACATAAAGATTATTTCTCTCAAATGTTGTGCACAAATTTGTTTATATCCCTGTTAGTGAGCATTGGCAAGATAATCCATGGCATTGAGTGGGTGAGCGGTGGGGTTATGGTATGGGCAGGCATACACTACGGAAAACAAACACAATTGCATTTTATCGATTGAAATTTGAATGAATAAAAATACCGTGACGAGATCTTGAGGCCCACTTGAGGCCCATCTGTGACCAACAGATGCATATCTGTATTCCCAGTCATGTGAAATCAGGGCCTAATGAATTTGTTTCAATTGACTGATATCCTCATATGAACTGTTACTCAGTAAAATCAATACAATTGTTGCATTCATATTTTTGTTTTGTATATAAGCCTGTGATTCAACCCACCTACAAAGCATCCTCTTCCCTCCTCTGACTCTTTCTGTGCCTTTATGACAGAACTGTGATCTAACATTCTGTCCTTGTGTTATGTGTTATGCGTAGTGTGCTTCTACAGCCTCGGTGTTCAACACTCACTCACACACACCCACATGCACACATGATATACACACCCACTCACTCATTCCTTTCTGCCTACTCTCTCAATGACAGAAGCTCCTTTCCCTATGTATTTATACCCCATTTGCATCCAAGCTTCCCCGTCATCACATTCTCCATCATTCCTCTTCCTTTCCCTCTTTTACTATCTCTTACTCTAGTCTCCTCTCTCTTCTCCCCCCCCTCTCCATCTCATTCCCGCTTTCTCTCTCTTTCCCCTCTCTCGTTTTCTTCCCTCCCGTCTCTCCCACTCTCTCTAAATATAGTCCCTTTGAAGCATGGCTGTGTTTCTTTTTACAACACTGCGAGACAAAAATCTGTCATCCAACATCTGAGAGAGGAGTGGGGTACGAGCGATGAGATAAGATTGATGCCAAGGAAAGAACAGTGGTTAAGGGATATGATATTCTTCTCTCAATGCATATGTGTAATGCAAACAAAGAGAAGGGAAAAGACAGAGGTATCGATTGTGGTAGAGAAAAATACCCAGAAAAGGAGAAATGTTACTACACTATAATGAGAGGGAGGAAGAGAGAGAGCGAGGTGATCCTCATTTTGTAATTGAATAATAATCTCCCTTGAGACCTGACCTAGTATTGTGTCTGTGTGTGTGTGCATGTGTGTGACTGTTCACTCATGTGTGCGTTTGCTCATTTTCTGTCTGTCTGTGTGTGTGTGTGTGTGTGTGTGTGTGTGTGTGTGTGTGTGTGTGTGTGTGTGTGTGTGTGTGTGTGTGTGTGTGTGTGTGTGTGTGTGTGTGTGTGTGTGTGTGTGTGTGTGTGTGTGTGTGTGTGTGTGTGTGTGTGTGTGTGTGTGTGTGTGTGTGTGTGTGTGTGTGTGTGAGAGAGAGAGAGATTGTAATTGAGAGAAAGAGTGCGAGAAAGAAGAGGGTGAGAGAGGAAACCCTAGGGCTGAATGCAACACAATACTGCCGCCTAATGTTACATAGTAGTAAATACCGCTCATGTTGTTGCAGATTTCCCCTGCCATTTATCCTGACACAGCTAAGGATATAATAATAATAATATCTCACATCTCATCGATTGTCCTTTCCATCCCTTCAATATAAGCATAATAAGTTTGTATAATAATACTTTGTACAATTATGATAATGAGTGTACAGTTGAAGTCGGAAGTTTACATACACCTTAGCCAACTACATTTAAACTCAGTTTTTCACAATTCCTGACATTTAATCCCAGTAACAATTCCCTGTCTTTGGTCAGTTAGGATCACAACTTTATTTTAAGAATGTGAAATACCAGAATAATAGCAGAGAGAACGATTTCTTTCAGCTTTTATTTATTTCATCACATTCCTAGTGGGTCAGAAGTTCACATACAATCAATTAGTATTTGGTAGCATTGCCTTTAAATTGTTTAACTTGGGTCAAACGTTTCGGGTAGCCTTTCACAAGCTTCCCAAGCATAAGCTGAGTGAATTTTGGCCCATTGCTCCTGACAGAGCTGGTGTAACTGAGTCAGGTTTATAGGCCTCCTTGCCTGCACACGCTTTTTCAGTTCTGCCAACTAATTTTCTATAGGATTGAGGTCAGGGCTTTGTGATGGCCACTCCAATACCTTGTCTTGAGAAGTTGTTTCAATATATCCACATAATTTCCCTTCCTCATCATGCCATCTACTTTGTGAAGTGCACCAGTCCCTCCTGCAGCAAAGCACCCCCCCACACACACACACACACAACATTGTGCTGCCACCCCCGTGCTTCACAGTTGGGATGGGTGGTCTTCGGCTTGCTGGCCTCCCCCTATTTCCTCCAAACATAACATTGGTCATTATGGCCAAACAGTTCTATTTTTGTTTCATTATACCAGAGGACATTTCTCCAAAATGTATGATCTTTGTCCCCATGTGCAGTTGCAAACCATAGTCTGGCTTTTTAACGGCGGTTTTGGAGCAGTGGCTTCTTCCTTGCTGAGCGGCCTTTCAGGTTATGTCGATTTAGGACTCGTTTTACTGTGGATATAGATACTTTTGTACCTGTTTCCTCCAGCATCTTCACAAGGTCCTTTGCTGTTGTTCTGGGATTGATTTGCACTTTCCGCACCAAAGTACGTTCATCTCTAGGAGACAGAACGCGTCTCCTTCCTGAGCGGTATGACAGCTGCTTGGTCCCATGGTGTTTATACTTACGTACTATTGTTTGTACAGATGAACATGGTACCCTTATGACATCATTTTCTGAAATGTTCCAAGCTGTTTAATGACACAGTCAACTTAGTGTATGTAAACTTCTGACCCACTGGAATTGTGATACAGTGAATTATAAGTGAAATAATCTGTCTGTAAACAATTGTTGGAAACATTTCTTGTGTCATGCACAAAGTAATTGTTATGCTGGTGAATGAGGACCCAAAAGCGACTTAACAGAAACAGAGTCTTTATTCCAGTCTTTAACAAAAACGATAATCCGGGAAATTATCTCAGGAAAATACAAACAGGAAAACTGAAATCCTCTCGTCAGTAGAGAGGAACGACTGGAGACGCGACCACAGACTGCAGGTCGCTTCGGGAAGGCACAGGCCGTAGCTGACATAGACACCTGCTCACACGCAGCATCTGAAGAAGGCAAAAACACGACGGAACAAGAACACAGCACAGCAAACATCAAACAATGATCCGACAAGGACAGAAGCGGAAAACAGAGGGAGAAATAGGGACTCTAATCAGAGGGCAAAATAGGGGACAGGTGTGAAAGAGTAAATGAGGTAGTTAGGAGAATGAGGAACAGCTGGGAGCAGGAACGGAACGATAGAGAGAGAGGGAGAGAGGGAGGGGGAGAGAGAGGGATAGAAAGAGGGAAAGAACCTAATAAGACCAGCAGGGGGAAACGAACAGAAGGGGAAGCACAAGGACAAGACATGACAATATATGACAAAACATGACAGTACCCCCCCACTCACCGAGCGCCTCCTGGCGCACTCGAGGAGGAACCCTGGCGGCAATGGAGGAAATCATAGATCAACAAACGGTCCAGCACGTCCCGAGAAAGAACCCAACTCCTCTCCTCAGGACCGTAACGGGAGACGATGAAGAGGGAATCTAGGGCTATCTAGGGCAGATTATGATATTCCTCCGGCACTCCTGTCAAATCACCAGGTTCCTCCTGTGAAGAGGGAGCAGAAGAAACAGGAGGAATAGCAGACATTAAACATTTCACATGACAAGAAACGTTCCAGGAAAGGATAGAATTACTAGACCAATCAAAAGAAGGATTATGACACACTAGCCAGGGATGACCCAAAACAACAGGTGTAAAAGGTGAACAAAAAATCAAAAAAGAAATGGTCTCACTATGGTTACCAGATACTGTGAGGATTAAAGGTAGTGTTTCACATAATATACTGGGGAGAGGACTACCATCCAATGCGAACATGACCGTGGGCTCCCCTAACTGTCTGAGAGGAATGTCATGTTCCCGAGCCCAGGCTTCGTCCATAAAACAGCCCTCCGCCCCAGAGTCTATTAATGCACTGCAGGAAGCTGCCGATCCGGTCCAGCGTAGATGGACCGGCAAGGTAGTACAGGTACTTGACGGAGAGGACAGTTTAGTAGCGCTTATCAGTCGCCCTCCGCTTACTGATGAGCTCTGGCCTTTAACTGGACATGAAATGACAAAATGACCAGCGGAACCGCAATAGAGACAGAGGCGGTTGGTGATTCTCCGTTCCCTCTCCTTAGTCGAGATGCGAATACCCCCAGCTGCATGGGCTCAACACCTGAGTCAGTGGGGAAAGATGGTAGTGTCGGGGAGAGGGGGACACAGTTAACGCGAGCTCTCTTCTATGAGCTCGGTGACGAAGATCTACCCGTCGTTCAATGCGAATAGCGAGTTCAATCAAAGAATCCACGCTGGATGGAACCTCCCGGGAGAGAATCTCATCCTTAACCTTAGCGTGGAGTCCCTCCAAAAAAAAGAGCGAGCAACGCCTGCTCGTTCCAGTTACTGGAGGCAGCAAGAGTGCGAAACTCTATAGAGTAATCCGTTATGGATCGATTACCTTGACATAGGGAAGACAGGGACCAGGAAGCTTCTTTCCCAAAAACAGAACGATCAAAAACCCGTATCATCTCCTCTTTAAAGTTCAGATAATTGTTAGTACACTCAGCCCTTGCCTCCCAGATAGCTGTGCCCCACTCCCGAGCCCGACCAGTAAGGAGTGATATGACGTAGGCGATCCGAGCTCTCTCTCTTGAGTATGTGTTGGGCTGGAGAGAGAACACAATATCACACTGGGTGAGAAAGGAGCGGCACTCAGTGGGCTGCCCAGAGTAACATGGTGGGTTATTAACCCTAGGTTCCGGAGACTCGGAAGACCAGGAAGTAGCTGGTGGCACGAGACGAAGACTCTGAAACTGTCCTGAGAGGTCGGAGACCTGAGCGGCCAGGGTCTCAACGGCATGACGAGCAGCAGACAATTCCTGCTCGTGTCTGCCGAGCATCGCTCCCTGGAACTCGACAGTAGAGTAGAGAGAATCCGTAGTCGCTGGGTCCATTCTTGGTCGGATCATTCTGTTATGCTGGTGAATGAGGACCCAAAAGCGACTTAACAGAAACAGAGTCTTTATTCCAGGCTTTAACAAAAACGATAATCCGGGAAATTATCTCAGGAAAATACAAACAGGAAAACTGAAATCCTCTCGTCAGTAGAGAGGAACGACTGGAGACGCGACCACAGACTGCAGGTCGCTTCGGGAAGGCACAGGCCGTAGCTGACATAGACACCTGCTCACACGCAGCATCTGAAGAAGGCAAAAACACGACGGAACAAGAACCTAATAAGACCAGCAGGGGGAAACGAACAGAAGGGGAAGCACAAGGACAAGACATGACAATATATGACAAAACATGACAGTAATGTCCTAACCGACTTGCCAAAACTATAGTTTGTTAATTAACAGGACATTTGTGGAGTGGTTGAAAATACGAGTTTTAATGAATCCAACCTAAGAGTATGTAAACTTCCAACTTTTTAATTTATTTTATTTTATTTTACCTTCATTTAACTAGGCAAATCAGTTAAGAACAATTTCTTATTTTCAATGACGGCCTAGGAACAGTGGGTTAACTGCCTTCAACTGTACATTGTATTGTTAACTGCCATGTTATTGGGTAGGATGTTAAATCATGTCACCTCATTTCCTCACCTAAGGCTAAAGCGTTGACTGTATACACACGCACGCACACACACTTCACATGTCCCAACCCTAGACTGACCTTCGGAACCTTCTAACACACTGGTACACTGTGTTCGGTCGCCTTGGGTGCATGGGACCCTTCACATGTTAGGGTATCCCTCCTCCCTGTGGTAGAAGAGCTACATGTCTACAATGGCATGATCTCCTTCCGCCTCACTGACCTAGACTATGTCATGCTCATGGGAATAACAGTAGGCTTGAAGGATTGGGTATTATTTTCTGCAGCAACCCTGGTTGGTTTTGGGACTGGGAATAGAGTGAGAACATTACTATTTGTATGCACAGGTAAAGTAGTCCCTCCCTGATAAGAGTTTTATACTATGCTGTTACTCATCGTTGTATTTTTTTCTTCTCTTTTCTTTTCTTTTTTTCTTCTTCCTTCATCTCCCTACACCTTTCTCTTCTTCCTCTCCAACCTCTCTCGCCAGTTTACGGAGAGAGGGCTACACGGTGCAGGTGGCGGTGAACGACTACCTGGACATCTACTGCCCACACTACAACACTACCGCCGCCAGCCAGCGGGGGACACTGGAGCGCACTGTGGCCGAGCAGTACGTCCTCTACATGGTCAGCTACCGCGGCTACCGCACCTGCGACCCCCAGATGGGCTTCAAGCGCTGGGAGTGCAACCGGCCGCACGCGCCCCACGCACCCATCAAGTTCTCTGAGAAGTTCCAGCGCTACAGTGCCTTCTCCCTGGGCTACGAGTTCAATGTGGGTCATGAGTACTACTACATATGTGAGTGGAATATTTCTATTCTAAGTGTATATAGTCCACTACCGGTCAAAAGATTTAGAACACCTACTCATTCATTCTTTATTTTTACATTGCAGAATATTAGTGAAGACAAACTATGAAATAACACATATGGAATCATGTAGTAAACAAAAAAGTGTTCATCAAATTGCCACCCAATGCCTTGATGACAGCTTTGCACACTCTCAACCTGCTTCATGAGGTGGTCACCTGGAATGCATTTCAATTAACAGGTGTGCCTTCTTAACCTCTCTAGGCTAGATAGGACGCTACCGTCCCACCTGACCAACATCCAGTGAAAGTGCAGGGCGCCAAATTCAAACTACAGAATTGTAAATATTTAACATTCTTGAAAATACACATGCAATATATCAAAATAAGGCTAAACTTCTTGTTAATCCAGCCACGGTGTCAGATTTCAAAAAGGCTTTACAGCGAAAGCAAATTATGCGATTATGTCCATTTATTTGGTGCGTTTGATCCAGAAAAATTCCAGTTCCAACTCGCGCAACATGACTCCAAAATATGTAATAATAAGTTACCTGTAATCTTTGTCCAAACATTTCAAACAACTTTCCTAATCCAACTTTAGGTATTATTTAACGTAAATAATCAATAAAATTTAAGACGGGATAAACTGTGTTCAATAGCAGATAAAAACAAAGTGGAGCGAGCTTTCAGGTCGACTCGACCCTCGTTCTGAACAGCCCTACTTCTTCATTTTCTCAAAGGAAAAACATCAACCAATTTCTAAAGACTGTTGACATCCAGTGGAAGCTATAGGAACTGCAAGCAAGTACCTTAGAAATCAAGATCCACATAGGAAAGAGAGTGACGGACGTGAAAATTCATCCGGACGTGAAAATACCGCCCCCTAGCCTAGAGAGGTTAAAAGTTCATTTGTGGAATTTCTTTCCTTAAAGCATTTGAGCTAATCAGTTGTGTTGTGACAAGGTAGGAGTGGTATACAGAAGATAGCCCTATTTGGTAAAAGACCAAGTCCATATTATGGCAAGAACAGCTCAAATAAGCAAAGGGAAACAACAGTCCATCATTACTGTAAGACATGAAGGTCAGTCAATATGGAACATTTCAAGACCTTTGAAAGTTTCTTCAAGTGCAGTCGCAAAAACCATCAAGTGCTTTGATGAAACTGGCTCTCATGAGGACTCCCACGGGAATGGAAGACCAAGAGTTACCTCTGCTGCAGAGGATAAGTTCATTCGAGTTACCAACCTCAAAAATTGCAGCCCAAATAAATTCTTCACGGACTTCAAGTATCAGACATCTCAACATCAACTGTTCAGAGGAGACTGTGTGAATCAGGCCTTCACGGTCAAATTGCTGCAAAGAAACCACTACTAAATGACACCAATAATAATAAGAGACTTTCTTGGGCCAAGAACCATGATCAATGCACATTAGACCGGTGGAAATGTGTCCTTTGGTCTGGAGTCCAAATTTGAGATTTTTGGTTCCAACCGCTGTGTCTTTGTGAGATGCGGTGTGGGTGAACGAATTATCTCTGCATGGAGCAGGAGATGTTATGGTCTTACACCTCCAGGCTGTGGAAGGGCTATTTATCAAGGAGAGTGATGGAGTGCTGCATTATTATGTTTACCTTTGTTTTACTAGGCAAGTCAGTTTAGAACAAATTATTATTTACAATGATGACCTACCCCGGCCAAACCCAGACGACGCTGAGCCAATTATGCGCCGCCCTATAGGACTCCAAATCACTGTATCATGTGATACAGCCTGGATACGAATCAGGGACTGTATTGACGCCTCTTGCACTGAGATGCAGTATCCTAGACTGCATCAGATGACCTGGCCTCCACAATCCCCCGACCTCAACCAAAATGAGATGGTTTGGGATGAGTCGGACCGCAGAATGAAAGAAGAGCAGCCAACAAGTGCTCAGCATATGTGGAAACTCCTTCAAGACTGTTTGAAAAGCATTCCAGGTGAAGCTGGTTGAGGGAATGCCAAGATTGTGCAAAGCTGTCATCAAGGCAAATAGTGGCTACTTTGATTAATATAAAATGTATTTAAATTTTTAACACTTTTGACTACATGATTCCATATGTGTTATTTCATATATTTGATGTCTTGTAGAAAATAGTAAAAAGAAAGGAAAACCCTTGATTTAGTAGGTGTTCTAAAAGTTTGGACCGGTAGTGTATAATAATGATGTAATGATGAGTAAGGAGCTGAGATACTCGTTCTCTACATAGTGTCATAGTCGAGTAATGACAATAGGTTGCATGGGCTATCTATATAGCGCTTTCCCAAGTGCAGGTACTTTACGTCGTAAGTGGAAATTCGCTTCAGCCATTAGCAATGTGTAGCACTCACCCACATACCTTAGTAAGTTAGAGTTGGACTATTACAGCATTCAATTTGTGAGTCATTAAACTACTTTAGGTCATTTAACTCTTACACCACATTCCTAAATATACTTTGTTCTTTGTGAATAAACATACCACTATACAGTAACTGTTAAACTGCTGTAATAAACTATAATGAACATTTCACTTTGGTTGCATCCCATTTGGCACCCTATTCCCTATGTACTACACTTTTTTTTGTCAAAGGCATATATGTCAAAATAGTGCAGTATGTAGTGAATATTGTGCCATATGGGACAAAACCATATTGTGCCAAGAAAGCCAAGGCCATGTTAGTTCATAGACTGGCCTTTAGATGGCACATGGCTGACCTGTATATGTGTTCTGTTGAAGCCACGCCCACCCATCACCACGGCCACAGCTGCCTGAGACTGAGAGTCTACGTCTGCTGCTCCACGGGTGGGTCTCGCTCTCTCTCTCTCTCTCTCTCTCTCTCTCTCTCTCTCTCTCTCTCTCTCTCTCTCTCTCTCTCTCTCTCTCTCTCTCTCTCTCTCTCTCTCTCTCTCTCTCTCTCTCTCTCTCTCGTATACACACACTCAGTCACATACACACACGCACACACACAGTTGACACTGGAGACCTGAGGCTACATGTTTTGACAGTGATTTCCCAGTGTTCTTATAGTGAGGTTATTTCTATCTCACTGTGTTCCAGGGTTGTATGATGTTATTCTGTGTTCCAGGGCATTGGTAGTAATGTACAGTGTTATTCTGGGTCTCAGTGCTCTAATAGCGTTTGATAGGTAAAACCTCTCTTCTATCCTGATGTGATCTCTCCCTCTGATGCTTTCCCCCTTTCTCAGCCACTCTCCTCTCTCTCGTTCTCTCCCTCTCTCTCTCTGCCTCTCTTCAACTTCCCTCTCTATCTCTCTCTCTTTCTCTCTCTCTTTCTCTCTCGCTCACTCCTCTCTTGCCCCCTCTCTCCTCTCCCCATCGCTCTGATAGTTGATTCTCTCTCTGATAGTGACATTCTGTGTTATTTTTACTCCAGTAGCCTCTCTCCCCTGCAGTCCTTTGATCAAAGCCCTGTGCTGAAAGCTCTCCCTACTTCTCTAACCTTGTCAGCATTAATACATCCCACACCCAGGCCAGTGTCAGCTTCTGTGTACACATCACCTTAACCTCCTCTCTGAGTGTCAGGGCTAATCTATTGAAGTGTCCACTTGGGGGGGGGGGGGGGCATAAAGTGGATATAAAGTGTGTCCGTGTGTGTCCGTGTGTTTTCCAATGTGTGTGATAGTGTTTACTTTACAAACGACAACCGTTACTCTGCAAGGTCTGCTTAGTAGCCTAGCTATCATCTTAACCCAATTGCTATTCTCATTCCACTCCATTCATTATCTCTGCCCTATCCCTTTTGTTTTGAGACCATTTTTCTCCACAAATACACATACTTACCATATGCCTCGTATCTTGTGCCATATGCTACATCCCTCTTTGCAGTGCAATAGAATATGGATAAGCAATGTGCATTCTCATTTAAAATCTCACTGAGCTGATGTTAATGTAATGCCAAGTCTAGACTATCAGTGTGTGTAATACTTTCCCTCTCAGTGAATATGCCTTCATCTTCTGCTCGATAGCTTCACCTCATAGGATATCTTTATGTACTGGACTGGAGTATCCTGGCATTCACACAATATGTGTCCCAAATGGCACGCATTCCCTTTATAGTGCATTACTTCTGACCTAGGCCTATACGGTGTACTATAAAGTGGTCCTTCTGTAGCTCAGTTGGTAGAGCATGGCGCTTGTAACGCCAGGGTAGTGGGTTCGATCCCCGGGACCACCCATACGTAGAATGTATGCACACATGACTGTAAGTCGCTTTGGATAAAAGCATCTGCTAAATGGCATATATTATTATTATTATTATTATATTATTATAAACTGTAGCACTATATAAAGTGCATTCAGAGAGAATTCAACCCCTTCCCTTTTTCCACATTTTCCTATGTTACAGCCTTATTGTAAAATGGTTTAAATTAAAAAATTTCCTCATCAATCTACACACCATACCCCATAATGACAAATCGAAAACAGCTTTTTAGATTTTTTTGCAAATTTAATCAAAATAAAAAACATATCTTATGTACATAAGATGTTTCTTAAACTTGATTGGAGTCCATGTGGTAAATTCAATACAATGGACTTGGAAAGGCACACCTGTCTATGGAAGGTCCCACAGTTGACAGTGTATGTCAGAGCAAAAACCAAGCCATGAGGTAGAAGGAATTGTCCGTAGTGTTCCGAGACAGGATTGTGTGGAAGAACAGATCTGGGGAAGGGTACCAAAAATGTTTGCCGCATTGAAGGTTCCCAACAACACAGTGGCCTCCATCAATGGAAGAAGTTTGGAACCACCAAGACTCCTCCTGGAGCTGGCTGCCCAGTCAAACTGAGCAATCGGGGGAGAAGGGCCTTGGTCAGGGAGGTGACCAAGAACCCGATGGTCACTCTGACAGAGCTCCAGAGTTCCTCTGTGGAGATGGGAGTACTTTCCAGAAGGACAACCAGATCTACAGCACTCCACTAATCAGGCCTTTGTGGTAGAGTGTGCAGACAGAAGCCACTCCTCAATAAAAGGCAAATGACATTCTCGTCTGATGAAACCAAGATGTAGCTATTTGGCCTGAATGCCAAGTGTCACGTCTGGAGGAAACCTGGCACCATCCCTACTGTGAAGCATGGTGGTGGCGGCATCATGCTGTGAGGATGTTTTTCAGTGGCAGGGACTGGGAGACTTGTCAGGATAGACAGAATGATGAACGGAGAAATCCTTGATGAAAACTTGCTCCAGAGCGCTCAGGACCTTGACTGGGGCGAAGGTTCACCTTCCAACAGGGCAATCACCCTAAGCACACAGCCAGGACAACGGAGGAGTGGCTTCGGAGCAAGTCTCTAAATGGTGTTGAGTGGCCCTGCCAGAGCCCGGACTTGAATTCGATCGAACAGTTCTGGAGAGACCTGAAAATAGCTGTGCAGTGATGCTCACCATCTAACCTGACAGAGCTTGAGAGGATCTGCAGAGAAGAATGGGAGAAACTCCCCAAATACTGGTAGCATCATACCCAAGAAGACTCAAGGCTGTGATCGCTGCCAAAGGGGCTTCAACAAAGTACTGAGTAAAGGTTCTGAATACTTATGTAAATGTGATATTTCCGTTTTTTATTTTGAATAAATTAGCAAAAATGTCTAAACTTGTTTTTGCTTCGTCATTATGGAGTGTTTTGTGTAGATTGACAAATGTGGAAAAAGTCAAGGGGTCTGAACACTTTCTGAAGGCACTGCCTGCCAAAGGGGCTTCAACACTGCCTTCAGAAAGTGTTCAGACCCCTTGACTATTTCCACACTTGTTGTGTAACAACCTGAATTTAAAATGTCCCTGGCCTACACACAATAACCCATAATGTCAAAGTGGAATTGTGTACGTAAAATGTTGATAAGTATTCAAACCCTTTGTTATGGCAAGCCTAAATAAGTAAATAAATAATGAAGGGTGCTCCCGAGTGGCACAGTGGTCTAATACACTTCATCTCAGTGCAAGAGGCATCACTGCAGTACCTGGTTCGAATCCAGGCCATATCACATCTGGCAGTGATTGGGAGTCCCATCGGGATTGGCCGGGTAGGCCGTCATTGTAAATAAGAATTAGTTTTTTGTTGACTAAGTCAAATTTTAAAAAATTTCAAATAAATGTTCAGGGATTTCACCATAGGAAAAAACTGAGAATGGATCAGCAATATTGTCGTCACTCCGCTATACTAACTTAATTGACAGAATAAATAGGAGGAAGCATGTACAGAATAAAAATGTTGCAACAAGGAACTAAAGTAATACTGCAAAACATTTGGCAAAGCAATTCACTTTTTGTCCTGAATACAAAGTGTTGTGTTTGGGGCAAATCCACTATAAAACATTACTCCTCCATATTTTCAATCATAGTGGTGGCTGCATCATATTATGGGTATGTTTATAATCCTTAAGGACTGGGGAGTTTTTCAGGATAAAACATTAATTAAATGGAGCTAAGCACTGGCAAAATCTGGTTTAGTCTGCTTTTCACCAGACACTGGGAGATGAATTCACCTTCCAGCAGGACAATAACCCAAAACACAAGGCCAAATCTTCGTTGGAGTTGGCAATACCTCAAAATAGTTGTTTATCAATGATCAACATCCAATCTGATAGAGCTTAAAGAATTTTGAAAAGAATAATGGGTAAATGTTGCGCAATCCACGTGTGGAAAGCTCTTTGAGACTTACCCAGAAAGACTCACTGTAATCGCTGCCAAAGGTGAATCTAACATGTATTGACTTGAATAGTTATCTAATCAAGATATATTAGCGTTTTATTTTTCATACATTTGAAAAAAAAAACATGTATGAGTTTTTCTTCCACTTTGACATTACAACGTTTTGTGTAAGTTGTTTACAAAAAAATGACAATTAAATCAATTTTAATCCCACTTTGTAACACAATAAAATTGGGAAAAAGTAAAGTGGTGTGAATAATTTCTGAAGGCACTGTAAGTAGTGCACTATATAGGGAATAGGATGCCGTTTGAGACGGAACCCGCTCTCTGGTCAAAGGTAGTGTACTTTATAGGGAAGTTTCTGTGTAAAATAAGTAGTGCGGGCAATTTAATGACTTTGCATATTTGTGTTCCTCTCTCTCTAAGTCTCCCATGGTGATGATTCCAGTCAGACTCCACCTGACTACACAGTCAGGCCCAATATCAAAATACACAACATTGGTGAGTGCTCTCAATTCTATCCTGATGTGCTCTCTCTGATGCTTTCCCCCGCTCTTGCTGCCCCCCCTTTCTTTTTCTCTCTCAGTAATTGTCAGGATTTGGCCAGGGTTGTTCCGGTTTTTGGTCACTAGATGCCCCCATTGTGCCTTTTGACCTTTTGTTTTCCCTTGATCCCCATTATTATTTGCACCTGTGCCTCGTTTCCCCTGATTGTATTTAAACCCTTTGTTTTCCTCTGTTCTTTGCTCTGTGTTTGTATGTTAGCACCCAGCCCTAGTACTCTGAGAACTCTTGTTGATCCCGGTGGACTCTCTTGTGGAATTCTGTTTTTTGTTCTTGTGGAATTCTGTTTTTTGTTCTTGTGGATTTACCTTTTTTGTCTTGGAGGATTACCTTTGTTCTTGTAGGATTCCTTTTGAGGTTGTGGAGTTACATGTTTTCCTGAAGAACTTCATTTTTTACTTCATTAAATACACCGTCTCAAGTACTGCTGTGTCTGCCTCATCTTCTGGGTTCTGCCGACTATTCGTGGCTCATTTGGTTAAGTGACTGTTTCTCACTCCGGAGACCCGGGTTCGTAACCGGGTCCTGACAGTAATGGCATAATATTATTTATATGGGTTCTGAATAGAGGTCGACCGATTAAGATTTTTCAACGCCAATACCGATACCGATTATTGGAGGACCAAAAAAAGCCGCTACCGATTAAACTGACAATTTTTTTTTTGTAATAATGACAATTACAACACTACTGAATGAACGCGTATTTTAACTTAATATAATACATCAATAAAATCAATTTAGCCTCAAATAAATAATGAAACATGTTCAATTTGGTTTAAATGATGCAAAAACATTTTGTTGGAGAAGAAAGTAAAAGTGCAATAAAAAAGCTAACGTTTAAGTTCCTTGCTCAGAACATGAGAACATATGAAAGCTGGTGGTTCCTTTTAACATGAGTCTTCAATATTCCCAGGTAAGAAGTTTTAGGTTGTAGTTATTATAGGAATTATAGGACTATTTCTCTCTATACCATTTGTATTTCATTAACCTTTGACTATTGGATGTTCTTATAGTCACTTTGGTATTGCCAGTGTAACAGTATAGCTTCCGTCCCTCTCCTCGCTGCTACCTGGGCTCGAACCAGGAACACATCGACAACAGCCACCCTCGAAGCAGCGTTACCCATGCAGAGCAAGGGGAATAACTACTCCAAGTCTAGGAGCGAGTGACGTTTAAAACGCTATTAGCGCGCACCACACTAACTAGCTAGCCATTTCACATCGGTTACACGAGCCTAATCTCGGAAGTTGATAGGATTGAAGTCATAAACAGCTGCTGGCAAATGCACTAAAGTGCTGTTTGAATGAATGCTTACGAGCCTGCTGGTGCCTACCACCGCTCAGTCAGACTGCTCTATCAAATCATAGACTTAGTTATAACATAATAACACACAGAAATACGAACTTTAGGTCATTAATATGGTCGAAACTGGAAACTATCATCTTGAAAACAAGACGTTTATTCTTTCAGTGAAATACGGAACCGTTCCGTATTTTATCTAACGGGTGGCATCCATAAGTCTAAATATTCCTGTTACATTGCACAACCTTCAATGTAATGTCATAATTACGTAACATTTTGGCAAATTAGGCGCCCCAAACTGTTGCATATACACTGACTCTGTGTGCAGTGCACGCAAGAGACGTGACACAATTTCACCTGGTTAATATTGCCTGCTAACCTGGATTTCTTTTAGCTAAATATGCAGGTTTAAAAATATATACTTCTGTATATTGATTTTAAGAAAGACATTGATGTTTATGGTTAGGTACAACATTGGAGCAACGACATTCCTTATTCGCGAATACGCACCGCATCGATTATATGCAACGCAGGACACGCTAGATAAACTAGTAATATCATCAACCATGTGTAGTTAACTAGTGATTATGATTGATTGATTGTTTTTTACAAGATCAATTTAATGCTAGCTAGCAACTTACCTTGGCTTACTGCATTCGCGTAACAGGCAGGCTCCTCGTGGAGTGCAATGTAGTCAGGTGGTTAGAGCGTTGGACTAGTTAACTGTAAGGTTGCAAGATTGAATCCCCAAGCTGACAAGGTAAGAATCTGTCGTTCTGCCCCTGAACGAGGCAGTTAACCCACCGTTCCTAGGCCGTCATTGAAAATAAGAATATGTTCTTAACTGACTTGCCTAGTTAAATAAAGGTGTAATAAAAAAAATCGGCCAAATCTGTGTCCAAAAATACCGATTTCCGATTGCTATGAAAACTTGAATTCGGCCCCAATTAATCGGCCATTCCGATTAATCGGTCGACCTCTAGTTCTGAATACCACCTTGCTAGGCACACACTCACACACATTATATTTATCTTTCTTTCTTTTTCTCTGTCTGTCACAAACACATACGACCACACACACACACACACAGTTGTTCAATGGTGACCGGATGGCTCATGACCGAGTTTATGGAGGAAAATAAATAAATACAGTAAACACACATAGTCCAAACAACCCAAATGCCTTGGGGCCTCCTGATGCATCTTTCTGTACTTTATGGATTAGTGGCATCAACAGAAAGAGGACACAATAGAAGTCATAACCCATAAACACTTGTGCAACCCTGATGGCCTCGCTGGCCTTGTTGAAGCTATAGAGATCTGGTTGCAATTTCAGTTTAAGCACCAGAATTAACAAATGGATTGTTTTTTTGTTGTTGTTTTTACATTTTAAAAAAAATAGGACTGGTGGAGTTACACTACCGTTCAAAAGTTTGGGGTCACTTAGAAATGTCCTTGTTTTTGAAAGAAAAGCACATTTTTTGTCCATTTAAAATAACATCAAATTGATCAGAAATACAGTGTAGCCATTGTTAATGTTGTAAATGACTATTGTAGTGGGAAACGGCAGATTTTTAATGGAATATCTACATAGGCGTACAGAAGCCCATTATCAGCAACCATCACTCCTCTCTCCCTCACTCCCCATCACTCCTCATTCAGACAAGATTAGACTGATGAGTTTCAGAAGAAAGTACCTTGTTTTTGGCCATTTTAAGCCTGTAATCGAACCCACAAATGCTGACGCTCCAGATACTCAACCAGTCTAAAGGATGGCAGTTTTATTGCTTCTTTAATCAGGACAACAGTTTCAGCTGCGCTAACAATTGCAAATGGGTTTTCTAAAGATCAATTAGCTGTTTTAAATTATAATCTTGGATTAGCTAACACAACGTTGCATTGGAACACGGGAGTGATGGTTGCTGATAATACGCATCTGTATGCCTATGTAGATATTCCATTAAATATGAGCTGTTTCAAGCTACAATAGTCATTTACAACATTAACAATGTCTACACTGTTTTTCTGATCAATTTGATGTTATTTTAATTGACAATATTTTTAGATTTTCTTTAAAAAACAAGGACATTTCTAAGTGATCCCAAACTTTTGAACATGCAGTTAACAAAAATATATGGAAATGTCTGCTCTATCCAAAATAAAAATAAAAATAAATAAAAAGCATAGTATTTAAGGACAACAGCTGTGCCAAACAACAGCTGCGCCAAACAACAACAGCTGCGCCAAACAGGTTGAAAATAGTTGGGAAGAGATTTTCGATTGACCAATTCCGTGGCACATTGCTGATACACAAGACGACGCCTGATTCAAAACTTGCAACCAATATAATGTTATATACAGTATATCACAAAAGTGAGTACACCCCTCACATTTTTGTAAATATTTGAGTATATATTTTCATGTGACAACACTGAAGAAATGACACTTTTCTACAATGTAAAGTAGTGAGTGTACAGCTTGTATAACTGTACATTTGCTGTCCCCTCAAAATAACTCAACACACAGCCATTAATGTATAAACCGCTGGCAACAAAAGTGAGAACACCCCAAATTGGACCCAAAGTGTCAATATTTTGTGTGGCCATCATCATTTTCCAGCACTGCCTTAACCCTCTTGGGCATGGAGTTCACCAGAGCTTCACAGGTTGCCACTGGAGTCCTCTTCCACTCCTCCATGACGACATCACAGAGCTGGTGGATGTTAGAGACCTTGCACTCCTCCACCTTCCGTTTGAGGATGTCCCACAGATGCTCAATAGGGTTTAGGTCTGGAGACATGCTTGGCCAGTCCATCACCTTTACTCTCAGCTTCTTTAGCAAGGCAGTGGTCGTCTTGGATGTGTGTTTGGGGTTGTTATCATGTTGGAATACTGCCCTGCGGCCCATCTCCGAAGGGAGGGGATCATGCTCTGCTTCAGTATGTCACAGTACATGTTGGCATTCATTGTTCCCTCAATGAACTGTAGCTCCCCAGTGCCGGCAGCACCCATGCAGCCCCAGACCATGACACTCCCACCACCATGCTTGACTGTAGGCAAGACACACTTGTCTTTGTACTCCTCACCTGGTTGCCGCCACACACGCTTGACACCATCTGAACCAAATAAGTTTATCTTGGTCTCATCAGACCACAGGACATGGTTCCAGTAATCCATGTCCTTAGTCTGCTTGTCTCCAGCAAAATGTTTGCGGGCTTTCTTGTGCATCATCTTTAGAAGAGGCTTCCTTCTGGGACGACAGCCATGCAGACCAATTTGATGCAGTGTACGGCGTATGGTCTGAGCACGGACAGGCTGACCCCCCACCCCTTCAACCTCTGCAGCAATGCTGGCAGCACTCATACGTCTATTTCCCAAAGATAACCTCTGGATATGACGCTGAGCACGTGCACTCAACTTCTTTGGTCAACCATGGCGAGGCCTGTTCTGAGTGGAACCTTTCCAGTTAAACCGCTGTATGGTCTTGGCCACTGTGCTGCAGCTCATTTTCAGAGTCTTGGCAATCTTCTTATAGCCCAGGCCATCTTTATGTAGAGCAAAAAAATAAAAAATAAGATCCGCAGAGAGTTCTTTGCCGTGAGGTGCCATGTTGAGCGGTTTATACATTAATGGCTGTGTGTTGAGTTATTTTGGGGGGACAGCAAATTTACACTGTTATACAAGCTGTACACTCACTACTTTACATTGTAGCAAAGTGTCATTTCTTCAGTGTGTGAGGGGTGTACTCACTTTTGTGATATACTGTATATACAGCATAGAGATAGATAAATAAATGTATGCAGTGCATTTGGAAATTATTCAGACCCTGTAAAGTATACACTGGAAGCAGGTGCAGAAGGTAAGTTTAATGAAAAGGAAAAAAAAACATGAGTGTACTGAATGTGAACAAAACCAATACTGCCTGATGACTGGGGCTACTGAGGGCAAAATAAAGGGAGAGTAAATCAAGGTGATGATGAGGGCCAGGTGTGCGTAACGATGGGGGCAGATGTGCGTAATGATGATTGCCAGGACTGGTGGTTAGTAGTACACCGGCCACATCGAGCGGGGGAGTGGGAGTACGCGTGACAGACCCCTTGACTTTTTGTTATGTTACAGCCTTATTGTAACAGCGTTCTTCGTTTCTTCGTTTGGGTGGGCGTCTGTCCATGGTGGCGGTTCCGGCTCGGGACGTGGACCCCACTCCATTAAAGTCATAGTTCCTCCCCTTTGCGTCCCGGGATAATCCACCCTCGCCGCCGACCATGGCCTAATAATCCTCACCCAGAACCCCACTGAACTGAGGAGCAGCTCGTGACTGAGGGGCAGCTCGGGACTGAGGGGCAGCTCGGGACTGAGGCAGCTCGGGACTGAGGGGAAGCTCGGGACTGAGGGGCAGCTCGGGACTGAGGGGCAGCTCGGGACTGAGGGGAAGCCCAGTACTGAGAGGAAGCGCAGTACTGAGAGGAAGCCCAGTACTGAGATGAAGCCCAGTACTGAGATGAAGCTCAGGCAGGTAGTAGGCTCCGGTAGATCCTGGCTGGCTGGCGGATCTGGAAGATTCTGGTTGACTAGCAGATCTGGAAGATTCTGGTTGACTGGCAGATCTGGAAGAATCTGGTTGACTGGCAGATCTAGAAGATCATGGCTGACTGGCGGATCTAGCTGCTCTATTCAGACTGGCAGCTCCTTGCAGAGTGGCAGCTCCTTGCAGACTGACAGCTCCTTGCAGACTGGCAGCTCTTTGCAGAATGGCAGCTCTTTGCAGACTGACATCTCTGGCTGCTTCTTGCAGACTGACAGCTCTAGCTGCTTCATACAGACTGACAGCTCTGACTGCTCCATGCAGGCTGACAGCTCTGACTGCTTTATACAGACTGACAGCTCCTTGCAGACTGACAGCTCCTTGCAGACTGGCAGCTCTTTGCAGACTGACAGCTCTGGCTGCTTCATGCAGACTGACAGCTCTGGCTGCTTCATGCAGACTGACAGCTCAGGCTGCTCCGAACAGGCAGGAGGCTCCGGCAGCGCTGTAGAGGAGGAAGGCTCTGATAGCGCTGAACAGGCGGGAGACTCCGACAGCGCAGGAGGGAAGGAAGGCTCTGATAGCGCTGAACAGACAGGAGATTCCAGCAGCGCTGTAGAGGAGGAATGCTCTGATAGCGCTGAACAGGCGGGAGACTCCGACAGCACAGGAGAGGCGAGGCGCACTGTAGGCCTGATGCGTGGTGCTGGCACTGGTGATACTGGAGCGAGGACACGCACAGGAAGCCTGGTGCGGAGAGCTGCTACCGGAGGACTGGTGTGTGGAGGTGGCTCTGGATAGACCGGACCGTGCAGGCGCACTGGAGCGCTTGAGCACCGAGCCTGCCCAACCTTACCTGGCTCGATGCCCACTCTAGCCCGGACAATACGAAGGTGCTGGTATGAACCGCACCGGGCTATGCACCCGCACTGGAAACACCGTGCGCTCCATAGCATAACACGGTGCCTGCCCGGTCTCTCTAGCCCCCCGGTAAGCACAGGGAGTTTGCGCAGGTCTCCTACCTGGCATAGCCATACTCCCTGTAAGCCCCCTCCCAATAATTGTTTTGGGCTGCTTTTTGGGCTTCCTTGCCAACCGTGTTCCCTCGTATCGTCGGCTCCTATCTCCAGCTGCCTCTGCTCTCCTAAGTGCCTCCACCTGTTCCTTTGGACGGCGATATTCTCCAGGCTGCGCCCAGGGTCCTTTTCCGTCTAATATCTCCTCCCAAGTCCAGAAGTCCTTTGATCGCTGCTCCTCACGATTAACAGGGAGAGTTGGCTCAGGTCTGAATCCTGACTCTGCCACTCTCTCCCTGAGCCCTCCCCCAATACATTTTCGGGGGTGACTCTCGGGTTTCTTTCTGCGCCGCCGTGTCTTTCTCTTCGACTCCATTCTCCTATAGCCCTCTTCGCACTGCTCCAGCGAATCCCAGGCGGGCTCCGGCACTCTCTGGGTCGACCGCCCACCTGTCTATTTCTTCCCACGTAGTATACTCCATACCTCTGCTGTCCATAACGTCTTCCCATGTCCATTCTCCGAATAATTCATCCTCCTTTCGCTGCTCATGCTGTCGCTGCCTGTTACCACGCCACTCGGTCCTTGTGTGGTGGGTGATTCTGTAACGGCATTCTTCGTTTGTTTAAAGAGAGTCGGACCGAAATGCAGCGTGGTTGTTACTCATGATCTTTAATGAAGGATCGCGATACACAAAATAACTTATACATATACAAAACAACAAACGGAATGTGAAACCTAATTACAGCCTATCTGGTGAAACTACACAGAGACAGGAACAATCACCCACGAAATACAAAGAGAAACCCAGGCTACCTAAATACGGTTCCCAATCAGAGACAACGAGAATCACCTGACTCTGATTGAGAACCGCCTCAGGCAGCCAAGCCCATACAACACCCCTACTCAGCCGCAATCCCAATAACCACAAAACCCCAATACGAAATACAACAAAACAAACCCATGTCACACCCTGGCCTGACCAAACAATCAACGAAAACACAAAACACTAAGACCAAGGCGTGACACTTATATATAAAATAGATTTTTTTAAATCCCTCATCAGTCTACAGACAGTACCCTATATTTAGACATTTTTACACATTTATTAAAATTAAAAAAACAACTCTGTTGAAGCACCTTTGGCAGCGATTACAGCCTCGAGTCTTCTTGGGTATGACGCTACAAGCTTGGCATGCCTGTATTTGTGGAATTTCTCCCATTCTTCTCTGCACATCCTCTCAAGCTCTGTCAGGTTGGATGGGGAAAATCGCTGCACAGCTATTTTCAGGTCTCTGCAGGGCTGTTCGATCAAGTTCAAGTCTGGGCTCTGGCAGGGCCACTCAATGACTTTCAGAGCATTGTCCCAAAGCCACTCCTGCATTGTATTGGCTGTGTGCTTAGGGTAGTTGTCCTGTTGGAAGGTGAACCTTCGCCCCAGTCTGAGGTCTTGGGCACTCTGGAACAGGTTTGTTTTTATCAATGTTCTCTCTGTACTTTGCTTGCTTCATCTTTCCTTCGATCCTGACAAGTCTCCCAGTCCCAGCTGCTGAAAAACATCCCCACAGCATGATTCTGCCACCACCATTCTTCCCCGTAGGGATAGTGCCATGTTTACTCCAGATGTGACGCTTGGCCAAAGAGTTCAATCTTAGTTTCATCAGACCAGAGAATCTTGTTTCTCATGGACTGAGAGTCGTTTAGTTTTTTTTTTGGCTAACTACAAGCTTGCTGTCATGTGCCTTTTACTGAGGAGTGGCTTCCGTCTGGACACTCCACCATAAAGCCCTGATTGGTGGAGTGCTGCAGAGAGGTTCCCCCATCTCCACAGAGGATCTCTGGAGCTCTGTCAGAGTGACCATTGTGCTCTTGGTCATCTCTCTGACCAAGGTCCTTCTCCCCCAATTGCTCAGTTTGACTGGGTGGCCAGCTCTAGGAAGAGTCTTGGTGGTTCTAAGCTTCTTCCATTTAACAATGCTGGAGGCTACCGTATTCTTGGGGAACTTCAATGCTGTATACATTTTTTGCTACCCTTCCCCAGATCTGTGCCTCGACACAATCCTGTCTCAGAGCTCTGCGGACAGTTCTTTCGACATCATGGCTTGTTTTTTGCTCTGACATGCACTGTCAACAGTGGGACCTTTATATAGACAGATGTGGGCCTCCAAGTCATGTCCAATCTATAGAAACATCTCAAGGATGATCAATGGAAACAGGTTGCACATGAGCTCAATTTCGAGTGTCATAGCAAAGGATCTGAATACTTAAGGTATTTCTGTTTTATTATTAATATATTTGCTAAAATTTCTAAAAACCTGTTTTTGCTTTGACATTATTGGGTATTGTGTGTAGATTGATGAGAAAAAAATGATTAAGGCTGTAACGTAACAAAATGTGGAAAAAGTGAAGAGATCTGAATACTATCCGAATGCACTGTATGTATATGGGGGATACAATCATCCCAGCTCTGCAGATTTTGCTGCGACAAGACGGAATCATTAGGTCACTTGTTTTGTTACTGCCCATATGTAGCTTGTTTTTGGTCGTAGGTTCAGCAATGGCTGAAGAATTGTTGTATTTACCTGGAGCTAACTCTGCATATAGCACTGCTACGTGATTTGAAAAGTCATAGTCAATTGATGAATAACATAAGAATAGTCTTAGAAAAAATGTTTGTCTTTAATTTACAATCTGTAGAAACTATGAGAATAGAAAGGTTCTGAAATGTTGTGAAACATCACAGCACAGTGGGAAAATATATTGCAATTATAAATCAAAACTGGATGGCCTTCAGAGATATATGGGAGGGGTTGAGGGTAGCTGGAGGGTGGGACTAAAAACAAACCAAAAATATAACTAATGTAAAATATAATGTGTCCGTAAAATGTATATGGTATGTATAAGCTGGATGTAGAAGCCTAAGTATTTGTTTACTCCAATTAGGGGAGGAGTGGTAGGAGTTGCGAAAAATAATAAAGAAGGGGAATATATTAAAATATATTCTTTATATATATATATATATATATATATATATATATATATATATATATATATATATATATATACTGAACAAAAATATAAACACAATGTAAAGTGTTGGTCCCATGTTAAAAGTTCCCAGAAAATTCCATTAGCACAAAAAGCCAATTTCTCTCAAATGTGCATAAATGTGTTTACATCCGTGTTAGTGAAGATTTCTCCTTTGCAAAATAATCCATCCACCTGAATGGTGTGGCAAATCAAGAAGCTGATTCAGCAGCATAATAATTGCACAGGTAATGTGCTGAGGACAATTACAGGCCACTCTAAAATGTGCAGTGTTGTCACACAACATAATGCCGCAGATGTCTCAAGTTTTGAGAGAGCGTGTAAATGTCCACCAGAGCTGTTGCCAGATAATTGAATGTTAATATCTCTACCATAAGCCACCTCCAACGTCATTTTGGAGAATCGGCATCACAACCGTGTCGTGTGGGCTAGCAGTTTGCTGACGTCATGTGATGTGTGAACAGAGTGCACCTTGGTGGAGGTGGGGGTTGTGGTATGGGCAGGCATAAGCTACGGACAACACAATTGCATTTTATCGATGTCAATAGAGATAACGTGACGAGATCCTGAGGCCCATTGTTGTGCCATTCATCCGCCGCCATCACCTCATGTTTCAGCATGATAATGCACGGCCCCATGTCGCAAGGATCTGTACACATTTCCTGGAAGCTCAAAATGTCCCAGTTCTCCAATGGCCTGCATACTCAATGTACCATTTCCCGCCAATATCTAGCAACTTCGCACAGCCATTGTAGAGGAGTGGGACAACATTCCACAGGCCACAATGAACAGCCTGATCAACTCTATGAGAACAACATGTCCTGCGCTGCATGAGGCAAATGGTGGTCACACCAGATACTGACTGGTTTTCTGATCACGCCACAACCTTTTTTTTAAAGTTATCTGTGACTAACAGATATATATCTGTATTCCCAGGCATGTGAAATCCATAGATTAGGGCCTAATGAATTTATTTCATTTGACTGACTTCCTTACATGAACTCATTAAAATCTTTGAAATTGCTGCGTGTTGCGTTTAAATTTTTGTTCAGTATATATTTTACAACAAAGATATGTGTTGTATTGGAAGTGATGCAGAGAATTACATTGATAGAAGTCACAATCCATCTTCCATATTAAAGCTGATCTCTTTTTTTTTCAAACACTACTTTACACAATCAGGGACACTATTCCACCTAATGCCGTGTCAATATTCTCTAACTTTGCAGCATACTAACTTCTGTTCAGGTTAAAACTCACTTACAGTTTATATGGAACAAACTCACTCAACGCCCCTCCCTGTCTGAGATAACATATTCATGAATACCTTGTCAGCTAATCTCAGAGTTAAATAAAGAACTCATCTTTTTATTTGTGCAATTGTGGCATCTGTGACAGCATGGCCATTGCTATTGAGGCTCCAAGTAGTCAATGTTCTTTTTCTTTTGTGTTTGAAAGAAGTGTAAAGCTAATTTTGGTGGTTTTAGTCCTGAATCTAATCTTGTGTGTTTATTGTTGAGAATAGATGGTGGTGATTTAGCTTAAAGCCATTAACTGACCATAGGCCATCCAATTTGAAGACCATGCTCTGATCCTTGGCTGATTGCTCAAAATCCATAGGAATCCCCACCCAGTTGACTGCTTTAAAAGGGTAGAGGCTCTCAATGGCATGCTAAAATGGGTTATATCCATCTGGAGTCCTCTATCTAACTTTATGGGCTGTCAGCTGGAACAGTCTCAATTTACCACATGTACGCAACTGGACTCGGCCCTATCACTTTACCATATTACTTTATTTGACCATGTCACTGGTGTAGATGTCAGGGTTGTGTCATCGTCGTAGCCGACAGACATGTTTCCTAATATTTCTAAGAATGGTTTTGACGTGTCAGACAAACCGGTCGAGTTGGATGTTGTTCTTTCTCTTGAGTCAACGAGGGGGAAAAGTCTGCTGCCACGTGTCATTCGTCATATCAGTGTCACATCTTGTGTCTCTCTTAGTTCGTTAACTCTTCACTGTCTGTCCCCATAGTGGCCTATTTGTTTTATTTTTTTCACCTTTTATTTAACTAGTCAAGTCAATTAAGAACAAATACTTATTTATAATGACGGCCTACCAGGGAACAGTGGGTTAACTGCCTTGTTCGGGTGCAGAACGACTTTTACCTTGTCAGCTCGGGGATTCAATCCAGCAACCTTTCGGTTACTGGCCCAATGCTCTAACCACTAGGCTACCTGCCTATAGGGAGGCTCAGGATTCTGGTCACACATCCCAAGCTTACTTTGAGAATGAGATGTATTTTTCCCTGTTCTCTCTTTCTCTTGCTCTCCAGCTAATGCAGGATTGTGCCTAATCAATGGGTTTGTTCTATGTTAATTTCATTTAATTGCAAATCCTGCTAGATGAAGCCGAATCATTAGAATAAAAATATGCATACATTTTAAAAGATGAACAACAAAGTGTGTTTATTCCTCCTCCCAAGAGGGAATATGGCATCATATGTTGCAGCACAGGTGATAATTGCCGATTTTTGTTACATTTCTCTGTTTGTTCTCTACATGTGGATGTGCATTATTTGTATGCATTGCACAACATCGGCTGTAGATTGATTGAGTTAATGTGTCATTTGATGGTTTCTCTCACCCTCTCTCTCTCTCTCTCTCTCTCTCTCTCTCTCTCTCTCTCTCTCTCTCTCTCTCTCTCTCTCTCTCTCTCTCTCTCTCTCTCTCTCGCACTCTCTCGGTCTGTCTCTGTCTGTCTCTCTCGCTCCCTCTGTCTCTCTCGCTCCCTCTGTCTCTCTCTCTCTCCACAGATGAATTTAACCCTGAAATTCCCAAACTGGAGAAGAGCGTCAGTGGCAGCAGCCGATCACGCGATCGCCTTCTGCTCACCGTGGCAACACTGCTCATCTCCGCCCTCCTGGTTTCCTAGCGACTGTCCCCCCGAGTGACATCACATGGATATCTGAACTGCTTAGACTGAAGGGCTCTGTATCCATTGACCCCGGATTCAATTAGAAAGTGAGAGGGAACCAAGTAAATGTCACACAATTCAACCAATCAAAAGTCAGAATTACAAACAATTTGACACAACCATAAATAACAGGACTTACTCTCAAATCGTACTCACTCAATTCTATCTTAACTCACCTGTAGTCACTGTTGATACACAGTTTGTGCGACGTCTTTGGTCCATGCATTGTCGGACATACACTATGTGCATACGTGCCACTGCATTTTATGCATTTGGTGTGCCACCACACGGACCAAAGCAGAAAATGGCATTCAGACTTAGACATGATACAGCCATCATGCCTAGGCTGCCTCTGGCTACACACACATGGTTAAAGTAGGGCATGTGCAGTGGGATTTGTAATGAGAGTATGGCTGCCTGTCTATCTGCGAAGGAACTCGCATGACATTGTCTTCAGCTTGTCCCAATATGAAGGACCTTTGAGCTCTGTGGAGTAGGATGGCCATAACTGGACTGGGCTCCACTGAGCCTGACCAATGGACTGTCCAATAGGCTTTGATGGACAGGACTCAACTGGACTTGGCGGTGCTGCAGTACTGTGGACCATGCTGGACTCTGCCAAGATTCACTGTACTGTGCTGTGCCATATACTTGCAGCCATTTCTCTACACTGCTGCCATTCTACCGGATGTTAACCCATCTTTTACTGTCATAGATACGAGTTGGTCACACTGAGGCCCAAGTGTTAATGATGTTGACCGGAAGACAGAAATATTTTAAGAGAATCTCTATAAGGCTTTCGAGAGCCCTTATCCATCTCCTCTAGATGTGCTCTAACTGTGGCTTTGTGGTGCATAGAAAGGTCCAAAGCCCACATGTCAAAGACAAAATAGACGGTGCCCTTCAAGAACTGGTCCTAGATCTGTTTTCATATCTGCCTTCAACCCTTATTAACTGGAATTAAAGAGACTCTGCACCTGTGCTTTGAGGGCATTTCCAGAAGCACAGATCTGTGTTTTTGCCTGATGCATCTACCCATAACACTTTGTCTGGGTTCCAGGTAGCAATCTTGTATCTATAGTCAACAGAATGGTTTCTATTGCCACAAATTACAATATTAAACATTTCATAACAACAAATACCCTACAAATCCAGACCTGATTATTATTATTTTTTCCTCCATCACTTTCAAAGGTTACCGAATCAGGGCTGTTCATTATTACAATCTCAGTCACTGTGGTAACTACCAAATACAGTAGTCACAGTGCGGCAGGTGCCTGAGGAAACTGTGATTTGTGTCACAGATTACTCTAGTCTCCATTTTGTAAACATGCGTGAATTTGCAGACAGACAGCAGTCCACAGATTTACTGTTTTATACTATAAAGTCTGACAATATTAGGATTGCATTTTCGATGACAATACTGTATGGTTTATTAACATTTATTTACATTATTTATTGATTTGCTTGTTTATCCATGTACATTTCCAAGTATTTTTTCATTAAGCTATTGTACCAAATTTTTTTTACTTTTTTATTTTTGCTAAAGCATTTGCTTCTGTTAAGTGCAGTACATGGATGTATGCCAGTTAAGACTTTTGAGGAGAGGTGTAACTATTCTTCTCACATGTTATAAAGCATTACATTTAACCATAGCATTTATGCCAGCAGCACGGGGGGAAATAAGAGGAGAGGTGATACTGGATGAAAAACATCACTCCTCCAGTGCTGCGCTTAAAATTCTTGACACGAGAAATGACGATAGTGCATTGTAATATAACTTTATAAACGTGCTGGTAGGTGCTGGATTTGTGTGTGTGTGTGGGTGTGTCAGAGAGAGTGAGAGAGAAAAGGCATTATTCAGAGAGAAAAACACATTGTTGTGCGTATGGAGGTATAAGGAGTGTGACTGTCCGCGCTTTCGAGTATGTGTGCATTTTAGACTTTTCGTATTCGTTGAGGGACTTGTTTGTAGGATCTGAATATGCAGGAGTGTATGAGAGATAGAGAGTATGTGCTTCAGTAATGTTAGCTTATGTTAGGGGCCGGGGGGATTTTAAAAAAGCATTTACTAATGTTGGAGACAACAACAAGAATTGTGTTTACCTTTGACAAGAATCAATTTAAAAACATGTAAATTGAACTAAGAATGACAATGATTAAAATGATGACAATAAAAATCATACTTTTAGCAAAAGTCTTTATACATCTATATCCTAAGTTAAATGATTCAGTTGCTAAGTTGTTTTGTCAGGAACGTTCTTTATAAGAATGACTTAGCCAGGCACGTCACCCGTGATACAAGTCAGTATTTGATGTCCATCCATGTCTAAGGATGTTGAGAGATGACGTGGAAACCAGCCACTAGGAGCAGCAGTGAGCATTGTTACCTACAAGGAGGCTTTGGTTTTGCTAGGGCGGTTCCAAAGGTTGCATGTTCGAATCCAGCGATAGAAAGTTGCTTTAAAAAAAAAAATGTTTAAGCCTATCCCTATCCCCTTACCGTAACCATTTGTAGTTCATTCCTAACCTTAATAATGATGAGTTAATGCCTAAACTTAACCTTGGAATGATACGGAGAAGTTACTAAACACTTGACATTTGAGAACCATGGATGAATGTCTAATTCTGACAGACTGAGAGCTTGTTGGATTTAGCACGACCTTTCAGTCTCCATTTATGTTTCTTTTTCGTCTTTGATCTTCTATCTCACCTCCACCTTACCTTGCCCTAAACGTTCTCTTACTCTTAGTTTGTGTGTTTATCTTCCCTTTCTGTTTGGTCCTTGTCTTTTCCTGTTAAAATCCATTCCCTCTCTCGTATACTCATTTGAACTATTTCCATCCTACATACTGACACGCACAACCCACTCATCCACACTAACACCTTCATCACATGGCCTGTGCTTACAGTAATATATCTCCACTTGAGAGCACAAACGCAACACCCATAAAACATAATGACAACGTGGGGAAAACCAACCTACTGCTCCATCTCTCTGTCTCTCTCTCCATCCCCCATTCTCTCGCTCTCCTCCCCACAAAACACCTGCAAGCCATTCATGTCTCCACACATCTCCATCTCCCTCAGTCTTTCTCCCCGCCCCTCCACCCTTTGCTCCCTGTGCCCCTGTCAGTTTCTCTCTAATCTTGGTACGCTAACCGGAGAAGTCTACAGAAAAAAGGGACTGACACATACAGTTGAAGTCGGAAGTTTACATACACCTACAGTGGGACAAAAAAGTATTTAGTCAGCCACCAATTGTGCAAGTTCTCCCACTTAAAAATATGAGAGGCCTGTAATTTTCATCATAGGTGCACTTCAACTATGACAGACGAAATGAGAAAAAAATCCAGAAAATCACATTGTTAGATTTTTTATGAATTTATTAGCAAATTATGGTGGAAAATAAGTATTTGGTCACCTACAAACAAGCAAGATTTCTGGCTTTCACAGACCTGTAACTTCTTCTTTAAGAGGCTCCTCTCTCCTCCACTCATTACCAGCTTGGAAAATTCCAGAAAATGATGTCATGGCTTTAGACGCTTCTGATAGGCTAATTGACATAATTTGAGTCAATAGGAGGTGTACCTGTGGATGTATTTCAAGGCCTACCTTCAAACCCAGTACCTCTTTGCTTGACATCATGGGAAAATCAAAAGAAATCAGCCAAGACCTCCACAAGTCTCGTTCATCCTTGGGAACAATTTCCAAATGCATGAAGGTACCACGTTCATCTGTACAAACAATAGTACGCAAGTATAAACACCATGGGACCAAGCAGCCGTTACACCGCTCAGGAAGGAGACATGTTCTGTCTCCTAGAGATGAACGTACTTTGGTGTGAAAAGTGCAAATCAATCCCAGAACAACAGCAAAGGACCTTGTGAAGATGCTGGAGGAAACAGGTACACAAGTATCTATATCCACAGTAAAACGAGTCCTATATTGACATAACCGAAAGGCCGCTCAACAAGGAAGAATTCACTGCTCCAAAACCGCCATAAAAAAGCCAGACTATGTTTTACAACTGCACATGGGGACAAAGATCGTACTTTTTGGAGAAATGTCCTCTGGTCTGATGAAACAAAAATACAACTGTTTGGCCATAATGACCATTGTTATGTTTGGAGGAAGACAGGGGAGGCTTGCATGCCGAAGAACACCATCCCAACCATGAAGCACGGGGGTGGCAGCATCATGTTTTGGGGGTGCTTTTCTGCAGGAGGGACTGGTGCAGTTCACAAAATAGATGGTGTCATGAGGAAGGAAAATTATGTGGATATATTGAAGCAACATCTCAAGACATCGGTCAGGAAGTTAAAACTTGGTCACAAATGGGTCTTCCAAATGGTCAATGACACCAAGCATACTTCCAAAGTTGTGGCAAAATGGCTTAAGGACAACACAGTCAAGGTATTGGAGTGGCCATCACAAAGCCCTGACCTCAATCCTATAGAAAATTGGTTGGCAGAACTAAAAAAGCGGGTGCGAACAAGGAGGCCTATAAACCTGACTCAGTTACACCAGCTCTGTCAGGAGGAATGGGCCAAAATTCACCCAGCTTATGCTTGGGAAGCTTGTGGAAGGCTACTCGAAACGTTTGACCCAAGTTTAACAATTTAAAGACAATGCTACCAAATACTAATTGATTGTATGTGAACTTCTGACCCACTAGGAATGTGATGAAATAAATAAAAGCTGGAATAAATAATTCTCTCTGCTATTATTCTGGTATTTCACATTCTTAAAATAAAGTTGTGATCCTAATTGACCAAAGACAGGGAATTGTTACTCGGATTAAATGTCAGGAATTGTGAAAAACTGAGTTTAAATGTATTTGGCTAAGGTGTATGTAAACTTCCGTCTTCAACTGTATATCAGATGCAGTAATGTCCACATAAGAGAGAAAAGAGGGCAAGTTAAATTTCTCTTTCATGTTTTACATCACTGTTTCCCAATCCAGGTCCTGGGCACCCAAAAAGGTGCATGTTTGTTTTTTCCCTGGGACTACTGTAACACACCAGATTCAACGAAAGGCTAGATGATACGTTTATTCGTTGAATCAAGTCAAGTGTTACTTAGTGCTAAGTGCACTTCTTTGTGTCCTCAGGATGAGGTTTGGGAATGATTGTGCTTCTAGCTTTATTTCTCTCTTTCTCTCTCTCCTGCTTTTCACTCCAATGACAAAGCTGTTTAGCTGGAGGTGAAAAAGGTGCAGAGGAACGTTAACTGGTGTCTTGTTGCAATTATAGATATTAAAACCTGATTATATCTGACATTTATGGGTTTAATTGAAAGATAGATAGTTGTCACCTTGGCTCTCTGTATGCACATGCTTTTGGGATCTAAGTCAGTCTCCTTTAAACTTGTACATTCATTTAATACTTACATTTTGTATGATTTATTTATGTTTTCTGGGGGTAGCGGTAGGATGTACTGTAGCTCTTTGGGCTAAACTGGTTATAAGATAAATCATCACTTCAAGAATAAATGCCTCATCTTATATGAGCATATGCAGCAGGCTTTACACTCGTATCCCCCGTGGACCGGTTCGTACATAAAACATTCCCCATTCAGGCTGCAAAGGTGTCGATGTCCTCCTCAATTGAATGAGAATGTGGGAAAAAACATAGAAACCCTCCATGCTTTCTTTATGAAACACCATTTTCCTCCACCATGCTAGCGTCTAAATGCTAGTCCTGGATGTTGTGTATCGCGTTCAGCCTGTCAAGTTGCAACAGTCTGTTGTTTACCCTTGGTCTGAACGCTGTACGCAATGTCAGGATGTAGCATTAGCCAAAGAAAGTATGCATATTTTCTCCATTTATTTCCACCTTTTTGCCATTAAATATAATTAAAGAGTACATCGATGCAGCCTGAATGTAGATGTACAAACCTGTCCACGTGGAATACGAGTGTATAGCCGGCTGAATACATTCCCTTTGGACGGTAAGATGAAACGACTCAATATCGCCATCTGCGAGTAAGTAAAACGATAGCTCATGTGTGTGCCACCATCAGTTATTGCTTGACATTAGCCTGAGGATTGCATGTTTGGAGAACGTTGGAAATGATGATTAATGTTAGTTTGATTTTCAAAAGAGCTTACCAAGGGAGTGTTATAGCCTAATCCATTGACATTATACTCCTTAAAAAAAGGGTATTTCACAATTGTATGTGACATTCCATTAGTAAAGGGAGATAACCTTTAGGTGATTTGGACACATTTTTTGTTTTCTGAGTCATTTATTGTGAGATAAACCATCTGTAACCTAGCCTACTGGGTGCATGACGGACCCCGGGTAGAATTCCCTAGACAACCTGCACCGTCTGGTCCCGACAATGAAACAGATGCCGACTCTAGTTCCACTGAGAACTTGTAAGAGCGTATGACATCAATGAAGAATCTCGTCAGCATGCTTCAAAAAGGGGCTGGTCGGATGGAAGGCTGGTTCCAGCTGTAGGTAGGCCTGTTGTTTATTTGGCAACTGCTCAAATGTATTAATTTTTTTATAACTGAAGAATTTGCTAATTATTCATAGGTGGTTAACCAAATAGCCCTAGGCTATTGTATCACTATTGTGATAATATATTGTCAACTGGACAGAATTTAGAACCTAACTGTCAAAAATCAGCCTCCATCATCCCTCTCATTTATTTTACATGTTGGCCTAGGCTACACGACTTGTGCTTCCCGCCCATAGTCCGGCAGGAAGCATGAGCCGCTTATGAAAGCAAACATCCTTCTACATTACAAACGCCTTGAGGAAAACCTTTATAATGTTTTGGCTGTTCAACCTCGAGCCTCAATCTTAAACCATACCAATAGGCTATTATAGAGAGTGACAACACAGTCAATTTCAAAAGCGCTTTCAAAACAGAAAAAGGCCACTTGCTAATTCTTGAGTCTTTTCACACAATACATGTGTAGGAATGGTTGGGGTTATCATGTTTGGATGATCATGTTTTTCATGTCTCATGTTTGTCTCCTTGTTGTTAGCTAGTTCACACACATGGTCACAGACTGAGGTGCCTGACCCTTTGGACAGATGCCAATGCTCTGAGTGGCACAGTTGAGGATGAATGGATGATGGAGGCAGTGGACTACAAGAACAGCTGACATGGCGGAATCAGCCAGGTAGGCATGGCATCCGAACAGTTTTGGGCTAAATTTAGGGCTTTATTTGTAGAGCTAGGTTCTTCAAGGAAATGCTGCTGTAAAGTGTCTACAGTCTAGAAGCTCGGAGCGGGGAAATATCAATGTGTATCTTAATTAGAAAGGCATTTAGATCAATTCCTCAAGGGCTTTTGTGCGCATTAATTTGGGTTCCTGACAATCCTCTGGATCAGTTGAGCCCAATGTGTTGAAAAGCGGAAGACCCTTATCACAGAATATCAAATGGAACTTCTGTCACCAGCCACCAACTACAGTTTGCTATGATTAACTATGTCCATAATGTTCGAAATCAACATATAAAACAGTGAATCGCCTTAAGTCTCTGTATAAACGAGAGTGGGGGCTTTTCACACATTCACAACTCACATCAAATCAGATGTCTTTACAGCTCATTGACAGGGATAATTGATCATTAAAGGGCCTCTCACATGGATCACCTCCTTTTTAGAATATAAAAATAATATGTCCCCATTTGTGTGGCCAAAGCACCTTATAAATGAAAGACAAACACATTTTAACATTGCTGAAAGACCCCTAGTTCCTCTCACAATAATAACTCATAAGAAAATACTTAAGTATGCTTTATCCACGCTTTATTTAATCGTGTGCTGATTGATTGATTGGATAGGACAGGATAGCTTGAACATGTAAACGTTTGTTTTGTGTCTCTAGCTGAACAGTTCAAGATTCACTGTTGGTGAGTGTTATTATGCTAATTTCTGCAAATTTATATAGCTATAGTTGATAAACAAATTTGACGTTAGGAGAGCCTGAACATGTGAAAGTAGAATTAGTGTCTCTTGATTGAAAGGTTAAAGGGTTATTGTTGGTGGGTTGTATTATGCTAATGTATGCACATTTATATAGTTATAGTTTATAAAGATATTAAAGATTTTGAAATTAGGATAGGCTGAATGTTTTAAAGTTCGTCTTGTAGATTAGTTGGCCAGGAGCAGGACCATTTTGAAAGGCTAACACTGTATTCCTATATCTCTCTTTCAAATGATGTATATTTAAAATGGGTATAGTTCAAAAAGTATCAAAAATCCTTTGACAAGCAATCTAAGTTGGGCCATTCTGAACATCTCAACGACGGTTTGGAGTTTTTTTACATTCAAGTCTATGGCTCTTTTTTCACAATCAAAACAGATTTGGATCTCATTTAAATATTGTTATAGTTTAAAAAGTATAAATTATATTTTTTTAAATTCTCAAGGAAATCTAAGTTGGGGTAGTCTGCACATTTGGAAGTTGGTTTCATTGAATAGCTTAAATCGTTGAAGCTCTTGTTTAATGTAATTATGGTTTTGAAAATCTTAATGTTTTAATGCTTTTTTGGCTGAAATGGTTAAGAGTGGTAGCATAAAAAATGTTCCGGTGTTTTGACATTGAATCCATGACGTTTTATACACATTTATGCTAATTGCCACTATAGTCAAAAAGTATAAATTGTATCAAAAATCCTTTGTCAAGCAATCTAAGTTGGGCCATTCTGAACATTTCAACTTTGGTTTGGAGTTGATAGCTGAAATGCAGAACATATCCCAGTCCACCTGATCGAAGCAATCTTGAAGCGTGGAATCAGATTGGTCGGACCAGCGTTGAACAGACCTGAGCACGGGCGTTTCCTGTTTTAGTTTCTGTCTAGAGGCTGGAAGCAACAAAATGGATTCGTGGTCAGCTTTTCCGAAGGGAGGGCGGGGGAGGGCCTTATATGCGTTGCGGAAGTTAGAATAACAATGATCCAGGGTTTTACCAGCCCTGGTTGCACAATCGATATGCTGATAGAATTGAGGGAGTCTTGTTTTCAGATTGGCCCTTGTTAAAATCCCCAGCTACAATGAATGCAGCCTCAGGACATGTGGTTTCCAGTTTACATAGAGTCAAATGAAGTTCGTTCAGGGCCATCGATGTGTCTGCTTGAGGGGGAAATGCGGCTGTGATTATAATCGAAGAGAATTCTCTTGGTAGATAATGCGGTCGACATTTGATTGTGAGGAATTCTACGTCAGGTGAACAGAAGGACTGGAGTTCCTGTATGTTGTTATGATCACACCATGTCTCGTTAATCATAAGGCATACCCCCGCCCTTCTTCTTACCAGAAAGATGCTTGTTTCTGTCGGCGCGATGGGTGAAGAGACCAGCTGGCTGTACCGACTCCGATAGCGTGTCGCGAGTTACTGTTGGTGAGTCAATTTGTGCTAATTGATACTTTTTTATAGTTATAGTTGATAAAACCTTTTAAGAATTTGAATTTAGGATAACCTGAACATGATGAAGTTGGTTTGGTTCTCTAGATTGAACAGTTCAAGAGTTACTGTTGGTGAGTTATATTATGCAAATGTATGCCAAATTATAAAGTTAGGCGACGTGTTCCCAGTTTGAACCATTTCATACTTCTAAAGGTACAAACTGCCTTCCCGGCAGGCCCAGGGGAGCAAATCAAGTACACTATAGGCCTACCACTGACCAATTGGATGCCTCAGATTTCAGTGTCTGCAGTAACGTAGCACGTGTAAAAGAAAGCTACAGCAAAGTTGATACTGTGAGATTTCTACATTTTTAAAACCATGACTAGAGAGAGACTGTCAACAAATACAGCAAAGAGCTGCTGTTTTTATGAGTGAGTTCATGTTTTAATTCAGCACGGCCAACAATTTTTATGTAAACCATAAAATGTGCGTTCACCCTACTTGCACTCACGCTAAAACCAGCACTGCAGCTACAGCACCAGCACAGCAGCTGCAGCTTGTGTTATTGTGATTATTAACAGCTTGGGTAATTTTAATATCAAGGAATCTTTCATTTTCTCTGATCATAGGAGTAACAACATTAATTTGTGCATGAGGCAGAAATAATGCTGTCTGACTCGAGTTTCGCCATCAGCTTGAAGACGGTATCCCTTTTTGGTCAGTGTCAGATGCAGACTCTATCAGCCCAGTAAAAATTTTTTAAACTAATTATTCAAATGTATGCTCACTCAGCTGTGCCTCACAAGTAATACAACAACTGCTTTATTACCGGTGTGATCATATCCTACCTCAAATGTTCCTACCTGAAATATAATTTTTTTAAATGGTCTGAGAAGAACAACAATGCACTGGCAGGGCAATTCAAGCAAAGTCAATATGCGGTGATAATGTTTTGGGCCTATACCCTACTGCACAAACCTCATTACTACAATACTATTTTTAATAGGTCAATGTTGCATAGGCTTACGTTTTTTAAGTAATGTAAAAAAAAACTGTGATCTTTTTTCAAAAAGGTTGATTACCACTGTTTTAGAGTATTTGGTGCAAGTTGGTCTTGTATCTTAATTAACCAACGAGCAGGACCATTTTGAATAGCAACCACTGTATACCTATGGTTCTCATTCAAACCCATGTTAATTTATGCACATTTTAAATGGTTATGGTTCCAAAAGTATGGATAGTATTACATTTCTTTTGACAAGCCATATCATTTCGACCAGTCTGAACCTCTTAACATTGGTTTGGTGATGATATCTTAAACGGTGTAGGAGTAGATATATCTAGAATTGTTTATGTTTTACCATTCAAGTCTATGGGGTCCTTTTTTGCCATTAAAATGCATTGGGAACTCATTTAAATATTGTTGTAGTTCAAAAAAGTAAGTTGGGGCAGTCTGGACATTGGGAAGTTGGTTTCGTGTTAATACCTTAAATCGTTTAAGCTATGAGTGTCCTAAAGAAATCAAATAATAATATGAGTACATAAGAAATATATAGTGCTTTGCAAGCATACCTAAAAATGTAATAAAAACATTGTTTGTGTAACAGCCAGTGCAAAATAAATTAGTTTTTTGTATCATTCCTTTTTTTTAAACTCAGACTACAGTATACAGTGGGGCAAAAAATTATTTAGTCAGCCACCAATTGTGCAAGTTCTCTTCTAAAAAGATGAGAGAGGCCTGTAATTTTCATCATAGGTACACTTCAACTATGACTGGACTACATAAGGAATAGTGTGCTATTTGGGACACAAAATGAGTATCTGGGCTCTATTCAATCTGGATTGCTGAAGCATTCTGGATTGTGCAATAGAAATGTAAAGGTAATCTTCGATTGAGTCAACATATGCAGTGTTTACCGTGAATGCAGTCTCTGCTAACGCGGGAACATTGCCTTTACATTTCAATCACGTTGTAAAGCTTAACTTCCACGATGCGGATTGAATAGATTGAATAGAGAGCCTTTTGTCTGTGTCCTGGATTGGCTTTGCATCCATTAGTAAACATGGTGATGGCAGGACAGAGGCCATGCCCTCTATTGGCGTTATATCCATATATGTACCCATTCAAATGATCTCAAATAATCTTTCCATTAGGTTTATTCTCCCTCCCTCACACACTCTGTGTTCCATGTTAGTGGTCTATTAATTCCATGGTCATAATAGGAGATTTAACAAGCCTAGATATTGTTGGCTGTCCGTCCCTATGTAGCCCTATTGACAGGAGGGAGGGCCTCGGAGTGTATGTGCGTGCGATTCAAATTTTTGTCATCAATGAACCAATTCATTTTGCAGCAATCGCAACGCATACAAATTAAATGACATGATGTGTTCTTAGACTCTCTCCATTGCATCATTCATACCCTAGGGCCCCAAAAAAGGATATCACACCTGGGTAATGCGGTAAAGTGCCATTGTTCTGGTATTGAACAGTGGGCACGTACTCATTCTGTGATGGCAGCTAGCTATCCTCACCTGCCCTCACATAACAAGGCCAAAACCTCAGTACCATTACGAGACCTTGGCTGTCTATTTTTCAACAGGGTCCATGTCCCAATTAGAAACCTATTCCCTATATAGTGCTCTGCTTTTGACCAGGGCCCATAGAGCTCTGGTCAAACAGTGCACTGTGTACAGTGGGGAGAACAAGTATTTGATACACTGCAGATTTTGCAGGTTTTCCTACTTACAAAGCATGTAGAGGTCTGTAATTGTTATCATAGGTACACTTCAACTGTGAGAGACGGAATCTAAAACAATAAAATGCTAAATCAAATGCAAATTAATTACTTAAAATCATACAATGTGATTTTCTGGATTTTTGTTTTAGATTCCGTCTCTCACAGTTGAAGTGTACCTATGATTAAAATTACAGACCTCTACATGCTTTGTAAGTGGGAAAACCTGCAAAATCGGCAGTGTATCACATACTTGTTCTCCCCACTGTAGGTAATAGGGTGCCATTTGCGAGGACACCAATACTGGCCCTTGTCCAGACTAGCCTAAGCCCACTTAATGTAGTAGACCAACACATTATGAAATAGGATTGTACTGTATATTGAGAGTGGGATAAATACAAAAGTGCTCATTTGTGCTATAGATAGATTGTCTCATACATGGATATTGATAAAAGAGATGACGGACAAACAGACAGACATATCCACTCACAGACAGACAGAGAGAGCGAGACGGACAGACGCAGACAAAAGCCGGACAGGAAATTATGTATTGGAGTACGTGCGTGCGTGCATATATGTGTTGGTGCATGGGTGCATGTATGTGTGTCATGCTCAGGGCGCGGTATGTTATCCAACTGCAGTGCATGTAAACAAGTCTCAACATGGGTTACCTGACAACTCAGGTACACAATCCCAATACACTCCAAAACAAAACACAGACAATACTATCACACACAATAAAAAAAGGGTCAGAGTGATTAAACAACCCGGAAAGTGTCCCAAATGGCATCCTATTCCCTTTTGATCAGAACCTTGGTGACCAGAGACCAGTGTCATTTTGGATGCACCCACTGATCTATTATTAGTATAGGTGTTGTGCATGGGCGCTATTCAAAGTTAGCTTAGACCTCACACAGTGAACTCACCTTCCCAAAGACCTGAAGTATTGTTGTGGGTAAGGTACAGATTCTGGGTTCGGACTGGTAAAGTTCATGCTACACAGGAAAATTAGGGTGATGTCTGCTCTCTAATTGCAATAGTCAGTGTAGTGAGCATTCAAATAGTTGAGTGTTTCCCAATCCTAGTCCTGGGGACCCAAAGGGTTGCACATTTTTGTAGGGCCTGTTGTCTGGACCTCTGGCAGTCTCTATGGGGGTGCCACAGGGTTCAATTCTCGGGCCGATTCTCTTCTCTGTATACATCAATGATGTCGCTCTTTCTGCTGGTGATTCTCTGATCCACCTCTACACAGACGACACCATTCTGTATACTTCTGGCCCTTATTTGGACACTGTATTCACTAACCTCCAGACAAGCTTCAGTGCCATACAACTCTCCTTCCGTGGCCTCCAACTGCGTTTAAATGCAAGTAAAACTAAATGCATGTTCTTCAACAGATCGCTGCCTGCACCTGCCTGCCTGTACAGCATCAATACTCTGGACGGTTCTGACTTAGAATATGTGGACAACTACAAATACCTAGGTGTCTGGTTAGACTGTAAACTCTCCTTCCAGAATTGGCTTCCAGAATTAGAATTGGCTTCCTATTCCGCAACAAAGCATCCTTCACTCATGCTGCCAAACATACCCTCGTAAAACTGATCATCCTACCCATCCTTGACTTCGGCGATGTCATTTACAAAATAGCCTCCAATACCCTACTCAGAAAATTGGATGCAGTCTATCACAGTGCCATCCGTTTTGTCAACAAAAGCCCCATATACTACCCAACACTGCGACCTGTATGCTCTCGTTGGCTGGCCCTCACTTCATATTTGTCGCCAAACACACTGGCTCCAGGTCATCTATAAGTCTTTGCTAGGTAAAGCCCCGCCTTATCTCAGCTCACTGGTTACCATAGCAGCACACACCCGTAGCACGTGCTCCAGCAGGTATATTTCACTGGTCACACCCAAAGCCAATTTCTCCTTTGGCCACCTTTCCTTCCAGTTTTCTGCTGCCAGTGACTGGAACGAACTGCAAAAATCAGTGAAGCTGGAGACTCATATCTCCCTCACTAGCTTTAAGCACCAGCTGTCAGAGCAGCTCACAGATCACTGCACCTGTACACTGCCCATCTGTAAACAGCCCATCTATCTACCTACCTCATCCCCATACTGTAATTATTTATTTATCTTGTTCCTTTGCACCCCAGTATCTTTACTTGCACATTCATCTTCTGCACATCTACCATTCCAGTGTTTAATTGCTATATTGTAATTACTTCGCCACCATGGCCTATTTATTGCCTTAACTCCCTTATCTTACCTCATTTGCACTCACTGTATATAGACTTTTTGTTTTATTTGTTCTACTGTGTTATTGACTGTTTGTTTGTTTATTCCATGTGTAACTCTGTGTTGTTGTATGTGTCGAATTGATATGCTTTATCTTGGCCAGGTCGCAGTTGCAAATGAGAACTTGTTCTCGACTAGCCTACCTGGTTAAATAAAGGTGATTTTTTTTAAAATCAAATCAAATGTTTTAAACAGCACAACCACCACACATCCATTTTTACATCTTATTCCAACCGATTTACAGTAGTGAGTGCATCCATTTTCATACTGGCCTCCATGGGAATCGAACCCACAACTCTGGTGTTCAAAGAGGCATGCTCTACCAACTGAGCCACTCTTAAGTGCTTCATAGAATGTATATTCACACTAAGTCATCCAAGGTCTCTGCAGGTGTAACCTAACTTAGCAGGCATAAAATAAATGCCTGAAACTCGATCTCCCACGTACTGGTCGTGAGTATGTAGGGTTCGTGCATGAGTGAGTGCATGTGTGCATGTCATGCATGTGTGTGTTGGTGCGTGCGTACATGCATGTGTGTATACATGTCATGCTCAGGGCGTGGTATGTTATCCACCTGCAGTGAATGTAAACAAGTCTCAACATGGGTTACCTGACAACTCAGTTACACAATCCCAATACACTCCTGGCAGGGGAGGTTCTCTTCTGCACTGTTCAACCAATTCAGTAAATGTGGAGGAAAAGTTAAGATGCAGTGTCGCCTTATTAACATCCATCACAGGCTCTCTTTCCATTTCCCCTAAAAACCGGAACATCCAGATGCTGGGGACTCAGCAGAGGCTACTGCAAGTGTAATGGGATTTAATGAGCAGACATTTTGTTTCATCAACTCATAACTACAGTTCATTCTTTAAAGTCAGGTTAATATCAACTGGCTTCACCTCGGATATATAACAGCTACAGTATTGCACAACATTATTATGTGGAATAAAGGCTTAGAGCACGCATTAGATGTTCTTTCGCTATTAAGCGCATTATATGTATTCTTAGTTTTTGTCATATGTTAAGTCCCTTTGGGTTTTATCGCTGTGCTTTTGATGTCTGGGGAGATGTGAACAGTAAATGATGACAAATTTAAGAACAGATGGGTTCCTTTGTTTCTTACAGCAACGGTCTTTCTCTAATAAGAGCCCCCCCCCCCCACACACACACACACACACACACACACACTAGCAATGCGCCATGCCCCACCCACCTGAGGATCTGACATTTTCAGACATGTATTTTCTGTGTTTGAAAGGTACGAAACCCACTTGTCACTTAAATCTCGCTGGATTGATTGCTTTCATTTTACTCCTGTGACTCTTTCATACTCTTTCTTGTGCCTGTGTTTTTTCCCATTAACGTTACCACCATGGAAATGATTCTAATGACCTGTCAAACACACCCCGGTAATGGCTGAAATGGGCTCAATGGGATACATTGGCTTTCCGTTGAATATATAAGAATGCTAAAGCTTCGTCTGGGAGTTAATGCACCGTCTCGACACATACAGTTGAAGTCGGAAGTTTACATACACTTAGGTTGGAGTCATCAAAACTCGTTTTTCAACCACTCCACAAATTTCCTGTTAACAAACTATAGTTTTGGCAAGTCGGTTAGGACATCTACTTTGTGCATGACAAAATAATTTTTTCCAACAATTGTTTACAGACAGATTATTTCTCTTATAATTCACTGTATCACAATTCCAGTGGGTCAGAAGTTTACATACACTAAGTTGACTGTGCCTTCAAACAGCTTGGAAAATTCCAGAAAATGGTGTAATGGCTTTTGAAGTTTCTGATAGGATAATTGACATGATTTGAGTCAATTGGAGGTGTGCCTGTGGATGCATTTCAAGGCCTACCTTCAAGCTCAGTGCCTCTTTGCTTGACATCATGGGAAAATCAAAAGAAATCAGCCAAGACCTCAGAAAAGCAATTGTAGACCTCCGCAAGTCTGGTTCATCCAAACATCTGAAGGTACCACGTTCATCTGTACAAACAATAGTACGCAAGTATAAACACCATGGGACCACGCAGCAATCATACCACTCAGGAAGGAGACTCGTTCTGTCGCCTAGAGATGAACGTACTTTGGTGCGAAAGTGCAAATCAATCCCAGAACAACAGCAAATGCCCTTGTGAAGATGCTGGAGGAAACAGGTACAAATGTATCTATATCCATAGTAAAACGAGTCCTATGTCGACATAACCTGAAAGGCCGCTCAGCAAGGAAGAAGCCACTGCTCCAAAACCGCCATAAAAAGCCAGACTACAGTTTGCAATTCCAAATGGGGACAAAGATCATACTTTTTGGAGAAATGTCCTCTTGTCTGATGAAACAAAAATAGAACTGTTTGGCCATAATGACCATCTTTACGTTTGGAGGAAAAAGGGGAGGCTTGCATGCCGAAGAACACCATCCCAACCGTGAAGCACGGGGGTGGCAGCATCAGGTTGTGGGAGTGCTTTGCTGCAGGAGGGACTGGTGCACTTCACGAAATAGATGGCTTCACGAGAAAGGAAAATTATGTGGGATATATTGAAACAACATCTCAAGACATCAGTCAGGAAGTTAAGGCTTGGTTGCAAATGGGTCTTCCAAATGGACATGACCCCAAGTTGTGGCAAAATGGCTTAAGGACAACAAAGTCAAGGTATCGGAGTGGCCATCACAAAGCCCTGACCTCAATCCTATAGAAAATGTGTGGGCAGAACTGAAAAAGCGTGTGCGAGCAAGAAGGCTTACAAACCAGTTACACAATCTCTGTCAGAAGGAATGAGACAAAATTCACCCAACTTATTGTGGGAAGCTTGTGGAAGGCTACCCGAAACATTTGACCCATGTTAAATCATTTAAAGGCAATGCTACCAAATACTAATTGAGTGTATGGAAACTTCTGACCCATTGGGAAAATAATATTCTGACATTTCACATTCTTAAAATAAAGTGGTGATCCTAACTGACCTAAAAACAGGGAATTTTTACTAGGATTAAATGTCAGGAATTGTGAAAAACTGAGTTTAAATGTATTTATGTATGTAAACTTTCGACTTCAACTGTACATCACAAGAAAGAGAAGAAAGATAACTTTATTTTGATGGGAGTTCATTTTTTTGTGTAATTTAAAAAAGTAGCAATTCAATTACAGTTGAAATGTTTACAAATTAGATTAGCTGAAATGAAAGCAATTTTAAAAATGAACACTTGGATTATAGTGAAATTATGTCTGATCTCGCAAACAATGTAAAGTATGTTTTCCTCCGTGAATTTCATAAAAAGCATGAACTAACATGTTGTCCACCCAATCAACGGATCAGAGAATGAATCTAGAACTGAATGCATAAACTACAGTCAGCCAGCTACTAAAAAATGTATCTCGACCTCTGCACCTACGTTGTAAACTTTAATTCCTATGCTAGATAGGAGCAACCTCATGATGGGTATAGGGAACATTTGAGTATCATGTGGTAAGTAGCCTTAACCTATCGATGTTACATTGAGCTGGGTGAATGGAATATAAATGACAGTCATCCAATATGCTGTAATAAAAATAAGGCCTTGCTCATAAAAAATATATATTGTCCTTCCTCATCTTAAACGTCACTGACCACCAATGGTTTAGATATGTGTAATCTAGAGCCAAGCCTGTTGATTTCTGAGACTTGTTGAAATATGCAAGAGAACGTGAAAACAAAGTAATTAATTAGGCAGTCTAGACACTGCAGGTAAGTGCATGTAGGGTAGATGGAGTAAATGTTTTGTGGTTGCAGCCCTGTTCCTCTCATTTATGTTAATGTGTCCATATATGCAAATACACCCATTGTACAGTGCCTTGCGAAAGTATTCGGCCCCCTTGAACTTTGCGACCTTTTGCCACATTTCAGGCTTCAAACATAAAGATATAAAACTGTATTTTTTTGTGAGTAATCAACAACAAGTGGGACACAATCATGAAGTGGAACGACATTTATTGGATATTTCAAACTTTTTTAATAAATCAAAAACTGAAAAATTGGGCGTGCAAAATTATTCAGCCCCCTTAAGTTAATACTTTGTAGCGCCACCTTTTGCTGCGATTACAGCTGTAAGTCGCTTGGGGTATGTCTCTATCAGTTTTGCACATCGAGAGACTGAAATTTTTTCCCATTCCTCCTTGCAAAACAGCTCGAGCTCAGTGAGGTTGGATGGAGATCATTTGTGAACAGCAGTTTTCAGTTCTTTCCACAGATTCTCGATTGGATTCAGGTCTGGACTTTGACTTGGCCATTCTAACACCTGGATATGTTTATTTTTGAACCATTCCATTGTAGATTTTGCTTTATGTTTTGGATCATTGTCTTGTTGGAAGACAAATCTCCGTCCCAGTCTCAGGTCTTTTGCAAATTCCATCAGGTTTTCTTCCAGAATGGTCCTGTATTTGGCTCCATCCATCTTCCCATCAATTTTAACCATCTTCCCTGTCCCTGCTGAAGAAAAGCAGGCCCAAACCATGATGCTGCCACCACCATGTTTGACAGTGGGGATGGTGTGTTCAGGGTGATGAGGTGTGTTGCTTGTTGCCAAAAAGTTCAATTTTGGTTTCATCTGACCAGAGCACCTTCTTCCACATGTTTGGTGTGTCTCCCAGGTGGCTTGTGGCAAACTTTAAACAACATTTTTTATGGATATCTTTAAGAAATGGCTTTCTTCTTGCCACTCTTCCATAAAGGCCAGATTTGTGCAATATACGACTGATTGTTGTCCTATGGACAGAGTCTCCCACCTCAGCTGTAGATCTCTGCAGTTCATCCAGAGTGATCATGGGCCTCTTGGCTGCATCTCTGATCAGTCTTCTCCTTGTATGAGTTGAAAGTTTAGAGGGACGGCAAATGTCTTGGTAGATTTGTAGTGGTCTGATACTCTTTCCATTTCAATATTATCACTTGCACAGTGCTCCTTGGGATGTTTAAAGCTTGGGAAATCGTTTTGTATCCAAATCCGGCTTTAAACTTCTTCACAACAGTATCTCGGACCTGCCTGGTGTGTTCCTTGTTCTTCATGATGCTCTCTGCGCTTTTAACGGACCTCTGAGACTATCACAGTGCAGGTATACGGAGACTTGATTACACACAGGTGAATTGTATTTATCATCATTAGTCATTTAGGTCAACATTGGATCATTCAGAGATCCTCACTGAACTTCTGGAGAGAGTTTGCTGCACTGAAAGTAAAGGGGCTGAATAATTTTGCACGCCCAATTTTTCCGTTTTTGATTTGTTAAAAAAGTTTGAAATATCCAATAAATGTCGTTCCACTTCATGATTGTGTCCCACTTGTTGTTGATTCTTCACAAAAAAAATACAGTTTTATATCTTTATGTTTGAAGCCTGAAATGTGGCAAAAGGTCGCAAAGTTCAAGGGGGCCGAATACTTTCGCAAGGCACTGTATTTATGTAAATGAAGCACATTTTCTTTATTTTAACACTTAACACACACACACACACCAACAAAATACCTGATTCAATAAGAAATAAGAAAGTATATATTTATATTTGAGGGCATTCTAAATAAGAAAAGTGATATTTGAAAATAAATCAAATACCTGAATTCCCACAAAAACCTGAACTGTCCGTGCCAGTAAAATGTTTTATGTTCTATAATTCAACCAATATCTGATGGATTATAAAAATTCAAAATGTTTGGAGCATCTTCATCCATTCTCCAACTATTGCATATATTAGTTGTTTTTAAAAACGTTTAACAATTTTGAGTACCATTGTTACACACTGTAGTACATGTCAAATTCCAGTCACACACATGCTGCTTTCTATGCACAAACAAATTTGTTTTGAAGTGCTCACTTTCTTTCCCGCTGCTAGGCAGCCACGAAGTCACAAAGCGTAGTATGCATATTCATGGCTGTCACTTGCATTATCACGGCTGTCATTTGCAGTCGCATATCCACACAGACATCAGGCAAAGTGCAGTGGCATATGCACACTGACAAACAATAGTACATAATGCATAGTGATACGAATACACTGGAGGTAATGCAGTCAAATGATGGATCGAGACAATAATATGTGCATAGTGCCGTCGGTGAATATCAAAGTGCCTGTTTAAAAAATGGATAGCTGAACCTGAGAGACAATACATTTTGGGAACAGTTCCCTCAATCTCAATTTAACACCTGCTCACACACACACACACACACACACACACACACACACACACACACACACACACACACACACACACACACACACACACACACACACACACACACACACACACACACACACACACACACACACACACACACACACAGTGGAGCAGGGTGTGCAGTACTGTGTACAGAGCAGGGTTCAGTTGGGGCTGCTGTGTGGTTGTGTGAGGTGGAGCGTGGAGCGTGGGGCCTCTCTAGGGCTGGGGGTCTTTTGTTCCTCATTCATGTGCTCTGCTCTCCTCTGATGATGGACGTATTGTCCCAGCCTACACTGGACCTGCACCATTCAACTACACTGATAAAGCCCCCTTTCACCCAGCAACCCGGAGAGGGAGGGAGAACGGCAGAGTTTGCGAAAGAAAAGGCAGCGATGGGAGAGTGGAAAGGGGAAATAGATGGGAAAGTGAAATATGGAGAGAAGCAGAGATGATTACAGACAAAGAGGGTGAGAGCCCAAAAATGTTATGGAAAAGTGAGAAAGGTTAAAGGGAATGATTTTGCAAGTGGCAAAGATGAAAGGAGAGAGAAAGAAGTGATGCAATGTGAGAAAGGGAACCATTGAAAGAAATGAAAAAAGAAGGTTAAAGTTTGAAGTAGAGAGGAAATAAATGGAAGGTAGTCCAAAGTTGTGATAAAGGGAAATGACAAGAGAAACAGAGAAAAGGAAAGCTACTTAGCATTAAAACTGTGCCCATGGGAGTTTGACTTACTCAAACATGTCCAATAAGAGACTGATTCAAGATCAGCGCTCGGTAGAAAATTACAAACCTAGTGGTAACATACAGACATGCTCAAATTTGTTGGGTAGCCTTACAGCTCATTGAAATAATGCTTAATTCCTCCTGAAAAGTGATGAAATTAAAAGCTATTTCATCATGTACACTTGCCACCTCTGGTACGTCATAGAATAAAACAAAGAAGCTGTGAAAAATATTAATTATTGCTTATTCTACATTTACATTTACATTTACATTTAAGTCATTTAGCAGACGCTCTTATCCAGAGTGACTTACAAATTGGTGCATTAACCTATGACATCCAGTGGAACATTTGTTGGTACCCCTTAGAAAAGATAATAAATCGTTGGATTATAGGGATATTTCAAACTAAGTAGTTTCTTTAATTAGTATCACACGTCTCTAATCATATGATCAGTCATTCAGCCTATTTAAATGGAGAAAAGTATTCACTGAGCTGTTTGGTATCATTGTGTGCACCACACTGAATATGGACCCGAGTAAAGTAGTACATGTGCTGTTTGGTATCATTGTGTGCACCACACTGAACATGGACCAGAGAAAAGTAGTAAATGTGCTGTTTGGTATCATTGTGTGCACCACACTGAACATGGACCAGAGAAAAGTAGTCACTGAGCTGTTTGGTATCATTGTGTGCACCACACTGAATATGGACCCGAGTAAAGTAGTAAATGTGCTGTTTGGTATCATTGTGTGCACCACACTGAACATGGACCAGAGAAAAGTAGTCAATGTGCTGTTTGGTATCATTGTGTGCACCACACTGAACATGGACCAGAGAAAAGTAGTCAATGTGCTGTTTGGTATCATTGTGTGCACCACACTGAACATGGACCAGAGAAAAGTAGTCACTGAGCTGTTTGGTATCATTGTGGTCACCACACTGAACATGGACCAGAGAAAAGTAGTCACTGAGCTGTTTGGTAATCATTGTGTGCACCACACTGAACATGGACCAGAGAAAAGTAGTCACTGAGCTGTTTGGTATCATTGTGTGCACCACACTGAACATGGACCAGAGAAAAGTAGTCAATGTGCTGTTTGGTATCATTGTGTGCACCACACTGAACATGGACCAGAGTAAAGTATTCACTGAGCTTTTTGGTATCATTGTGTGCACCACACTGAATATGGACCAGAGTAAAGTAGTCAATGTGCTGTTTGGTATCATTGTGTGCACCACACTGAACATGGACCAGAGTAAAGTAGTCAATGTGCTGTTTGGTATCATTGTGTGCACCACACTGAACATGGACCAGAGTAAAGTAGTCACTGTGCTGTTTGGTATCATTGTGTGCACCACACTGAATATGGACCAGAGTAAAGTAGTCACTGTGCTGTTTGGTATCATTGTGTGCACCACACTGAATATGGACAAGAGTAAAGTAGTCAATGTGCTGTTTGGTATCATTGTGTGCACCACACTGAACATGGACCAGAGTAAAGTATTCACTGAGCTTTTTGGTATCATTGTGTGCACCACACTGATCATGGACCAGAGAAAAGTAGTCACTGAGCTGTTTGGTATCATTGTGTGCACCACACTGAACATGGACCAGAGAAAAGTAGTCACTGAGCTGTTTGGTATCATTGTGTGCACCACACTGAACATGGACCAGAGAAAAGTAGTCAATGTGCTGTTTGGTATCATTGTGTGCACCACACTGAACATGGACCAGAGAAAAGTAGTCAATGTGCTGTTTGGTATCATTGTGTGCACCACACTGAATATGGACCAGAGTAAAGTAGTCACTGTGCTGTTTGGTATCATTGTGTGCACCACACTGAATATGGACAAGAGTAAAGTAGTCAATGTGCTGTTTGGTATCATTGTGTGCACCACACTGAATATGGACCAGAGTAAAGTAGTCACTGTGCTGTTTGGTATCATTGTGTGCACCACACTGAATATGGACAAGAGTAAAGTAGTCAATGTGCTGTTTGGTATCATTGTGTGCACCACACTGAACATGGACCAGAGTAAAGTATTCACTGAGCTTTTTGGTATCATTGTGTGCACCACACTGATCATGGACCAGAGAAAAGTAGTCAATGTGCTGTTTGGTATCATTGTGTGCACCACACTGAACATGGACCAGAGTAAAGTATTCACTGAGCTTTTTGGTATCATTGTGTGCACCACACTGATCATGGACCAGAGAAAAGTAGTCAATGTGCTGTTTGGTATCATTGTGTGCACCACACTGAACATGGACCAGAGTAAAGTATTCACTGAGCTGTTTGGTATCATTGTGTGCACCACACTGAACATGGACCAGAGAAAAGTAGTCACTGAGCTGTTTGGTATCATTGTGTGCACCACACTGAACATGGACCAGAGAAAAGTAGTCAATGTGCTGTTTGGTATCATTGTGTGCACCACACTGAACATGGACCAGAGTAAAGTAGTCAATGTGCTGTTTGGTATCATTGTGTGCACCACACTGAACATGGACCAGAGTAAAGTAGTCACTGTGCTGTTTGGTATCATTGTGGTCACCACACTGAACATGGACCAGAGTAAAGTAGTCACTGTGCTGTTTGGTATCATTGTGGTCACCACACTGAACATGGACCAGAGTAAAGTAGTCACTGTGCTGTTTGGTATCATTGTGGTCACCACACTGAACATGGACCAGAGTAAAGTAGTCACTGTGCTGTTTGGTATCATTGTGTGCACCACACTGAATATGGACCAGAGTAAAGTAGTCTATGTGCTGTTTGGTATCATTGTGTGCACCACACTGAACATGGACCAGAGTAAAGTATTCACTGAGCTTTTTGGTATCATTGTGTGCACCACACTGAATATGGACCAGAGTAAAGTATTCACTGAGCTGTTTGGTATCATTATTTGCATCACACTGAACATGCACCTGAGTAAAGTATTCACTGTGCTGTTTGGTATCATTGTGTGCACCACACTGAACATGGACCAGAGAAATCAAAGGAGAGATTTGTCTGAGGAGATCAGAAAGAAAATAATAGACAAGCGTGGTAAAGGTTAAAGGCTACAAGACCATCTCCAAGCAGCTTGATGTTCCTGTGACAACAGTTGCAAATGTTATTAAGAAGTTTAAGGTCCATGGAACTATAGCCAACCTCCCTGGGCGCGGCCGCAAGAGGAACATCGACCCCAGATTGAACAGAAGGAGAGTGCGAATGGTAGAAAAAGAACCAAGGATAACTGCCAGAGAGATAGAAGTTGAACTCCAAGGTGACGGTACGTCAGTTTCTGATCGCACCATCCGTCGCTTTTTGAGCGAAAGTGGGCTCAATGGAAGACCCTTTTGAAAGAAAAACATAAAAAAGCCAGACTAGAATTTGCTAAAATGCATATTGACAAGCAACGATCTTTCTGGGAGAATGTCCTTTGGACAGATGATTCAAAACTGGAGCTTTTGGCAAGTCACATCAGCTCTATGTTCACATATGAAAAAATGAAGCTTTCAAAGAAAATAACATCATACCTACAGTGAAATATGGAGGAGGCTTGGTTATGATTTGGGGCTGCTTTGCTGCGCCTGGCACAGGGTGCCTTGAATCTGTGCAGGGCACAATGACATCTCAAGACTTTCAAGGTATTCTGGAGCGAAACATACTGCCCAGTGTCAGAAAGCTCTGTATCAGTCGCAGGTCATGGGTCCTCCAACAGGATAATGACCCAAAACACACAACTAAAAGCACCCAAGAATGGATAAGAACAAAACATTGGACTATTCTGATGTGGCTTTCTATGAGTCCTGATCTGAATATTATCAAACATCTGTGGAAAGAGCTGAAACTTGCAGTCTGGAGAAGGCACCCATCAAACCTGAGACAGCTGGAGCAGTTTGCTCAGGAAGAGTGGCCCAAACTACCTGTTAACAGGTGCAGAAGTCTCATTGAGAGCTACAGAAAACATTTGATTGACCTCTAAAGGTTGTGCCACAAAATATTAGGTTACAGGTCCCATTATTTTTGTCCATGCCATTTTCATTTCTTACTATTTACAACATTATGTTGAATAAAAAGCAAAAATTGTCTGATTTCTATTAAATATGGAATAAACAATGATGGATGCCAATTACTTTTGTCAGTTTCAAGTTATTTCAGAGAAAATTTGTTTTTGTCTTTGTTTTTTGTGGAGCACGTCCGTATACTCTTGGAGTCAGGAAGCAAGTGCAGAAGGTGAGTTTAATGATGAGAGAAGGCACATTAACAAAACAGGAGTATACTGAAAGTGACCTAAACCAATACTGCCTGATGACTGAGGCTACTGAGGGCTAAATAAAGGGAGAGTCGTCAAGGTGATGATGAGTTCCAGGTGTGCGTAATGATGGGGAGCAGGTGTGCATAATGAAGGTGCCAGGACCGGTGGTTAATAGACTGGCGACGTTAAACGCTGGAGACTAGGCGTGACACCCAATCAACATGTCCGTACAAAATACTGCCTTGGGCGCGCTTGAATATTTGTACACCTTAGTGTTTTATGCAACCTTTAACATGCTCTTTGGAAAACCAAACTGTATAAAAGCCTGACCAAAAAAGCACTGATTTTGAACTCCTAAACTTGAGGAGAGCTTTTTGCTGGGCCCTAATGAGCATTGGGATCAAGCCTCTGACTCGGGATGCTCCTGGCACTCGCTCACCCGAACACTACTTATATTATCAGGCAAATTATTTATTTATAGTGTGTAACCAAACATGTTTTTTGGAGAGGAGGAGGAGGAAGAAGGAGAATGGGGGAGAAGTGTGGTGTTTCTTGCCTGCAAGTACCATTGAGAGGCCCTGAGGGCCAGCCCGCCCATTAGGCAGGATTAGCCAGCCAACTAGAGTGGCAGCTTGACAAAGACAGCATATTTTTTAAGCTAAACTGACCAAGACGCACCTCAAACAGCACATAAAATCTCACATAATTCTGCCCAGAAACAACGCCAATTTCTCTCAACCAGTAGTAACATATGGGATTTTTAGGTGAGCGATGATGCCGCCTTTTGATAAGCATTGCCCACTTTTGTCAAAGGCAGTGGCGCAAAATATTTTGCTTGTCCATTCCCAGCGTGCCTCTCCAGGATGCTGTTGGAGCATATGGTATTCTTTAATTTTTTTTATTCACCTTTATTTAACCAGGTGGGCTAGTTGAGAACAAGTTCTCATTTAAAACTGCGACCCTGCCAAGATAAAGCAAAGCAGTTCGACACATACAAAAAAGAAGAAAGAGTATGTGGCCTTTTCTGTAGCCTATAGGCTAGAGATCAAATGTATGGCAATGTAATGAGACAGACACTTTTTACATCATGCACGTTTTTCCAATCAAATACCCTAACCTAAATGGCGCCCAATCAAATAAAGCATTTGCTGACATGATAACAAATGCCATATCATAAAAACAGGACAGGTCAAAGTAAAATGGACAATCAGACTATTCACAACTGCTGTCCGGGAGTTTCATCCCGTGGGCAAAATTTTCATGATTAGTGGTTTCAAGTGTGTATCAAGCTGATAATAGCAAAAAATAAAATAGTTCTGCATTTCCCTGTGTATAAACACATTGAAAATAGGCTAAGGATAACTCCTGATAAAGTTGGGTAGCTTATATTCATAACCTAAATAGCCAAATTGATTAGTCACAGGAATCAGGACTAATAAAATCAATGCAACTGCCTGTTTTAAAAACAGTAGGCCTTCCACATGGATGAGCATTCACAAAATTCCATTGCTGGCTGACACTGTAGGTTACTTAGTAAGCGGGGGCCGGTGTCTTTTTTTGGTCCTGTCCGGATGTATTTTTTTTGTTTTTAGAAATGGTGGATCTACGATATGGATGCACATTCATAACATTCCATTGCAGACCGACACTGTAGGCTACACGCCAGTAAGCATGGACACACTGCAACGTCTTTTGGAGAAAAACGCTTTTTGGTGCGGTCCGGACCGGCCTTGATTTGGCCCAAGTCAATGTTCTATGTTCTCAGATTTGGTCCGGTCTATAAATTATCTCTTTTTAACTTTCATTCAGAAACAAAAATGAACCTGATTTCAACGTCCAGAAAATGCATATTTTCTACTTTTTTCAGAACTGAAAATGAAACTAACTTCGTCTTGAAAATATGTATATTTTAGATGTCTTTCCAATGTAATTTTGCTTACTGGCACTATTCTAGATTTGCGGGATATAGGTGGGCTGCAATTTGTTGGTCTCGCCTAAGGCGGCAGAACAGCCAGGACTGGGCTAGCCTGAGGGAATGCTGTTGAGAATGTGTTTGGTCATTCCTACATGGTTTGGCCTTGAGGCCATCTCCCTCCACAGGATTAGGAGGCAAAGCTGTACAGACTCGTAATGGTTGTGTCTTTCTACGGCCTGACACACACACACAGTACACAGTGGCCTCTACCAGAGGAAGGGATAGGTTAGTGCCATAGACCAGGGGAAGAGAGAGGTCAGCTGGTCATTCAGAGGCTAATAAGTCACCAGTCCTCTGTCATATGGAAAAGAGAGAGCGGAAATAGGACCTGAAAGGATTCATAAGAGGATTTGTCTGATAGAAAATTAACTTCCCACATCCATCATATCTTTCAAACAAACACACTTCCACAAACACCCACCCACACATTTTACCAAAATAAAGTGTTTAGATTATGTATTCAAAAATATCCTTGATGATTTTGGATCATTGTGCAAGAAGAGGAAGTGGTCATAGCTAAGCTCCCCTGAAACAAACAGATAATCATATCAGTCAAAAATATAAAATGATCAGTTTATGCTACAAAACCTACTTTATAAGAGAAAATAGGTTATATTTAACTCAACATTCCATTATGTACACTAATGCATTGTTGGCGGAATAGATGGATGCCATTCAATTCCTGATTAATATAATTCACCAATACATATCTTGATAGTCCAACAAATATTGATATACATTTGTAACTCCCAGCTGGCCTGGTACATTGTTTTTCCCCTCATACTGTTTTTCGGTGGCTATACATAGCTGGAAATGCAGGTGTCATTTGGTTAGCTAGCAAGAACTTGAACAACTGTTATCCAGATAGCATATCTCTTACGCAAATTCACTATGGCTTTCTACTCTGATTTCAGAGCACACTCGTCTGATTGTGCCAGAGCGCAGAATAACTGATAAATTTACAAACACGAAACACTGGCTGAATATGAACAGTGTCAGTAAACGTAGGCAACAAAAGTAATAGTTAATCATGAACACTCTAGATAGAGCATAAACATCTTAGCTAACCAGCTCTGCTAGGGTAAGTAAAAGGGTCAGAGTGAGGTGTTCTCTCATTTGTGCCTGGAAGTAGCTAGGTAGCAAGCTAGCATACTTTAGCCAGTTAGCTTGGGTGCTTGGTTGCAGGTGAGCTGCAGAAGGACTAGTAGGCAACAATTCCCCATTGTTTATGGGTGCAATTTTGACAGCCAACTAACTGGAACAGTTTGAGATGGTTTATCTAATGTTCCTTCATTAGATTTTAGCTTATCTTTCTCTGGTTAGCATCAGTTGTTGATCTTGTTGATGTGCATAACTGAGGGAGCGAGAGCCTACCATTTCATGGTTGTTTGATCATCTTTAAAATTTGTATTTTATTTCACCTTTATTTAACCAGGTAGGCCAGTTGAGAACAAGTTCTCATTTGCAATTGCGACCTGGCCAAGATAAAGCAAAGCAGTTCGACACATACAACAACACAGAGTTACACATGGAATAGGACAACTTTTTTCCATCTACGTAACATTGCAAAAATCAGAAACTTTCTGTCCAAAAATGATGCAGAAAAATTAATCCATGCTTTTGTCACTTCTAGGTTAGACTACTGCAATGCTCTATTTTCCGGTAGGATAAAGCACTAAATAAACTTCAGTTAGTGCTAAATACGGCCTAGAATCCTGACTAGAACCAAAAAATTTGATCATATTACTCCAGTGCTAGCCTCTCAACTGGCTTCCTGTCAAAGCAAGGGCTGATTTCAGATTTTACTGCTAACCTACAAAGATTAATGGGCTTGCTCCTACCTACCTCTCTGATTTGGTCCTGAGATACCTGTGGTCACAAGACGCAGGCCTCCTAATTGTCCCTAGAATTTCTAAGCAAACAGCTGGAGGCAGGGCTTTCTCCTATAGAGCTCCATTTTTATGGAACGGTCTGCCTACCCATGTCAGATGGACGCAAACTCGGTCTCAACCTTTAAGTCTTTACTGAAGACTCATCTCTTCAGTGGGTCATATGATTGAGTGTAGTCTGGCCCAGGAGTGGGAAGGTGAACGGAAAGGCTCTGGAGCAACGAACCGCCCTTGCTGTCTCTGCCTGGCCGGTTCCCCGTTTTCCACTGGGATTCTCTGCCTCTAACCCTGTTACGGGGCTGAGTCACTGGCTTGCTGGGGCTCTCTCAGTGCCGTCCCTGGGGGGATGCGTCACCTGGGTGGGTTGATTCACTGTTGTGGTCGGCCTGTCTGTTCCCCCCCACCCCTTGGGTTGTACCGTGTCGGAGATCTTTGTGGGCTATACTTCAGCCTTGTCTCAGGATGGTAAGTTGGTGGTTGAAGATTTCCCTCTAGTGGTGTGGGGGCTGTGCTTTGGCAAAGTGGGTGGGGTTATATCCTTCCTGTTTGGCCCTGTCCGGGGTGTCCTCGGATGGGGCCACAGTGTCTCCTGACCCCTCCTGTCTCAGCCTCCAGTATTTATGCTGCAGTAGTTTATGTGTCGGGGGCTAGGGTCAGTTTGTTTATCTGGAGTACTTCTCCTGTCCTATTTGTCCTGTGTAAATCTAAGTGTGCGTTCTCTAATTCTCCTTCTCTCTTTCTTCTCTTGAGGACCTGAGCCCTAGAACCATGCCCCAGGACTACCTGACATGATGACTCCTTGCTGTCCCCAGTCCACCTGGCCATGCTGCTGCTCCAGTTTCAACTGGCCTGGGCCCTAGGACCATGTCCCAGGACTACCTGACATGAGGACTCCTTGCTGTCCCCAGTCCACCTGGCCATGCTCCTGCTCCAGTTTCAACTGTTCTGCCTTACTATTATTCAACCATGCTGGTCATTTATGAACATTTGAACATCTTGATTATAATCTCCACCTGGCACAGCCAGAAGAGGACTGGCCACCCCACATATGCTCTCTCTAATTCTCTCTTTCTTTCTCTCTCTGGAGGACCTGAGCCCTAGGACCGTGCCCCAGGACTACCTGACATGATGGCTCCTTGCTGTCCCCAGTCCATCTGACTGTGCTGCTGCTCCAGTTTCAACTGTTCTGCCTTATTATTATTTGACCATGCTGGTCATTTATGAACATTTGAACATCTTGGTCATGTTCTGTTATAATCTCTACCCGGCACAGCCAGAAGAGGACTGGCCACCCCACATAGCCCGGTTCCTCTCTAGGTTTCTTCCTAGGTTTTGGCCTTTCTAGGGAGTTTTTCCTAGCCACCGTGCTTTTACACCTGCATTGTTTGCTGTTTGGGGTTTTAGGCTGGGTTTCTGTACAGCACTTTGAGATATCAGCTGATGTACGAAGGGCTATATAAATAAATTTGATTTGATTTGATTTGATTTGAATAAACAAACATACAGTCAATAATACAGTAGAAAAGTCTATATACAGTGAGTGCAAATGTGGTAGGATAAGGGAGGTAAGGCAATACATAGGCCACGGTGGCGAAGTAATTACAATATAGCAATTCAAAACTGGAATGGTAGATGTGCAGAAGATGAATGTGCAAGTAGAGATACTGTGGTGCAAAGGAGCAAGATAATGAAAGAAATACCGTGTGAGGATGAGGTAGTTGGATGGGCTATTTATAGATGGGCTATGTACAGGTGCAGTGATCTCGATTGTGCATCTGTAAAAGTTTGTGAGTGCTTTTGGTGACAAGCTGAATTTCTTCAGCCTCCTGAGGTTGAAGAGGCGCTGCTGCGCCTTGTTCACCATGCTGTCTGTGTGGGTGGACCAATTCAGTTTGTCCGTGATTTGTACGCCGAGGAACTTAAAACTTACTACCCTCTCCACTACTGTCCCGTTGATGTGGATAGAGGGGTGTTCCCTCTGCTGTTTCCTGAAGTTCACGATCATCTCCAAAGTTTTGTTGATGTTGAGTGTGAGGTTATTTTCCTGACACCATACTCCGAGGGCCCTCACCTCCTCCCTGTAGGCTGTCTCGTGTCGTTGTTGGTAATCAAGCCTACCACTGTCGTGTCATCTGCAAACTTGATGATTGAGTTGGAGGAGTGCATGGCCACGCAGTCGTGGGTGAACAGGGAGTACACGAGAGGGCTCAGAACGCACCCTTGTGGGGCCCCAGTGTTGAGGATCAGCGGGGTGGAGATGTTGTTGATCTACCCTCACCACCTGGGGCGGCCTGTCAGGAAGTCCAGTGCCCAATTGCACAGGGTGGGGTCGAGACCCAGGGTCTCGAGCTTGATGACGAGTTTGGGGGGGTACTATGGTGTTAAATGCTGAGCTGTAGTCGATGAACAGCATTCTCACATAGGTATTACTCTTGTCCAGATGGGTTAGGGCAGTGTGCAGTGTGGTTGCGATTGTGTCGTCTGTGGACCTATTGGGGAGGTAAGCAAATTGTAGTGGGTCTAGGGTGTCAGGTAGGGTGGAGGTGATATGGTCCTTGACTAGTCTCTCAAAGCACTTCATGATGATGGGAGTGCTACGGGGCGGTAGTCGTTTAGCTCAGTTACCTTAGCTTTCTTGGGAACAGGAACAATGGTGTCCCTCTTGAACCATGTGGGAACAGCAGACTGGGATAAGGATTGATTGAATATGTGCCACTTTCACAGCCACTTTCCCACTACCGTGTATATTGCTATAGAATTGTCACAATGCCTTAGTATACGTAATTCCCAAACATTCTAAGAATTTATGAAAACGTGAAAATGACCATATCTTAGTGCTCACTTGTTAATTTTTTTTTGCTAAAAGTGTCATATTTTTCCTAGGGTGTATATAAAAAGATTTTACTAATATTTCATGTTGCCAAAATGCTGTCAGTTCCTCTTTAATGCCTCACATATTACTGCTAATGTTTGGGTACATGGATAAACCGTTTATGTAAAAATGTAAAGCAGGGGAGAGTACATGAGAAGACAAAGTTATTGAAGCAAAACCGAATTCACATTTAGGTCAACACAATAAACAGATACTCCAAGGATTTCTAGAATGATCAACACAGTGGATAACCAGGAGTGCGTCCCAAATGGCACCCTATTTCCAATATAAGTGCACAACTTTTGACCAGGGCCAATAGTGTGCCATTGAGGACGCAGGCCAGGTCTCTTGACTTTAAGACTCTCGTTTGGCTTTGTAGTTAACCTTCTTGAAAGAAAAGCTATCAAATCCAACCAATGTCCTGTTTCATGTGGAACTTAAACAACTCTGATGGAAAAGGAAAAGTGACCTTTGTGCAAAGTTTACAGTATTCGGTAATGACAAGCTTTGATCAACATTTTTTTGGGGTGTTGGAACGCTCTGAGCCATCTCTGGGATATCCAGTTTACGGGTACCCACTGACAACCCCCATAAACAGTATAGACCTACATATTGTATTGCGCATTCAGTCAACCAAAATAGATTTAACTGGTATTCAGGACAGAACTAAGGGATTATACAGATATAATAAACAGAAGAATTTGTACTTACTCACAAACTCGTAATACCAAAAAATAAAATGCATGCACAAACACACTCTATCATAATCCCACACAAACACTCTTAGCAGGCGTGAAAGAAATGTCTGAGCGGCGTTTCCTTCCTTCTGGTCCTGATGAGAGAGAATAAACTATCCGGGGAAGTTTTCTTCTACACTGTTCAACCAATCCAGTAAATGTGGAGGAGGAGTTAAGATGGAGTGCAGCTTTGTTAACGCCCAAAAGCAGAAGTCCCATCACAGGCTCTCTACCATTTCCCCTGAAAACCAGATGCATCTTTTGTGCGACTCAGCTGAGGGTGCACAATGGTAAACATATACGCACACACAGAGAGAAGTGGAGGGAAGTCATGTTTGTGAATGGCGAGTAGAGAGTATCAAAGATCCATACGTTATATGATGCTAGTTACTGTATAGGTGGAAGAGTGTTTTTAAATGAGACATGGATTTATTCATGATATCTACAGCACAGAGCAACAGGCTGCGAGACAAAACAACTGAGAGACAAATGGGAATGACGGAGGGGACAGTATGGTACAGAGATAAATGCAATGAAAGTGAACAGAATCATGTATATTTTAGAATACAAAGCACAAGAAACGCAAGAGAATAAGATGTAGTGAGAAAGGAACTAGGAAGGTATAGAACGAGACTAGTAGGGAGGCAGAGGGAGAAGGACTGCGCAGGAGGGGTAGGTTAAGTACAAATTCTGAACCACACAAGCCAACCACACACTGAAAGACTGTAATTTGGACTTTCCCAGAATAGAGAGTAAACGAGGATGGGAGGAGGGACAGAATAACATATAACATAAACTCTTTAGCAGCACGCAATGTGCACAACAACACACTCCCCTGGACATACATTCCCAAACACACACACAAACGGTACAGTAGGTGTGAAGGTCATGCTCCCCACATGCCAGTGTACAAGCACACACACACTCACACACACAAATTCAGATGTTGATAAAATGTTGCTCAGGCCTTGGCTTTATCTTTAAATCTACTGCACATTACAATACAATCTGTGTTGTCAGCAAAACATCGGGAGGTTATATTTTGCTTAATAAACAAACAGCATGTGTATGGCTCAGCAGTTATTTTTCAAGGGTTAAGGTTCAGCTTTGTTATCTTGGAGACAATAGGGAGATTTACAGATGTAGGATCTTAAAGGGGAATTTCACCATTGGGGAATCTGAGCATGTTTTCATCATGTCTGAGGCAGTGAGATGTGTTTCACACATAATTACCCAGGAGGAAGGCAGGTCAGGGCTTTGCTCGCTGAATGATACACCCTTTGACGGCTTTCTGTGTATCAATGGTGGTGGGGGGTGAGATCTAAAAATGAATGTAGTCCTGCTTTGTGGCATTTCTCGAAGTCTATGTTATACTGATCTCACTATACGTTTTTGTGGGTGTATATATGGTTGTCCTTGTTTGATAGAGCCATTTGACATCTTTCATCGATGTTTCCATCAGTGGTTTCGTTACTAAATATACAAGCAGACACATTTGTTCCCAGTCTGAAAGACTACAACTTGTGTTGGGAGGTGCTTCGTGCTCTGGCCCCTGTCCTTCCCCAAGGAGGCAGACACTAACAACAATCCTTTGGGAAAAACTAAAAGAACTGATCAGACGGAATGGCCAGACGCAAGTGATTCCTCTCACCAACACAAATTTGACGATGGAGCATCTGTTAGTTACATGGTGACATTCAACCAAACATGTTTCAACCGGAATATAATGTAGAGAATTCGAAACAAAGAGTTGGATTTAGCTTATGTTAGAAGCTCAGCTACAGCAGATGCCAGGGCAGATGACAAATACGGTGTTGTTTTTCATGCCAGACACCTAGCTAGTAAACCAATATGGTGTATTGCTGGTTAACATACTGTACTAACGTTACTGTGTTAATCAAATTATTTTTCTGTTTGCTAACTTAGCTAGGTAGTATCTCGATTGTAAATCCTCTTCTCTTTTTATTCATAGATATGGATAGCTACTAAACAGCAAGGTGCAATGACTAGCCACCTAAAGCTAGGTTTACCAGCAAAAGTTAGCACATGACTGGAGTTGCCTAGCTAGTTAGTCTGGCACCTGCTAACTTCTTATGCGCCACACCTCACATTTGTAACCTGTTAGCAAATGTGTAACATTGGTAACTGTAAATGATTTTACTAGCTAGCTATGTAACATAATTGACAAGGGTTGACATTGGTTATGATCATGACTGTGAATATATTTTAATCTCACAAAATTATAGGCATGACGCAAGAAAGGATTCAAACAAGATGTATATAACAAGTATTGCATATCCAGCATGCTAGCTAGCTAAGTTTACTAGCAAACAGTGGGGAGAAACAATAATACAACAATTTACTGTTGTAAATCTCTAAAACTGAAGCTGGTTTTACTATAAAAAATATTTGCCAAAGCATGACTGATAGACATGGCTGTTTTTATTTTTTTATGTATTATTTCTTACATTGTTAGCCCAGAAAATCTTAAGTGTTATTACATACAGCCAGGATATCAGAGCAACATCAACTTACCAGCACTATGACCAGGAATATGACTTTCCCAAAGCGGATCCTTTGTCCGAACCACCCAGGGCATCTGAACTGATTCCAGAGGGTGACACAAAACAATGTCGCTGCAGAAGAAGTAGACAGAGCTGCCTTCTGGTCAGACTTCGGAGACGCGCACACCACCCACTGCTTCCAAGTATATTACTCGCTAATGTCCAGTCTCTAGATAACAAAGTAGACAAAATTAGGGCAAGGGTTGCTTTCCAGAGAGACATCAGGGATTGTAACATACTCTGTTTCACGGAAACATGGGTCTCTCAGGATATGCCGTCGGAGTCGGTACAGCCACCTGAATTATTTGTGCATCGCGCCGACAGAAATAAACAACTCGTCCGGGAAGAAGAAGGGAATGGGTGTATGTTTCATGATTAACAACTCATGGTGTAATTTTAACAACATACAGGAACTCAAGTCCTTTTGTTCAACTAACCTATAATTCCTCTCAATCAAATACCAACTGTATTTTCTCCCAATAAAATTATTGTTGGTTATTGTCACATCTGTGTATATCCCCCCACGACGGCCCTCCAATGAAATTCACTCGACTTTGTTTCACTGGAAACCATATATCCGGAGGCTGCATTTATTGTAGCTGGGGATTTTAACAAAGCAAATTTGAGAGCAAGGCTACCTAAATTCTATCAACATATTGATTGTAGTACTCGTGCTGGAAAAACTCTGGATCACTGCTACTCCGGGATGCCCTACAATGCCCTCCCCCGCCCTCCTTTCGGCAAATCTGACCATGACTCTATTTTGCTCCTCCCTTCCTATAGGCAGAAACTTAAACAGGACGTACCCGTGATGAGGATTATTCAACACTGGTCTGACCAATCAGAATCCACGCTTCAAGATTGTTTGATCACGAGGACTGGGACTTCTGTCATCATGAAGTGCTTTGAAAGACTAGTCAAGGATCATATCTCGTCCACCTTTTCTGTCACCCTACACCCACTTCAATTTGCGTACAGCCCCAATAGGTCCACAGACAATGACATCGCCATCACACTGCACACTGTCCTATTCCACCTGGACAAGAGGAATACGTATTTAAGAATGCTGTTCATTGACTATAGCTCAGCATTCAACACCATAGTACACTCCAAGCTCATCACTAAGTTCCTCGGCTTACACATCACGGACAAACTGAAATGGTCCACCCACAGAGACAGTGTACTGAACCCAGGGAGGCTGAAGAAATTTGGCTTGTCACCCGAATCCCTCACAACCTTTTACAGGTGTACAATAGACAGATGCACAATTGGGCGGCATCACAACCTGGTGCGGCAACTACACCGCCCATAACCGCAGGGCTCTCCAGAGGGTGGGGCAGTCTGCACAACCTATCACTGGGGGCTAACTACATGCCCTCCAGGACATCTACAACCCCAATGTCACAGGAAGGCCAAAAAGATCATCAAGGACTGCCTGTTCACCCTGCTACCATCCAGAAGGCGAGGTCAGTACAGGTGCATCAAAGCTGGGACCGAGAAGCTGCTTTTCAGTCTTTATCTCAAGGCCATCAGACTGTTAAACAGCCATCACTAAGACAGTGAGGATGCTACCTACATACAGACTTGAAATCATTGGCCACTTTAATAAATGGATCACTAGTCACTTCCAGGTAGAGGGTTCTACCTGGAACCCAATAGGGTTCTCATATGGGGACAGCGTCACTAAATTGTCAGCAAGATTGCTAGCCAGCTCAGGCTGGCTGAGAACCAACTAACCATAGCCGATTTATTCACATTCATCGTTGCTACCAACACACAAACAGAGAATGAGTTAGCTAGCTATATCTATAATTCTATTTTTAGTAACAGAATGTTTTCCAGACAAGGGTGGAATAAATGACTACCAAATTGAAATACCAAATAAGAGTAACATTTGCTAGCTTACTTTAGCTAACAACAGTCAAATATAGAACGAACAAACAAACATGTTTACTCTGCTGAAGGTAGCTACCAGTCTAGCAGTGACTACCATGGCATAAGCCAAATTTATTGATAGTGTGTATACCAAAAGATAGCCATATGATTTAGCTGATGGCTTTCAGAGTTCAATACAGGACTGTACCGTTAACTAGCTCGCTAACTTATCCAGCTAGGCTAGCAAGCTTGCTAATGTTAGATTACCTCTAATTGAGAATCATCCGTTTTGTAGTGAAAGAAAAAAATCACTTCTAAGCTGTCATTGAAATGGATTCTTGATCAGTTCAGCCTGAAAATCCCTCTGATAATCTTTGGTCACTGCATTATTCTTGATCGCCTCAAGCCACTTGCAGAGTCAGGGTGAATCTCTGGTCGATAGAACGGTAAAAGGTAAAACATTTTCGCTCTTGTTTTGTAATTAGCACAGCCAGGCACAGAACACTTCAGATTTGTCGCCAAACCCCTGGCTCCAGGTCATCTGCTAGGTAAAGCCCCACCTTATCTCAGCTTACTGGTCACCATAGCAGCACCCACCCATAGCACACACTCCAGCAGGTATATTTCACTGGTAACCCCAAAGCCAATTGCTCCTTTGGCTGCCTTTCCTTCCAGTTCTCTGTTGCCAATGACTGCAAAAATTACGTTACGTTAAAAAAACATTATTACGTTATTTTACGAGTGACCGGTATATCACTCACCTTTTCGTATTTGTTTTATACTGGTGCTGTTCGTGGAATAGTTTACCTTGTACACTCATCTCTGCTCTCCTGCGCCTGATTCCATGCACCAGTTACCCACAGCCTGACACCGTGGCAGATCCAGGGTGAAATTCCTTTTAATTTGATCCAGTTTGCTACAGCAGGAAAATTATTTTGCAGCAACAGGAAATGTGAATTATGTGGACGATAATAAATGGACATTTTTTAGGGTTGACATTTTTCATAAGGGAAAAATCTAAGTGCACATTAAAAACTTCAGAAGCCTTTTTAAAACTGAAATATACTGCAAGTTTAAAAGTTCCTGCATTGAAGGAAAGTTCTGCAACAGGGAGATAAAATAAATGTCTTACATCTGTACTTATTCAAGTCATTTTTTCATTGTTGTCGGCCATGGGACTGGACAAAGAATCAAACAGGGACAGTTTAGTCCCAGAGGCTTCCTGCGTATGGCCGTCGTCAGCTCTCTGCATCCCAAATGGTACCCTACTCCCTATTTATTCCACTACTTCTGGTCATAAGTAGAAAACTAAATAGGGAATATTGTGCCATTTCGGATGCAAACATTGTCAACTGCGCGCAAAGCATTCACATTGTAGTAGGTCATGCGAAACATCTCGGTCACTAGTTCTGATATGAAGTGGGTCAGGCCTTGGGCTTCTCCAAGTGTGTGTTATTAAGTGCTCTCATCGTTTTGATTGATATGATAGACAAAAGACTGTCCGATTATTTTCCAAGTCCGAGGAAGCTTGTTGCTCTGACCAAGTTCAGAGTCATCCAGTTGCTCAATCCCAGCATTTTCTGATTTACCAATGGGACGGCTATTGATATCTATTTCAATTGTGCTATTTAAGCAAACAGCCTGAAGCCTTTTTAATGAATTAACCATTTAGAATATGGAGCAACAATGTCTTATTAGATTACCATTATGTACTGGAAGCTTGTGCGTCCCCCCCGGCCTAGACCGTCTTTTTGAACAGTTTAATATCAAGACTGTTATTACATTACATTTTCATGTTGATGATTCAGCTGTGATTCAGGGGAAACCATTATTCTCACCTTGATCCCTCCCCGTGTCATCACGTCTGGGATTCCATGAACTGGTGGTTACAGTGTATCTCTGTGGGGTCTGTGTCTCTCTCGTCTCTCTTCTCTTTATCTGTCTGCATGGCTCATAACCTCAGACAGTATCTGGACCATGTCCAAGACATCTGTGTGCTGTATCTTTCATTAAGTTACACAATTAACCCAAGGTAGAACACCGGGGCGGGCCTGCCCAACTGATTGCCTGACTGACTCCAACAAGCCCAGTGTGCGCTCGCTCGCTCTCTCCCACTCCATCTTTGATTTGATTTCATTAAATATTATGAGTAACAAGCCTCCTTGTCGTAACGAGTCAGGCGGAGCAGAGTTGATTAGCATTGTTTTCCAACATGAGTGGGACATCAGCAGAAAATATCCCAGGAAGGAACTGTCTCTATTCTGGTGATTGCTCTTTCCATTGTACCAAAATGAGAGGCATAGAGAATGGATGGATCATATGTATTATATGGTAGTCATTTGTCTGTTTCATAGATTCAATACAGTGAGATATCATAGGTTTTCTCATTGTTTTTGCAACATCCTATCGTCATTGTGTTTGTATTTTTTTTCTTCACATTTCATTTAATCTAATTGAAATATGATCTCTGTTGCAACAGCACACAGCATACAGTAGACTGGACAGTACGTTTGTGTATGTAGTGCCAATCAAGTTCTGTCTCAGCAAATGCAAAAGGATTATCCCAATTCTCAGAGTTCTTTGACTCGTTCATCTGCCAAATGTCTTTGACCTAGAGAAAGAGGGCAATACACATGATTTGTGTATTTAGACGTCAACAGCAGCTCAAACTGTTCATGTCTTTTTGAACTCATGTACAATGTGTGTCTTGGGTTAAATATTCAGTGTCATCGTGTTTTGATCCAGGGAACTCAACCCTATGGCGGGACTCAAAGGGCTTGATGAAAGATTGTTTCTCAGGTGTGTCTGTTCAGAGGACCAAGGAACAGGACACTGTCAAACACACGCCTACATCTCACCTTTCCCTTTGTGGGAACACTTTTACACGTGACATGAAATCAAGCTCTTTCAGGAGTGTTTAAAAACCACACACCCATGATATCAATTGATTGAATTCCTTTACTCTGGATATCACCTTTTATCACCCACACAGTAACAGCCATCTGTAGGCGAAAACAAACCCTCACCAAAATAATAGCAACAGTGCAACTGAGTTTGCAAAATATTCATTTTAAGATTTGTTCTTCTGTTCCGTGTCCAAAATAATAGCAACCGTGCAGCTTGTAGTTTGCAAACGCCTTGCAGTAGGATTTGCCCTTTTGGTCCAAAATCAGGGCACCAACTTCAGATTGATAGTAGTGGTTTCTTTGCAAAGGTCAGGTTAGAGGTTAGGTTCATGAGTGTGTCCACTCCAGACTGGAATGAGGGTTTTCTGGCTGGCCTGCGGGCCCTGATAAATATAAATACAAAATAAGAATAAAAAATAAGAATAAAAATGACAATGGCAATGAGCGGGTGCAAGTCACTGATGGACAGAGTCACTGTCCAAGCTCTTGGAAAAACCCCATTGACAGATAAGTACAGTGTGTAATCTCCGGGAGAGTGTTTTTCCATTGATTTCACTAGTGCTAGCTCTTTCCATATGGGCTGTTGCATTTTTTTTGTATATTCTTCGTAATGTCAATAAAGTTTTAAGCGGTCTGATACCCACTTATGTTCCGGGGGTCACAGGGCAACTGAGTGGAAAACAAAACAAAAAAAGATAGTAAATGCATTCTGGGAAATATTTGAATTGATATGTCATCCATGTAAATGCATGTTTTCTGTGGGGTTGATCATTTGAAACATATTCAAATCTTTTCTAAGAAAGCACCATATGAAATGTCAACCCCATTTGAATGTATTGATATGACAACAGAGAGGTGGGTGGTTTGTGGTTCGAGCTTCACTGTGACCTCTGTGTCCATGTTGTACAGATACAGAATAAACACCACAATTATGTCTACAGTGATGCTGTTATTTAGATAAGTTGGTTTTCCTGGTGTCTTTTCTGTTGGTATCTCAGCGAGCTGTTTAGTTTTAGCATTTTGTCATGTGGTCAGCACTCACACGAGAAGCATGGTTGGACAAAGAACGAGAAGTCACTCCGAAAATCTGAACATAAACGTTTTTGGGGGGGGGAGTGAATAGACTGAGAATGAATGAAAATGTCTATGTTGGTCTGTTTGTGTCTGTGTGAATGTATGTGTCTATCCATTTCTAGGAAGCAATCTTAACTACGGCATTTGCGTGTGTGTGTGTGTGTGTGTGTGTGTGTGTGTGTGTGTGTGTGTGTGTGTGTGTGTGTGTGTGTGTGTGTGTGTGTGTGTGTGTGTGTGTGTGTGTGTGTGTGTGTGTGTGTGTGTGTGTGTGTGTGTGTGTGTGTGTGTGTGTGTGTGTGTGGTGTGTGTGTGTATTTGTATTGGGAGAGACCTGGGACTGGCCCGAGAAGTTCTGGACAGACAGACAGACGACCGATAGACTCACAGACATGCCAAGACCAGACCGAGGGAAAGGGAGCGGGAGGCTGAGAAAACGAGGGTGGAAAAGAAAAGGAAAGATAGAGAAAATGAGTGGTGTAGAGAGAAAGGGAAGGGAAGGAGAGCGAGACAGGGCCCCTGACCTGACCACACTGACACACTCTGGTCTCTCTCTCCTTGCCAGCTGTGCACTGTGGTTAGGTCTGAGAGGACACACTCACACACACATATACTTATCTATGCATGTTGCAGATGAGGACATACTTGGCCTGTGTGTGTGTGTGTGTGTGTGTGTGTGTGTGTGTGTGTGTGTGTGTGTGTGTGTGTGTGTGTGTGTGTGTGTGTGTGTGTGTGTGTGTGTGTGTGTGTGTGTGTGTGTGTGTGTGTGTGTGTGTGTGTGTGTGTGTGTGTGTGTGTGTGTGTGTGTGTGTGTGTGTGTGTGTGTGTGACCATATCCGCATATGCGCAAGCGTAAAACAGGTTGCTAATGAGAACAAATAAGTAAGCGTTGTGTATTTGTTTTCATCACAGCTTGTGTTTGTCTACGACCGTGAATTTTACAGACATACACAAACATGTATGTCCGTGTGTAGTTGCATTTAAACATCTACTGCTCATGTGAGCTCATTTCAATGTGTTAAACTTGCTGTGCTGTCTGAGTGGGACAGGATATCAATGGCCTTTTCCGAACACCCATATTAACGTATTAAATAGTATGAGTAAAAATAATGTTTTATAGTAAGTGAAATTTTTAAATAGTACTCCGCATTCGTAATCTAATGCATGATTGTGTTGACTCCCGTCATTCGTTCATTTTGATACAGCTCGTCAATTCACCTGATTATCAGTTGAGTCGGAAAAGACAAGTAAATCCTACTAGATCAAATGCTAAAATTAGTATGCAGTTTAAGTATGTATTACGCTAGTATGGATATTTGGACACGGCCAGTGTGTAGAATGTCCCCACACGGCACTCCATCATCCCTGGTGCTCCTTCTCCACGTGTGACATGTCTGTGAGCCATTAGTGCGAAGTAATTACAATATAGCAATTAAACACTGGAATAGTAGATGTGCAGAAGATGAATGTGCAAGTAGAGATACTGGGGTGCAAAGGAGCAAGATAAATAAATAAATAAATACCGTATGTGGATGAGGTAGTTGGATGGGCTGTTTACAGATGGGCTATGTACAGGTGCAGTGATCTGTGAGCTGCTCAGACAGCTGGTGCTTAAAGCTAGTGAGGGAGATATGAGTCTCCAGCTTCATTTGAATTTTGCAGTTAGTTCCAGTCATTGGCAGCAGAGAACTGGAAGGAAAGGCAGCCAAAGGGGGAATTGGCTTTGGGGGTGACCAGTGAGTTATACCTGCTGGAGCGCGTGCAACAAGTGGGTGTTGCTATGGTGACCAGTGAGCTGAGATAAGGTTGGGCTTTACCTACAAGCAGAAACTTGTAGATGACCTGGAGCCAGTGGGTTTGGCGATGAGTATGAGGCGAGGGTCAGCCAACACAGGTAGGGTCAGAGTACAGGTCGCAGTGGTGGGTAGTATATGGGGCTTTGGTGACAAAACAGATGGCACTGTGATAGACTGCATCCAATTTGTTGAGTAGAGTGTTGGAGGCTATTTTGTAAATGACATAGAAACCTTGCTGCTAACAGGCAGTGTGGGCACCCTGTGTTTTCAGGGCGGAGCTTTGCTACTGCTTTCCAGGGGTTATTTTTACCGTGTGTGGAGTTCCGTTCAACTGGCAAGGGAGCAAGCTGCAGGAAACGCAAATGGTCAAGGAGTCAAGGAAATGTACTGTACATTAGTGTGTGTGTGTGTGTGTGTGTGTGTGTGTGTGTGTGTGTGTGTGTGTGTGTGTGTGTGTGTGTGTGTGTGTGTGTGTGTGTGTGTGTGTGTGTGTGTGTGTGTGTGTGTGTGTGTGTGTGTGTGTGTGTGTGTGTGTGTGTGTGTGTGTGTGTGTTTGGGTGTATGACTGTGTATAAGTGTGGGTGGGCATTTACATGTGCACAATGGTGCCTCTTTTTATGCAAAGGCAACTGTCTATTTGTTGTGTTTGTCTCTCCATTTCTAGGAAACAGGCTTTCCTTGGCACACAAAGCAGCCCGCAATCTGTATAACCTCCACCCACCACCAGCACCACCTCCATCCTGAAAGAGAGGCGCAACACTGGGATGCAATACTCCACAATCTGGGGGAGTGAGCATGCCAACATCCGTGAGTTTAGGTTTGGGCACAGAACCTGTTTCTCTCTCTCTCTTATCTGTCTCTGTCGTCTCTGTCTCTGTCTCTCACACACGTATAGTACCAGTCAAAAGTTTGGACACACCCACTCATTCAAGGGTTTTTCTTTACTTTGTACAATAATAGTGAAGACATCAAAACTATGAAATAACACATATGGAATCATGTAGTAAACAAAAAAGTGTTAAACAAATGTAAATATATGTTATATTTGAGATTCTTCAAAGTAGTCACCCTTTGCAATTAATGACAGCTTTGCACACACATTTTTCAACCAGTTTCACCTGGAATGCTTTTTCAATAGTTTTGAAGGAGTTCCCACATATGCTGAGCACTTGTTTGCTGCTTTTCCTTCACTCTGTGTTCACACTCATCCCAAACCATCTCAATTGGGTTGAGGTCGGGTAATTGTGGAGACCAAAGGACAGATTTCCACCGGTCTAATGTCCATTGCTTGTGTTTCTTGGCCCAATTTTATTTTTATTTAAAACAATATATATTTCACCTTTATTTAACCAGGTAGGCTAGTTGAGAACAAGTTCTCATTTGCAACTGCGACCTGGCCAAGATAAAACAAAGCAGTGTGACACAGACAACAACACAGAATTACACATGAAGTAAACAATAAACAAGCCAATAACACAATAAGCAAATCAATGACACAGTAGAAAAAAGAAAGTCTATATACAGTGTGTGCAAAATGCATGAGGAGGGAGGCAATAAATAGGCCATAGGAGTGAATAGTTACAATTTAGCAGATTGACACTGGAGTGATAAATGAGCAGATGATGATGGGCAAGTAGAGATATTGGTGTGCAAAAGAGCAGAAAAGTAAATAAAAACAGTATGGGGATGAGGGAGGTAGATTGGGTGGGCTATTTACAGATGGACTATGTACAGCTGCAGCGATCGGTTAGCTGCTCAGATAGTCAATGTTTAAAGTTGGTGAGGGAAAAAAAGTATCCAACTTCAGCGATTTTTACAATTTGTTCCAGTCACTGGCAGCAGAGAACTGGAAGGAAAGGTGGCCGAATGAGGTGTTGGCTTTGGGGATGATCAGTGAGGATGATCTGCGAGGATGATATGGGGATGATCAGTATACATGCTGGAACGTGTGCTACGGGTGGGTGTTATCGTGACCAGTGAACTGAGATAAGGCGGAGCTTTACCTAGCATAGACTTATAGATGAGCTGGAGCCAGTGGGTCTGGCGATGAATATGTAGCGAGGGCCAGCCGACTAGAGCATACAGGTCGCAGTGGTGGGTGGTATAAGGTGATTTGGTAACAAAACGGATGGCACTGTGATAGACTGCATCCAGTTTGCTGAGTAGAGTGTTGGAAGCTATTTTGTAGATGACATCGCCGAAGTCGAGGATCGGTAGGATAGTCAGTTTTACTAGGGTATGTTTGGCGGCATGAGTGAAGGAGGTATTTATAGATGTCCACATATTCAAGGTCGGAACCGTCCAGGGTGGTGATGCTAGTCGGGCGTGCGGGTGCAGGCAGCGAGTGGTTGAAAAGCATGCATTTGGTTTAACTCGCGTTTAAGAGCCGTTGGAGGCCACGTAAGGAGTGTTGTATGGCATTGAAGCTCATTTGGAGGTTAGTTAGCACAGTGTCCAAGGAAGGGCCAGAAGTATACCGAATGGTGTCGTCTGCGTAGAGGTGGATCAGGGAATCGCCCGCAGCAAGAGCAACATCATTGATATATACAGAGAAAAGAGTAGGCCCGAGAATGGAACCCCGTGGTACCGCCATAGAGACTGTCAGAGGTCCGGACAACATATGCCCTCCGATTTGACACACTGAACTCTGTCTGCAAAGTAGTTGGTGAACCAGGCGAGGCAGTCATTAGAAAAAACAATGCTATTGAGTCTGCCGATAAGAATCAATCAATCAAGTCTCTTCTTATTATTGGTGTCCTTTAGTAGTGGTTTCTTTGCAGAAATTCAACCATGAAGGCCTGATTCACACATCCTCCTCTGAACAGTTGATGTTGGGATGTGTCTGTTACTTGAACTCTGTGAAGCATTTATGGGTGTTCCTTTCCTGTGGCGGTCCTTATGAAAGTCAGTTTCATCATAGTGCTTGATGAATTTTGTGACTGCACTTGAAGAAACTTTCAAAGTTCTTGATATTCCAGATTGGCTGACCTTCATGTCTTAAAGTAATGATGGACTGTTGTTTCTCTTTGCTTATTTGAGCTGTTCTTGCCATAATATGGACTTGGTCTTTTACCAAATTGGGCTATCTTCTGTATACCACCCCTACCTTGTCACAACACAATTGATTGGCTCAAATGCATTAAGAAGGAAAGAAATTACACAAATTAACTTTCAAGGCATACCTGTTAATTGAAATGCATTTCAGGTGATTACCTCATGAAGCTGGTTGAGAGAATGCCAAGAGTGTGCAAAGCTGTCATCAAGACAAAGGGTGGCTACTTTGAAGAATCTCAAATATAAAACATATTTTGATTAGTTATTTCATAGTGTTGATGTCTTCGCTATTATTTTGCAATGTAGAAAACAGTAAAAAATAGAAAAACCCTTGAATGAGTAGGTGTGTCCAAAGTTTTGACCGGTACTGTACACACAAGAAAGACTATCATTCATACACACACACACACACACACACACACACACACACACACACACACACACACACACACACATACACACACACACACACACACACACACACACACACACACACACACACACACACACACACAAAATCTGCGTGGCTATGGACATGGGGACTTCCCACACAAACACATGACATCTTAATTCAGCAGGCCCCGACGAGGCGAGGCAGTACCCTGGGGAGGGAAAAACAGACAGAATGGAAAACTGCAGAACTTTGGCTGAGGTCTGCCCTGGAGAAAAAGCCAAAATATGTGCCTTATTCACTGTCCTTACATTGCCCTCTAGGAAGACGTGACATTCTCCAGTGAGATTCAGATAGAAGAGAGAAGCAGGGACATGAACATTTACATACACAGTGCCACCATCAAACACACATGAATGAATGAAATCAATATACACACATGCCCAATCAATTATTCATACATACAAATCTATCCTGGTATGCATGCACTTTACGAAAATAACACACACGTGCACACACAAACACACACAGTGAGGCACTGTGTGCCACCATAAATTACAGTCAACCCATCTGGGAGCATTAAGAATCTGTTAATGAATAGGGTGCTGAACAGCCACCACAAGTGGAGCGAAGGAGGAGGAAGAGAGGAGGAGGGGGAGAAGAAGGTGGTGGGGGGGTGAGTAGCATCTGGGATGCAGATACACTGTATGTGTAGCAATGTATGAGAGGTTGTGGTAACAGTGTACTTCTGGGGGAGGACAAGATTCAAAATAACTGTGTCATAACTAGTGCTCTATGACCCATTTGAGCACAGACTGTCTTTGTTGTGTAATGTCAGCTCACATGGAGGCTGCATTCTGTTGTATTCTTTGAAAGAACACTTTCTGTGTAAGGTTGAATATGTGAGCTTTTAAAGGTTGATTATATCCATGTAACATTAGTTTTACATATTGGAAGACCAGGGCCCATATTCACAAAGCATCTTAGAATAGATTTAGGATCAGATCCTCCCTGTCCATATGATTATATTAATTATTATTATTATTATCTACTGTCAGGACCCGGTTACGAACCCAGGTCTCCGGAGTGAGAAACAGTCACTTAACCAACTGAGCCACGAATAGTCGGCAGAACCCAGAAGATGAGGCAGACACAGCAGTACTTGAGACGGTGTATTTAATGAAGTAAAAAGTGAAGTTCTTCAGGAAAACATGTAACTCCACAACCTCAAAAGGAATTCCACAAGAACAAAGGTAATCCTCCAAGACAAAAAGGTAAATCCATAAGGTGGAAGGTATAGCACAAAAGCCTCAAAAGATACTCAAAAAACAAACAAACAAGAACAAAAAACAGAATTCCACAAGAGAGTCCACCGGGATCAACAAGAGTTCACAGAGTACTAGGGCTGGGTGCTAACATACAAACACAGAGCAAAGAACTGAGGAAAACAAAGGGTTTAAATACAATCAGGGGAAACGAGGCACAGGTGCAAATAATAATGGGGATCAAGGGAAAACAAAAGGTCAAAAGGCACAATGGGGGCATCTAGTGACCAAAAACCGGAACAACCCTGGCCAAATCCTGACATCTACAATGCTAAACTGATGCTTAACCAGTACTCCTACTCTGAGACACTTTATGAATACAGGCCGAGGAGGAATAGATCAATGCTGACCCCATAACCCTGTGGCCTTCTGAGTGAGATTACAGGAAAAAAAATGTGTCCAATTCCAGGCAGCAGAGGAAATGACAGTACCTTATCTGAGGAGGAGGTGTCGGAGGGAGTGCGGCAACAAAAGAGCCAGTTATCTTCAATGACCTTTTAATACCCTCTTTCAGTCACAATGGTCTGCATGCGCTCAAAGTGGACACATGGGCATCGCAGAGCAGAAGTGTGCCTGGGTGGGGGGGACAAAGGTTGCCACCTGTATGCTAATGAAAATAAGGGCCCCTCCGAGAGAGGGAGGAAGCAGCAGTGCAGGGATAAAGAAGAAGTGTGCCACTCTTTAGGAGTGTGAAGGGGCCATAAACTGGGTGATAGAGCAATAAATGGATTTCCCCTCTTTTTAAAGTAAAATGCGCCAGAAACAAGAAAAGCGAAGTGTGCCACTTCTTTACGAGGGATGGAGGGGGTGCTATGAAATCCATGTTCGCCCTCCTTAGGATTGTGAGGGAAAGAAACAATGGAGCCAGTGTGGAATTGGTGGAGAAACGGTGGAGAGCAGAGCAGAGGAAGAAAAGGCAGTAAAATTCATTTCCAATCTTTCGGTTAAGTAATGAGAAGGGGGGGGACTGGTGGAGTGTGCCATGTCAAATAAGAGGGAGGGGGGCTGAGCGGGTGGTGGTTGAAGTGACTGATAGGCGCCCGGAGCTGTACAATTACTTTTCTCTTCCATTCGTTTAAGTAATGAGGAAGAAAGAGAACGATGGAGTGTGTCGCTTTGCATACGAGCCCTTGTCAATAATAGGAATACGAAGGGAGAAGGGCAATACAATTAATTTCCTCGCTCATTCCTTTTCCTTATTTTCTTAAGAGGAGGAAAGAGGGAGTAGTGGAGTGTGCAGTGGCAGAGGGGGTGATGGAGGTAGATATGTACAGTCGTGGCCAAAAGTTGAGAATGACACAAATATTAATTTCCACAAAGCTTGCTGCTTCAGTGTCTTTAGATATTTTTTGTCAGATGTTACTATGGAATATTGAAGTATAATTACAGGCATTTCATAAGCGTCAAAGGCTTTTATTGACAATTAACATGAAGTTGATGCAAAGAGTCTATATTTGCAGTGTTGACCCTTCTTTTTCAAGACCTCTGCAATCCACCCTGGCATGCTCTCAATTAACTTCCTGGGCCACATCCTGACTGATGGCAGCCCATTCTTGCATAATCAATGCTTGGAGTTTGTCAGAATTTGTGGGTTTTTGTCTGTCCACCCGCCCCTTGAGGATTGATCACAAGTTCTCAATGGGATTAAGGTCTGGCCATGGAGCCACAATATCAATGTTTTGTTCCCCGAGCCACTTAGTTATCACTTTTACCTTATGGCAAGGTGCTCCGTCATGCTGGAAAAGGCATTGTTCGTCACCAAACTGTTCCTGGATGGTTGGGAGAAGTTGCTCTTGGAGGATGCGTTGGTACCATTCTTTATTCATGGCTGTGTTCTTAGGCAAAATTGTGAGTGAGCACACTCCCTTGGCTGAGAAGCAACCCCACACATGAATGGTCTCAGGATGCTTTACTGTTGGCATGACACAGGACTGATGGTAGTGCTCACCTTGTCTTCTCCGAACAAGATTTTTTCCGGATGCCTCAAACAATCAGAAAGGGGATTCATCAGAGAAAATTACTTTACCCCAGTCCTCAGCAGTCCAAACCCTGTACCTTTTGCAGAATATCAGTCTGTCCCTGATGTTTTTCCTGGAGATAATTGGCTTCTTTGCTGCCCTTATTGACACCAGGCCATCCGCCAAAAGTCTTCCCTCACTGTGTGTGCAGATGCACGCACACCTGCCTGCTGCCATTCCCGAGCAAGTTCTGTACTGGTGATGCCCCGATCCCGCAGCTGAATCAACTTTAGGAGACGCTCCTGCCGCTTGCTGGACGTTCTTGGGCGCCCTGAAGCCTTCTTCACAACAATTGAACCACTCTCTTTGAAGTTCTTGATGATCCGACAAATGGTTGATTTAGGTGCAATCTTACTGGCAGCAATATCCTTGCCTGTGAAGCCCTTTTTGTGCAAAGCAATGATGACGGTACGTGTTTCCTTGCAGGTAACCAGGGTTGACAGAGGAAGAACAATGATTCCAAGCACCCCCCTCTTGAAGCTTCCAGTCTGTTAATCAAACTCAATCAGCAGGACAGAGGGATCTCCAGCCTTGTCCTCGTCAACACTGTGTTAACGAGAGAATCACTGACATGATGTCAGCTGGTCCTTTAATGGCAGGGCTGAAATGCAGTGGAAATGTTTTTTGGGGGATTCAGTTAATTTGCATGGCAAAGAGGGACTAATCACAATTCATCTGATCACTCTTCATAACATTCTGGAGTATATGCAAATTGACATCATACAAACTGAGGCAACATACTTTGTGGAAATTCATATTTGTGTCATTCTCAACACTTTTGGCCACGACTGTATATGGGTAAGGTGACTGGGCATCAGGATATAAGATAAACAGAGTAGCAGCAGCTTGTATGTGAGTGGGTGTGCGTGTGTGTAGAGTCAGTGAGTGAGTGAGTGAGTGAGTGAGTGAGTGAGTGAGTGAGTGAGTGAGTGAGTGAGTGAGTGAGTGAGTGAGTGAGTGAGTGGGTGAGTGAGTGAGTGAGTGAGTGAGTGAGTGAGTGAGTGAGTGAGTGAGTGAGTGAGTGAGTGAGTGAGTGAGTGAGTGAGTGAGTGTGTTTGTGGGGCAGTGGTGGAAAAAGTACTCAATTGTCATACTTCAGTAAAAGTAAAGATACCTTAATAGAAAATTACTCAAGTAAAAGTGAGTCACCCAGTAAAATACTACTTGAGTAAAAGTATTTGGTTTTAAATATACTTAAGTATCAAAAGTAAATAGAATTGCTAGAATGTACTTAAGTATCAAAAGTAAAAGTATAAATAATTTCAAATTCCTAATATTAAGCAAACACTTATACATAATTTACAAACAAAACATTTGTTTTTAGTAAGGTAGTAGGGATGACCAAGGAATTGGACCATTTTCCTGTCAAAATGTAATGAGCACTTTTGGGTGTCAGGGAAAATGTATGGAGTAAAAAGTACATTATTTTCTTTAGGAAGGAAGGAAGGAAGGAAGCTGTGGGAGAAGTAAAAGTAGCCATAAATATAAAGAGTAAAGTACAGATACCCCCCAAAAACAACTTATAAAATATTTTTACTAAAGCACTTTACACCACTTATGTAAGGCCCTGTGAGTAAGCACAGAGAAAGTGCAAAGATTAAAAATGAAAAATAAAAAGATGAAAGGCCAATAAAGACACAAGGTAAACTGGACCAGACACATGCTGTACAGTATACTCACAAACAAACACGTGTCTGTAAATAGACTACACACATGCTATCATTCTTTACACTTTTATTTACCGGTTGTACACTCTAAGAAAAAATGTTTCAAAAACGGTTCTTCGGCTGTCCCCATAGGAGAACCATTTTTGGTTCCAGGTAAAACCCTTTTGGGTTCCATGTAGAATCCTCTGTGGAAAGGGTTCTACATGGAACCCAAAATGGTTCTACTTGGAACCAAAAGGTTTCTACCTGGAACCAGAAAGGGTTCTTCAATGGATTATCCTATGGGGACAGCCAAAGAACCCTTTTAGGTTCTAGATAGCACCTTTTCTTCTAAGAGTATATATTCCAAACTTTTCGATGCCACAATTACACGGAGTATCTATTTCCATTCATATTTCAATCTCAACTTGAAGGCATTAATCAGTAGGCTTATATCATATCATTCCTAATTGATGGCTGTTTACTCTGAATTCCCTGTTATGCAGCACAATAAGCTGCAAATTGCAACTTTTCGTAGTTGGGGCATTACTTCACATCACATCTGTCAGAGGAAGTGAACAACAATGTCATGGAATTGGAATGTAAATATTCTCTCTTGTTAGCACCGGTGTCAGTCACTGTCCCCATCAATATGACAGGCTGGATCGCTCTGTTCCGGAAGTGACAGAGACCAGTCTCTTCTCCCCCATAGGGTTCTGAGAGGATGTCAATGTCACGGAGGTCTGGATGCTTCGGACAGATCACTTCTCTATTGGGAAGAGAGCTGCTGTGGCTTATGTTTCAACAATTTTATGAGGTAATGTGCGATTGCAGGGCTGGGACTGGTCCCAAATGGCACCCTATTCCCTATGGCCTATGGGCATTTTCAGGCCTTGTGGTGGTTTCGTTGACTATGTACTTTTGTATATGTGTAATGCGGTAATGTGTAATGTGTTATCATTTGGTTTTCCTTACACTCTGGTTGGGATGTAATGGTGTAATTGTGTTGTTGGCAACAGTGTAGTGTTGTAATTTGGTGGGCAGGTTGTTTGAGTTGGGCTTCTGCACTCAGAGCTTGTTGTTTTGTTGTGTCAGGGAAATGCAGGGGGATTGTTAACACGGCTTCTGGGTGGTCTCTTGTTCCTGCTTGTATCTCTTGGACATGCAGAAATGTCTTGTTACTGCAATAGAGTAAGAGTCCCTTTTCATTAACATTTTAATTCCTCCTTCTCCCTCTCTTTCTTCTCTCTCTCTTTTATCGCTATAGTATCGTCTCTACTTGCCCAGAAAACCTTCTCAAACATGTTGAAGTAGCTATTGAGGACTACCGGCAGTGAGCTCTGGGCAATTTATTCTCTCTTTCTTCCTCCTACTTTCTTGCTTTGTTTACTTGTGTTTGTGTGTCTCCCTCTTTTCGACAGTCCTTTCCCTTCCTTAATCTGTTTACAGTCTATTTGTGTCCCAAACTCTCTCTCTCACTCCGTACCTTTCTGTCTCTTGGTATCCCTCCCTCAATCCGTCTCTCGTTGTCACTCCTTTTTGCATCTTTTTTGTTTACATTTCTTTACATCTTTTCTATTGGCTTCTCAACCTGCTCCATCTCTTGACCCTGACTCTTCCTCACCAACTTTCTCTCTAAATCTCTGTCCCTGTGTTCTCTGTCAGAGAACCGTCTGGTTATCTAACACTGTGATTGCATTTCGCCTAATTCCTCCTCTCCTCTTCCTCTCCTCCATTCTCTTTTGTTCCTCTGCCCGGTTTGATTCTGTGCTCTTAAGCCTGAGAGCACACCGAGTGCTGAGCTCACCGTGAAACCTCTGACTGTGATGTGTTGTCTTAATACAGTAGGTTTACTGCTTGCAGCACACTGATCAATAACAGTAGCAAGGCTACAATAGTAGCGAGGCTACATACAGACACCGGTTAGTCAGGCTGATTAAGGTAGTATGTACATGTAGACATGGTTAAAGTGACTATGCATATATGATGACCAGAGAGTAGCAGTAGCGTAGAAGAGGGGTTGGCGGGTGGTGTGTGGCGGGACACAATGCAGATAGCCCGGTTAGCCAATGTGCATGAATGTATAGTTAAAGGGACTATGCATATATGATAAACCGAGAGTAGCAGCAGTGTAAAAGAGGGGTTGGGGGGGGGCACACAATGCAAATAGTCCATTTTAGCCATTTTATTACCTGTTCAGGAGGCTTATGGTTTGGGGGTAAAAACTGTTGAGAAGCCTTTTTGTCCTGGGCTTGGCACTCCGGTACCGCTTGCTCTCAATGTTGCAGCTGTAGAACCTTTTTAGGACCTCAGGACCCATGACAAATCTTTTTAGTTTCCTGAGGGGGAATAGGCTTTGTCGTGCCCTATTCACAACTGTCTTGGTGTGTCTGGACCATTCTAGTTTGATGGTGATGTGGACACCAAGGAACTTGAAGCTCTTAACCTGCTCCACTACTGCCCCGTCGATGAGAATGGGGGCGTGCTCAGTCCTCCTTTTCCTGTAGTCCACAATAATCTCCCTAGTCTTGGTTACATTGAGGGATAGGTTGTTATTCTGGCACCACCCGGCCAGGTCTCTGACTTCCTCCCGATAGGCTATCTCATCGTTGTCAGTGATTAGGTGTTGTGTCATCTGCAAAAGGTAATGATGGTGTTAGAGTCGTGCCAGGCCATGCAGTTGTGGGTGAACAGGGAGTACAGAAGGGGACTGAGCACGCACCCCTGGGGGGCTCCCGTGTTGAGGATCAGCATGGCAGATGTGTTGCTACCTACACTCACCACCTGGGGGCGGCCCGTCAGGAAGTCCAGAATCCAGTTGCAGAGGGAGGTGTTTAGCCCCAGTGATGAGCTTTGAGGGTACTATGGTGTTGAACGCTGAGCTGTAGTCAATGAATAGCATTCTCACATACAGTGGGGAGAACAGGTATTTGATACACTGCCGATTTTTCAGGTTTTCCTACTTACAAAGCATGTAGAGGTCTGTATTTTTTATCATAGGTACACTTTAACTGTGAGAGACGGAATCTAAAACAAAAATCCCGAAAATCACATTGTATGATTTTTAAGTAATTAATTTGAATTTTATTGCATGACACAAGTATTTGATCACCGACCAACCAGTAAGAATTCCGGCTCTCACAGACCTGTTCGTTTTTTATTTTCTTTAAGAAGCCCTCCTGTTCTCCACTCATTACCTGTATTAACTGCACCTGTTTGAACTCGTTACCTGTATAAAATACACCTGTCCACACACTCAATCAAACAGACTCCAACCTCTCCACAATGGCCAAGACCTGAGAGCTGTGTAAGGACATCAGGGATAGAATTGTAGACCTGTACAAGGCTGGGGTGGGCTACAGGACAATAGGCAAGCAGCTTGGTGAGAAGGCAACAACTGTTGGCGCAATTATTAGAAAATGGAAGAAGTTCAAGATGACGGTCAATCATCCTCGGTCTGGGGCTCCATGCAAGATCTCACCTCGTGGGGCATCAATGATCATGAGGAAGGTGAGGGATCAGCCCAGAACTACATGGCAGGACCTGGTCAATGACCTGAAGAGAGCTGGGAAACCTGAAGGATCTGGAGAAGGTCTGTATGGAGGAGTGGGACAAGATCCCTGCTGCAGTGTGTGCAAACCTGGTCAAGAACTACAGGAAACAGATGATCTCTGTAATTGCAAATAAAGGTTTCTGTACCAAATATTAAGTTCTGCTTTTCTGATGTATCAAATACTTGTGTCATGAAATAAAATGCAAATTAATTACTTAAAAATCATACCATGTGATTTACAGACCTCTACATGCTTTGTAAGTAGGAAAACCTGCAAAATTGGCAGTGTATCAAATACTTGTTCTCCCCACTGTAAGTGTTCCTTTTGTACAGGTGGGAAATGGCAGTCTGGAGTGCAATAGAGATTGCATCATCTGTGGATCTGTTTGGGAGGTATTCAAATTAGAGTGGATCTATGGTTTCTGGTGTTGATGTGAACCATTACCAGCCTTTCAAAGCACTTCATGGCTACGGACGTGAGTGCTACGGGTCTGTCATCATTTAGGCCTTTGTGTTCTAGGGCACAGGGGCTATGGTGGTCTGCTTGAAACATGTTGGTATTATAGACTCAATCAGGGACATGTTGAAAATGTCAGTGAAGACACCTGCCAGTTGGTCAGCACATGCCCGGAGCACACATCATGGTAATCCATCTGGCCCCGCAGCCTTGTGTATGTTGACTTGTTTAAAGGTCTTATTCACGTCGGGTACGGAGAGCGTGATCACACAGTCGTCCGGAACAGCTGATGCTCTCATGCATGCCTCAGTGTTGGTTGCCTCGAAGCGTGCATAGAAGTAATTTAGCTTAGCTCGTCTGGTAGGCTTGTGTCACTGGGCAGCTCGTGGCTGTGCTTCCCTTTGTAGTCTGTAATAGTTTGCAAGCCCTGCCACATAAGACGAGTGTCGGAGCCGGTGTAGTATGATTTAATCTTAGCCCTGTATTGACGCTTTGCCTGTTTGATGGTTCATTGCAGGGCATAGCAGGATTTCTTGTAAGCTTCCGGGTTAGAGTCGCGCACCTTAAAAGCGGCAACTCTACCCTTTAGCTCAGTGCGAATGCCGTCTGTAATCCATGGCTTCTGGTTGGGGTATGTACGTACAGTCACTGTGGGGACGACGTCCTCAATGCACTTATTGATAAAGCCCATGACTGATGTGGTGTACTCTTCAATGCCATCGGAAGAGTCCCGAAACATGTTCCAGTCTGACCCTGGTGCTTCCTACTTTAATTTTTGCTTGTAAGCAAAAATCAGGAGGATAGAGTTGTGGTCGGATTTACCAAATGGAGGGTGAGGGAGAGCTTTGTACGCCTTTGTACGCATCTCTGTGTGTGGAGTACAGGTGATCTAGAATTTATTTTCCTCTGGTTGCACATTTAACATGTTGATAGAAATTTGGTACAACTGATTTAAGTTTCCCTGCATTAAAGTCTCCGACCACTATGAGTGACGCCTCTGGGTGAGTGGTTTCCTGTTTTCTTATTTCCTTATACAGCTGGCTGAATACAGTCTTATTGCCAGCATCTGTCTGTGGTGGTAAATAAACAGCCACGAAAAGTATAGCTGAAAACTCTAGGCAAGTAGTGTGGCCTGCAATTTATCACAATATACTCTACTTTAGGTGTGCAAAATCGAGAGACTTCCTTAGATTTCGTGCACCAGCTGTTGTTTACAAATATGCACAGACCCCCCCTCCCCCTCCCATATATCCCGCTAGCTGAATATCCATGTCGTCATTCAGCCACGATTCTGTGAAACATAGGATATTACAGTTTTTGGTGTCCAGTTGGTAGGATATGTGTGATCGTACCTCGCCTAATTTATTGTCGTTGGCGAGTAATATTGACGGTAACGGCAGCTTTCCCACTCACCTTCTGGGGATGCTCACGAGGCATCGTGTCCTCTGTATCTGCATCTCTTCCTCTTGCAAATAACGGGGATGTCGGCCCTGTGGGGTGTTTGGAGAATGTCTTGTGCATCTTGCTTGTAGAAGAAAAAATCTTTGTGATCACTGTCCTGATATCCAGCAGCTTTTTTTTGCCCTAAGATACGGTTGCAGAAACATTATGTACAAAACAAGTTACAAATAACGTGAACAAAACCCACATAATAGCACAATTGGTTGGGCGCCTGTAAAACTGCTGCCATTTCTTCCGGTTCCATGTCAAATACTGCAACAGTAAATGCTCCCTAGTTAAATGTTATGTCTATGGGCCTATGTCATGTTGGCAATGTCACCAGGCCTACACAAAACCAATCACTGAAATTGAGGAATGAGATTTTATTTTATTTAACCAGGCAAGTCCGTTAAGAGCAAATTCTTATTTACAATGACCCGGTCTATGCTGGGCCAATTGTGCGCCGCTCTATGGGACTCCAAATCACGGCCGGATGTGATACAACCTGGATTCAAACCACCACTGAGATGCAATGCCTTAGACCGCTGCTGCACTCGGGAATCAAGAATATAATGTTTTTTTTGCATCCCAAATGGCACTCTATTCCCTATATAGTGCACTACTTTTGACCAGCGCACTTTGTAGGGAATCGGGTGCCATTTGGGAAGTAAAATAGCCTAAAGGTCTTTTAATTAACTGACCACTATAAAGTGGTTGTGGTGGAAAACTATTATACAACTTACTTCCCTCAGATTGGGTCGTTTGATTCTGTGAAAATCGTGTTATTTCTTAATTTATATATCTATCATTTTGCGAATAAGTCTGGAAAAAGAAATCGTCAATAGAATATGTAATAGAATAGAATAGGTCCTAATACTTCTTAAATTCCCCTCCTCGTCCTGTACCACAGAGGGCGTGCATCCCGCATCTGACAAACAAAATGGGGAGAAGGGGGAGCGGCGAGGCGCTATGTCCTCCCATTGGTTCTCATTCATTATGAGGCGTGTTTAACGATAGTAGGCGTTCCACAAAACTAGAAACCAAGCAAATTGTTGTTCATTCATTACGGACTGTGCTTGACTGAAACAGGCTCGTCTTATTTTGCCGAGTGCTTCGTATTTTTGCTTTCTGTTTAGAGGTTGTTGCGTGCATAAGTACATTTGTTAAGTAAATAACCTACTCGAACGCATAGATATTTTCCTACATTTGTTTTGACTGCAAGTCTCGCCGGTTTTCCTCTGAACGCAACCTCTCCACTCAAATAATGGATTTGGTCTGGAGCCTGTGCTTCGTTGGGAGTCTCGGCGCTTGGTTTGCTTCTGCAGAAAGGCACAGCATATATTGGAATAACACAAACAGCAAGTAAGTTAAACTATTTGTGATCGCTTACGTGTTTTTTTTTGTTGTCATTCTATTTCATTACTGTTCATTTGTAAAGATTTGCAATTCAGATTCGCAAGTGCAACAAAGTAATACCATGTATCAAAGCTGTGATTGTGACTTGCATGATTTGCTGACTAGGATTGTCGGCAAACTAGTCAATGCTCAATAATGCTACAGTACCTCTTTATCTGTGCATATCAATGACTATGCAATAGCCTATACCTTTCAATTACCACATGAATGTGATTGTTAGGGTATTTTAAATAGATTATGTTGTAGCCTACTACTTTAATTGGTTTACATTCTGAGTCTACTGAATATGCAGCTGGCCACTGTTGTCATGATAATGCAAGGCAGTTACAGTATCTTCTTGTTCACTAGCTTCACTACTGCCTGAGGGGAAACTTAAAAAAAAAAAAAAAAAAAAAATCTGTAATTCCTTGTATAACCTGGTCAATTTCTGTGTCACAATCTGTCTGTCTACCCTTTCGGTGAATTGGTAGTTACACATAGTTATACCATAGGTCTGATTTATTTATAGGCTACCATCTAAGTTGCCCCACTTTCAAGGACATATGGTATGGATTGGGAGTTGCATTATTATTATTATTATCATTTTTAACCTTTATTTTACTAGGCAAGTCAGTTAAGAACAAATTCTTATTTTCAATGACGGCCTGGGAACAGTGGGTTAACTGCCAGTTCAGGGGCAGAATGACAGATTTGTACCTTGTCAGCTCTGGGATTCGAACTTGCAACCTTTCGGTTACTAGTCCAAAGCTCTAACCACTAGGCTACCCTGCTGCCCCACTGTTAGCAACTGAGTTTAAGCTTGTGTAATATCTATTCAATAATAATAAAATGTCCTATTTTTAAAAGACCCAACCACACTAACAGTAAATGTAATTCCACATTCCATTTGTAACAACAGATATCTTTTTAAAAATGGGTTTGCCTATCTTTACCCAAGGCTTTATAACAGTCACCCAGAGACGTGACCGTGGTAGTAAATGGGTTGCAAACCCATCCCCACTGATGGCGTTGATATCTCCATCTTACATTTTCATTACGCGTGTCTGTCTGTCCACTAAATCACTGGATATATATGATGGGCTGACGGGACAGGACAGGGAGACATATGAGGGTTCATATTTCAGATGGAAATATGAGGAATAATGGTCAATGACAGAGACAGAGGATGTAACTTGAAGCCTGCCTAGTAGGTCATATTGCGGGAGTGCGATGGATAGCTTGGGAATTGGAACCCAAATTGTTGGGGTTTGGAGCCCACTCTGAATAAGTGGAGATCAATTAGAGTTATGGTGGTTGGGTTGAGGTGAAAAGTTGGGAGGGTGAGACTGAAACACACACACTCACTCATACACTAACACACACTGGCACAAACTCACTCAATCACACACAAACAAACAAGACAAACGGCCATTCAATCACAGCAGGGCATACACTCTCACTTGAATGCAAACACATTTTTTAAAACCTTTATTTAACATGTCCTGTCTTGTAGACACACACACATACATACATATATATTCAAATTCACACAGTACTAAACTGTTCAGTTTATCTTGCTGTGATCCCTAGAGATTTCCCATAAAGCCATGCCACTGCAGTCATTGTTCTCAGAAACACATCCATGTCATAATCTTAGAGAATTAAGTTACGAGTCCCAGATGTGAGCATGCTACGTCAATGCAGTGACAACAATGATCATCATTTCTGAAAATAAACGCATAATCCCCACGCTTGCTATTTTTACTGGATATCTGCACTAAATCTCTCCCTCTGGCTGCACTTAATCCCACACTCGCAGAAATAAAGGAGAGTTCGGGAGAGATGGGTTTTTTTTCTCCATTTATTCTCCTTTTCTTGGTTTTCTCTAAATCTGTTTTTCCCCCTCAAACCCAATGCTTGATAAACCTACTGTTGTTGATTTGTTCATGGCTCTCTCAGTCCTTTTTGGGTCGACGCCCTCCCCCCTCTCCCCCAGTTTGTGTGGCAGATCAATCAATGGTCTTGATTAGAAAGCTATAGCTAATCTACTTGACAACAGAAGAATCATTTTGGTCAGTTAGGTGGTAACGATTTACCCTGTCTGCTTCCCTACGGAATAAACAGCGTGTGTGTGCGTGTCAGTTACAGATGCCCTACTATGCATTGGTTTGTACTATGTTTGTGCCTTGGGGCATGTTGACGCTGCCTGTGAGCGAGCTGCCGCTGTGTTTCAGTCCAACAGAGATCTGTTTCTGGCTGGGTTGTTATGTGTGTGCGCCCGGGGCTCTGAAGTGCGACCAATTTTGTTGGATGCGACAAAATTATTTTGCTGTGGGACCAAGAGTTTTACTTTAGGAGCACCGTGTGACTATAAAAACAAAATCTCGCAGATATCAATTGTTGTAATGATAAGGCTTCCCTGTACCGTTGCTTCCGAGTGCCCTAGAGAAACAAGCGAGTGCAGATTTGTTAGGGTCATGGTTGTACCATAACTACAACGAAAAAGCTTTGCTTTCAGACCAACCAGGTCAAAAGATCTGACTCATTATCAGCGCCACATTTTTATCTTCCTATACCGGAACGTCGTGGGTAGTTCTAAAACCGATTGTGCGTCGTTAAACATTCGTTTACACTTTTTCAGCCATGTTACCTCATTGGCTGGCTAGCTAACAACCTGGTAACTTTACCACTATATCTAAACATTTGGGGCCACCGAAAGAAAGGAAAAGTGATAGCTTCTTCAGAAAATCAATGAGCATGGTGATGCATGAATGAGACATCACAAACCATACTTTTTTTTAACGAGACCGTGTACACTTTTAAATGTAATGCAACAAAATAAGAAATTTGTGCTTTTACACAATGTAGGATACTAATGTTCCACAACTTTCATATCAACATTTGAGTGTTACATATTCGTTTCTAGGGTGCAACGTAGGCTCAATATTGGCTGTATTTCAATCAATGAATAATTTTGGGGTGTTCTCCTAACATTCTCTAATTTAGAGCCGTGTGCCTACATGTGTCAATCTGCAAGCTTGCATCATAGGTTAAGAAGGGCTTTATCATTCACACTGGTTCCCAGAAGTTGATCTATCAGTATGCTTTGCCCGGTGTGTGTCCGTACGTACGTGTCTGTGTGAAAGGTGTGTCCAATGGGGGAAGCAGTGTGTTAAAGCACCAGCTCCTAAATCACTGACTTGCTCGCTCACACACACATGAACCCAGACGTTCACCCTCACACACTACTGGGCAACGGGCACACTGCACTGCATTGCTGTGATTTGATGTTAACATTCATAACCCAAAAGTAAAGTAATACTGTAGCCTACTCATTCAGCTTGCTCTTTCTCTCTCTTTTACCCATTATTTTTTTCCTGACAGAGCATGAGTAAACCTCCCTCCTCCCCGTACCTGTTTCTTCCTCTCTCCGCCGCCCCCTCGCTCATTTTGGCTCTGTTCCTTGTTTCAAGCTGGTTGTGGCAGAAAGTTCAACATGTTCAATGTTAACGCTTTCCTTACTTACTTTGATTTTTTTTCTATTTTTATTTGCCTCTTTTCCATCTTAATGGCTTTTTTTTTTATCACATAATTCCAACCATCCTTTTTCTCGCTGCACATGTGATCTTTTTGGGGGTTTAATCTTCTTCGCTAATGTATATCATTTATTTTTTTTACCTCAATAAGCTTTGTGATATTTTATATATAAATATAGTGTATTTCATCAAAATAAGTGACCTTTACAGTGCATTTGCCTCGAATTAGTGATTTTTATGGTAAGTTTCACCCATATAAGTGATTTTTGCAAGTTTTATCCAGCCAATTTTGAGGTTTTTGTAGTGCTTCCTATACAAATTGGGGGTATTCTCTTCACGGAGTGCAACAGAAGAGAATAGTAACTGGTGTGACTGATTGGGGGTCAGAGTGCACACGGTGATGAAGTGCCATTGCCTCTATCAGTCTGTCAGTCATTCTGTCACTGAGGTGGCCTTTGAATGCTGTCTGCCACTCAGGCCTCCCCTCTTCACACGGGTTTGGAACGGCCTCGGAGAGATTCATTCTTCCTCATGTCTCTGGTTCTCTCTCTGCTCCCTCTCCACCTTTATCTCATCTTTACATGCTGCCCCCAGTCCATTATTTCCTCACCTCCTAGTCTCCCTCTCTAAAGGGAGGAAGGAGAAAAGAATGGTAAGAGGTGTGGATTTAAAAAATAAAAGAGAAGTTTTTGGCATCCTTAGCCATTCGTCACTAGGCACTTTGCCATCTCTTTCTCTTTCTCCCGGCTTTACCTTTCCCTCAAGCAAACCCCTACTCACCTCTCCTTCCAGCTGCCATGGGTTATTCAATGAACTCAAGCAATTTCGACCCCTCTTTCAGTTGTTGGCTCACTCTGTATGCTTTTCTCTTCTTGTTTTTTTCACGAGGCAGTGGAAGTGGTCGAACCAGTCTGAGAACTCTGCTCTGCACTGAAAGGAGTAAAATTGAGAATAACAAAGGTGTTTGTAGAGAGGGTTGGATAGCCACGTCTTCTGGTATAAGTAGGTGGTGTGAGAAGGGATTTCTACATTGCTTAGACAATCTAAATTGTATCTCATCTCCTATTTTCTGCAAAAAGGGGCAGTTTTTTTCTCTTCTCGCTAATCTCATATTATTCCCTTCTTTTTCACCCCCTTTCTAGTAATTTCTGTGAATGACTCTTCCACGCCCCACTCATTCTCTGTTTCTCTACCTCTCCCAAATCCCATAAACTGCTCCCTAATCTATGTCTAGTGAATTGGAATCAGAGAAAACACGCTGAGATTGAGGACTACCAGTAGTCTGATGTGATAGCCTCATTTTGATTTTTTTTTATTAGGATCCCCATTATCTGTCGCAAAAGCAGCAGTTACTCTTCCTGGGGTCCACACAAAACATGAAACATGACATAATACAGAACATTAATAGACAAACTACTCAAGGGCAGAATGACATACTTTAAAAACTTTTATTTTTTTATTTTTACAAAAGGCACACGTAGCCTGCATATCAATACACACAAACTATAAACTGTTGAAGTCGGAAGTTGACGTACACTTAGGTTGCAGTCATTAAAACTTGTTTTTCAACCACTCCACAAATTTCTTGTTAACAATCTATAGTTTTGGCACGTCGGTTAGGACCTATACTTTGTGCATGACACAAGTAATTCTTCCAGCAATTGTTAAGACAGATTATTTAACTTATAATTCACTATCACAAGTCCAGTGGGTCAGAAGTTTACATACACTAAGTTGAGTGTGCCTTTAAACTGCTTGGAAAATTCCAGAAAATTACTGTATGGCTTTAGAAGCTTCTGATAGGCTAATTGACATAATTTGAGTCAATTGGATGTGTGCCTGTGGATGTATTTCAAGGCCTGTCTTAAAACTCAGTGCCTCTTTGCTCGACGATTTGAGATTCTTGTTTCAAGTGCAGTCTCAAAAACCCTGAGCGCTATTATGAAACTGGCTCTCATGAGGACCGCCACAGGAAAGGAAACTCGGTTACCTCTGCCCCAGAGGATAAGTTCATTAGAGTTAACTGCACCTCAGATTGCAGCCCAAATAAATGCTTCATAGAGTTCAAGTAACAGACACATCTCAACATCAACTGTTCAGAGGAGACTGCGTGAATCAGGCCTTCATTATCGAATCGCTGCAAAGAAACCACCACTAAAAGGAGACCAATAATAATAAGAGACTTGCTTGGGCCAATGGACATTAGACTGGTGGAAATCTGTCCTTTTGGTCTGATGAGTCAAAACTTTAGATTTTTGGTTCCAACTGCTTTGTCTTTGTGAGGAGCAGAGTAGGTGAACGGATGTTCCCTGCATGTGTGGTTCCCTCCGTGAAGCACGGAGGAGGTGTGGGGGTGCTTTGCTGGTGTCACTGTCGGTGATTTATTTAGAATTCAATGCACACTTAACCAGCATGGGTACCACAGCATTCTGCAGCGATACACCATCCCATCTGGTTTGGGCTTAGTCCCACTATTATTTGTTTTTCAACAGGACAGTGACCCAACACAGGGCTATTTGACCAAGAATGAGAGAGTGATGGAGTGCTGCATCAGATGACCTGGCCTCCACAATCACCCGACCTCAACCCAATTGAGACGGTTTGGGATGAGTTGGACCGCAGAGTGAAGGAAAATCAGCCAACAAGTGCTCAGCATATGTGGGAACACTTTCAAGACTGTTGTAAAGCATTCCAGCTGATGCTGGTTGAGAGAACGCCAAGAGTATGCAAAGCTGTCATCAAGGCAAAGGGTGGCTACTTTGAAGAGTCTAAAATATATTTAGATTTGTTTAACACTTTTTTGGTTACTACATGATTCCATATGTGTTATTTCATAGGGTTGATGTCTTCACTATTATTCTACAATATAAAGAACCCTTGAATGAGTCGGTGTGTCCAAACCTTTGACTGGTACTGTATACACACAAAACAATGGCTGTTTTGAAAATCATACCATTAGTATTTTGAAATACTACTGTATAAACAGTATCACCCAAGCGACGGTATTCTAGTTGACAATCATCGGTTAAGCAGACTAATTACCTTGACGACCATAATGAGAAAGCCAATTTCCTGTATGTCTGGGTGGGAGAAGGAAGGTTGCTAAGTTTTGAGTAAAGTAAGATAGTGATTCAGGCCAAAGGTTTTCAGAGGCAGTGTTACAAGAGCGTGTATGTGCGTGTTTCCCTACGAATGTGAGCTTCCTGGCCTAGTCTTTTCCCGGGAAACAGAATATCCTGCCGACACAATAAACAATACCGTTCTCACACACTGGCACACGCAATCACCAAACCCTGTACTTATTACTTAAGGGGGTTGATGAAATGATCCTGAGAACATTTTTATCAAAATTAACACAACGCGTTTCCTGCCAGTGAGAGTAATTGGATGAATAGTGATTGGTTGTTTGATTGTGTGTGTGTTACACTGTCTCTCATCAAGATTTTCCTTCTGATCATTTTCACCTCAATCAACCCCATGGGTGTTTTTCTGCCCCTGTCTCTGCCTCTTCCTTATCTACGCGCCAGACTTCCTCCACCTCCTCCTCAATGTTTTACAACCTCTCAACCCCAAATACTGTGTATGAAAGACTTTCCTGGTAAACAGGCATATGAATATGATAAACATGGAATTGTGTGTCCAGACCTGTCCAACTATATAGTCTTTGTCTTTGCACGTATCCATGCATTTGTAATGAAGTGTGTGTGTATGGGGTCGATTATTGTCTCTGAAAATGAACCATTATTTGTGTTCTGTAAATAAGGGTCGTTTTGATGTGTTTGTCCTGTTGTTGAAATGACTGAACTCTGGTGGTAACTTGTTCCCACAGCGATCGCATGCATATTGCATGCATATTGTCGTTAATCTACTGCAGTGGTACTCATTGCGCGGCCCACAGGCCAAAGCCCTTTAATTTGCGGCTTGCAGTGATTTTTCATATTTTCCATTCATTGTACATAACAATGATGATACAATTTCAATTCAATGTGTCTAATGCATGCCTGAAACACTTGATTGTGTGTGTGTGCATATATATATATATACACATACACACACACAGTTGAAGTCAGAAGTTTACATACACTTGTGTTGGAGTCATTAAACCTTGTTTTTCAACCACTTCACAAACTATAGTTTTGGCAAGTCTGTTGTGTCATGCACAAAGTAGATGTCCTAAGTAATTTTTCTAATAATTGTTTACAGACAGATTATTTCACTTATAATTCACTGTTCCAGTGGGTCAGAAGATTGCATACACTAAGTTGACTGTGCCTTTAAACAGCTTGGACAATTCCAGAAAATGATGTCATAGCCTATCAGAAGCTTCTAAAGCCAATTGACATCATTTGAGTCAATTGGAGGTGTACCTGTGCATGTATTATAAGGCCTACCTTCAAACTCAGTGCCTCTTTGCTTGACATCATGGGAAAATCATAAGACTTACAGAATGTGATGCAGCAAGTCGTGTGTGTGGTGAACATTTTTATGAGCGGCAGGTAGCCCAGTGTTTAGAGCGTTGGACTAGTAACCGATAGAAGGTTGATAGATCGAATCCCCGAACAGACAAGGTAAAAATAATTTATTGCGAGGGCACTGAATCACCGGAAATTCCGCGTGTTGCTGGAGGAATACCAGACAGAATACGGCGACTTGATATTTCACAATGGCTGTCTCGTGACAGAGTTGTGGAAAGATTTCTCTCTCCTCCCTCAAATATGTGAAGGAGGATATTAAAGCTGGCTTTTTTAAATGACATCACCTGCCACCTGAACACGGTGAATCTCCAGCTCCAAGGGAGTTTGAGTCAAGATTCAAGGATATCAGTTCATTGCAATGTGAATTAAGATCAGGTGTTACCCATTTCTGGAGCCTTGTGTCAGACACTGAGTATCCACTTCTGAAGCAATGTGTGCAAAGAGGTGACCATTGTATATCGGCACTTAATCGTGTGAAGCAACATTTTCAACAATGAACATTGTGAAACAAAAACAGAGACTGACCAATGCACACCTAGATTGCCTCACAAGGATAGCAAAAACACTATACATTTAGAATGAATTCAGTCAAGGAGCAGAGGGGACATTTTCACTCATCCAACTACTGAGTTAACTAACCCTTAATATGGGTCTTTATACATGTGATGTAGCCTATTTGATGTGTGTATGTATATATTTGTGATGTGCTGTACATCAAATCAATTGCATGTGCTCTCTTGCTCTGAATTTGTTCAACTGATAATATACGAAGAAAAAGTACAACAAATGTAAAGATCTGTGCGCCCTCTGAATGATTGTCTCAACCCAAAGTGGCCCTCTTACAAAAAATAGTGAGTAACACTGATCTACGGTATGGGTCTCACACATACACACAGCTCCAGTTACTGGTGCCCCCTGGAGGTCAAGATGTGTAATGATTACCTCTTTGCATTGAATAGATTGTCTCAGCCAAACCTCCTTGTTCATTTTCAAAGCCACGGGCAGGCAAACAATGGTGAATGCTCACAGACTATTATACTCTGAGGATTGGGGAAATAATGATGACAAACAAGGTTTATCTTTTGGAAATCAATTCTGCAAAAAATTGCACCTTGAGTAATGTCATTTCAGTGGTGACATTTTTGGTCAGGCTCTCACACAAGTACAAATGACTCTGGGACCGTGTTAGACCGTTAGAAAGAGCACACATTCATATCCCTGTGGTTGTCCAAAATAAGGCAATTATGTTGCTGGTGGATTCTGGGGTTACTTTGTGGGAGGGAAGGCGTTGAAGTCTTTGGCCAAGGGCGCTGTCAGAATGAACAATGGACAAAGGTAAAGTAACAGATATAGAAAGGAGAGAGATTGATGACAGAAGTCAACACAACCCAAGTATGAACCTGCCTCTGAATATTATGTTAAGTGGGAGGGGCTAATAGTTGGCCCTTTCTTGTTTCTATTAACTGTGTTAGCCAATACAAACAGTGGGTCACAAACTCACATATTTGGCATTCCAACAAGGCCGGGTCTGATTGGTTCGGCAAGTGCTAGGGGAGAGGTCGGAATTAAATGGGGATCTATTGGGCTTATTGAGTGATGCAAGATGGACTGGGAGAGGGTGGGGAGACCTGACAGAGATGGATAGATGAAACGAAAGAGAAATTTAGCTGTGTAAGAAAAATGTGAACCAGCCCCACAAGCACAGCCAGACTTATATTTCAGAGTGGCTCTTCTCTCACGCTCCTCAATTTAAAATATATATATATTTTTTAAATCTCTTAACTGTTTCTTTTTCCAGGGGATAAATTCAGAAAGAAATGCCAGCCCTGTAACCCATGTCTTTCATCTCTTCTTTAACACCCCTCACTTTCCCATTTTCCCTCCATGGTCCTATGGACACACACACACACACACACACACACACACACACACACACACACACACACACACACACACACACACAGTTCAGTCCTTTTTGAAGTCCCAAAGTCCAGACTAATACCCCCTCTCTGTTTGGGAACAATGGACCCAGGGCCCCACCCTGCCCCACTCTCCCCCACTACCGTCCTCCCCCTCTGGGCCTCAGTGTCGGCTCTAAGCCCTTGTATTAGGCAGAGTCTGGTGCCGCTGAATGGACCCAAACTCAGCCGCTGCTCCACCTGATAATCCATGCTCGGACGAGCCGATTAGACGCCCCCGCGGCATTCCGATCCACTCAGCCGTAACTCCGACCAGTCACCTCTTAGGCTGTATTAGTGTGGCATTATGACCCGATGTGGAAAAAAAGATTCTGAGGTTAGTGTAATTGCTCTAGATTTGAGTGATGGGTGATGGCTCTACACTATGGCACTGATGGTAATTGCTGTGGAGTTTTACAGTGGTCAGGTGTTGCGAGCTTGTCAGCTGGTGTAACCTCCATGTGCTTTTAAATAGACAACTGAACCTCAAAGCAGGTGATTCTCCACACAACATCCATCTCAGGGCTTTTAAATGCACGGGAGCAGCACATTACTTGCTGACCGTGTGTGTGCTTGTATGTGTGTGTCCAAGGACCCTCTGGTGCCGACTTTGCGATTGTCCGACCTTTGATCCCGAGTGAGCCCTCCCTCCCCTCAGATGTCCAACATTCCACAGGGCGATAGAGTGCAGAGATGAGAGAAGAAGATGGAGGGAGGGGGTAGAGGTAAAGAAAAAAGCAAAACGCTGGCCAGAGAGATTAAAGTAGATAGATCAGGCTCCTGCCCCTGAAGAGGCTCTAATAAATAAAGAATTCACTCGAGACGAGTAGAGGTTGAAACAGTCTGGAGTCTATTTTGCACATGACACAATACACACAAACAGACATAAAACCACTTGACGTTAGCTGGCTGTCTATTGTCGTCATTCATTATCCCCCTTATCATCTCACACACATAGATTCCTCAGTAAACCTAATACACACACACACACAAATCGTAGTTGCATATCTGTCATCGTTCCACAAATCCTCCATAAGCAGAGAATGCAGTCACCCCTCCCGTCTGTAAATGTTGCTGTCATTAAAACTGAGCACCCGAGGAACAAACAAAGGGCATAAATGAGCTCTAACCATAGTGAGAAGCAATTCAGGTGCCATTTTCAATATTGAGTCTGAAATCAAGAGACAGAAGCTGTTTACAGTCTGCCAGAGTGATGGTGACAACGTTTGACATTGAAAAGTTTTTAACAATCAGGCATTCTTTGAAGTGCCTTTAATCAGTCGTGCTGCAAAAGCCCCCGGGATAAATAAACTATTTACAATTAATAAAGGGGCCCCTCTTGGGTGTGTATTCAGCCCCCTGTTCATTTGGGTTAGTAAGATATTCCATCAGAGGAGGTTGCGAATAGTACCACTGTATGAAACGGTGGCATTGATGAAGCAACTGCAATACTCACACACACACAAAGTTTACCACAGAGGAAAAGCCATTTGCAGCTAGAGGCCCCTGACCCTCTCATTCACATGGCTCCCTCACTCCCAGCCTGAGGGTGACTTTATTACCCTTTTTTGTGTGTTTTAATTGCACTGCCCTTCGACACACCCCCCCCCCCTTTTTGATGAATACTTTGGAACCATACCACAAACAACTTTTAAATCAGGGGAGAGCGAGCGAGCGTGCGTGCGTGCTCGGTCGTGTGGTTACTGTTTGAGGAGGATACTAGGTCAAACGCAGCATACGAACATGTTTGCTCAATAGTATTATCGATTTAGCTGGAATTGTGAGTGGCAGGCAAAATGACTTGTAAGCAGTGTGTGGCAGCTAGGCAAACTGTAGATAAGCACTCAGCTGTCCTAGCACACAGTCAGTGGAATAATAATTACTGGCCCCGTGTTTGCTTAATATGCCACTATTATGCAGCTAGATGGATGTTGACTCGCTTAATTAGTATACAGAGAGAAACAGTTGCTCTTTTTACCGGCCCCAACACTACTCTTGCCACGGTGCTGTTAATCTGGTCATCTGCATTGAGGGAAAGCAATGAAGCGGGGAGGCAGAGGGGGTTGTGCTGGAGGGGTGGGGGAAGGGTAGTGGGCACTAGGAGTTTGGAGCCACAGCGTCTGTCCTTTAACCAGGGGGTCCACCGGTAACAAACAACACCAGCTAATGAGCGACAAGGGCCTCTCTCCGCTTGTGCACTTTGATCGTTACTCACACATATGGACCCCCCCCCCGGGAACACATCCCAAATGTCACTTGTGTTCATTGCTTTCATGGGGTGAAGCTGGAATTCTCAACAAAAAAAAACAGATAACCAAGAGCCAAAATGGCTCCAATGTGGAGTTTTCATTGGCAGATGTGCAAATACCCAACCCAGGACTATGGAGCAACCCATCTCTCACAGAGCTGTGTGGTGCAAAGGCGTCAGCATGCTTCAGTTCGACTTTGACGAGCCAAACTGAATGAGTATGATCCCATGCTCCCTGAAAAGATATTCACTTGAAAAAATGAAGAGTAAAGCTGCAATATTACCCCAGGACATTAGAGGCGGATGAGCTGGTAACGGGCCATCTACAGCCAAACAAGGAAGAAACGACACACCTAAACAAGGAATACACACGCAGGAGAATAAAATTTTGTATACAGAGAGACACTTGACTGGCGAGAAATGCATTTTTCGAATTGCCCGGGATCTACTAGATTTGATGTGCCTAGTAACACACATAATAGGCGAGATACGGAGACAGAAAAGATGCCCGCTACAGGTTCACAATGGTGGATGTAGGGGCATATGGCCGAAAGAGCTAGGGTGAAGTGTTTCAGGAGTTCTTTTGGGTCCAAACTGCTGCAGAAGACCCTCGATTTACCACCGCCAGCTGTTCTGCCAGGTACCACAACGTCCTCATGTTTTCATGGGAGATGCGCCTTTCCCCATACATGAGAACCTCATGCACCCTTATCCAGGTATGTTGATAATAGAATGTTGGAATCAATTTAACTTTTTCTGCTTCTAATTTCCCTTGTTACTGCATACATGTATGCACCTCTATATGAAAGTGCCATTTTATCAAGGCTTTTGGAATATGGTTCCTGGAAAATTTGTTTTTGTTTACCAAATACATATATCTGACATTTATCTTGTTAGACTCCCGTGAGAGGTATGTCAATAAACCTGGGTGTACCTGGAACTAGCACCACTCTTGTTGTCGGAGAGTCAGAAATTGCATTCTGCATCATGGCTGCAAGGAGGATTCTCGATGGACTCGCACACACTGTTCTTTGTGTGCACTGTGAACCAGTAGAGTTCTAATCTTTTTAATAAAAGTAAACTTGATTCTGGGACGTCTGTGTGCAGTTATTTACACTGAAAAATATAAAACGCAACATGTAAAGTGTTGGTTACATGAGCTGAAATAAAAGATCCCAGAAATATTCCATATGCACAAAAAGCTTATTTCTCTCAAATGTTGTGCACATATTTGTTTACATCCCTGTTAGTGAGCATTTCTCCGTTGCCAAGATAATCCATCCCTTGACGGGTGTGGCATATCAAGGGGCTGATTAAACAGCATCACTATTACAGAGGTGCACCTTGTGCTGGGGGACAATAAAAGGCCACTATAAAATATGCAGTTTTGTCACACAACACCACAGATGTCTAACGTTTTGAGGGAGCATACAATTGGCATGCTGACTCCAGGATTGTCCCAGAGCTGTTGCCAGAGTATTGAATGTTAATTTCTCTACCATAAGTCGCCTTCAATGTCGTTTTAGAAACGACCGCAGACCACATATGGTGTCGTGTGGGCGAACGGTTTGCTGTTGTGAACAGCGTGCCCCATGGTGGGGTTAAGGTATGTGCAGGCATAAGCTGCGGACAACAAACACAATTGCAATTTGAATGCACGGAGATACCGTGATGAGACATTGTCGTTCCATTCATTCGCCGCAATCACCTCATGTTTCAGCATGATAATGCATGTCCCCATGTCGCAAGGATCTGTACACAATTCCACGAAGCTGGATATATCCCATTTCTCCCTTGGCCTGCATACACACCAGACGTGTCACCCATGTTTGGGATGCTCTGGGTCGACGTGTAAGACAGCATGTTACAGTTCCCGCCAATATCCAGCAACTTCGCACAGCCATTGAAGAGCAGTGGGACAACATTCCACAAGGCAAATGTTAGTCACACCAGATACTGACTGGTTTTCTGATCCACACCCCTACCTTTTTTTAAAGTACAGTATCTGTAGCCAACCGACGAATATCTGTATTTCCAGTCGTAAAATCCATAGAATAGGGCCTAATAAATTAATTTCAATTGACTGATTTCCTTATATGAACTGTAACTCTGTTGTATTGACATGAAGAAATACAAACAGAGCTTTTTCAGCAAACAAATAAACCTTTTATTCTTGCTTCTGAAATTAAGCCACAATACAAAATTGTCTGCTGAGAACAGACGCGTAAAACAAAAAAAAAGTGTTGATAGAATAAAATGAACGTGTCTAGTGTCTGACTCCTGAACAACAGAACAAGTTGTTAATTTCATTGCGGTCCCAGTCGTTTGGTCCATGTCATTTTCTTGAAGTCATGCACAAACTCATGCAGCTGGTGGTCAAATTCCTCCCGGAGTTTTGGCGAGAGTTTGTCCATGAAATCAGCTATAGGTGCCAGGACCCTGTGGAGCGGATGGGATGAGGGGGGAAATAAGGAGTGTCTGGAGAGCAGAGGAGGAAAAGAGACCACAGAACAGAGGAAAGGAGATCAAAGTCAAGTCTGAAATTATTATCATTTATTTTTGTTATTTCTGGGACAAGCTGGTGGCTCTATCTATGCATGACGTTTTCCAGATCTTGAGATATATGTTTTCAATTATTTGCAATGCCTTTGTGTCAAGGACTGAGTCTGCAGCTCTTTTTCCTCCCTTTACCAAACTTTGACTTTGGTAACGCCAATGTGGGTAGCTTATGTTTTTCTTTCTCTGACAATTGTTTGATCAAAAGCTATGATGATCTTTAGTTTAGTTGGTTGTCTTTCTTTCCATGCACGAGTACGCCGCTAGGCTAGCTAGCCAATAGCCAGCCAAGAAGCTTGCGCTAGCTATTGCCAAACATGACTACTCTTTGTTGACTACAATAGAAAATACGACAACATACCCCATCCTTTGGTGAAGACAGCATGTTCCTTTCTTGCTTCCCATGCTTTGTGTGCTGAACAAGCCAGCAGCAACATTTCTGGAGTAGCCTTTCTACCAGGATCTCTACTGCGGCCCATATTTTTTTTTTCTTTTTGCCTTGTTGCAAACTTGTTGCAAACTTGTTGCAAACCCTACCCCACTTTTTCGAATGAATTGGCATTTACATGCTGGTCTTTATGTAATGCATAGGTAGAATCGTACTGGGGAAGGTACTTTTTACTTACGATGCTCGAAGTTGTCGTTCGCCGTGTTGAATCCACACGAGTTTCGGGCTGACTCGACAAGCAAAAACTTGCGCCAACCCGACAGTTGACCAATCACGGATGAAGGGGTGTCCATTTCAGCTTCCGAACTTAAGCTTGCCCTTGAGAAAAAATTGTGTGCCCAAACAGCCGACAAAACCCTAACCGAACTCCAAAACGAACAAAAACGGCACAATGTCAGCATAATATATACACAAACTGTACCAAACTGTTTCGGTTGGGAAGCATGCGGCCGCCTTAATAGGGGGTGGATATAACACACCACACACTAGCTGGCTTTGTGAGAGTCCCCCAAATGCAGAGTTGCACATGTATTCATTGCAAAAGCAATAAAACTCTATCTAAGACACACATTTGGGGTGCGTGTTTTGAAAACATTTAAGCTGGGTGAGTTTACTCCATTTCTCCGTTATTCTGGGCACCCTGGTGATGCAGACCGATTCAGGCAGGAGGAGTTGGTAATGGATAAGCACAGCTTAAGTAACTGAACACTGGGTGAGGGGGTGGTGGTTGTTTTGCTAGAGGCTAGAGCCAGCTACTGCTCTCTCCAGTTTGGTGTGTGTGGTGATGGATGGGGATGAACACATATCTCTGTGAGAAAGAATGACGGGGAAGAAAGAAAGGTAGAGAAGGAGAGCAAAAAGAGAAAGAGGGGGGTGAGAGTGTAGGTGATTATTATTATTTTTTTACTGGTTGGAACTAGGGGCCTCTTTATACTACGCTACTTTGACGACACAAATCAGGTCCAGGAGAGGTGCTTGTGTAGTTTAGAGAGACAGATATACAGTTGAAGTCGGAAGTTTACATACACTTAGGTTGGAGTCATTAAAACTCGTTTTTCAACCACTCCACAAATTTCTTGTTAACAAACTATAGTTTCGGCAAGTCGGTTAGTACATTTACTTTGTGCATGACCCAAGTAATTTTTCCAGCGATTTGTTTAGAGACCACTTTATTTCACGTATAATTCACTGTATCACAATTCCAGCGGGTCAGAAGTTTACATACACTAAGTTGACTGCCTTTTAAACAATTTTCAAACAATTTGTAAGTCGCTCTGGATAAGAGCGTCTGCTAAATGACTTAAATGTAAATGTAATGTAATGTAAACAGCTTGGAAAATTCCAGAAAATTATGTCAATTTCCGAACTCTTGAAGGTACCACGTTCATCTGTACAAACAATAATTCGTAAGTATAAATACCATGGGACCACGCAGCCTTCGTACCGTTCAGGAAGGAGACATGTTCTGTGTCCTAGAGATGAACGTACTTTGGTGCGAAATGTGCAAATCAATCCCAGAACAACAGCAAAGGACATTGTGAAGATACTTTTGTACCCGTTTCCTCCAGTATCTATATCCACAGTAAAACGAGTCCTATATCGACATAACCTGAAAGACCGCTCAGCAAGGAAGAAGCCATTGCACTGCCATAGAAAAGCCAGACTTTGGTTTGCAACTGCAAATGGGGACGAAGATCGTACTCGTTGGAGAAATGTCCTCTGGTCTGATGAAACAAAAATAGAACTGTTTGGCCATAATGACCATCGTTTGGAGGAAAAAGGGGGAGGCTTGCAAGCTGAAGAACACCATCCCAACCATGAAGCACGGGGGTGGCAGCATCATGTTGTGGGGGTGCTTTGCTGCAGGAGGGACTGGTGCACTTCACAAAATAGAGGGCATCACGAGGAAGAAATTGTGGATATATTAAAGCAACATCTCAAGACATCAGTTGAAGCTTGGTTGCAAATGGGTCTTCCAAATGGACAATGACCCCAAGCATACTTCCAAAGTTGTGGCAAGATAGCTAAAGGACAACAAAGTCAAGGTATTGGAGTGGCCATCACAAAGCCCTGATCTCAATCTTATAGAACATTTGTGGGCAGAACTGAAAGTGTGTGCGAACAAGGAGGCCTACAAACCTGACTCAGTTACACCAGCTCTGTCAGGAGGAATGGGCCAAAATTCACCCAACTTATTGTGGGAAGCTTGTGGATGGCTACCTGAAACATTTGACCCAATTTGAAAAAATGGAAAGGCAATGCTACCAAATACTAATTGAGTGTATGTAAACTTTTTACCCACTGGGAATGTGATGAAAAATAAATCATTCTCTCTACTATTATTCTGAAATGTCACATTCTTAAAATAAACTGGTGATCCTAAGGGAATTTTACGAGGATTAAATGTCAGGAATTGTGAAACACCTTAGCCAAATACATTTAAACTCGGTTTATGTAAACTTCCGACTTCAACTGGAGATTGAAATCTCTCTTTAAGAGAGAGTAGTTTGGAAGACATCTACACCACATACCCCCATCTGAGTGGAACAGTGTAAGACAACCTCTCTCACACCACATGTCCCCTAAATAATTACCTTAATACCAGTAGACAACATTTTTGCTCTGTTAGCCACAGAAAATGTATGGCTTTAAAAAATATCCACACATTTGTGTATCATTGAATTAATCAAGCTCCTGTATAGTTTGAATTGCTATCCTTATTTTTTTGTCTACATACTATGGCATTTACGGTATGCTAAAAGCTGCACTCACACATGAAGCAGGAATCACATCCCAAGGCTAGTGTAAACCGAGAAGTTGCAAATCTGATGTCGAAGAGACATACTGTTGATCTCACTAGACATATTTGACAAATGTAAATCCGCCCAAGGACTGCTGGTGTAAAAAGCTTAGAGGACTGGAGGGAGGAGAGGCAGGCAGATAGTCTGACTGTATCTGCTCCCTGTGTGTGTAGCTATAATGAGAGGGGGTGTGTGGCTGGAGACAGAAACCGACAGGGACCAGACGTGTGTGTGTGTGTGTCTGTTTGTCCTTAATGAAAGGGGTAAATGCTCAGGAGAGACCTGGCCTCCTCATTCATGCCTCTCACTCTTTCGGGCGGTGGTGCGTGTTTTGTGATTAGGCACCCCTTGTCTGTGCATGCCTGGTGTCTAGCTCTGTCTGCAGTTTAGTATCGATACTCATCTCCTGGCCCGGTGTCCTGAATGACTGCTAATGTTTCTCTGTAAACATCGCTGGGTGCCAGGGGGAGCCGGGATCAATGTGCACTCAGGACTAGCTCCCAGCACAGACGGCACTGCTGTCCACAATCATCCATATTTCTATACATCCACCCAACTCACTTTCCCACTTATTGTGTTTTCTCCATGCCTGCTGCTCATGCCTCTCCATCTCCTCCATGATTTCCCCTGTTGAATACGTGGCACGCGCCACCGGCCGATACATACTTTGACACTTGTGACTCGACTAACCCCCTCCTTCCCCCTTTGATCTTCGTCCTCAGGTTCCTAAGGGACAGCTATGCGGTGGAGGTGCGTCTGAACGACTACCTGGACATCGTGTGCCCCCACTACCCGCTGGGCGAGGTGGCATCGCAAGATGCTGAGCGCTACGTGCTCTACATGGTGGAGCGGGAGGACTACGACGCTTGCAAGCCTCAGTCCTACGACCAGATGCGTTGGGAGTGCGGCCACCCCTTCGCCCCCCACGCAGCTGAGAAGTTCTCCGAGAAGTTCCAGCGTTTCACCCCCTTCACCCTGGGCAAGGAGTTCCGTCAGGGAGAGAGCTACTACTATATCTGTAAGTGCCTAGCGATGTTTTTTTATTTTTTATTTTTTAATCCATATAAGTCTATTTCTAGAGAATTTGTAAGGGAACCCGAAAGTCAACGTTTGTTTGACGTTTTCAGACCTCAAAAGTAGTCGTGTCAAAATGAGAGTGAGGTGAAATGTTCCTTTTAATTCAGGGAAAAATGTGAGGGAAAAGCACTGCCGATGACATAATGTGTATGACCCTTGGTAAAGCACCCAGACAAACAAGTCGCCACCTTGAAGGCTTATGTTAACATTCAGTGAATGTTGGCATGCTACGTTGTATTGTTGGCATGCTATGTTGTGCATCAGCGCTCACATGGTAGCTAGCAGATAGCTGGTGGCCCAATCACCCAGAGAGGCGATGCTGTGACCCTGAGTGTGTTGTAATTAGATGAGCGATAGGACGGGACACCCTCCCCCTGTTCAAAGATGGCTGCAGGTCGTGTGTGTGTGTGCGTGCGTCTGTCTGTCTGTGGAGGTAGATTAAGGTGACACAGGAGGATAAGTGCATTTGCTTTTCTGTAATTAACGCTAGTCTTTGTCCCTTCCCCTCTCCAGCCAAACCTTTGCACCACCACGGACAGGAGTGCCTCAAGCTCAGGGTAGACGTCGTAGCTACTGATGGTAAGTTTCACTGCCCTAGTGGTTGGGTGGTCAAAAGTAGTGCACTATATAGGGAATAGGGTGCCATTTGGAATGTAACCGTTGTCTGACAATGATGATGATTTTAGCTCCAGGCTGCAGTATGGCAGAGGAATTGATTGTTATTTTTCTCATCCAGGTTCTCAAGAGGCCAGGGTTGCAACTGGAGGAGCTGCAGCTGTACCCGGAGCTGAGGGTGGAGCACACAACCCCTCCAACAGGCTGCCTGCAGGTATGTTAATGAACAAACCATTGGGCCAGTTGTATTCTCTATGGGCCAGTTGTACTTGATCCTAGGACTGAACGTTTAGGGCCGGTTTGAAAGACGTGATGGGGGGACTATTTAATACATGTTTGAATAAGGCTGTAACGTAACAAAATGTGGAAAAGGTCGAGGGGTCTGAATACTTTCCAAATGCATTGTATATTCCAATGGAGATTCTTCATTGATGATGCTTTTTTAATCCAGGACTAGGATTAATCTGTGTCCGGGAAACCGGCCCTTGAAGTTAAGATTAAGGATGAGTTAACATGGACTAATATATATATATTCTATATTTTCACCATACAGATGACCCAGTGGTAATCCTGCCAGAGGTCCAGAAAAGTGTGCGGACAAATTCGTCTGTGTCAAAGGCATCCTTCTCCATCCTGTCATTGTTTGTCCCAGTCTTATTATTGCTGCTGTTACAGTGAGACTACAAATCTCATAGACTTGGAGGACATACAATGAAGTTGTGTCTGTGGGGAACCACAGGTACAAAAGACAGTTCTCAAAGCCCAAGTGCTGGTCACTGGGAGAGGGACAAATTTGAGTCTCGTGAGTGCGGATGGACACATGCACTAAGTGTGCCGAGTGAGAATTTGGTTTGAGTTTTGTGGGAAGGCACTGAGCTTTCTCAAGATGTCAGTATTTCCTGGAGAGATTTTGTTCTCTTTAAGGTTAGTGTTTTGCTCTTCTCCTCCCCCCAAAAAACATAATTCATTTTGGAAAAGTGCGGAAGAAGATTTTGAAGAGGAACATAAATGGACGAAGTACAATCACTGACGACAAAAGCTAAATGACTTTCTTATACGGACAACTATTTGGATTTGATATGAATTTGTGTTAGAAAAAAAACTGCATTTAGTGTTACATCTTCTCTAAGCTTTTGAGCCAAAGAATACAGTGATCATCTCTTCAGTATTTAACTATTCTATTCCAACCTTGACTATTGTGTTCTGTTTGTGTTATTGTACTGTAATTGAGTGGCGCTAAATGTCCTAGTGATTCTTTCTCAATGTAGCATCGACAAAAGCAGGGGATGTGCTGGCGAACTATCAATGTTCCTGTGCAGACTCGACCATGTGCTTTCACAGCACTAACCATACAGCACAACAACGACAACAGACAGACTGACTGACTGATGCACAGACTGACTGACATCACAATACAGACCCATGACATAGTAGACACTGCATGGAAAGGAAAGGTATTGTGTACATTCTGTGAAAAATCATTTGTAAAAGTTTGCAGCTGAAAGATTGACTGTATACAATACTGTATGTTTAACAAATGCTATGCTTACTGTTCGTAAGTGAGCTCTCTCTGAGGGGGGGGAAGGGTGTTAGAATTAGTGTTTCAGTGAGAGAGAAAGTGTGCGAGGGAGAGCTAGAGGTCAAACAAAATGTTCAAACTGCCAAAAGCAAACACGGATACAGTACATTGTGTGAAGCAGTGTAAGGCAGGCCTTTTCTGTATGTCAGATCATGCACCCGTACCGTTTAAACTGACAAACAAAATAAACCAGACTGAACTATGCTCATCACAGTACTTGCCAGAGCAGTGTTTCACTATGCAACACTGTTCTCTACCTCTACTTACACTAAAAAGTCAACCAAGTAAAAATGTTTATATTCAAAAACAGTTGAAATTTGGTTGGTAATACACTATAGTATGTGGATTTGGCTATTTCAGCCACACCAGTTGCTGAGAGGTTTATAAAATTGAGCACACAGTCATGCTCTATAGACAAACATTGGCAGTAGAATGGCCTTACTGAAGAGCTCAGTGACTTTTAACGTGGCACCATCATAGAATGCCACCTTCCCAACAAGTCTGTTTGTCAAATGTCTGCCCTGCTAGAGCTGCCCCAGTCATAAATGCTGTTATTGTGAAGTGGAAACATCTAGCAGCAACAACAGCTCAGCTGAACAGAACCGCTGTATCATGCAAATATCATCTGTCCTCTGTTGCAACACTCACTACAGAGTTCCAAACTGCCCCTAGAAGCAACGTCAGCACAATAACTGTTCGTCGGGAGCTTCATGAAATGGGTTTCCATGGCTGAGCAGCCGCACACAAGCCTAAGACCACCATGTACAATGCCAAATGTTGGCTAGAGTGGTGTAAAGCTCTCCACAATTGGAGCAGTGGAAATGCTTTCTCTCTGATGAATCGTGCATCACCATCTGGGTTTGGCGGATGCCAGGAGAATGCTACCTGCCCCAATGCATAGTGCCCTGACCTCAACCCCATCAAACACCGAACCAGGCCTAATCACCCAACATCAGTGCCCGACCTCACTAATGCTCTTGTGGCTGAAAGGAAGCAAATCCAGGGCAGCAATGTTCACACGTCTAGTGGAAAGCCTTCCAAGAATAGTAGAGGTTGTTATAGCAGCAAAGGGGGGACCAACTCCATATTAATGCCCATGATTTTGGAATGAGATATTTGACGAGCAGGTATCCACATACTTTTGGTCATGTAGTGTAATTTACAATTTGGTTGTATTATAATGTAATTTGCCAGTCGGGGTTATACTGCTATGGTAAGATTATAGGCCTACACACCCAGTCAGGCACACAGAACTCACTGAAACCACAAGACACCGTATCACAGCTGCCAAGCCCAACTTCACAGGGTGGTTTGAACAACAGACAACATTATATGACTAACATTGAGTCAATCCTTTTTGTTACCTTATTTTGTATATGTGTAAGTAAAGTGTATTATATGTATATATAAATATATATAGAAGATTATATAAAGAACCCATTTGATAATTATGATAAATGTGAAATTCTCATGTGAAATAAAAAAAATATATTTTTGTGAAAACAAGAACAATTAGTGGTTTCCCTTCCTCTGACCTTATAATTTCCCATTTTTTATCCCCTCCTAACAGATTTCTGTTATATTACAGTGGAAAGAACATCACCGATTTTTGTTTTATCATAATTTAACTAAGTCAGTTAAGAACAAATTCTTATTTTCAATGACGGCCTAGGCCCAGTGGGTTAACTGCCTGTTCAGGGACAGAACAACAGATTTGTACCTTGTCAGCTCCGGGGTTTGAACTTGCAACCTTCCGGTTACTAGACCAACGCTCCAACCACTAGGCTATCACTAGGCTACCCTGCCGCCCCAGATAAGTTGATAGCTATAATAATGATCACTCCGATTTAATATGGAGTTAAATACAGATGTTCACGCCACTTTTTCCAAGGCCAATTTCTCCCCCCTGCCCTTCTCATTTCTCCTTCATATCCCCATCTTAGTCATCTTCCCCTGCTCTGTTTGTATTTCCATCCATTGTTCTCTTCCTTTCTCTCTTCCCAGAGGAGCTTTATGGCTGTGACAGTAAAAACAGCTGTGGTACCAAAGTGTGGTGCCACAGCACTCCCCTGTGTTTTCAAAGTGGTTGTCATAAATTAGGTCCAGCAGACGGTTGACCCTTCAGAGAGAGAGAGAGAGAACATAATGGGAGCCTGTTGAGAACTGCTCCTCTGTTGACTTGCTCCTCCATTGCCCTGCCATCAGTAAACGTGAAGAGTGTTGAGTAACAGGTGTAAAATCGTTATCACCCGTACTGAACGTAAGGGCAGTCTAGACACAGCAAAGGCAAGAAAAGCCAGGCTGAGAACAATGTCTTCAACTGTAAAGAAAAAAAAGGAAAAAAAGGCAAGACCTGGTCGGTAGTGCACATTTCTGTAAATAATAAAACAAAACATTTTCGGCTGTAAACATCAATCGTCAGTACAGTTAGACATGTAGCCATATACAATGGATTAGGAAAGTATTCAGAACACCTTTCCCTTTTCCACATTTTGTTAAATTACATCCTTATTCTAAAATAGATTAAATTAAATGTTTTCCTCATCAATCTACATACAATACCCCATAATAAAGCAAAAACTGTTTTTTAGAAATACCTTATTTACATAAGTATTCAGACACTCGAAATTGAGCTCCGGTGAATCCTGCTTCCATTGATCATCCTTGAGATGTTTCTGCACATTGATTGGACATGATTTGGAAAGGAACACACCTGTCTATATAAGGTCCCACAGTTGACAGTTCGTCAGTGCAAAAACCAAGCCATGAGGTTGAAGAAAAATTGTCTGTAGAGCTCCGAGAAAGGAGCGAGAATCCAAGCGGCACGTCTGGTGGAAGCCTGGCACCATCTCTACGGTGAGGCATGGTGGTGGCAGCATCATGCTGTGGGGATGTTCTTCAGAAGCAGGGACTGGGAGACTAGTCAGGATCGAGGGAAAGATGAACAGAGCAAAGTACAGAGAGATCCTTGATGAAAACCTGATCCAGAGTGCTCAGGACCTCAGACTGGTGCGAAGGTTCACCTTCCAACAGGACAATGAACCTAAGCACAGCCAGACAACGCAGGAGTGGCTTCGAGACAAGTCTCAATGTCCTTGAGTGGGCCAGCCAGAGGCCGGACTTGAACCCCATCGAATATCTCTGAAGAGACCTGAAAATAGCTGTGCAGCAACGCTCCACATCCAACCTGACAGAGCTTGAGAGGATCTGCAGAGAAGAATGGGAAAAACTCCGCAAATACAGGTGTTCCAAGCTTGTAGCGTCATACTCGAGGCTGTAATCGCTGCCAAAGGTGCTTCAACAAAGTACTGAGTAAAAAGTCTGAATACTTTTGTTAATGTGATAGTTTTTTGCAAAAAAAACAAAAAAACTGTTTTGCTTTGTCATTATGGGGTGTGTTGATTGATGAGGAAAAAATACAATTTAATTCATTTTAGAATAAGGCTGTAACGTAACAAATTGTGTAACAAAGTTGAGGGGTCTGAATACTTTCGAATGCACTGTACGACATAACCATTTCCAAAAACTGGTCAGGACAAACAGCATTTTACATCAGCAGTCCATATCCATAGTCATAGTTGAACTGAACAAGAGCTGCATGTACAACATAAAAGCAGGACTGACGTCAGAGACACAGGGAGAGGACCACATTAGGATTACAACAGAGGGGGGTTTGGCACAGCCAGCTGGTCTAGCCCTGTGGACTGAGTCAACCAACCAATCAGCAGGACACAGCATGGGTCGTCGCCGGCGGACGTTTAACCCAATCACAGAGTTGGGAGGATACAATAATCTGGAGTTTCCAGAGCCTAGGGGGGTGTTATCTAAAGTTATGGTCATTGTATGCGTCCAAAATTGCACACAAATCTTTTTTGTGCACTACTATTGACCAGCCCTATGTGCCCTGGTCAAATGTAGTGCACTATATAGGGAATAGGGTGACATTTGTGGCGCACCCATGTTGTAGCATCTGTAACCTTGCTGGGCGGTACTGTGGTTGTGGAAACGGAACCGTGTGATCACAATTGGCTGACCTGTGGCTGACTTTATAATCTCATTGTAGTTATTTATTATGCAGTGGTGTGTGCAGGTTACATTTACATCAATATCAAATGAACACAAATAGAACATAGCTCGCCAAAGTGTTCGGAAGGAGAGCCCCCTGAGTGGTTGCCTAGCCCACTGGCAAGAAATGACAGATAGAGAGTAGGTCTACGGGTCAGGGTCACAGAGGGCTGAAGGAAAGGAACACAGACTGGTCACTGTCAACAACACAGCCAGGCAGCTCAGCTCATGCTCTCTCTCCAATCAGGGAGCATCCTGGCACCCTGCCATCGGAGCGTGGTCTGGGTGTGGTCTGCTCTTCCCAGCAAATAGTCCTGTCACACGCTCTTCTCACCCATCATGCCTCTGCCAGGGTCATCTATCTTGTTTTCCAGCTCCAGCTCAGCTTTCCTGACCATGTCACTTACCCAGGCGTTCTCTTTCTCTCTGCCTGACCCTGTCTCTTGCTCTCTTTTCAGCCCAGTTCATCCCTTTCTTTCTGTCTTTTTGTCCTCCTTCTACCTCTCTGACTTTGCCATATTCGTATCTTTTTGAAGGTTCTTAGGTTTACTGTGAAATGTATAGGAGAGGAAAGGGTTTTTATCTGTACACTAGAAGGATTAGCTATACTTTAAACTCGTCTGTGTTGATGACTCTAATCTTAGTGCTGTCAGATCCCTGTAGGACTGGCGAGGACCTAAGTGTGACCCTCTATCCTTCCCTTCTTGCTCGATCTCTGGTTTGTTTGTTCCCAGTTTTTTGGGCACTCCTCCTCACACTGTTGTAGCCTGTGCCTCTCACCAGCTCAGCAAGCGGAGGGAGTGCCGAAAAACAGGGGGAACATTCTGCGTGCATAAGTCATCTCTTTCTCTCTCTTGCTGCCTCTCTGACAGATCCTCCCATGCCGAAACCAGTCCTCTCATGAAATTGTTAGGTGAAATTTCAACAACAACAAAAAAAAGTCTACAGAAAGAACACGCAAACACCACTAGGGAGTGTCTGCAAACAAAAATAATGATTAAGTAACACTGAGCGTGTCTTTCTGCGAGAGAACTCAGATGAGTTTGACTTGTACAGAACGTATCACTTTATGTTTGAAAACAAATGAATCATTCAAAAGGAACCATCCTTTTACCAGCAATGTAGAAACAATGGTGTGTCAACTCTAAATCCATCAAACATATTTTATGCCATTTTAGCAGACGCTTTAACCCAAAGCAATTTACAGTCATGCATGCATACTTTTAACGTACAAGTGGTCCCAGGAATCGAATCCACTGAGCTGGCATTGCAAGTGCCTTGCTCTATCAACTGAGCCACAGAGGACCACAAAGGAGCATATCTCATGCAAACATCAATTCAGAACATTTGTTCAAGGTAATTCACGATTTGATGTTGATGTTACGAGTTAACGTTTGGCTTCCAGACTAACAGCTCATGGTTCCGAAAAAGGGGAGTAATTTGATAGTTGGGTGTGTTAGTGAATAACAGATAATTGATCGATCTATCTTGGTATCAGATAATGACTCAACCTACTCATGACACAGATTCATACAATTCCACATAAAATCAGACAAAAATATAAAAATAATCTTTCTTTGAATTTAACAGTGTCGATTGAATTGGTTGAATATTCTATACAAAGAATTCAATCTGTTGACTATACTATTCAAATTAGTTCAAGTGGTAGGCACTTGTAATGTAAATGTAATCTGATAACAATAATGAAGCAGTCATTTATGAATATACACTATTTCATTACTAACATTCCCAACTACACTGTCAAAATGAAGTGCTTTATAACACTAAATCTAGTGGCAACTGAGGCCTATACCATAGGACCAGGAGCTATTGGCCTGGAGGTAAAAGGTTAATTCATAACATCAACATCAAATCAAATGTTATTAGTCACATGCGCCGAATACAACAGGTGGAGACCTTACAATGAAATGCTTATTTTCGAAAACCCTAACCAACAATGCAGTAAAAAAAAACATAAGAATAAGTGATAAAAGTAACAAGTAATTAAAGAGCAGCAGTAAAATAAAAATACCGAGACTATATACAAGGGGGCACCGGTTAGTTGAGGTAGTACATACATGTAGGTAGAGTTATTAAAGTGACTATGCATAATGACAACAGAGAGCAGCAGTGGTGTAAAGGGGGAGGAGGTCTGGGTAGCCATTTGATGAGATATTCAGGAGTCTTATGGCTTGGGGGTAGAAGCTGTTTAGAGCCTCTTGGACCTAGACTTGGTGCTTCTGTACATAAGAGACGGTAGCGGCAACATTATGTACAAAATAAGTAAAAAATAAGTTTTTAAAAAGTTGCAAATAAACTAACAAAAAAACTATTGGCTGGGGGCACGTAAAACGTCTGCCTTCTTCTCTGGCGCCATCTTACGTATCACATCATGAATGACTATACTCATTACAATGCAAGTCAACACATGCTTTTTACCTGAGAAGCTGTATGGATGGTAGCTGTGAGGTTGACTTGTCTGTCCTGGGCTCACTTGAAAAAGAGATGTCAATGTCAATGTTACTTTCCTGGTGAAATAAAAGGATGGTCCTTCAGCAGTGAGAAGATGTTTAGACTGATTTTAAGAATATCAGATGAATTAACCTATTTGAATGTCACACTATTTGGGGAACAAAACATGACACATTTTCGATTGAACTTTTTAACATTCATTCTTCTTCTTCTCTGGCTTATTACTTATCACAGAACACATCTAACAAAGACATAATGCTTGGGCCCATAAGGCATACAAAATTGGGTCTCACGGTCTATCATAACTGCCTCTCTTCCAAACATCACATTGAGTTATAACAGTCTTCAAAGTTGATATCACAGAATCTGTCAGTGGTACATTGAAATGCAATGGTAGCATTACACCGCCTTTGCTGTTGGAATCACAACTCATAGTGCTGCAAGTCCCGCATCTCTCATCTCCTCATTGGTTTTTAGGAGCATATACCCACGAGGGTTATTGAAAGATGAACTGAGGTTTCACACTCCAGTCCAGTTGGTGGTGGTAATGCACCTTAAAGTTGGTTGCAAACAGCCATATAAAGTCAAAAGAAGAAACTAAATCAGTTAATCTTTTAATCTGTGGATTAATTGTCGGAGTAGAGGACCTTGTGCATTTCAGGTAAAATAACTACCCAATGTTTATATCCCAGGACAAATTAGCTAGCAACAGCAAGCAAGCTAGCTAAATTTCCATAAATGTTGAATGCTTTTTGACCTGTCCCCAAATTACTATAAACTCAGCAAAAAAAAAGAAATGTCCAATTTTCAGGACCCTGTCTTTCAAAGATAATTCGTAAAAACCAAATAACTTCACAGATCTTCATTGTAAAGGGTTTAAATACTGTTTCCCATGCTTGATCAATGAACCATAAACAATTAATGAACATGCACCTGTGGAACAGTCGTTAAGACACTAACAGCTTACAGACGGTAGGCAATTATGGTCACAGTTATGAAAACTTAGGACACTAAAGAGGCCTTTCTACTGACTCTGAAAAACCCCAAAAGAAAGATGCCCAGGGTCCCTGCTCATCTGTGTGAATGTGCCTTAGGCATACTGCAAGGAGGCATGAGGACTGCAGATGTGGCCAGGGAAATACATTGCAATGTCCGTACTGTGAGACGCCTAAGACAGCACTACAAGGAGACAGGATGGACAGCTGATCGTCCTCACAATTGCAGACCATGTGCAACACCATCTGCACAGGACCGGTAAATCCGAAGATCACACTTGCAGGACAAGCCCCCCTTTCGGGAAAGCTGACCACGACTCCATTTTGTTGATCCCTGCCTACAGGCAGAAGGTAAAACAAGAGGCTCCCACGCTGAGGTCTGTCCAACGCTGGTCAGACCAAGCTGACTCTACACTCCAAGACTGCTTCCATCACGTGGACTGGGACATGTTTCGTATTGCGTCAGATGGAAATATTGACGAATACGCTGATTCGGTGTGCGAGTTCATTAGAACGTGCGTCGAATAGCGGTGTGCGTCAAATAGCAACGATAAAAACATTCCCAAACCAGAAACCGTGGATTGATGGCAGCATTCGCGTGAAACTGAAAGCGCGAACCACTGCTTTTAATCAGGGCAAGGTGTCTGGTAACATGTCCGAATATAAACAATGCAGCTATTCCCTCCGCAAGGCTATTAAACAAGCTAAGTGTCAGTACAGAGACAAAGTGGAATCTCAATTCAATGGCTCAGACACAAGAGGCATGTGGCAGGGTCTACAGTCAATCACGGACTACAAGAAGAAACCCAGCCCAGTCACGGACCAGGATGTCTTGCTCCCAGGCAGACTAAATAACTTTTTTGCCCGCTTTGAGGACAATACAGTGCCACTGACACGGCCTGCAACGAAAACATGCGGTCTCTCCTTCACTGCAGCCGAGGTGAGTAAGACATTTAAACGTGTTAACCCTCGAAAGGCTGCAGGCCCAGACGGCATCCCCAGCCGCGCCCTCAGAGCATGCGCAGACCAGCTGGCCGGTGTGTTTACGGACATATTCAATCAATCCCTATACCAGTCTGCTGTTCCCACATGCTTCAAGAGGGCCACCATTGTTCCTGTTCCCAAGAAAGCTAAGGTAACTGAGCTAAACGACTACCGCCCCGTAGCACTCACTTCCGTCATCATGAAGTGCTTTGAGAGACTAGTCAAGGACCATATCACCTCCACCCTACCTGACACCCTAGACCCACTCCAATTTGCTTACCGCCCAAATAGGTACACAGACGATGCAATCTCAACCACACTGCACACTGCCCTAACCCACCTGGACAAGAGGAATACCTATGTGAGAATGCTGTTCATCGACTACAGCTCGGCATTCAACACCATAGTACCCTCCAAGCTCGTCATCAAGCTCGAGACCCTGGGTCTCGACCCCGCCCTGTGCAACTGGGTACTGGACTTCCTGACGGGCCGCCCCCAGGTGGTGAGGGTAGGCAACAACATCTCCTCCCCGCTGATCCTCAACACGGGGGCCCCACAAGGGTGCGTTCTGAGCCCTCTCCTGTACTCCCTGTTCACCCACGACTGCGTGGCCACGCACGCCTCCAACTCAATCATCAAGTTTGCGGACGACACAACAGTGGTAGGCTTGATTACCAACAACGACGAGACGGCCTACAGGGAGGAGGTGAGGGCCCTCGGAGTGTGGTGTCAGGAAAATAACCTCACACTCAACGTCAACAAAACTAAGGAGATGATTGTGGACTTCAGGAAACAGCAGAGGGAACACCCCCCTATCCACATCGATGGAACAGTAGTGGAGAGGGTAGCTAGTTTTAAGTTCCTCGGCATACACATCACAGACAAACTGAATTGGTCCACTCACACTGACAACGTCGTGAAGAAGGCGCAGCAGCGCCTCTTCAACTTCAGGAGGCTGAAGAAATTCGGCTTGTCACCAAAAGCACTCACAAACTTCTACAGATACACAATCTAGAGCATCCTGGCGGGCTGTATCACCGCCTGGTACGGCAACTGCTCCGCCCTCAACCGTAAGGCTCTCCAGAGGGTAGTGAGGACTGCACAACGCATCACCGGGGGCAAACTACCTGCCCTCCAGGACACCTACACCACCCGATATTACAGGAAGGCCATAAAGATCATCAAGGACATCAACCACCCGAACCACTGCCTGTTCACCCCGCTATCATCCAGAAGGCGAGGTCAGTACAGGTGCATCAAAGCTGGGACCGAGAGACTGAAAAACAGCTTCTATCTCAAGACCATCAGACTGTTAAACAGCCACCACTAACAATGAGTGGCTGCTGCCAACACACTGTCATTGACACTGACCCAACTCCAGCCACTTTAATAATGGGAATTGATGGGAAATGATGTAAATATATCACTAGCCACTTTAAACAATGCTACCTTATATAATGTTACTTACCCTACATTATTAATCTCATATGCATATGTATATACTGTACTCTACATCATCGACTGCATCCTTATGTAATACATGTATCACTAGCCACTTTAACTATGCCACTTTGTTTACTTTGTCTACACACTCATCTCATATGTATATACTGTACTCGATACCATCTACTGTATGCTGCTCTGTACCATCACTCATTCATATATCCTTATGTACATATTCCTTATCCCCTTACACTGTGTATAAGACAGTAGTTTTGGAATTGTTAGTTAGATTACTTATTGGTTATCACTGCATTGTCGGAACTAGAAGCACAAGCATTTCGCTACACTCGCATTAACATCTGCTAAACATGTGTATGTGACAAATAAAATTTGATTTGATTTGATTTACAGGATGGCAACAACTGCCCGAATTACACCAGGAACGCACAATCCCTCCATCAGTGCTGAGACTGTCCGCAATAGGTTGAGAGAGGCTGGACTGAGGGCTTGTAGGCCTGTTGTAAGGCAGGTCCTCACCAGACATCACCGGCAACAACATCCCCTATGGGCAACTCACCGTTGCTGGACCAGACAGGACTAGCAAAAAGTGCTCTTCACTGACGAGTAGCGGTTTTGTCTCACCAGGGGTGATGGTCGGATTCACGTTTATCATCAAAGGAATGAGTGTTACACCGAGGCCTGTACTCTGGAGCGGAATCGATTTGGAGGTGGAGGGTCCGTCATAGTCTGGGGCGGTGTGTCACAGCATCATCGGACTGATATTGTTGTCATTGCAGGCAATCTCAACGCTGTGCGTTACAGGGAAGACATCCTCCTCCCTCATGTGGTACCCTTCTTGCAGGCTCATCCTGACATGACCCCCCAGAATGACAATGCCACCAGCCATACTGCTCGTTCTGTGCGTGATTTCCTGCAAGACAGGAATCTCAGTGTTCTGCCATGGCCAACGAAGAGCCCGGATCTTAATCCCATTGAGCACATTTGGGACCTGTTGGATCGGAGGGTGAGGGCTAAGGCCATTCCCCCCAGAAATGTCCCAGGACTTGCAGGTGCCTCGGTGGACGAGTGGTGTAACATCTCACAGCAAGAACTGGCAAATCTGGTGCAGTCCATGAGGAGGAGATGCACTGCAGTACTTAATGCAGCGGGTGGCCACACCAGATACTGACTGTTACTTTTGATTTTGGCCCTCCCCCCCTTTGTTCATGGACACATTAGTCCATTTCTGTTAGTCACATGTCTGTGGAACTTGTTCAGTTTATGTTTCAGTTGTTAAATCTTGTTATGTTCATACAAATAATTACACATGTCAAGTTTTCTGAAAATAAACACAGTTGACAGTGAGAGGACGTTTCTTTTTTTTGCTGAGTTTAGTTGGTTCAGAGTTCATTTTGACATTTCAACCTGCGTTGTCCTTATCGCGTCTGGTTTTGGTGGAAAACATCAACATGTGTGCGAGCGGTTTGGACAGCATGTCAGCCTTATCAGTGGGCCGGCTGGTAGAGACTTTGCATTATTATGCGATCATTATTATGGATTTGGCTCTGCGTTTCAAGTTACAGTACTGTACTAAATCAAAAGCTTCCCTCTTGCGAATATCCTTTTGCCCAACACACAGCAATAAGACTAATTGTAATCCTCTCACGTGCATGGTAAGCAAAATGCAAGGAGATTTAACAAAGAGCTCTAGTAGTGGAAAGGTCATTTCTAATGGGAGAGCTTTGTGTATATTACTGGCTCTAGGTTACATTAGATTGCAGATTTATCGCTAAACTAGAAACATACTCAATGTCAGGCAATGTCATTTTTGAAGATTTGGTATTAAAGCCAAGATGGAAGTTAGTGCTTTAGTCTAGAGTTCTGTTGCCCTTTTTTGATTGTCTGATGCAAAACATTGACATCAGCAAGGATATTTGTATGTATTAGGCCAAGGTTAACTACAACACTATTTGTGTCAGCATACAAGCTAACAACCAAAGTTGGATCATCTTGGAGATAAAGACAAACAGATGAAAATGAAAACAGATGAAGTCAGAGTTACGCATGCATGTGGTTATGAGTGGAAAGTGCAAATCTGCCAGACTAGAGGTCTGTTTTTCTGTGGTGTATCACAGGTTCCTTTTCATCATTGAGCCAGTCAGCGCTCAGTCAACAGCTTGCAACAGATCCATGGGGGGTGGCAAGGCAGAGCTTGATCCCGTGCCAAATCAGGCACATGGAACACGTTGGCCGAAAAACTGCCAGTTCGTTTGCATTCGTTCTGAAGTTATAAGAGGGCTTTAAAACCCTTTAATGATGCCTTGGCTCAGATTGTGCTTTGTTTGTGCACAGCAGGGGTCACTGGAAATGAGCATAGGCAGCCATTTTATCCTGACGAGAAAGAGACACTTAATGCCAAAATCATCCGATTAGTTCAGAGCTATATATTTTCACCTATTTACTAAAAGTCTAATCTTATTTGTCACATGCGCTGAATACAACAGGTGTAGACCTTATTGAAATGCTTACTTACAAGCTCTTAACCAACAATAAAGATTGAAGAAAAATATCTAAAAAAACAGGAAATAAAGTAACAAATAAAGAGCAGCAGTAAAATAACAATAGCCAGGCAATATACAGTGGGTACCGGTACAGAGTCAATGTGCGAGGACACTGTTAGTCAAGGTAATTGAGGTAATATAGGTATCAAAGTGGCTATGCATAAATAATAACAGAGTAGCAGCAGCATAAAAGAGGGGGAGAAGGGGGTGGCAATGCAAGTAGTCTGGTTAACCATTTGATGAAATGTTCAGGAGTCTTATGGCTTGGCGGTAGAAGCTGTTTAGAAGCCTCTTGGAACTAGACTTGGTGCTCCGGTACCGCTTGCTGTGAGGTGGCAGAGAGAACAGTCTATGACTAGGGTGACTGGTGTCTTTGACAATTTTTTGGGGCTTCCTCTGCCACTGCCTGGTATAGAGGTCCTGGATGGCAGGAAGCTTGGCCCCAGTGATGTACTAGGCCATACGCATTACCCTTAGTAGTGCCTTGCGGTCGGAGGCCGAGCAGTTGCCATACTAGGCAGTGATGCAACCTGTCAGGATGCTCTCAATGGTGCAGCTGTAGAACCTTTTGAGGATCTGAGGACCCATGTCAAATATTTTCAGTCTCCTAGGGGGGAATAGGTTTTGTCGTGCCCTCTTCACGACTGTCTTGGTGGGCTTGGACCATGTTAGTTTGTTGGTAATGTGGACGCAAAGGAACTTGAAGTTCTCAACCTGCTCCACTACAGCCCTGTCGATGAGAAATGGGGGGCAGGCTCGGTCCTCTTTTTCCTGTAGTCCACAATCATCTCATTTGTCTTGATCACATTGAGGGAGAGGTTGTTGTCCTGGCACCACACGGCCAGGTCTCTGACCTCCTCCCTGTAGGTGGTCTCGTCGCTGTCGGTGATCAGGCCTATCACGGTTTCTTCATCGGCAAACTTAATGATGGTGTTGGAGTCATGCCTGGCCGTGCAGTCATGAGTGAACAGGGAGTACAGGAGGGGACTGAGCACGCACCCCTGAGGGGTCCCGTGTTAAGGATCAGCGTGGCAGATGTGTTATTACCTACCCTTACCACCTGGGGGCAGCCCGTCAGGAAGTCCAGGATCCAGTTGCAGAGGGAGGTGTTTAGTCCCAGGGTCCTCAGCTTAGTGATGAGCTTTGAGGACACTATGGTGTTGAACGCTGAGTTGTAGTTCATGAATAGTATTCTCACATAGGGGTTCCTTTTGTCCAAGTGGGAAAAGGCAGTGTTGAGTGCAATAGAGATTGGATCTGTTGGGGCGGTATGCAAATTAGGTGGGTGTAGGGTTTCTGGGATAATGATTTTGATGTGAGCACTTCATGGCTACATACGTGATTGCTACATGTCGCTAGTGATTTAGGCAGGTTACCTTAGTGTTATTGGGCACAGGGACTATGGTGGTCTGCTTGAAACATGTTGGTATTACAGACTCGGAACAGGAGAGGTTGAAAATGTCAGTGAAGTCTTTTGCCAGTTGGTCAGCGCACACTCGGAGTACACATCTTGGTAATCCGTTTGGTCCTGTGAATGTTGACCTGTTTAAAAGGTCTTACATCGGCTGTGGAGAGCGTGATCACACAGTCGTCCGGTACTGCTGATGCTCTCATGCATGTGTCAGTGTTATTTGCCTCGAAGCGAGCATAGAAGTAGTTTGGCCCGTCTGGTAGGCTTGTGTCACTGGGCAGCTGAAAGCAGTGCTTGACTTGGACTGAAAAAGGTGCTGGTACTCATTTTGGGTGCTGGTACTGTTTATACACTACATGACCAAAAGTATGTGGACACCTGTTCATCGAACATCACATTCCAAAATCATGGGCATTGATATGGAATTTGCCCCCCCCCCCTTGCTGCTTTAACAGCCTCCACTCTTCTGGGAAGGCTTTCCACTAGATGTTGGAACATTGCTGCTGGGGACTTGCTTCCATTCAAGCACAAGTGCAGCAGTGAGGTTGTACACTGATGTTGGGCGATTAGGCCTGGCTCGCAGTCAGCATTCCAATTCATCACAAAGGTGTTCAATGGGGTTGTCAGGGCATTGTGCAGGCCAGCCAAGTTCTTCAACACTGATCTCAACCAACCATTTCTGTATGGACCTCGCTTTGTGCACGGGGGGCATTGTCATGCTGAAACAGGAAAGGGTCTTCCCCAAACTGTTGCCACAAAGTTGGAAACACAGAAACGTCTAGAATGTCATTGTATGCTGTAGCATTAAGATATACCTTCACTGGAACTAAGGGGCCTAGCCCAAACCATGAAAAACAGCCCCAGACCATTATTCCTCCTCCACCAAACCTTACAGTTGGCACTACGCATTGGGGCAGGTAACGTTCTGTGTGATTCATCACTCCTGAGAACGGATTTCCACTGCTCCAGAGTCCAATGGCGGCAAGCTTTACACCACTCTAGCCGACACTTGGCATTGCGCATGGTGATCTTAGGCTTGTCTGCGGCTGCTCCACCATTTCATGAAGTTCCTGACGAACGGTTATTGTGCTGACCCGTCTCCAGAGGCAGTTTGGAACTCGGTAGTGAATGTTGCAACCGAGGACAGGCAATTTTTACGTGCTACAAGCTTCTTATATACTTTTGTATATATAGTGTATTTAAGTGCAGGAGCTCCACAATACTTTGTAGCAAGTATTTAGGTTCCGGTACTCAGCTCCGGCAAGGTCCTGCCCAAATCAAGCACTGTCTGAAACCGAGTCTAAAAGGGAAACAACAGTATGTATATTTGTGTTGCCAAATATATAAATATGATATAAGACCATTCCATAGAACAGTACAGAGCATTCATTCTGTGGTTGAAGTAAAGAAGCCCCTAAGCCATATGTTGAGATTTCCTCAACACACACACACACACACACACACACACACACACACACACACACACACACACAGAGCTTTGGGAAAAATGTGTCAGTCTTTATTAAGTCACAACTGCCTCAGGACACAAGTCAGAAACATCTCAATGGAATGTGCACTTCTTGAACACAAAAAAAAACTAGCTGGCGAAATCAAAACAGCTGAATCTCCAGACACACTACTCAATTAGCTAGAGGGTATACAAGTGTTTGACAATCCTTGGGCGGAAACTAATCCTAGTCCCGTTCTGTATCAGCATGACCCTCAAGTTTTATTAGTAGGCATTTCACAATTAACTACATTTGGCCACACAACAGTGATTTGACTGTGCTGCATGTTACAGACTTCCCTAAAGGGTCTGGTCTATTACCTTAACGGTGCACATAGTGCCCTTTATATGGTTGACGTAATAGTACAAGCATTAGTGATGTAACAATACAAACAGTTGACGTGTTGTCGACATGTTGTTGTGCTCCATTTCCCTTGATGTTATTGGTCGAAACTGGTACTGGATAGCGGTCGGTTTTGGATGATGGATGAGTCAGCCGAGTGACTAGGCATCTGTATAGGGTGAATCATGAATACAGAATAGGGACAACAGCATTCAATGGCGTATGTAACTAAGCAAGAACCGCTTTGACTTTATCCACTATGGACATTGTATGAAATCAAATAACATGGTCCATGATAAGAACTTTGAGTTGTATATGAGTCCAAGTCTGTCATTGTGGTGTCTTATCGCATAGTCTCTCAAGAGTCTCTATAGTCTGTACTTTTCACATCTTCAACCCTTTTCTCCTCAGGTCCTCCTTGGCCTCCTTTATCTGATCCTGTAGTTCTTTGGATGCCTCCTCACAGTCATTGAAGGTGGCCACCCTGTATCCCACAGTAGCCAGGGAGTAGCAGCCGAACACCACCAGCAGATACACAGGCATGGGCCAGGCCACCTCCTTGTAGGCCACTGGGAGCCTCAAGTTCAGAAGGTCAAAAGTCACGAGAGCCCATGCTGCACCTATTACCGAGACGCCAAACACCCACTCCAGGAGCTTGGTCATGGTGAGCAAGATGATGGGAAACTTCAGGGCCAGGAGACCGGATGCCAATAAGCCTGAGATAGGAAAAGAGTAACTTAGGGTTGAAAAGAAAACTCAGATCTTGTGTGTTTTACTAACTAATTTATTCAATGCAGTCCAGTGACTGCCCTTATCATGATTTAATGGATATATCAGCAAGAAAAAAATACATGCATCTTAATCATATCAATCTCAAATTCTCCCTCGCTATCTACATCTTTAGATATTTTCTACAGTCACGTTCAGCAGTGTTGCTAAAACACTGTTACAAAACAACTGTAGCCAAAATTATGTGTATGCTCTGGGCTAGGCTGAACAAGCATCTGAGCAAAGGCAGAGACGATGAATATGATAAGTCTCCTCTCTAGCCCAGTTAGCTACCATTACATTTTCCCATTAGACAGCTCTGCAAGCATTATAATGTCAAAATACGTTCGTTACTCACAGAATATGGAGTTTTGCTGAGCAACTATTGTTATTTATTGCTGTCCCGCTAGGTACGTACTTCCCAAAAAGTTTTACAAGCAACTGAAAAAGTATCTCATCTATGTATTGTTTTTAAACAATTGTTTTAACCAATTGTAGGGTGTTCACCCATAAAATGATTCATTCATTCAAAGTTTATACAAATATGTCCATTCAATAGAGAATTGCGTCAGAAAAACAGTCCAAACCCCATGTCCTACTATATATGGTTCAAAAGTTAGATGATTTACTCTGAGAATTTAGCATATTTAGAGTGAATAGAATGTCGTCATTGGCATGATCAAAAAGTGGTCACTGCTCAGAACTCTGTGGCGCTGCTTCGCGGCACAACGTCACCAACTTTCGAACGTCAACTGACGAGCTAACTAGTGGCTGCAGGTTCGTGCGTGAAAATGGGAGTTTTCGAAATGAAATCTGCTGAATACAAAACAAAAATATATATTTATTTACAAAGCTAACGGACTTAATTTCAATATTCGCGAAGACAATCTGTTCCTGTTTTCAAGGCCACTCTAAAATGTGCAGTTTTGTCACAACACAATGCCACAGATGTCTCAAGTTGAGGGAGCGTGCAATTGGCATGCTGACTGCAGGGATGTACACCAGAGCTGTTTCCAGTGAATTGAATGTACCATAACCCGCCTTCAACGACGTTTTAGAAAATTTGGCAGCATGTCCTACCTCACAAGCTGAGGTCACGTGTATGGCATCGTGTGGGTGAACGGTTTGTTGATGTCAATGTTGGCAACTCAAATCAAATTTGTCACATGCGCCGAATACAACTGGTGTAAACCTTACCGCGACATGCCAAGCCCTTAACCAACAGATCAAGAAAGTTAAGAAAATATTTACTAAATAAATTAAAGTAAAAAATAATAACACCAAAATGTAACAATAATGAGGCTATATACAGGGGCCATTTGATTAATTGTTCAGCGGTCTTATGGCTTGGGGGTAGAAGCTGTTAAGGAGCCTTTTGGTCCTAGACTTGGCTCTCCGGTACCGCTTGCCGTGCGGTAGCAGAGAGAACAGTCTATGACCTGGATGTCAGTGATGTACCGAGTGCCCTATAAATTACAGACAAACACAATGGCATTTTATCAATGGCAATTTGAATGGACCAAAATACCATGACGAGATCCCGAGGCCCATTTTGAGGTCCATTTTTTTAAAAGGTATGTGACCAACAGATGCATAGCTCCATTGACTGATTTGCTCATGAACTGTACTCAGTAAAAATCTATGAAATTGTTGCATTTATATTTTTGTTAGGTATAGATTCATTCCAGACAATACAGTTTAATTTCGAACTGCTATTGAAGTACATACTGGGCGGGACATCAGTAGATTCGGGCTCCTGAGTGACGCAGTGGTCTAAGACACTGCATCCCAGTGCAGTACCTGGTTCCGGGGCACAATTGGCCAAGCGTCATCCGGGTTTGCCTGGGTTAGGCCATCATTGTAAACAATAATTTGCTCTTAACTGACTTGCCTAGTTAAATACCGACAATAGTTGCTCGGGGAATCTCCATATTTGGTAATGAATGTATTTTGACATTATAAACTTGGTGGTTCGAAAAGGGGATGCTGATTGGCTGAAAGCCAATGACAAAACATTTATTTTTGCTGCTCTAATTACGTTGGTAACCAGTTTATAATAGCAATATTTCCAATATACCACATCTATATGCAGGCAATCCGCGTTACGTCGGGCGTAAGAACAGCTCTTAGCCATGGTATATTGGGCATGTACCACACCCTTGAGCCTTAATTGCTTTATTATAACGCTTGCAGAACTGTCTAGTCGGACAATGAATGGAGAAGACTCGTCATATTCATCGTCTGTTCTTCTGCCCTGATACTGGTTCTAGGCTAGGCTATTCGTTGCTAAGACTACAAATGAGGTAGCTAACAAGCTACCCTAACTCAACAGGTCACAGTAGATACTGGCGACATCACATAGCTGCAGCTCTATGAAAAGAGGAATAGCTTCAGTTAGTTGGCCTATATGGCGACTATTTTGCGATATGTGAGTTTTTACTAGATTAGAGAGAACAGAGTATTTAGCTAGCTAGCTCTGTAGCTAACGTTAGCCAGTTTAGGTTCCAATGCTACACAACAAACTAGCGACAAAAAAAGGCATTCAACGTCGAATTTGCGGAACATGTAGTATTTGACCTAGCTAAATACATTTGAAAATTGACTTAAAAATACAAATATACATCGTTAAATATTATTACGTGTTCTTACCTTCTTCCTAAAGCCAACTCACCACTAGGCGCAGAGAAATGACGTCATAAGTAAATAGGGACTTATGGGATATGTAGTGTCAGAGAGATTGAAGGGACTACAAGTTGTGTCCAACAAGTGACACATTTCTTTAGAAATACTCAGACATGAAAAGCAATCTGTTTTTTATGGTCCTAGGATATGTAAAACATATTGGAAACAGATTACTCAAAGTACCTCTAATTGTTTCTTTAAGCAAACATATGTCCACTGCTCTAAATGTAGAAATTAATTTTCAAATATTGTCATTCACAACCTTGGTCTCATCCTATGTGATGGTAATGATATACTAAGTTAAAAGCGGACCAACAAAGGTTACATGCGCTCAGTGGCACAGACGGCGTCATTAATTCAATGTCTCTTTATGTTTTTAATTTTTTATTTATGTCACCTTTATTTAACCAGGTGGTTACGTTCTCATTTAGAACTGTGACCTGGCCAAGATAAAGCAAAGCAGTGCGACATAAACAACAACACAGAGTTACACATGGAACAAACAAACATACTGTCAATAACACAATAGATACAGTGTGTGCAAATGCGGTAAGATTAGGGAGGTAAGGCAATAAATAGGCCGTAGTGGCAAAGTAATTACAATTTAGGAATTAAACACTGGAGTGATAGATGTGCAGAAGATGAATGTGCAAGTAGAGATACTGGGGTGCAAAAAAATAAATAACATTTACATTACATTTAAGTCATTTAGCAGACGCTCTTATCCAGAGCGACTTACAAATTGGTGCATTCACCTTATGACATCCAGTGGAACAGTCACTTTACAATAGTGCATCTAAAACTTAGGGGGGGGGTGAGAGGGATTACTTATCCTATCCTAGGTATTCCTTAAAGAGGTGGGGTTTCAGGTGTCTCCGGAAGGTGGTGATTGACTCCGCTGTCCTGGCGTCGTGAGGGAGTTTGTTCCACCATTGGGGGGGCCAGGGCAGCGAACAGTTTTGACTGGGCTGAGCGGGAGCTGTACTTCCTCAGTGGTAGGGAGGCGAGCAGGCCAGAGGTGGATGAACGCAGTGCCCTTGTTTGGGTGTAGGGCCTGATCAGAGCCTGGAGGTACTGAGGTGCCGTTCCCCTCACAGCTCCGTAGGCAAGCACCATGGTCTTGTAGCGGATGCGAGCTTCAACTGGAAGCCAGTGGAGAGAACGGAGGAGCGGGGTGACGTGAGAGAACTTGGGAAGGTTGAACACCAGACGGGCTGCGGCGTTCTGGATGAGTTGAAGGGGTTTAATGGCACAGGCAGGGAGCCCAGCCAACAGCGAGTTGCAGTAATCCAGACGGGAGATGACAAGTGCCTGGATTAGGACCTGCGCCGCTTCCTGTGTGAGGCAGGGTCGTACTCTGCGGATGTTGTAGAGCATGAACCTACAGGAACGGGCCACCGCCTTGATGTTGGTTGAGAACGACAGGGTGTTGTCCAGGATCACGCCAAGGTTCTTGGCGCTCTGGGAGGAGGACACAGTGGAGTTGTCAACCGTGATGGCGAGATCATGGAACGGGCAGTCCTTCCCCGGGAGGAAGAGCAGCTCCGTCTTGCCGAGGTTCAGCTTGAGGTGGTGATCCGTCATCCACACTGATATGTCTGCCAGACATGCAGAGATGCGATTCGCCACCTGGTCATCAGAAGGGGGAAAGGAGAAGATTAATTGTGTGTCGTCTGCATAGCAATGATAAGAGAGACCATGTGAGGTTATGACAGAGCCAAGTGACTTGGTGTATAGCGAGAATAGGAGAGGGCCAAGAACAGAGCCCTGGGGGACACCAGTGGTGAGAGCGCGTGGTGAGGAGACAGATTCTCGCCACGCCACCTGGTAGGAGCGACCTGTCAGGTAGGACGCAATCCAAGCGTGGGCCGCGCCGGAGATGCCCAACTCGGAGAGGGTGGAGAGGAGGATCTGATGGTTCACAGTATCGAAGGCAGCCGATAGATCTAGAAGGATGAGAGCAGAGGAGAGAGAGTTAGCTTTAGCAGTGCGGAGCGCCTCCGTGATACAGAGGAGAGCAGTCTCAGTTGAATGACTAGTCTTGAAACCTGACTGATTTGGATCAAGAAGGTCATTCAGAGAGAGATAGCGGGAGAGCTGGCCAAGGACGGCACGTTCAAGAGTTTTGGAGAGAAAAGAAAGAAGGGATACTGGTCTGTAATTGTTGACATCGGAGGGATCGAGTGTAGGTTTTTTCAGAAGGGGAGCAACTCTCGCTCTCTTGAAGACGGAAGGGACGTAGCCAGCGGTCAGGGATGAGTTGATGAGCGAGGTGAGGTAAGGGAGAAGGTCTCCGGAAATGGTCTGGAGAAGAGAGGAGGGGATAGGGTCAAGCGGGCAGGTTGTTGGGCGGCCGGCCGTCACAAGACGCGAGATTTCATCTGGAGAGAGAGGGGAGAAAGAGGTCAGAGCACAGGGTAGGGCAGTGTGAGCAGAACCAGCGGTGTCGTTTGACTTAGCAAACGAGGATCGGATGTCGTCGACCTTCTTTTCAAAATGGTTGACGAAGTCATCTGCAGAGAGGGAGGAGGGGGGGAGGAGGATTCAGGAGGGAGGAGAAGGTGGCAAAGAGCTTCCTAGGGTTAGAGGCAGATGCTTGGAATTTAGCGTGGTAGAAAGTGGCTTTAGCAGCAGAGACAGAGGAGGAAAATGTAGAGAGGAGGGAGTGAAAGGATGCCAGGTCCGCAGGGAGGCGAGTTTTCCTCCATTTCCGCTCGGCTGCCCGGAGCCCTGTTCTGTGAGCTCGCAATGAGTCATCGAGCCACGGAGCGGGAGGGGAGGACCGAGCCGGCCTGGAGGATAGGGGACATAGAGAGTCAAGGGATGCAGAGAGGGAGGAGAGGAGGGTTGAGGAGGCAGAATCAGGAGATAGGTGGGAGAAGGTTTGAGCGGAGGGAAGAGATGATAGGATGGAAGAGGAGAGAGTAGCGGGGGAGAGAGAGCGAAGGTTGGGACGGCGCGATACCATCCGAGTAGGGGCAGTGTGGGAGGTGTTGGATGAGAGCGAGAGGGAAAAGGATACAAGGCAGTGGTCGGAGACTTGGAGGGGAGTTGCAATGAGGTTAGTGGAAGAACAGCATCTAGTAAAGATGAGGTCGAGCGTATTGCCTGCCTTGTGAGTAGGGGCCGTCCTCAGGAAAGGAGCTTATCAAGGCATCAAGCTCATTGATGAACTCTCCGAGGGAACCTGGAGGGCGATAAATGATAAGGATGTTAAGCTTGAAAGGGCTAGTAACTGTGACAGCATGGAATTCAAAGGAGGCGATAGACAGATGGGGAGAAAGAGGGGAGAAAGAGAGAATGACCACTTGGGAGAGATGAGGATCCCGGTGCCACCACCCCGCTGACCAGACGCTCTCGGGGTGTGCAAGAACACGTGGGCGGACGAAGAGAGAGCAGTAGGAGTAGCAGTGTTGTCTGTGGTGATCCATGTTTCCGTCAGTGCCAAGAAGTCGAGGGACTGGAGGGAGGCATAGGCTGAGATGAACTCTGCCTTGTTGACCGCAGATTGGCAGTTCCAGAGGCTACCGGAGACCTGGAACTCCACGTGGGTCGTGCGCGCTGGGACCACCAGAGTAGGGTGGCCGCGGCCACGCGGTGTGGAGCGTTTGTATGGTCTGTGCAGAGAGGAGAGAACAGGGATAAACAGACACATAGTTGACAGGCTACAGAAGAGGCTACGCTAATGCAAAGGAGATTGGAATGACAAGTGGACTACACGTCTCGAATGTTCAGAAATTTAAGCTACGTAGCAAGAATCTTATTGACTAAAATGACAATATGGGGTAGTTAACAATATGGGGTAGTTGGATGGGCTATTTACAGATGGGCTATTTACAGATGGGCTATGTACAGGTGCAATGATCTGTGAGCTGCTCTGACAGCTGATGTTTAAAGTTAGTGAGGGAGATATGAGTCTTCAGCTTCAGTGATTTTTGCAATTCGTTCCAGTCATTGGCAGCAGAGAACTAGAAGGAAAGGCAGCCAAAGGAGGAATAGGCTTTGGGGGTGACCAGTGAAATATATCTGCTGGGTGCTGATATGGTGACCAGTGAGCTGAGATAAGGGATTCTTTACCTAGCAATGACTTATATATTGACCTGGAGCCAGTGGGTTTGGCGACAAATATGAAGCGAGGGAAAGCCAACGAGAGCACACAGGTCGCAGTGGTGGGCAGTATATGGGGCTTTGGTGACAAAACGGATGGCACTGTGATAGACTGCATCTAATATACTGAGTAGAGTGTTGGAGGCTATTTTGTAAATGACATCGCTAAAGTCAAGGATCGGTAGGATGATCAGTTTTACATGGGTATGTTTAGCAGCATGAGTGAAGGATTTTTTGTTGCGAAATAGGAAGCCGATTCTAGATTTAATTTTGGATTGAAGATGCTTAATAATGTGATTCTGGAAGGAGTGTTTACAGTCTAACCAGACACCTAGGTATTTGTAATTGTCCACATATTCTATGTCAGAACCGTCCGGAGTAGTGATGACGGACGGGCAGGCAGGTGCGGGCAGCGATCGGTTGAAGAGCATGCATTTAGTTTTACTTGCATTTAAAAGAGAATCACCATTAGCAAGAGTGACATCATTGATGTAAACAGAGAAAAGAGTCGGCTCGAGAATTGTACCCTGTGGCACCCCCTTAGAGACTGCCAGAGGTCCGGACAACAGGCCCTCCAATTTGACACACTGAACTCTGTCTGAGAAGTAGTTGGTGAATCAGGCGAGGCAGTCATTTGAAAAACCAAGGCTGTTGAGTCTGCCGATAAGAATGTGGTGATTGACAGAGTCGAAAACCTTGTACAGGTCGATGAATACGGCTGCACAGTATTGTCTTTTACTGATGGCGGTTATGATATCGTTTAGGACCTTGAGCGTGGCTGAGGTGCACCCATGACCAGCTCTGATTCCAGATTGCATAGCAGAGAAGGTACGGTGGGATGTGCCAAGGGTCATATCTGTTCATTCACGGCCCTCTTTAGTGTCTACTTAGGAGCCAGAGAGACATCAACATAATTCATTTAGGGAGGGCAAGGGAGACAGCGAAGAGCCACTGAGACATAAACATCATTCACTGAGGGAAATGGAGAGTTCTTCTTGTGATGTTGGTGTTTGTGTGTGTCACTGTTAAATGTGTGAGTGACGGTGTGCATGTTGGGAGGCACATGTTGCTCTTTCTGTTTATACAGGGTTTTCACATGTGTACGAGTGTAAGATACACATATTCTACTAACATACACAAAATATAGTGCTACTCATATAGGCCTACCCTACACAAACATTTGGTGCGTATTTGACTGTGATTGTATGTTGAGTACTGAGCCTGAGTATATATAACTGCAATTGTCAAATAGTATTTATTACATACAGTGAATGTGAGTATCCCTCTACATATACATTTGCAATAGTATGTGCCTGCATCTACCTACCTACGTGTATCTGCCTTTGTGTACGAATGTGTGTTGTGTTTCTGTGATGTGTAGTGTAGTGTAGTTGTCAATGTTACGTCAGTGTGCGTGTGCGAGTCTCAGTGGGAACGGCCGTGCTGGCGTTTCTCAGTGTGTTTCTCTGCCAGCTCCTGTTCCTGTACTCAGGAAACCTGTGCTCCAGCAGAGAGGGCCTGGCAGACACAGCACAACAGCCTGCCTGGAGGAGGGAAGCGGCACAGGGAGAGGCAGTGGGGAGAGATGGGGGAGTGACTGGGAGGGAGAGAGGTGAAAGAGAGAGATTGGGAGAGAGAGCGGCAGTGGGAAGAGAGGGGGATGGGAAGAGAGGGGGGGGGTTGATGGGAAAGAGGGGATGAAGTGGGAGAGAAAATAGGGGGGAGAGGAGAGTCTGGGGTGAGGGGAGGAGAGGAGAGGAGAGGAGAGGAGAGGAGAGGAGAGGAGAGGAGAGGAGAGGAGAGGAGAGGAGAGGAGAGGGGTTGAGAAGGGATGCGGTTGAAAGGAAGGGAATTTGCAGGTGCAGGTTGAACAATTGATGACCTGAATGGTGCATTAAATCCAGATGCTCATCCAGACTTTTCTTCAATCCCCCAACACCTCCAACCACCTCCCACGTGCAAACAGAAACCCTGCTTACAACAGTGTGAAGTTACAGCTTGGAGGGAATAGAAGGAACAGAGGTACCGAGAGAAAGAAAGATTGAGTTGAAAAAGAAGATACTGTATCCTTAAGTCAGGAAAGAGGAGAAGTGACTCATGACTCCAGAGAGTGAGATAAAGCTGAACATTTTGTTTTAGAGATTTATGTTGTATGTGTGTGTGGTTAGGTCAATATCAGTCGAGTGAGAGGTTCAGAAAGAGATTGTGGTCTAAAAGAACAGAGGACATATTGAACATTTTGTACTGATAAATATTGACGTACAGTATATAACTCAGAATATAATTCTGAGTAACACAAAGAGCAACAAGGAGAAGGGGAGAGAGAGACTCACTGAGCTGAGGGTATATACAGTATAGGAGAGAGTCAGCCAGGGTAACAATAGAGCTTGGCGAACTAACAGGAACCCTCTGTTTCCTGAGTAGGAGACCTAGTCCGTTGTGTGTTATGTAGCCATGAGATGGTTGTAATGAGTGTTTGTGTACCCAGGGTGACTAACAGTGTGTCGTTGTGTGTGTGTGCGCATGTGCGTGCTTGCACGAGCTTGTGTGTACGTGTGGATATTCTGCATAAAATTTGTGTTCCAGCTAAGGGAAGAATATGCAACTGGGGTGTGAGGTGAGCGTGTGGCTATGTGTGTAGTCAGTCAGTGTGTCCTATGAAAATCATATGAGGATGGCACTGCACTTGTGTGCCCTCGCTGCCCTAAGTCAAAACACACCTGTTTCAGCTGCTGTTGTGACGGAAGAAAGACCCAGAATTCGCCTCCCTGCCCGCCATCCTGTAGGCTGATGTGATGTACAGTTACCTGCTCTAGGCGTGTGTGTGTGTGTGTGTGTGTGTGTGTGTGTGTGTGTGTGTGTGTGTGTGTGTGTGTGTGTGTGTGTGTGTGTGTGTGTGTGTGTGTGTGTGTGTGTGTGTGTGTGTGTGTGTGTGTGTGTGTGTGTGTGTGTGTGTGTGTGTGTGTGTGTGTGTGTGTGTGTGCACGCGTATCAATCATTATGGGGCTGATTGGACTGGACTGCTAGACTCTGACGACCTGCCTGTCAATGGCTTTAGTCTGGACACTGGGGATATTGTACTCTCCACAGAAATCTGACCCCTGGACCCTCAACCCCAGTCCCCTCAGGCACCTGCCAAACTCTGACCTGTGAACCTGGGGAGCGTTTGGAGAGGGTTAAGTGTTGACACTGTAACAGAGAAGGGCCAACAGTTCCAGACTTTAAAGAGACAGGTCAACTGTTTTAACTACCCCCTCCTCCCTGGGCTGTCTAAACCTTCTCCATACCTCTCTCCAGTCTTTTCTGTCTTTCCCCCCCTCACTGCCTGTCTCTCCCCTGATCCTTTCTATCCGTTCTCCCACTCTGTCCATCTCTCGGGGTGCGTGTCCTGTGTGTCTCCCGGTGGCTATACACCGTCAGGATTTTCATGTGCACAGCTGCTCCTGACAGAGCGGTCCAGGAAACGTGTGGTTTACAAACCCCCTGTTGACACTCGGATTTGCCTCGACTTTCACTTTTCAGGGACCTGGAATTTTAACAGCTCCGGGGCTGTTGGTTGAGGTTCCAGTCAGTGCAGTGTGTTTGACCATGGAGGGAAAGCCCTGCCGCATAGATCTGTGACAGGATGTAAAGCTCAATCAAAATAACACTATATCATTACTCTTTCCAGATGCTATTCCAAAATAGCTGAAGTTGCACCAGCCTTAAAGTTACACCAGAGGGCCACAAAGGCATTAAGTTAATGTTTAGTTTGATAAATACATTATAGAATGGGACCCAGTTTCACCACATGCACTTGAGGTTCACCAAGAGATTTCTTTCCAGATTGCAATTCAGTATGAAGAATAGTTAAAGATGGAGATCTTTGTACCATAGACCGGATAGGGGTTTTGAAATGTATTGGATTCCTCCTATACACTTGACTTAAGCCTTTGAGGTTGATGCCACAGTTTTAAGTCAGCATTATTGTAAAATCAAAATCAAATCAAATTGTATTTGTCACATGCGCCGAATACAAAAGGTGTAGACTTTACTGTGAAATGCTTACGAGCCCTTCAACAACAATGCAAAGTTAAAAAGTAAGGAAATTGGCAAGTAAAAAAATAGTAACACAATAAATAAATATAAGGAGACTATATACACAAGTAGTAAGCGTTCTGAGTCAATGTGCATCGGTAGGAAGTAGTTGAGGGAATACTGTATGTACATGTACAGTTGGTAGGGGTAAAAAAATTACTACGCAATTAGGATAGATAATAAACAGAGAAGCAGCAGTGTATGTGAAGAGTGTGTGTGTGGTGTCAATATGCATGTTTGTGTGTTTTGTGAGCGTGAGTATGTTGGAGTGTAAGTATGTGTGAATGTGTGAGTAGAGTCCAGTGAGTGTGCAGAGAGTGTAAGAGTCACTGAAAATAAGGGTCAATGTAAATAGTCTTGGTAGTGATTTGATTAACTGTTCAGCAGTCTTATGGCTTGGAGGTAAAAGCTGTTCCGGTCCCAGACTTGGTGCTGCGGTACTGTTTGCCATGTGGTAGCAGAGTGAACAGTCTATGGCTGTTGTGGCTATGGTCTTTGACAATTTTCCAGGACCTTCCTCTGACACCACCTGGTATAGAGGTCCTGGCTGGCAGGGAGCTCTCCAAAATGATTGCCTGTGCCTCTACTCCACCCTCTGTAGAGCCTTGCGATTGAAGGCGGTGCAGTTCCCTCTGTAGAGCCTTGCAATTGAAGGCGGTGCAGTTGCTTCTGTAGAGCCTTGCGATTGAAGGCGATGCAGTTGCCATACCAATCGGGGATGCAGCCAGTCAATTTGCTCTCAGTGGTGCAGCTGTAGAACTTTTTGAGGATCTGAGGGGCCGTGCGAAATCTTTTCAACCTCCTGAGGGTTAGGATTAGGGTCAGGGTTTACAAAGAGGGGCATACCCCCCCCCCCCTATGTTTTTGTCCGCTGTCCGATCTCGACGATGCATGGAGAAACCCTAGAGTTTATTGTCAATATCACATTTCAAAGTGTGTGGTGGAATAGCTTTAGCTATAGTTTACCCTAACTGGGTTAAGGATATACTGTAGCTGCAGCAGCAAACCAATGACTGAGCCTTTATGCTTGCCTGTTCACATTCAGTCTGCCAGTTCATCTACATTGTGTAACAATAAAAGCAGAGTTTGTCTGTATAGGGAAAACGGAAATATTGAAAGACAATCCAAATGGATGTGGCTTTGGGAGTGTAAATGGTAATTTAATTATCCATTAGCCCCCCCCATGACCGTAGTGCACCCGGATACAGTATGTGGCCATATGGGCTGTCTAGTATTACTGTCACCCCTAATTTATTATAGTGAATGAAGATGACCCCACAATGGCTTCTCAAATCCTCTTACCAAACATTTAGTTGATTGACCCCGCCCCCCGCCCCCGTACTTCAATTCAGCTTATCAATTTGATGAAGGCAGCCAGACAGGAATATATTCATGCTGCTGATGGATGAAAGAAACAGTATAAATGTTTTAACCAGAGGCCTATTTTTTGTTGTGTAAAATTGTTTTATAATTAGAGTTTAAATTCCAGGATGAAAAAGTATAATTTGGGACAATGGGTAATGTGAATGATACAGCATGCCAAAGGTGAAAATGAAGATAAATATAATAGTTTTATTATGTAACTTTTGCTGAGTGGGTTGCAATTCACTCAAAGCATTTATATTGCAATCAAACCAAAGTGGGACAGTCAGTGCCATGTAGGTGGGATGTTAGGCTACTATTTATACTGGTTAATAAAAGGTATTGTCTATATGTATCACTGAGAGCATCCATTTCAGCAAAGCATGGTAATGATGACTTTAACTGTGCGGGATAGGACCAGTCATCGTCAAACCTTGAAATATAGGCCATGTACACAGACAGTAGCCTGGTCACAGATCTGTTTGTGCTCTTGTCTATTCCATTGCTGCTGACAGGGAGTTGACATGATAGCACAAACAGACTGGAACTCATGCTATATGGATATTATTTAGTACACTGGGCCGTACAAAGGATATTGGCTTAGAGTGTGTACTAACACGGATCTTGTATACAGAAGATCATTACCAGCCTCAACAACCAGAATGTGCAGCGTGGGTCTTCAAGATGGTAGACTACAGTACAGCTCTTCCAGATTTGATCTCACAGCCAGCCAGGCCTTCATCAGAAAATGTCAAATGCCTTTTCCAGTCCCCCATCCACCTCCCCCCTCTCGTTACAGTACATGTTAAATAATGATCATGGCGATGAAGTATTGGTGGTAGTTGTTCTGAGGTATTTAAAAGAAGGCCCATGCTGGGCTTAATGCTCAATGGGAGGATAACGTGGTCCCCCTGCATGTGGTGTTGTGGCAGCATACCTCCAGCCAGTCTAAACACAATCTGTTACAGATTTAGACCAAATATAATATTTTTTTTAAAGAGAGGTGCAATGCCAACGAGTGAGAGAGGGAAAGCAGGAGAGAAAGAGAGAGGAGTGGTAGAGTACAATACATTCCAATTCCAATCCCTCTTATCATGCGGCGATAGAGAGATAAAGCTATCCAGGATGGCTTTTATCTATGTCTTAGGAACCTCTGTATTGTGCTGTTGACTTTCTATAGTTTTTTGGTCGGTTTTTATTTCTCCTTGGTGGCTGAAGCTAGCAAACCCATCCACCCTTTGGTTCCCCTGAACATGGACCCAATTAAATACATATGTGGATTTTCATATCGAGGTCTCGTAAAAAAAAAAAATAATGTAGGGATTTACATCACGCTCATCTACATAGGGACCATATGCTGAACATTCTTACATGTCCTGTACAGTCTTACAGTTTTCATTATTGTGTAAATGATATTTAAGGGCACATCAGATGTTCATTTTATTCACATGATTCATAATACAACATTATTTCTCACTTCAGTCAAGTGTTATTTCATAAATACAGCATTTTACAGTCAGAATTTTGTTTTTTGTTAAACATGTGGAATTTGTTAAAAATGTACTGTATAGTCTACAATGTCATCCATCTTCAGCATTCAGACTACTGAGAAGGAAACCTACATTTTTCCTTCCATTCAACTACAATAAAGCATCATAGATGCAAACCATATTGTTTATATTATGAGGCTGGGATAGCAGCATTGCTTGTTTAAAGATCTGTATGTGTGCTTTAGCCAAGTCGTTTGACTATCATTGTCATTCTGAGGATTTGCTATAGTACATAGAGATTAGCGACCAGGCTAGTGACTCTATTGTCATTGTCTCCCAACAGGTGGCTCCATGCCTCCACAACGCTAAAGTATACCACTGTGGTATAATATAAAATATTTTTTTAAATCCCTAAGATTGTTTGTTAGGACAGGCTGAGTTTTATGTACCATGGTTTTTATGCATAGTTGATACAGTGAGCTTCATTCCCTCATCACTGCTGTCTATCCCAGTACATAGTGCATATATTACATATAATATAATATCGTACGGGGAGAATCTCAATTGCATTTCCTTGATTCCTCGCATCCTCTCTCCTTACCTTCTTCTTAAAACCCCCTTCGATGAGAAGGTCAGTGGTCCCTCCCTTTTCACTTTCTCATCCAATGGGTTTTGAGGAGGCAAGGAGGGAGGACATGAGGTATCACAGCAAAACAATTTAGATTCTCTCAAGGTATGAATTAGGCTTACTGTTAGAATAGTTAATGTTCTACTGCCTCCCAGTGGTCAAGGTGAAACACTGCTCAGATATTGGTCAGAAGGGGTTTGAATTCTTTCCGAATGACCTGTATACACTAGAAATAGAAATGCAACATGTGTTGGTCCTGTGTTTCATGAGCTGAAATAAAAGATCCCAGAAATTGTCTATGGACAATGTTTCTCTCAAATTTTACATCCCTGTTAGTGAGCATTTCTCCTTTGCCAAGATAATCCATTCACCTGACTGGTGTGGCATATCATGAAGTGGACTAAACAACATGGTCATTACTAGGCTTGAACAATTTGGGGAATATTCAGAGGTGGGAACTGTCTGTGGGAATTAACAGGAATATATGGGAATTAATGGAAATATATGTAAATTAATATTAATACCATTTAAATGTAGATGTTTTTTGCATTGGATATATTTACCATATCATATCATATAGAGACAGAAACATAAACATTTTACCTTATCATCAGTAGACATAATTGCAAATGATTAAATTCTTCCAGTAGAAATTTTTTTTTAGTTACGAATTGAACTTTAAATAAATGAGTTGACTCTTCACATGGGATGATTTCACTGAACAAATAAATAAAGGGAATATTGAATGATCCCAATGATCCATCGCATCTCCCAAAAACGTTTTCAACATACATCTGTAAAACGATAGTCTAGAAACGAAAGCTTTGTTTCTCTTCCTCTCAGGCTTCCATGTCTTCTCCATGGACCTCCTCAATGTCCACCTCTTGAACATCATTCTCAACAGGGTCTTCTTTCCCCACCGATTCCGCCAAACCCTTGGCTATGGTTTCGCTAGATAGTAGGTAGGAACAGTGGGAATCTCGTTCATCCATTCATGCGTGTCACTAATTAGATGACGAGGCATTTGGCTACCTTAACAGAGTCACAATCACTCCCGCCCTTTACCCGGAATTCATTGAATTTCTTCACTTTGACAGCTCAAAGTGGGGCTCATCTCTTTTGAACGTCAGCCATTTGACCCTCGGTTGATCCGCATGGCTGGGTGGACTCTTTGCCGGTTTACCGACTGGCCGTCAGTCGCCTACGAGCCATCTTGTGGTGCGTACTACTTACCTGGAAACGAGGTCACCAAGGACTAGCGCTACTGTATCTGGCATCCTCCAGCTGGAGAGGGCATCCGATTCGTATTGCTTGACTCTGTGCGTCACCATAAGAGACTTGGGGGTGACAAAAGAGTGGGATTATTCGACCGTGCGTCGGATGGTAGCGGCTTCTGCATTGTATGGAACTGTAAAACTATGTGTGGGTTTTGCCGGTGTGAGTGATACATGTTACCGTACCGCCCCTGCGCACCTTACCATGTGCACGTATGCATGTAGTGTACCTCCCTTTCGGCCAGCATTTTTATCCTCTCTATTCACCATGGGGGCAGTTATTACCCCTGGGTCCTCGGAACCTAAGACCCATCTGTAGACGGTATGTTTTTGCTAAGGGTTAGTCACATGCCATCCCACTTCATGCTCTGAGAAGCGTGAAAGGGAGCTCCCACTTTAATGTGTAGAGTCCCTTACTCAGGCAAACCTGAGACCTGGTAGTACCTAACCGCTAAGCACCGACCGTCGCACCGACGTCTCCCTTTAATGCTCATTCTTTGGCGTTCGATTCAAACCTTCGCGGTTTAGCGTTACCTAAAAATAGGGATGCGCGTTTAAACGTTTCACCACAGAGGCTCTGTGATCAGACTGATGGTGCCGAAGTTCCATCAGCCGTCTCCCAGAACATAGTTCCCCCTACTAGTCGAGCCACCACTAGTTGGCTACTCTTGTTTGCATCGTTATCGACAACTGAGAACAGGTGACCTACAAGGAAGGGTTGAAAGAGCCCTACTGGAAGGCTGCCTCCCTTACCTCCCTGCACTAACACGCCAGAGACAGTTCGGCCTGCCCCTACCAGGTGTCATACAAGAAGGGACCAGAGGGGTCCTACTAGAGGGCCCCCTCCCTACCTCCTCACACTACCCTGTCAGAGATAGATCTACTCAACCCCACCAGGTGTCATACAAGAAGGGATTAGAGTGGCCCTACTAGAGGGCACCTTCCTTACCTCCTCATACTATCCTGCTAGAAGTGATTTTTCCCAGTCGTTGGAGTGACTCCCCTAAATAGGTGACACAGAGTAGGGGTTGAAAGAGCAATGTCTGTCTTACGGCCCTGCCTTGCCAAAAGGTGATGCCAGTTTTGATAACCTGGGTTGGTTGATAATTCTGTCAGTAGACATAATTTTGTTTCGCAGAGGTTGGTGGCTAGGTGGGGTTGGGGAGGTTGCCCTTCTTTTCCCCGCCCGACTTTTGCCAGAGCAAGATGACATATTTCACAAAAAGGGTGTCATTCTTAGCCAGTGAGTTATTGTCATTATGTTGTTCAAGTCTTGTAGTGGTCGGTTCAGTATGAGCAAGACTGGGCTAGGTGTCCGCAGAGTGTCCGAAGCTGGTTTTCATATCTGATGGATCCTCTTCCCCGTCAAACTGTACCTGGTCCCCCTTCCAGGTTCCAAGGCCCCAAACAGGTTCCAGCGTGCCAAGTGATCCCAAGCCCATTTCACCAACACTCCATTGGAGAAATCGATGGCCACCAGCCGGTCAGAGGCTGAACTTCCCGACTCATTCTGTCAAGGTACTGAATCAGCAGGCCAGTGACTTACAGGGTAGCTCTGCCGGGAGCGAAGGCATGTCGTTGGCCGCTAGTCAAGCCCCGCATACTCTTCGGTGAGAGTGTCTGACATTTTTTTTTAAAGAGATATGGAACGGATGTGCGTAAGGCAGCATTGCTTTGTTAGAGCGTCTTATGCCGGGCATGAATCCAAGGTGCACTCCATCTCTAAGCCCCTCGGAGCAGTGGGGTTCGAAGGTCACGTGAAGGTCTTAAATATGTGGTTGAAGGGTAGATTTGGAGGGGGAAGACCCTCCATCTAGTCCCACAGGCGTATTTAGATGGTTAACTTTTTACCATACTTTTCACCCTTTGGTGTTAGGATTTGGACGGGCCTGATTTGCAAGGGAGGATCAGCGCACAGACGGCCCATTGGGGGAGCCAAGGGACTGAAGGTTGGAGTGTTTAGGTCCTCTCTGTCATAGGGTTTGTTGGTGGGTTGTAGTGGGTTGATTGTAGTTGAGGTTGATGAGAGGCTTGATTGGAGAGTGGATGTGTTGAAACACCAGAAGGCTGTTGCCTCCGTGTGTTTTTGTTGGTTCCTTGATGGCTAGTGCCTTGGGGGCCCGTTGCTGAGTCCACACTTGGCTTTGTATCTTGTTGAGTAGAGTGTTGATTGGAGTCTGTTGTGTCATTTTTTATGATGGGATGTGGTAGGTGTAGGTGTTGGGTTGGTCCGCAATGGCAGAGGTTTTGGGTGGTGATGGGAGCACATCGAGGATGAGAAGGTGGAGGAGGAGAGGGATGATGATGATGAGGATTCGGCGCGGCGGTGGAGGAGGTGGTGGTGGTGATGTTTCTAGACGAGTGTGTGGAGGAGTCATTGCTGGTGGAGGGTTGAGGTGTGGAGGAGCTGCTCTTGGTCTGTGCTGGTGTGATGGTCTTGCTGTTGGGCGGTGGTTGGTTGATCCTGGGGGTGTTGTGTCCATTTCGATGTTGTCTGGTGTTCGTCATTGTGGTGGAGGATCGTGGAGAAGGTAGAAGAAGAGGTGCCAAGGTAGTGTTGTAGTGGTGGTCTTCTTCCTTGTGGAGGGTAGTGGTGCCTCTTGTGTCTGGGTTGAGTGGCGTCTGGTGGCTGTTGTGTTCTCTCTTCTAGCCTTCTGGGAGAGTTCTGCCACAGCATGCATGAGGAGGGCATCGTCTAGGATATCTTGATCCTCTGGGGCCAGTGCAGATGGTAGTCCGGTGGAGTGAAGAGGTGATAGTGGGGGTCCGGAGAGGACTGGAGGTCTGGTGGAGAGGTCCAGAAAGTTGGGGAGCCCCTCTTCTAGTGCGGTGAGTTGGTTGATGGTCTCTGCAATGCCGGGTGGATAGGTTGGAGGGTGGAGGGGGCTTGGTCTTTTGGAGAAGTACCATGGGTATCTTGGAGTAATGGTTGAGTTGTATCTTGGTCTTTCTGTAGTTAGTTGGTGCTGGCGGGTCTGTAGGTTCTGGTAGGTGGTGGTCTCTGTCCAGGGTGGAGTGGAGTGTTGTGGGCTCAGAGGTAATAGGTTGAGCCTTGGTTTCCTCAGGTGCGGTCTCCCTGGTCTGGGTGGGGTCCGTGCTGGGGTTGGGTTGGGCCGTACTAGTGGTCGGGCGGTGGGTTGGGGGAAGTCTTGATCTGTAGGTGGCTGGTTCTGTCAGGATCTGGAGAGGGTGTAGAGGCTCTGTAGGTCTCAAAGGTTCTTTTGTGTCCTCTAGTAGCGGTCTGTGGGTATCTTGTCTTGTAGGTTTCTTCCGTGGTGTGGGAGGTAGTGGCTTTGTCCGGAGGGTCGAAGTTCGGTCCTGCCGGTTCTTCTTCTGTTGAGAGGGGCCGTTTCAGGTCTTGGCGTGGCGAAGGAGGTCTCTCCTCAGTTGGGGTGATGTGTAGAGAGGTCTGGAGAGGTGAGTCTGCTTTACTGCCTGGGTGGGTGTGGGTGAGTGGGGGACGAATTGGCCATTGTCTCTGGTTGGCCAGTCTCCTTGAAGGTGAGGGAGGGAGTTCCGCAGGCTCTCCAGAAGAGGTAGTAGTGGGGGTCTTTGAAGGAGTTCTTCTGCCCATCTGCTGCCGAGGTACCCGACCTCTGCAGTTGGTGTAATCGGAGAGGATGTGGTGGGTGTATTCTGTCTCGTTCTTGTAGTGTCTCTCCAGGATCTCGTGGTTCCTTCTGAGCCATTGCGTGGTGGCGATGGTTAGTTCATTGAGGGTGTTGTTTGATGCTCTAGATGGGGTGAAAAGGGCTATTAGTTCCTTTGTCTTTGTCTTGGTCTGGTAGCCAGGTGGTAGAGGGCCTCCGGAGAAGTGCTCACTGGTTGCTTCCAGGTGGTGTATCACTCTGAGGAGTCTGGAGATCAGCTTAGCTGATTTCTTGACCCTAGGGTGGAACAGGGCGAAGATCTCTCTTGGTTGCTGTTCTGTAGTTCTACGGGTGTGGAGAGGGGAGATGGGCCGCTGGAATGATGGTAGGGAAAAGGAGGAGGAGATGTCCTCTAGTGTCATGAGAGGGGTCTCGGTGCTGCTGGTGTGGAGTCCTCTGTGTAGGTGCTCCTGCTGTCTTGTCTTAGGGGAGGAGAAGGGCTGGGGACTGGTGAGTAGTCCATGGTACCCATAGTAGTAGTGGTGGCCTCTGTGGCTTGGCTGAAGCTGCTGCCAGTGTGGGACGTAGTCTCTGTTCCAGAGGTGTCGCTGTGGTGGTTTTGAGTCAGAGGTGGATCAGTTCACCGCTGGGGATGTGTTTCTATGGAGGTAGTTCGGTTTCTTGATTCCCTGGAGTGTCTGGAAGCTGTTGTGTAGTGTGGAGGAGTTCCCAGGGCGTGGCGGTGTTCAATCTTCTCTGTGTGGTAGTGGTCCTCTGGGTTGGAGGTGCTACGTAGGGGTGCAGGAGCTGTTCGGTCCTGTTCTGTTGGTCTGCTCTGCCTCCCTGTATAGTGGGAGTGTCTGCTGTAGGATGCCTTGTGGCGGTATCTTCCTGTACCAAGGGGGGACCGATGACTACTACGGCCCGTGTAGTTGTTGTGGTGTCTCCGACGGGAGGTGTCTGGGCTTGGTCGGTCTCGTGGAGAGCGGTGGTGTTCTGCTGGACGGGTGTGTGTCCTCTGCTGGGTGGTGTGTTGAACGGAGGGGGAGATTGGTGTAGGCCTGGTCCCTCTGTGGGTGCTGGGTCTGGTAGAGTTGGTCTCAGAGTGTCGACAGTGGGTCTCCTGCTCTTTGCTGGTATCTGGATGAAGTTGTCTCCTTGAAGAACTTCAACCAAATGGTACTGGTGCTGAGATGATGCCCTTCTTTTATAGAGAAAGAGTTGTGGTCCACCAGGTGTCAAGGATGCTCATTGGAGCATGATGAGAGCATGCATTGTGCATGTGAGGGGTATGGCTGTTTCATCCAATCAGATCGCAGTACCTGTCGTGGCCTGCATGGGATGTCCATGTCATCTAGAGGTCAAGTGGTCTGGGGTAGAGAGTTAGCTCCAAAAAGCCTTTTTGAAATCTGACATGTTGGCTGGATTCACAACAAGTGTAGCTTTAATTTGCTATCTTGCATGTGTGATTTAATGTAAGTTTGATTTTTATAGTAATTTATTTGAATTTAGCGCTCTGCATTTTCCCTGGCTATATCCCAGAGAGGTTAATCAAGGGTCGGTTACAGACCGGGGAACCGTGGCTGGCCATATGTGTGATTCTCTGGAAACGCAGGCACGGTACTACCGGTACCATAATTGGCCTCGTAATGCCAGCCAGGCCCGTTCATTAACCTCTCTTGGATATGTGGGACGCTAACATCCTGATTTCTGAGAAGTTTGGACAGTGATTTTTGAACATTTTCTCAAAACCTCATAAATAGACCAATGGCGCCCTCCAGGGACTTGGCCAGGTAGTGGGGTGCTCCCTAGCCGGGCATGGAACCCTGGATCCCCCTAAATGGATACAAAAGCATTTTGAAAATATACACCTGGTAACCCATTTAATCACCAGGCGCACAGCTGGACATAGTCTCTGGAGCGAAAGGAAGAAGTGGGCACTGTCACTTTTTCGATAAATTTCTGACTTTTTCAAGAAATTATTAAAAAATACGTCCCGAGGGGCTAGAGGTCCCACATTTTGGCCCTCTCTGGTAATGGGCAACAATTACCCTCGGTTAAAAAATGTAGAACCTATAGGAAGCTATAGGCCCCGCCCACCTATTCATTTCTTCACCAACTTAAAACATGATTTTCTATTATAAAATGTTATTGAAAAACGGTTATGATTAGTCGAGATGTTCATCTATGTGTGCAATTTTGTGCAAAGAAAACCCCATCCCCAGATTGGAGTTGTACTTTTTGAGTTTATTAAAGGCTACATTTTCTTTCGGGGGCAGCGGGATTTGACCCCTGACGGCGGAGCAACACAATATCTCCGTGAGTGTCAGGGCTTATGTCAACAATGCGGCCTGTCAGGTAGTGTACACACTCAGGTCTGGGTTGACTAGACATTTCCCGGTGCAATTTCAGAAACCTAGTTGTCGACAACAAGAGATCCATGTCCTAGAGAGATGGGGGTGGAGGAAAACTTCTCGGCTCGTGCGGATAAATGATAAACTGACACTTTTGAGGGTTGTGCACCCCTCAGAACCATGGTTCTTTGGTGACTATCCCTTCGGCGACCGATTTGGTGGTGTGCAGCCCTGGGAGGTCCTGACTTTTGATCCCAGTTTCCCAGCTTGAGAGTTGAGGCCTGTCCTGGGCAGGTGCTCTATCCCAGCTTTCACCTTGCGGGTTCTGGGTCCTTCATGACCATGGTTCTAGTCCTATGAATGTGCCCGTCCCTTCAGAGAACCAATTGGTGGTTGTTTAGGCCAGGGGGGGGGGGGCTGGCTCTCCAGTCCAGTCCCCAGCTCTGTTCACCTTGGTACCCCTCTGTTGTCCAGCCAGTTTATTTTCTTCTGACCGATTTGCATTCGTTATCCACCTGGGAGGGCCCCTGTCGGCCGGTGTTCAGACGGACAGTTCCTCCTGCCCTATGTGGATTTTCCTCTATCAGGGGAGCCCCTTTCGGAGACGGTTAACCCCGTTTCTTCGATACGCTCCGGCCGAGCCTCAACCGAGCGAGACCCAGCTGACCCGTCTGACCCAGTGGCCCTATATTGGTGTTCCAGTGCGGGGAGTGGCACACCCAGACAGCGATGCCTGTGGTGGGGGCCACACCACTACACACCGGCTCCAGAGACGTGTGTTTCTCAAACCCTGTTGTTGGCTCAGCTGTGCGGTTCCTACAAAACCCTCCAGCTAGACAAGAGACCTCTCGAGCGGCGCCCCGGCACCCGTGGCTTCGGCCATGGGCAGTTCAGGACCTCCCGCTGGGCGATTGGTGGATTGCACCAGGGCCTCCTCCCCTCATGGGGTAGGACCGTGCCCTGGCCGTTCTCTGCTTAGTGAGAACGGCCAGTAGCATGCCAGTAGCATATGCTTGTCTCAAAGATTAAGCCATGCAAGTCTAAGTACATACGGCCGGTACAGTGAAACTCCGAATGGCTCATTAAATCAGTTATGGTTCCTTTGATCGCTCCAACGTTACTTGGATAACTTTGGCAATGCTGGAGCTAATACATGCCAACGAGAGCTGATCTTCGGGGATGCATGCATTTATCAGACCCAAAACCCATGCGGGCCGCTCTCGGGTGCCCTGGCCGCTTTGGTGACTCTACATAACCTTGAGCCAATCACACGTCCTTTGTGGCAATGAAGTATCCTTCAAATGGGCCTCCCGGGTGGCGCAGTGGTTAAGGGCGCTGTACTGCAGCTCCAGCTGTGCCATCAGAGGCCCTGGGTTCGCGCCCAGGCTCTGTCGTAACCGGCCGCGACCGAGAGGTCCGTGGGGCGACGCACAATTGGCCTAGCGTCGTCCGGGTTAGGGAGGGCTTGGTCGGTAGGGATGTCCTTGTCTCATCGCGCACCAGCGACTCCTGTGGCGGGCCGGGCGCAGTGCCGCTAGCCAAGGTTGCCAGGTGCACGGTGTACCCTCCGACACATTGGTCCGGCTGGCTTCCGGGTTGGATTTGTGCTGTGTTAAGAAGCACCTTCATCTCTCCCGAGCCCGTACGGGAGTTGTAGCGATGAGACAAACTCCAACAATTGGATACCACGAAATTGGGGAGAAAAAAGGGGGTAAAATTCAAAAAATAAAAAAAAAACATATTTAAAAATATTTTTAAAATTAAATTAAAATAAGTTTCATTCGAAAGTCTGCCCTATCAACTTTCAATTGTACTTTCTGGTGCTGAATATCCACTTTTTCCGGGCTTTGCTAAGGGGTCTCTATGGGCCGAGGCGGTTTCAATAACCCTAGTCTTGTGACTTTGGGACTTTTCTAAATGTTGTCATTTTCGCGATGAATAAATTGAAGTCATTGCAAATGTACGAGGCTGTTTCTCGGTCTGAGAGCCTTCTAGAGCCTCATAGATCACCGTGCACTATCAATTTGAGCTCTAGAACATGTTTCTCAAGTTTCAGAGCTCTAGGTCTGACGGTTCCTTGATAGTTTGAACAATCGTAACTATTGCAGGCTTTGTGTGTCTGTAAGCCACACTCTGTCACTCCATCATTGCTGTGTGTGAGAGTTTTTCTTGGAAATCTGATGGGAGAAATGACTGATTTACAGTTCATTAACATCTTGGAACTAGAGGGCGCTTTTTTTATTTTTGGAAAAATAACATTCCCAAAGTAAACGGCCTATTTTTCAGGACCAGAAAATAGAATATGCATATAATTGACATCTTAGGATAGAAAACACTCTAACGTTTCCAAAACTGTAAAAATATTATCTGTGAGTATAACAGAACTGATATTGCAGGCAAAAGCCTGAGAAAAATCCAATCAGGAACGCAGCAGTTTCAAAATAAGTAACTTCCTATGCATCCCTATTGAGCAGTGATAGGGATATAAACGAGATTCATTTTTCTATGGCTTCCTTAAACAGAAGGCCCTGTGAATTTTGGGCCTACTCTGAAATATGTGATAGATGGCTTCTAAACGTGTTGGACAAAGTGAGTTTGGTGTCAGTATGTATCAGTTTGGGGTCAGAATGATATCTTATTGACTGATGGACGCTGACTTGATGGCTGACTTTTGGCCTTTTGCAATAAGTTTAAACATTGATGAATCATCACCAAATTGACATGCTGAAATCAACACTAACGAGCGATGGAGAGGAACCACTATCACTACCCGGCCATCCCGAGTTCAACAGGCCAGTCAATTGGGCATTTCTGCAGTATATTAGAGAGACCGTACACGGCTGCCCATTTGCAATGTCTTACAATTTACCATCATGAATGTCAACCTGGTTTAACATCAGCATATCAATCTAGTAACCTGAACGGATTAACAGTAGCACATTTTTTAAATGTTTTTAATGCCTTAAGGGGGGTGCAAGGGGTCCATGGCCAGGTAGGGAGCACCCCCCACCCATTCCCAACCAATAGAGGGTGCCCCTGGTCATTTTGGACATTTTTCAAAAAATATTCAGAAAAATGTCCAGCTTCTCTCTCATTGCTGCAAATTCTTACTTCCTATGACTTCCTATGATCAAATATGAAAAATAGACCTTCTAGTTTGATTCAGGCCTTAACATAGCGATATATATATATATATATATATATATATATATATATATATATATATATATATATATATAGTTTGGTCAGTTTAAATTCCATTTGGACATTTCTTATGCATTTGGACATAGTTTACTGACTTTTGGGTTCGGAAGCCGACTTCCTATGATCATATATGGCAAATGGACATAACATCCTGATTTGGGATGTTCAATACTTATCTATGGCATTTGGATATTTCTTATGCCATTTGGCCATGGTTCACTGATATTTGACCCCCTATGATCATATATTGCAAATGGACAAAACATAGGCCTTATGGACAAACTCAATAAAATAAGACAAATGTATGTTCATACGGCTATTATGTACGTATAATTGACAAAAAAAGGTCCAGAAAGCACTTTTTTAGAGGTGATGAAATGTATTTTTTTGGGGGGGGGGGGGGGATCTTCAACATTTGACCCTTGTGTCTTGACTTTGTGACCATTTGCCATATGACAATCAATGGTGGCGCGTGCTCATCATCTTTGGGATTTTTGGGGTATGACACTCACTTGGCATTTGCCATGTTCCACTTGCCATAAGGTTTGAAAGAACTGCCATCCATTTGAGTGGTATTTGTGATTGTGTACATGGTTCGCCCAATGGCAATAAGTGTCATGTATTGTCATATATTGTCATGTCTTGTCCCTGTGCTTTCTCTTCTATTCGTTTCCCCCTGCTGGTCTTATTAGGTTTCTTTCCCTCTCTCTATCCCTCTCTCTCTCTATCGTTCCGTTCCTGCTCCCAGCTGTTCCTCATTCTCCTAAACGACCTCGTTTACGCTTTCACACCTGTCCCCTATTTTGCCCTCTGATTAAGTCTCTATTTCTCTCTCTGTTTCTGCTACTGTCCTTGTCGGATCCTTGTTTGCTGTGCTGTGTTCTTGTTCCGTCCTGTCGTGTTTTTGCCTTCATCAGATGCTGCGTGTGAGCAGGTGTCTCTGTCAGCTACGGCCTGCGCCTACCCGAAGGGACCTGCAGTCTGTGGCCGCTTATCCTGTTATTCCCCTCTACAAACTAGAGGATTTCTGTTATCCCCGTTTGGACATTTCCTGTTAAGGATTCAGGATTTATTATTTTCTGTTTGGACTTGAATAAACTCTGTTTCTGTTAAGTCGCTTTTGGGTCCTCACTCACCGGCATAACAATAAGTCGCCATTCATTTTTGTCAATTTTATGGCGGTCTTCCTTTACCCAGGTTGTGCAATGACAGAGACTAGACTTAGTCATTTTTTTGTAGATAGATTCTTTTGAAAATGAATTAAATAACAATGCAGCGGTACATGAAAGGATAAGATATAACAAAATGTTATCTTCAAATGTTGAAAAAGTTGTGTTAAATAGACATCCTATCATTTGAAAATAGTTGAAACGCTGAGTGAATCATCTCCGGAGATGAGGTTACCAGCATATCAACATTCAGTTTTCATAGAGGGGGGTCGCCCCCTGTTGGCAGAACCCGGGTGGGGGGGACTCCTTGCCAAGCCATTAAAAACCACAATGAAAAATGCACCTGGTAACCCGTTCATTCCCCAGGTGCACAGCTCAATATAGTGCAATGACAGAGACTCTGGACTTAGTAATTGTTTTGTAGAAAAACAATATATGTGAAAATGAATCAAATAAAGTTGCAGCAGTACATGAGATGATCAAACCAAACAAACTGCTATCTTGAAATGTTGATTTTTTAAAAATAGTTCAGGCTGATCCGTCATCTTGTAAGAAAAATTGCATGTTCCTCGAGGCCTTATTTAGTAAAAAAAATTGTTAAATGAAAAAAATAATGACTCATAAGTGCATTAAAAGATTAAAGTCAAACAACTGCTATCTTCAAATGTCAAAAGATGGGCATTAAACGGACCCCCCGGCGTTTCACCTGCTAAGCCTCTCACCTAACCAAACCGCCATAAAAAAAAGCCAGACTACGGTTTGCAACTGCACATGGGGAAAAGGTTTGTACATTCTGGAGAAATATCCTCTTGTCTGATTAAACAAAAATAGAACTGTTTGGCCATAATGACCATCATTATGTTTGGAGGAAAAAGGGGGAGGCTTGCAAGCCGAAGAACACCATACAACCGTGAAGCACGAGGGTGGCAGCATCATGTTGTGGGGGTGGAAGCATCATGTTGTGGGGGTGCTTTGCTGCAGGAGGGACTGGTGCACTTCACGAAATAGATGGCATCATGAGGCAGGAAAATTATGTGGATATATTGAAGCAACATCTCAAGACATCAGTCAGGAAGTTAAAGCTTGGTCGCAAATGGGTCTTCCAAATGGACATTGACCCCAAGCATACTTTCAAAGTTGTGGCAAAATGGCTTAAGGACAACAAAGTCAAGGTATTGGAGTGGCCATCACAAAGCCCTGAACTCAATCCTATAGAAAATGTGTGGACAGAACTGAATAAGCATGTGCAAGCAAGGAAGCCTAGAAACCTGACTCAGTTACACCAGCTCTGTCAGGAACTGTGAAAAACTGAGTTTAAATCTTTTTGGCTAAGGTGTATGTAAACTTCCTACTTCAACGTACATAACTATTTCCTTGGCTCTCTTGTAGAGTGTATACATTGTTTTCAGTGCTATGATGTCCTTGAGGAGCAGATTCAATGCATGAGCAGCACAGTCCATGGGTGTGATACGAGGGATGGTCTCCACTTTAGACCAAGCAGCCTTCATGTTCGCAGCATTGTCTGTCACCAGTGCAAATACCTTCTGTGGTCCAAGGTCAATGATGACTGCCTTCAGCTCATCTGCAATGTAGAGACCGAGACTTGTGTCTGTGCTCTTGTAGAGTACTGGTTGAGGGGTGGAGATTATGCAGTTAATTATTCCTTGCCCACGAACATTCGACCACCCATCAGAGATGATTTCACCTTGAATATAAGTAGAGGGACTTTTGTCAGAGGTTGCTTGTTGTGAGCACTGAGGGAACTTTATGCACTTGATCTTGTTGCATTCTTCACATATGATTTGGCACAGTATTTGCAAATGTACAAGCTAAAACCCACATGGTAGTAAAAACTAACTAGCAGAAATTGTTAACAAGTTAGAAATGTTTTAAACACACTTTTGCTGTAGGCTACTATTTATTTGTTAACAAAAAATCATGTATGTTACATAAAATATATTCACTCACCCAGTAATATAATCAAAACTTACCAGAAAGCATGTAGTCCTTGGCTCAGACAGTGTAGTAGTGTGGACTCAATAGCATCCCATTAGTGCGCAAGATCTTGAGAATCAACTGTACATGTGATGGAAGAGTACACTGCACATGGGATGGAAGAATGCACTGTGCATGCAGAGGGTTGCAATCCCATTGAATTGGGGATAGTTTAACCAAAATATACCAGAAGACGTAGAATTGCCTTAAGTGTATCCCAAAAAAGGTTTACTGTTATAAGATAACTTTTTTGATGATTTTAAGCAAAATTCCCCAAATTCCCAGGCTTATCCTCCCATGGAAAATTTAACAGAACATTTCAGACCTTTTGTAACCCTTATCATTACACAGGTGCACCTGGTACACAAATGACTGATGGTTGGCTGAGAGAAATTGCTGATAAAAAATATTGTGGGAGCTGTTTTGTTAGACTTCAGTGAGGCCTTTGACATTATCAATCATAGTCTGCTGCTGGAAAAACATACAATATGTGTTCTGGCTTTACACCTCCTGCTATTTTGTGGAAAAATAGTTACCTGTCTAACAGATCACAGAGAGTGTTCTTTAATAGAAACCTCTCCAACATAATCCTGGTAGAATCAGGAATTCCCCAGGGTAGTTGTTTAGGCCCCTTACTTTTCAATCTTTACTAATGACATGCCACTGCTTTGAGTAAAGCCAGTGTGTCTATGTATGTGGATGACTCAACACTATACACGACAGCTACTACAGCGACTGAAATGACTGCAACACTTACAAAAACAGCTGCAGTTAGTTTTGGAATGGGTGGCAAGGAATAAGTTAGTCCTAAATATTTCAAAAACTTAAAGCATCGTGATTGGGACAAATCATTCACTAAACCCTAAACCTCAACTAAAATTTGTAATAAATAATGTGGAAATTGAGCAAGTAGAGGTGATTAAACTGCTTGGAGTAACCCTGGAGTTGACCATGAAACTGTCATGGTCAAAACATATTGATACAACAGTAGCTAAAATGTGAAGAGGTCTGTCCATAATAAAGTACTGCTGTGCCTTCTTAAGAAGACTATCAACAAGGCAGGTCTTACAGGCCCTATTTTTGTCACACCTGGACTACTGTTCAGTATTGGGGTCAGGTGCCACAAATAAGGACTTAGGAAAATTATTATTGGCTCAGAAGAGGGCAGCACAGCTGGCCCTTAAAAGTACACAGGGAGCTAACATTAATGATATGCATGTCAATCTCTCATGGCTCAAAGTGGAATAGAGATCGACTTCATTACTACTTGTTTTTGTAAGAAGTGTTGACAAGCTGAATGTACCGAGCTGTTTTTAACGCTTTTTTGGATAGTAGATTTCCCACCGTACAACATGGAAGAGGAGGTGTTATGGTGTGGGGGGCCTATGCTGGTGACACTGTCTGTGATTTATTTAGAATTCAAGGCACACTTAACCAGAATGTTTACCACAGCATTTTGCAGCGATACGCCATCCCATCTTGTTTGGGCTTAGTGGGACTATCTTTGTTTTTCAACAGGACACTGACCCAACACACCTCCAGGCTCTACAATCCCCTGACCTAAACCAAATTGAGATGGTTTGGGATGAGTTGGACCGCAGAGTGAAGGAAAAGCAGCCAACAAGTGCTCAGCATATGTGGGAAATCCTTCAAGACTGTTGGAAGGGCATTCCAGGTGAAGCTGGTTGAGAGAATGCCAAGAGTGTGCAAATCTTTCATAAAGGCAAAGTGTGGCTACTTTGAAGAATATAAAATATAAAATCTGTTTTTATTTGTTTAACACTTTGGTTACTACATGATTCCATGTGTTATTTCATAGTTTGATGTCTTCACTCTTATTCTACAGTCTATAAAATATTACAAATAAAGAAAAACCATGGAATGAGTAGGTGTTTCCAAACTTTTGACTGGTACTGTACATCATTGGTCAAAACACTTGCAGTTGTCACCCCTATGCAGTTTTTACGTTCCCCCTCACAAAATAGGTTAAATTAACTGTTAAATAAAAAGTGAATGGCAAGAGTCTATTTTGACATGAAAGTACTCAGTAAATGTGACACATTTTGCAAAGGACAATGCAAAGGACAATGAACTGAAGCTGGTTTGACTACTACTACTACTACCCATAACAATAAGGAGGACAGATTTTTCTTATTTTCAGAATTTGTATTTATTTAGAGTTAATTGTTGGTGTATGTTTTTTATTTTTACAAACATTCTCCCAGCAGGAGAAGTCTACATTTTGTCTGCGTCCCACTTTTGACCAAGAATCGAGTTGGTCGAAAGTAGTGCACGATATAGTGAATAGGGTGCCATTTCAGAGACAACCTACATTTCTAGAAAGCTTATCATTCATAAGAAGCACTGCTCAATATTTACAATCAAGCCCACTTTGAAATAATCCAAAATATTCCCTAAAAGTCAAAATGATCATTAGCCAATGGTGATCAATATGATTATCAGACAAGTGAATTACTGCATTCTCGCTCCTTCTCGTACACACACACATTCACGCACACACTGCAGAAGTTAAACATTGGAAAAAACAATCAATGCACAAACATATTAATCAAGAAGCAAGTGATAAAGGTGGCTGAAGCCGAAGCAGTATCATTCAGTTCCTAATTACAGTATTGCCTCATGTTCATGTTATCCACCTAACTAAATCTACTGTCTACTCAATTACAACAGTATTTAGTCCAGAGAAATCACTTTGGTTGGGGTTGTGATGGAGTGAGTGGTGAAGATTTCACTAACAGTCAGGACTTTTTACCATTGGAGATACACAGACGTAGACGTGTAAAAAGTGTTAGTACACAGTGAAGGGGAACCTGTTACATGAAGTATCAAAAAACATAGATCCGTCAAATTCAAATCTGGACCTCAAAGCCAGTTCCACCAGGGACACCGGGTAGGTGCAATTAATTATCAGGTAGAACAGAAACCAGCAGTAGCCCGGACCTTGTAGGGTAAGATTTGAATACCCCTGACCGAGATGAACACCCAGACATAACATGACTGAGAAAGAGAGTTTCTAAACTATATCTGTTCTTGCATATATATAAACATATATACTGTAAATATATACAGTATAGTGTGGTTAATAGTGCAAGTGTCAGAGATATAATGAGACATTACATAATTGCTGTGTGTGTAATTTGACAGCTCCTACTTAAGCAATTTAGTATTTCTGACAAAATAAAATATGCAAACCCCAAAAATAATGCAGTAAAGTTAGACATTTGCATATTGGTTGCAATAAAAACGATTTTTCTCATACAAATGAAATACAAAACAACACAATCTCTGAGGTTACTAACTTTTTGCTCCGGCCAAGTAAATAGCTTACAATTAACTTTACATTCTATGTCCAATCAATCACCTCAGATGATTGATGCGCGTTTTAAAGGCAATGTTACCGCATTTGCAGAGATCACATTCAAGGTAAACGCTGCAGATGTTGTCACAATTGGAAAATACCTTTAAATGTCAAGCGCGCTACACCGTGGTTTCGGATTGAATCTGGCCTAGTTATTCACATTAGTGACACGTGGTTGGATGGTGACCCTCCTGACTGGAGTCTGGTCTGCCATCCGATTGGCCACAAGCTCCTGTAACTGCAGCGCCCCTCCGCCAATAAAACAGAAAGCCGGGCAAACGGGGCCGGAGCAATCGACAGGCCCTTCCCACAGTGGACGGAGCGAGTGGGCATCGTAGAAAGTGACGCGACCCTTCTCGAAGTCAAGGCACACCCCGAGCCTGGGAGGCAGGGGGTAGGTGAGGCCCGTAGGCGAGGAGGCGGTGATGTTCCCGTTGGAGATGGTGGGGCTGCGGCGAGGGCTGGTGCCATTGGCAGGGCAACCATGGTTGTTATGATGGTTGGGACCGTGGGGCAGGAAGATCTTGCCCATCCCCATGGTGAGGAAGGAGAAGGGGGGAGGGGAGTCCAGGGAATCCTCCGCCCCACTGTCATGACCACTGTCTGGGTCATAGCTAGAGAGAGAGAGAGAGAGAGATGAGTCATACATACACACACATACAACTAGGGCCTGTATTCATAAAGCATCTCAGAGTAGGAAGGCTGATCTTCATGTCCCCCTGTCCATGTAATTCTATTCATTATGCTGTAAAAGGCTAAACTGATCCTAGACCAGCACTCCTACTTTGAGACGTTTTTTGAATACAAGCCCTGATGTAGGTCAGTCTCTCCTCAACGTATTTTCCATTGACTACTTCCTGTATTCCATGCACTTTACAGCCTTAACCTCCAGCACCACTCACCGGGGACTGGCCATGTCTTGGGGAAGATGAAACCACTCCTGTAGTTTGGCCTCTAGGCCCACCCCCACCTGCGTAACAGATAGAGGCACTGAAAAGGCGCAGTGGCATACAACGGGGTCTAAAATGATTGGCACCCTTGATAAAGATTTGCAAAAAAGACAGTATAAAATAATAAAACAAATACTGAGCTATATTGTATGCTCCAGAATATTTTTAAATTACATTATTTTATACTAATACAATTGCTCAGAGAGATAGATTTTGTTTAACTTCTTGGATATAGGGGGCGCTCTTTTAATTTATGGATAAAAAAAACGTTCCCATTTTAAACAAGATATTTTGTCACGAAAAGATGCTCGACTCTGCATATAATTGACAGATTTGGAAAGAAAACACTCTGACATTTCCAAAACTGCAAAGATATTGTCTGTGAGTGCCACAGAACTAATGCTACAGGCGAAACCAAGATGAAACTTCAAACAGGAAGTGAGGCAGATTTTTGAGGCGCTGTGTTCCAATGTCTCCTTATATGGCTGTGAATGCGCCAGGAACGAGCCTACACTTTCTGTCGTTTCCCCAAGGTGTCTGCAGAATTGTGATGTATTTGTAGGCATATCATTGGAAGATTGACCATAAGAGACCATTTACCAGGTGTCCGCCTGGTGTCCTCCGTCAAAATTGGTGCGTAATCTCCAGCTGCATGTATTTTCCCATGTGATTCAGAGGAGAAACAAAACTGCCACGAATGACATATCATCGAATAGATATGTGAAAAACACCTTGAGGATTGATTCTAAACAACGTGTGCCATGTTTCTGTCGATATTATGGAGTTAATTTGGAAAAAAGTTTGGCGTTTTGATGACTGAATTTTCGGGGGTTTTTCTCAGCCAAACGCGATGAAAAAAAACGGACCGATTTCTCCTACACAAATAATATTTTTGGAAAAACTGAACATTTGCTATCTAACTGAGAGTCTCCTCATTGAAAACATCCGAAGTTCTTCAAAGGTAAATGATTTTATTTGAATGATTTTCTTATTTTTGTGAAAATGTTGCCTGCTGAATGCTAGACTTAATGCTATGCTAGCTATGAATACTCTTACACAAATGCTTGTTTTGCTATGGTTGAAAAGCATATTTTGAAAATCTGAGATGACAGTGTTGTTAACAAAAGGCTAAGCTTGAGAGCCAATATATTTATTTCATTTCATTTGCGATTTTCATGAATAGTTAACGTTGCGTTATGGTAATGAGCTTGAGTCTATAATTACGATCCCGAATACGGGATTGCTCGTCGCAACAGGTTAACAAGAAATATTTTTTTTCTCAGTTTAAATTGTTGTTTTGTCATCATTATTTTGACGGCAAACCCACCACTTGTGTGTGTGATAAAACAGCTCTATTTTCATTTAATCTGACCATAGCACCGGTTCCAATCGAAGTGCCAATGCCATTTAGCAAACTCCAGGCATTTACATTTGTTGGATGACGTGAAAATAGAGATCTTTGGCTATGCATTCCAGTGGTGGGTTTGTCGTTGAAAAATAAGTAACGCATAATCAGAAAAGAACCCCATATCTACTGTAAAATTTGGTGGAGGATCTTTGATGTTTATGGGTTATTTGGCTTCCACTGGTCCTGGGGCCCTTGTTAAGATCAACGGCATCATGAACTTTACCCAGTACCAGGACATTTTAGGGAAAAAAAACTGGTTGCTTCTGCCATGAGGCTGAAACTTGGCTGCAAGTAGATCTTCCAGAAAGACAATAACCCCAAGCACACATCGATATCCACAACTGGTACATTTCCACAAACTCAACATTTTTCAATGGCCATATCTTCGGACTTGAACCCCATTGAAAACCTGTGGTTTGAATTAAATAGGGCAGTCCATAAGTACAGACGAAGGATATCAAGAATCCTGTACGGAGGTATGGTTTAGAATCCCTCCCAGTGTGTTCTCCAATCTCATAAAAAAACATTTTTTTAATAACTTGCAAGGTGAGTTATTGAAAGGTATTGAAAATGAGGTGCCAATAATTTTGTCCCCTGTCCTTTTGAGAAAAATATGAGTTGTTAACTATAACTCTTTCTCTGAGCAATAATATTATCATACAATATGATTATTTTCACATTTGTTTTGCGTACAATATAGCCCAGTATTTTGTATTATTCATTTTTTACTCATCTTTATCAAGGGTACATTATTACCCAAGAGGTCAACATGCAAAACCACATATGATCACACATTCATTTTCATACACATTTTTGTATATAGCCTACAAAACCATACAAAATACACCACACCATCTACAGTACCGTAAGGGCCAATCCCAAATTGCTCTTTATCTTCACTAGGGTAGGGGCACTATTTTCACCTCTGGATGAAAAGTGTGCCCAAAGTAAACCGCTTGCTACTCAGGCCCAGCAGCTAGGATAGAAAACACTCAAAAGTTTCCAAAACTGTTCAGATAATGTCTGTAAGTATAACAGAACTGATTTGGCAGGCAAAAACCTGAGAAAAATATTATCCGTGAAGTGGGACTTTTTAATGTTTGCAGTTTTCTATTGAATGCCATTACAGTATCCATTGACTTAGGACTCAAATTGCACTTCCTATGGCTTCCACTAGATGTCAACACTATTTGGATACTATTTGGATTTTTCATCTGCCTGTTGTGACTGCATTTGAGCCTGTTGATTACTGAACAAAACGCATAAACAAAACTGAGGTTTTGGGATATAAAAGAGGGACTTTATCGAACAAAACAAACATTTATTGAGTAAATGGGAGTCTTGTTAGTGCAAACATATGAAGATCATCAAAGGTAAGTTATTAATTTTATTGCTCTTCCTGACTTGTGTAACTCCTCTACTTGGCTGGTAACTGTTTGTAATGATTTGTCTGCTGGGCGCTGTTCTCAGATAATCGCATGGTATGCTTTCGCCGTAAAGCCTTTTTGTAATCTGACACCGTGGTTGGATTAACAAGAAGTTAATCTTTAAACCAATGTATGACACTTGTATGTTTTATGAATTTTTATAATATGTATTTCTGTTTTTGAATTTGGTGCTCTGCAATTTCACTGGATGTTGGCCAGGTGGGATGCTACCATCCCACGTTCCCTAGTGAGGTTAAGTCCTATGCAGTAGCGGAGATCTGAGAGGATTTGATTGGTATAAGAAATATGAGTAAACGTCCACCTAGCTTATCAGAGGGCAAGGTGGAGTTATTACCAAATGGATTTCACCTGTCAAATCCTCTCAGATCTCCACAGGTGAATAGGGCACGGGGCTGTGGGGACGATATGGGATTGGGCAAAACTCTCTTCCCAGCCATTCCACTTGCCTTGACCAGATAGGAGCCGGGCTCCACTGAGCATGCCCAGTAGTGCCTGCCCTGGGTGATGGCCACATCGCCCACCAGCAGGTCTGCAGTCAGGTGACAGGAAGTGAGCGCTAGATCGGCGGCCTGCAGCAGGGACAGACCGGGGACGCTCCGGGCGCAGCGCTGCTCCTTACTCACCACCAGCCGGTCGGCATGGAGACCCCAGCGAGAGTCCAGGTAAAAATTTAACACTGAGAGAGGAAGGCAGGGGAGGAGAGTGAGATGGAGGGAGGCAGGAGGAGAGGGAGATGGAGGGAGAGAGGGAGGGAGGGTGGAAGGAGGAGTGCATTTTTAGGAAAGAGAGAAGCGGGAAGGGGAGGGTTTTGATGGGATGGAGTAAAGAAGTGAAATAGGAGAGAGGTAGAAGATAAGGGTACAGAGGTGGTAAATACAGGGATAGACTTAGACTTAGAATCAGGGCAAGGAAAGAACTGAGAGCGTTAAGAGAGGAGGAGAGGTATGGACAACATGCAAGTCCTCTGGAATGAGGAGAGGAGACAAGGACTAATAGAAAGGGAGTCAAACTGTCCATCAACAAACTGGAAACGGATAGAAAACATTCAAAGCCAAAGGTCAATCAAAAGAGGGGATGCATCTTTCCTAAACTGGGATAATTTTGGGGATTACTATTCCTGAGGGAAATATCACAGGATAGAATACTTTACCAGGGGAGACAAGGGATACATTGACCACTTCTCAAACCCATAAGCATGGATCTCAACCAACCAAATTGCTTTGTCAAGCCTCAGGTCTTAACAAACATCAAACCTCATCAACACACTCTGAGATTTCATTATGGGAGAGAGGGAGAAAGAGGGTGGCTGGGAGAACAAGAGATGCATGGTATACATGTAAAAGAGGTAGAGATATATGCAAAGCAACAAGAGGAAAAAGGAGAAAGGGTGTAGATGCTCACACTAACAGGCAGAGGTAGAAATGTGGATTGGGAGATTGGATCTAGGAGCGGGATGAGTGAGATGAGGAGAGATATGTGAAGACAAAGTGTAAAGAGGAAAGAAGCTGGGTTGGATAGAGAGATGGGATGGGTAAAGACAGGGATGGGAGGAGAGATGGATGGTATGGGCAGAAAGAAGTATGGGAATGGGAAGAAAAAGAGAGACATTTGTCATTAAGATGATCTCCATGGATACTGTTCTGATGCATACCAACTATACCAAGACTTATAATGAGGCCAAGTGTGTGTGTTCGTGTGTGTGCGTGTATAGTGTGTGTGCGCCTTTAGAACAGTGTATAGACCTCACCTGGTGCTGGCGGGGTGTGTAGGTACACCTCCTCACTGTACTCCCCGAAGCCGGCCTTGTTGCAGCCTCTCACCCTCAACACATACACACTGTCCATCTCCAACCTGTCAATCACAGCACTGGTCCCGCCTACTTCCTCCAGCCGCTGCCAGCCCCAGCGGGCCGCAGCCAATCGTCCTTGGATACCACCTCTGGCCCCGCCTCCTGGCACCACCCCACGGCGACGGAACTCCACAGAGAAGTGCCAGGCGGGAGCGGATTCCTGAGGCAGCCGCCAACACAGAAAAAGCTGGTCATAGGCCAGGGTCTTTTGGGTGTCAATGACAGGGGCCAGAGGGGCTGATGGGAGAAAACATTACAGCTGTCAGTCAGATGTTAGATTCACAAACATACAATTCTCTCTGGTTTGATTATACTGTATATGCAATACTACCAGATGTTCATTACAGTTTGTAGGGAAGCCTAGTGGTTAGAGCGTTGGACTAGTAACAGGAAGGTTGCAAGTTCAAACCCCCGAGCTGACAAGGTACAAATCTGTCGTCCTGCCCCTGAACAGGCAGTTAACCCACTGTTCCTAGGCCGTCATTGAAAAAAATGATTTGTTCTTAACCGACTTGCCTAGCTAAATAAAGGTAAAATAAATAAATAAACAGTTTGTAAACAAATCAAATCAAACTTTATTTGTCACATGCACCCGAATGCGTAGACCTTACCGTGAAATACATAGTTGAAGACGCAGTAATATGACATAAATAAAGGTAGACTCAGTGAGATGATGTTACCTTAACCCTCTCTGGCTGACTCTATCCTCCTTCACCTTCATATCCCCCTCCGTTATCCTCCTCTCTCTCTGGCTGACACTATCCTCCTTCACCTTCATATCCCCCTCCGTTATCCTCCTCTCTCTCTGGCTGACTCTATCCTTCTTCACCTTCATATCCCCCTCCGTTATCCTCCTCTATCACTGGCAGACACTATCCTCCTTCACCTTCATATCCCTCTCCGTTATCCTCCTCTCGCTCTGGCTGACTATCCTCCTTCACCTTCATATCCCCCTCCGTTATCCTCCTCTCTCTCTGGCTGACTATATCCTCCTTCACCTTCATATCCCCCTCCGTTATCCTCCTCTCTCTCTGGCTGACTATCCTCCTGCACCTTCATATCCCCCTCCGTTATCCTCCTCTCTCTCTGGCTGACTCTATCCTCCTTCACCTTCATATCCCCCTCCGTTATATCATCCTCGCTCTCTCTGGCTCTCTATCCCTCCATGCCCCCCTAGACCCCACCTTCATCTTCCTCTCCTCTCTCTCTGGCTGACTCTATCCTCCTTCACCTTCTTATCCCCCTCCATTTATCCTCCTCTCTCTCTGGCTGACTCTATCCTCCTTCACCTTCATATCCCCCTCCATTATCCTCCTCTCTCTCTGGCTGACTCTATCCTCCTTCACCTTCATATCCCCCTCTGTTATCCTCCTCTCTCTCTCTGGCTGACTCTATCCCTCCATGCCCCCCTAGACCCCACCTTCATCTTCCTCTCCTCTCTCTCTAGCTGACTCTATCCTCCTTCACCTTCATATCCCCCTCCATTTATCCTCCTCTCTCTCTGGCTGACTCTATCCTCCTTCACCTTCATATCCCCCTCCATTATCCTCCTCTCTCTCTGGCTGACTCTATCCTCCTTCACCTTCATATCCCCTTCCATTATCCTCCTCTCTCTCTGGCTGACTATCCTCCTTCACCTTCATATCCCCCTCCGTTATCCTCCTCTCTCTCTCTGGCTGACTCTATCCCTCCACGCCCCCCTAGACCCCACCTTCATCTTCCTCTCCTCTCTCTCTGGCTGACTATCCCTCCCCAGCCACCTCCTCTTATCCTCTCTCTCTGATGGACTCTATCCCGCTACCCCTCCCTAGCCCCCGGTCCCCTCCTTTATCTTTTTCTCCTCCTCTGTCTCACCCTGGATGAACTGCAGGTCTGTGAGGAGTTTGAGCTCTTTGGAGACGTCCAGCTGGAAGTGTCTGAAGGAGGGATCAGCGGCCAGAGAGAAACACTGCAGCCCCTCGATGGATGTGGATAACCTTGGAGAGAGCGTCGAGGGGGGGGGGGTTGAGATGGAGAGAGGGGAGGGAGAGAGAAAGGGAGATATATTTAGATTAATTGTTTGGGAGTAGACGAGACATACAACAAGTCAGGGGAGGGGGACAATTTTATCATAAGGGTAATACAAACAGAGATAGGCAGTATTTCTGTAACATGTACACTACCAGTCAAAAGTTTTAGAACACCTACTCATTCAAGGTTTTTTTTAAATTTCTACTATTTTCTACATTGTAGAAGAGTTTGCAAAGCTGTCATCAAGGCAAAGGGTGGCTATTGGAAGAATGTCAAATATGAAATATATTTTGACTTGTTTAATACTCAGAACACCAACCAAAAACAACAAACAGCATAACGACCGTCACGTTCTGCCGGCTTCACAGAGCTAACAAAAAACAAGATCCCACAACATAGGTGGGAAAACAGGCTATCTAAGTTTGATTCCCAATCAGAGACAATGATAGACAGCTGCCTCTGATTGGGAACCACACTCGGCCAAAACCAAAGAAATACAAAACATAGAATGCCCACCCCACATCACACCCTGACCTCACCAAATAGAGAAATAAAACGTCTCTCTAAAAAAAAAAACAAGTACATATGCAGAGGGTTAGGCAAATTCACGTAGCAGGTTAGCAGAATTAGGCTAAGCTGTATCCCATCAAGACATGATCCCAAAAAAAGGCCAATAATAATACACAGTGTGCTTTGCAGTTCATTTTGGAATGTTCATTTTCACATAGAGTGACTTATTTCACATTCTGTTGTGTTACAGTCTGAATTCAAAATAGATTAAATAAAACATTTTCTCACCCAGCTACACACAATACCCCATAACGACAAAATGAAAATATGTTCACATTTTTGGGGGCAAATTTATTGAAAATTAAATACAGAAATATTAAATGTACATAAGTATTCACACCCCTGAATCAATACATGTTACAATCACTTTTGGCAGTGATTACAGCAGTGAATCTTTATGGGTAAGTCTCTAAGAGCTTTGCACACCTGGATTGTACAATATTTGACCATTATTCTTTTTTACATTCTTCAAACTCTGTCAAGTTGATGGTTGACCATTGTTAGACAGCCATTTCCAAGTCTTGCGATAGATTCTCAAACCGATTTTAGTCAAAACTGTAACTCGGCCACTCAGAAACATTCAGTGTCATCTTGGTAAGCAACTCAGTGTAGATTTTGCCTTGTGTTTCAGGTTATTATCCTGAATAAAGGTGAATTTGTCTTCCAGTGCCTGTAGGAAAGCAGACTGAACCAGGTTTTCTTCTAGGATTTTGCCTGTGTGTACCTATATTCTATTTATTTTCTATCCTAAAAACCTCCCTAGTCCTTGCAGATTACAAGCATACCATAACATGATGCAGTCACCACCATTCTTCAAAAAATATGAAGAGTGATACTCAGTTATGTGTTGTTGGATTTGCCCCAACACTTTGTATTCAGGACAAAAAGTTCATTTCTTTGACACATTTTTTGCAGTATTATTTAAGTGCCTTGTTGCAAACAGGATGCATGCTTTTGTATTTTTATTCTGTACAGGCTTCCTTCTTTTCAGTATGGAGTAAATACAATGTTGTTGATCCATCCTAAGTTCTCATATCACAACCATTAAACTCTGTAACTCTTTTAATATCACCTTTGGCCTCATGGTAAAATTCCTGAGCAGTTTCCTTCCTCTTTGGCAACTGAGATAGGAAGGATGCCTCTATCTTTGTAGTGACTGGGTTTATTGATACACCATCCAAAGTCTAATTAACAACTTCATCATGCTAAAAGGGATATATTTTTTTTTACACATCGAGCAATCAGTCTCCTTCTTTGCGAAGCTTTGAAAAACCTCCCTGGTCTTTGTGGTTGAATCAGTGTTTAAAATTCACTACTCGATTGAGGGTCCTTACAGGTTTGAAACTAACTGTATGTTTGGGGTACAGAGATGGGGGTAGTTATTTAAAAAACAGGTTAACCACTATTATTGAACATGGAATGAGTCCATGCAACTTATTATGCAAATTGTTAAGCACATTTTTACTTCTGAACTTATTTAGGCTTTCCAAAACTTAGCGGTTGAATACTTATTGACTGAAGACATTTCAGCTTTTCATTTTTTATGAATTTCTAAAAACATAATTCCACTGTGAAATCATGGGGTATTTGTGTGTAGATTGGAAGGGACTGTACATGTTTCATGCCACGGATCCAGTGTCAGTCAGACAAACTATCATTGGAAACAGTGAACACCGGTTGGAGCACAACTAAACTCAGCAAAAAAAGAAACATTGCTTTTTCAGGAGCCTGTCTTTCAAAGATAATTCATAAAAATCCAAATAACTTCACAGATCTTCATTGTAAAGGGTTTCAACACTGTTTCCCATGCCTGTTCAATGAACCATAAACAATTCATGAACATGCACCTGTGGAACGGTTGTTAAGACACTAACAGCTTTTCAATTAAGGGCACAGTTATGAAAAGTTAGGACACTAAAGAGGTCTTTCTACTAACTCTGAAAAACACCAAAAGAAAGATGCCCAGGGTCCCTGCTCATCTGCGTGTGTCACGCCGGGACCTGAGTATTCTTTGTTTTCTTTATATATTTTGGTTAGGTCAGGGTGTGACATGGGTGATGTATGTGTTTTTGTACTGTCTAGGGGTTTTGTAGGTTTATGGGGTTGTTTATCATCTAAGTGTTTATGTGTGTCTATGGTTGCCTAGATTGGTTCTCAATTAGAGGCAGCTGTTTATCGTTGTTTCTGATTGGGAACCATATTTAGGCAGCCATCTTCTTTGGGTATTTCGTGGTTATTGTCGATGTCTAGATGCCTGTGTCTGAACGTTTGTATTATAGCGTCATGTTTGTTTGTTTGTTTGTTTGTTTGTTTGTTTGTTTGTTTGTTTGTTTGTTTGTTTGTTTGTTTGTTTGTTTGTTTGTTTGTTTGTTTGTTTGTTTGTTTGTTTGTTTGTTTGTTTGTTTTGTTATACTTCGTGTTTGTTTTCATCTAGCATTAAAAGGGTGTATTCACATCACGCTGCTCTTTGGTCTCCTCACTACGACGTTTGTGACAGCGTGAACGTGCCTTAGGCATGCTGCAAGGGGGCATGAGGACTGCAGATGTGGCCAAGGCAATGAATTGCAATGTCTGTACTGTGAGAAGCCTAAGACAGCGCTACAGGGAGACAAGACGGACAGCTGACCTCCCTTGCAGTGGCAGACAGGATGGCAACAACAACTGCACGAGTTACACCAGGAACACACAATCCCTCCATCAGTGCTCAGACTGTCCGCAATAGGCTGAGAGAGGCTGGACTGAGGGCTTGTAGGCCTGTTATAAGGCAGGTCTTCACCAGACATCACCGGCAACAACGTCGCTGGGCCAGACAGGATTGGCAAAAAGTGCTCTTCACTGATGAGTCGCGGTTTTGTTTCACCAGCGGTGATGATCGGATTCGCGTTTATCGTCGAAGGAATGAGTGTTACACTGAGGCCTGTACTGTACAACAATTTATTTATTTTTATTATTATTATTATTATTATTATTATTATTATGTTTATTCTTGGGCCTCTATAATCTATATCTATTGTTTTTATTTTATTTTTGTTGTTGTGTGATTTGGACTAATTCCCTCTACCACACGGAACCCCACTAATCTACTGACGGAACGCAAGAGGTGGCTAACAACAGACCCCCTTCCTATGCTAGCTTGTTACCGATGTCCTGGCTAGCTGTCTAAATCGCCTTGACCCCGAAACCAACCACTCCACTCTCTGGACTCTTTTGATCACTCGACTAAGGATGCCTCTCCTTAATGTCAATATGTCTTGTCCATTGCTGTTCTGGTTAGTGTTTATTGGCTTATTTCACTGTAGAGCCTCTAGTCCTGCTCACTATACATTATCCAATTTATTAGTTCCACCACCCACACATGCAATGACATCTCCTGGTTTCAATGATGTTTCTAGAGACAATATCTCTCTCTTCATCACTCAATACCTAGGTTTACCTCTACTGTATTCACATCCTACCATACCTTTGCCTTGATGGTATTTTATCGCCCCCAGAAACCTCCTTTTACTCTCTGTTCCAGACGTTATAGACGACCAATTCTTATTGCTTTTAGCCGTACCCTTATTCTTCTCCTCCTATGTTCCTCTGGCGATGTAGAGGTGAATCCAGGCCCTGCAATGCCTAGCTCCACTCCTATTCCCCAGGCGCTCTCTTTTGATGATTTCTGTAACCGTAATAGCCTTGGTTTCATGCATGTTAACATTAGAAGCCTCCTCCCTAAGTTTGTTCTATTCACTGCTTTAGCACACTCTGCCAACCCGGATGTTCTAGCTGTGTCTATAAATCCTGGCTTAGGAAGACCACCAAAAATTCTGAAATTTTAATTCCAAATTACAACATTTTCAGACAAGATAGAACTGCCAAAGGGGGCGGTGTTGCAATCTACTGCAAAGATAGCCTGCAGAGTTCTGTCCTACTATCCAGGTCTGTACCCAAACAATTTGAACTTCTACTTCTAAAAATCCACCTCTCTAAAAACAAGTCTCTCACCGTTGCCGCCTGCTATAGACCACCCTCTGCCCCCAGCTGTGCTCTGGACACCATATGTGAACTGATTGCCCCCATCTATCTTCAGAGCTCGTGCTGCTAGGCGACCTAAACTGGAACATGCTTAACACCCCAGCCATCCTACAATCTAAACTTGATGCCCTCAATCTCACTCAAATTATCAATGAACCTACCAGGTACCCCTCCAAAGCCTTAAACACGGGCACCCTCATAGATATCATCCTAACCAACTTCCCCTCTAAATACACCTCTGCTGTCTTCAACCAAGATCTCAGCGATCACTGCCTCATTGCCTGCATCCGTAATGGGTCAGCGGTCAAACGACCTCCACTCATCACTGTAAAACGCTCCCTGAAACACTTCAGCGAGCAGGCCTTTCTAATCGACCTGGCCGGGGTATCCTGGAAGGATATTGATCTCATCCCGTCAGTAGAGGATGCCTGGATATTTTTTTAAATGCCTTCCTAACCATCTTAAATAAACATGCCCCATTCAAGAAATTTAGAACCAGGAACAGATATAGCCCTTGGTTCTCCCAGACCTGACTGCCCTTAACCAACACAAAAACATCCTATGGCGTTCTGCATTAGCATCGAACAGCCCCGTGATATGCAGCTATTCAGGGAAGCTAGAAACCGTTATACACAGGCAGTTAGAAAAGCCAAGGCTAGCTTTTCCAAACAGAAATTTGCTTCCTGCAACACTAACTCAAAAAAGTTCTGGGACACTGTAAAGTCCATGGAGAATAAGAACACCTCCTCCCAGCTGCCCACTGCACTGAAGATAGGAAACACTGTCACCACTGATAAATCCACCATAATTGAGAATTTCAATAAGCATTTTTCTACGGCTGGCCATGCTTTCCACCTGGCTACTCCTACCCCGGTCAACAGCACTGCACCCCCAACAGCAACTCGCCCAAGCCTTCCCCATTTCTCCTTCTCCCAAATCCATTCTGCTGATGTTCTGAAAGAGCTGAAAAATCTGGACCCCTACAAATCAGCCGGGCTAGACAATCTGGACCCTTTCTTTCTAAAATTATCTGCCGAAATTGTTGCCACCCCTATTACTAGCCTGTTCAACCTCTCTTTCGTGTCATCTGAGATTCCCAAAGATTGGAAAGCAGCTGCGGTCATCCCCCTCTTCAAAGGGGGGGACACTCTTGACCCAAACTGCTACAGACCTATATCTATCCTACCATGCCTTTCTAAGGTCTTCGAAAGCCAAGTCAACAAACAGATTACCGACCATTTTGAATCTAACCATACCTTCTCTGCTGTGCAATCTGGTTTCAGAGCTGGTCATGGGTGCACCTCAGCCACGCTCAAGGTCCTAAACGATATCTTAACCGCCATCGATAAGAAACATTACTGTGCAGCCGTATTCATTGATCTGGCCAAGGCTTTCGATTCTGTCAACCACCACATCCTCATCGGCAGACTCGACAGCCTTGGTTTCTCAAATGATTGCCTCGCCTGGTTCACCAACTACTTCTCTGATAGAGTTCAGTGTGTCAAATCGGAGGGTCTGCTGTCTGAACCTCTGGCAGTCTCTATGGGGGTGCCACAGGGTTCAATTCTTGGACCGACTCTCTTCTCTGTATACATCAATGAGGTCGCTCTTGCTGCTGGTGAGTCCCTGATCCACCTCTACGCAGACGACACCATTCTGTATACTTCCGGCCCTTCTTTGGACACTGTGTTAACAACCCTCCAGGCAAGCTTCAATGCCATACAACTCTCCTCCCGTGGCCTCCAATTGCTCTTAAATACAAGTAAAACTAAATCCATGCTCTTCAACCGATCGCTACCTGCACCTACCCGCCTGTCCAACATCACTACTCTGGACGGCTCTGACTTAGAATACGTGGACAACTACAAATACTTAGGTGTCTGGTTAGACTGTAAACTCTCCTTCCAGACCCATATCAAACATCTCCAATCCAAAGTTAAATCTAGAATTGGCTTCCTATTTCGCAACAAAGCATCCTTCACTCATGCTGCCAAACATACCCTTGTAAAACTGACCATCCTACCAATCCTCGACTTTGGCGATGTCATTTACAAAATAGCCTCCAATACCCTACTCAACAAATTGGATGCAGTCTATCACAGTGCAATCCGTTTTGTCACCAAAGCCCCATATACTACCCACCATTGCGACCTGTACGCTCTCGTTGGCTGGCCCTCGCTTCATACTCGTCGCCAAACCCACTGGCTCCATGTCATCTACAAGACCCTGCTAGGTAAAGTCCCCCCTTATCTCAGCTCGCTGGTCACCATAGCATCTCCCACCTGTAGCACAGGCTCCAGCAGGTATATGTCTCTGGTCACCCCCAAAACCAATTCTTTCTTTGGCCGCCTCTCCTTCCAGTTCTCTGCTGCCAGTGACTGGAACGAACTGCAAAAATCTCTGAAACTGGAAACACTTATCTCCCTCACTAGCTTTTAGCACCAACTGTCAGAGCATCTTACAGATTACTGCACCTGTACATAGCCCACCTATAATTTAGCCCAAACAACTACCTCTTTCCCAACTGTATTTAATTTATTTATTTATTTTGCTCCTTTGCACCCCATTATTTTTATGTCTACTTTGCACATTCTTCCATTGCAAAACTACCATTCCAGTGTTTTACTTGCTATATTGTATTTACTCTGCCACCATGGCCTTTTTTGCCTTTACCTCCCTTCTCACCTCATTTGCTCACATTGTATATAGACTTGTTTATACTGTATTATTGACTGTATGTTTGTTTTACTCCATGTGTAACTCTGTGTCGTTGTATCTGTCGAACTGCTTTGCTTTATCTTGGCCAGGTCACAATTGTAAATGAGAACTTGTTCTCAACTTGCCTACCTGGTTAAATAAAGGTGAAATAAAAAAATAAAAATAAAAACAACAACATCCCCTATGGGCAACTCACCGTTGCTGGACCAGACAGGACTGGCAAAGAGTGCTCTTCACTGACGAGTAGCGGTTTTGTCTCACCAGGGGTGATGGTCGGATTCACGTTTATCATCAAAGGAATGAGTGTTACACCGAGGCCTGTACTCTGGAGCGGAATCGATTTGGAGGTGGAGGGACCATTATGGTCTGGGGCGGTGTGTCACAGCATCATCGGACTGAGCTTGTTGTCATTGCAGGCAATCTCAACGCTGTGCGTTACAGGGAAGACATCCTCCTCCCTCATGTGGTACCCTTCTTGCAGGCTCATTCTGACATGACCCTCCAGCATGACAATGCCACCAGCCGTACTGCCTGTTCTATGCGTGATTTCCTGCAAGACAGGAATGTCAGTGTTCTGCCATGGCCAGCGAAGAGCCCAGATCTCAATCCCATTGAGCACGTCTCGGACCTGTTGGATTGGAGGGTGAGGACTAGGGCCATTCCCACCAGAAATGTCTGTGAACTTGCAGGTGCCTTGGTGGAAGAGTGGGGTAACACCTCACAGCAAGAACTGGAAAATCTGGTGCAGTCCATGAGGAGGAGATGCAATGCAGTACTTAATGCAGCTGGTGGCCACACCAGATACTGACTGTTACTTTTGATATTGACCCCCCTTTTGTTCAGGTACACATTATTCCATTTCTGTTTGTCACATGTCTGTGGAACTTGTTAAGTGTATGTCTCAGGTGTTGAACCTTGTTATGTTCATACAAATATTTACACATGTTAAGTTTGCTGAAAATATATATGCAGTTGACAGTGAGAGGACGTTTCTATTTTTTGCTGAGTTTAACAAAGAACAACATCACCAAAACAATGCCATGTTATTTTGATCTAACAGGTATAATGGTCCCCTCTTGTGTCCATTTGTTATTTTGCTGGTGATGTGGAATGAGCAACGAAAACACACAGAAAAAGGAAAGAAGCATAGACAATAGACATTGATAGATGGAGTGGGAGTAGAAACGGAACAATAACAGAGAAACAAACAAACAAAGGAACAGAAAAATGAACAAACAACAAAACTAGGGAGTTAAAGAGTCCTGGGTATGCATCCCTAATAGCACACTATTCCCTACAGTGCTTTTGACCAGAACCCTATGTGGAATAGGGTGTTATTTGTATAACAATAGGGTGCTATTTGTTTAAGTTGCCACGCTGTCTGCTGTCCAGCTAGTCAGACCTATTGTGTGTACCTGCTGTGTGTCTGGCGTGCTGCCTGGACGAAGCAGGGCGGGTCCGTCTCCTTCAGCAGCTCCTGGGACAACACCATGAGGCCTGCATGCTCCAGCAGGCTCCGCCTCTCCGCCACCTGGCCCGCCAATGCCTCGCCCCGCTTCTGCCTCGCCCTCTCCAGGGCCTCGGTCAATGAGGCGTGGCGCTCGGCGAGGAGGGCAGTCAGGTCCCTCACGCTCTGAGACAGCTGCTCCCGTGCCGCTATGCTGTTGGCCTGGGGACAGACAGCAACGCACAGGGAGGATAGTACCATAGATATATACTGTATATTAATCTATATTATTCTAGAGTTGTGTTCTATTTCATTCTGTGATTAACACTGACTACGCAGTTCAACAGTCAGACAGCAACACACAGAGAGGTTAGGTGGACCACAGAGATTATGTATTACACAGCAACACACAGGTTAGGACCATAGAGCAATATATTGTATATACAGTATACAGTAGCATATGATGTTTACTGTGGTAAACAATGTTGTCCATCGTGGTGTGGTCAGTAGGATCAATGATCCTAATTTGCCTCAATGTTTTGAAATAACTTGAAATGGCCATGGTCTAATTGACTGAACAACCAAAAACACATGTCTAAGTTGAACTTTCTTCACAAACCAGAAAATCTATAGTTATTGCTGGTTCTTTATCAAAGTTAGCTGGCTAACTCATTGATCCTGCTTTGTAGTATACTCCTCTGGTGGGGTATTTCTGGAGCTTTGCAGACTGCAGTATTATTTAGTCACCTCTGTCTGAGTGATGGCACTCTCCAGCTGTGTGATCTGGCCCGTCACCGTCTCTTGGTTGGCCAGAACGTAGTTCATCTCCTTGGTAATCTTGTCCTGACAAATAAACAGTGACAACAAACAAAGAGTTTAACACCGAGACCAGACTTAAATCCTAATGCACAACAGTAGCTCTGTATTACACTACATTTTAACTGTACTCATCTCTTACACACTGGACGATCTAAACCCACAGTTCAATGGCTACTCTTACCCCTTTCCTGTCATGCACTGTACTACTAGACTAACCACCAACCGTTGAGGGCCAATCTCCATTGCATGTGATATCCACTAATGCCACTGAGTATAACAACAATTGCCATTTAGCAGATACTTTTATGCAAAGCAGCTAAAAGGTATTACATACATTATTCAGTATATTGTACAGTATAAGGCCAATGCAGGAACCATGCTATAACCAATTAAGCTATTGCACCCAGATGCCCACCTTGAGAGTCTGGTAGGCCTGGGTGACTGGCGCCACTTTGTGCCCGGCGTGTACGCGGCGCAGCTTGCAGAGCGGGCACAGCAACCGCTGGCACGTCCTACAGTAGAAGTGCAGACGCTCCTGGTCATGCTCAGGACACGACAGAACCTGGAGGAGTAGAGGCAAGAGGGATGAGAGAGAGGAGAGAAGAGAGGGATGAGAGAGGACAGAGAGGGATCAGAGAAAGGCAGGCCTCACCTTGGGCCTGAAGTTGAGGGTGGGCTGGACGTGTTCGTGCTGGGCGCGCGGTGTCCCCCAGGGGTGGTAGAGCTTGAAACACTCGTTACAGAAGCTGGCTCGGCAGTCGGCGCAGCCCTTAGTGGCCTCCAGGGACTGGGGAGGCTTGCAGAACTGACACATCACAGCCACACTGCCTAGGCTCACTGTGTGTCTGTACCTGAGAGGAGGAGGGGAGAGAGGGAGTGGGGGGGGAGAGGGGAACGATTAAAGGGAGGAGGATAGGGGAGAGAAAGAGCAAGCATTGGGCGAATTAGGGCTGGATCGTAGTGGAAAGGGGGTGAGTGAGGGCGAAAAGAAGTGGAAAAAAAGAGAGACAAAAAAAGAATACGGTGGAAGGAGAAAATGGTGCCAAGACAGAGAGAGAGTGGATGGGTAAGACATGGTGATACATATCATAAAGAGATTCCTGTACAGGGGGGAAATAAGTTGCTTGCAGCTACACTGCAGTAGTCCAGGGGAAGTGCAGTGTATGTCCTGCTGCAGTAGGTTGCAGGAGCTCTGCTAGCTTCCTCTCTAGCGCAGCTTCACGCTGATTAACAAGAGTCAGCACTTGGCACCCTATTCCCACTATGTAGTGCACTACTTTTGACCAGGGTCCGCGCTACTTTTTTAGCAGGGTGCCATTTGGGACGCAGAACTTGGACCCGCTCTCTCACTCACTATTTAAGGGGCTAAAGCTGCTACTAATTGAAATGTTACACTATAGCCTACCCTGCAGCATAGAGGCATGTATAAACAACCGACCACCACGCAGTGTGAATGCTGTTTTTATATGTATCTTTGTCTGAGTGTGTTTGTGCACGTGCATGTGTGTGTGTGCGTGTGTGTGTGTGTCAGGGGCAGCAGGTAGCCTAGCGGTTAAGAGGTTAGGCCAATAACCGAAAGGTCGCTGGTTCAAATCCCCGACGAGGTGAAAAAACTGTCAAGGTGCCCTTGAGCAAGGCACGTAACCCTAACTGCTCCTGTAAGTCGCTCTGAATAAGAGTGTCTGCTAAATGACTCAAATGTGAGATCTGAACCTCTTGGGAAACAAAAATCTTAAACAGAAATTCCTTCCTGATGGTGACACCGATTTTTGCAGGCAGGGAGGGCTACATCCTCCCTTACAGAAGAACCACGATTTCACGGAAAATTTAGAAAATCATGTGAAAACGTCATTTCGGGAACACCAAATGTGATCATGTGTTTTGCATGTTATCACATTAACTTCACATAAGATCACGTGAAATTCTCAATTTTTCACATAAGGGCTCACAAGACCATGAACCGACACCTCCACTCCATATGATTGTGCATACGCGCATGTGTGCGTGCGTGCGTGCATGTACAAGTGTAAGTGTGTATAAGTGTGTGTGTGTTACCTCTCTACAATGCGCTCCAAGGTGAGGTTACGCAGGCAGTCAGTCAGACCCTTCTCTCCCAGCTCTACCTCCCTCCCACAGGGCGGGCATGGAAATAACATTGCATGGGGTGGTTCCTTACGCCGTCGCCCCGGCGACAGATATGTCCCAAATCCTGGATACAGGGTGGGAGACGGGATGGGTAAAGGGTGGAGGAGAATAGAGTAAAAACAAGAATCAGAGGAGGATGTGTGTATTCCCATCGCATCCCCAGACTTGTCCTATTGATCGTCACATTCGACATTGAATCTAAAGACACACACACTCTCTCTCATGTGCACACACTCACACACGCATACACACACAAACATTACCTGAACGTAGCACGCGGTCAATGGGTCGATGGTCGGCCTTGCTGGGCATGGGCCTGCGTCCCTGGTGGGGAGAGCGGGTGTTGGGGGTGGAGGCAGGAGAGTTGGGCTCGGGCGGCAACTCCGGAGGAGGGTAGCCATTTTGAACCAGGACCTCGGAGGCACACATCAGACAGACGCTGTGCTGACACGGCAGGACCACGGCTGCTTGACGATCTCCTTACACACCGGGCAATGCAGCTCGCGCTCCATGCTCTTCATGTTAGACTGGGGAGGAGGGAGATGGAGAGAGTCAATGAATCACACAGGTACAGCAGATAGACAGAGCTAAGGCTGTCCCATGTCGCTCAGTTGGTAGAGCATGGCGCTTGCAAGGTCAGGGTTGTGGGCCACTACTGTACGTCGCTCTGGTTAGAGTGTTTGCTAAATGACCTAAATGTAATGTAAATGGGGAGTCTCTACTACATTGATATTCAAGGGAATTACTGTAATTAATTGAACTAAAATGAACCCACCAAGACAACAACAAAAAAGGAAAACATTTTTTGAAAAGAGTACGGGACAGAAACAGAGGAATGACATGAAGAAAATTTAAGAGAGTTATAGAAATAAAACAAATAGCTGCACCACCAACTACAATTAACCGCAGCACTCAAGATCCATAAACATGCAAGTCACGAGAACACAGAGCACAGGAGATGAGCGGTCTTGGTAACTGAGTGAGATACAGAGAGGCTGAGAGGTTGAAGGAGGAGAGATAGGCTGGCATCCCAAATTACACCCTAGTCCTTATATAGTGCACTAATTTTGACCAGAGCCTTATGGCCTTGGTAAAAAAGAATGCACTATATAGGGCCATCGAACTGAACAATGGGCCTCGAAGCCAATTCCACTGCATTTTTTCATTGTTCCCCTATAATCAGGGACTGATTTAGACCGGGACACCAGGTGAGTGTAATTAATTATCAGGTAGAACAGAAAACCAGGAGGTTCCGGACTTCGTAGGGTAAGAGTTGAACACCCCTGATATAGATAATAGAGTGCCATTTGGGATGCAGCCGTAGCGTGAGAGAGGGCAGAGATTTCTCTAGCTAAGTGTTAACATGTGACATTATGACGGTGGGCTTTATAAATAGCTGTCCTCAATGGGCTGTCAAAACAGTGTGAGACGCGTTAAATATCTATAAGGAAGGAGGACCAGACGTTTTGTCATTCCTGCACACGCCTAATCCGGAGTGTGTGAATGTGAGTTTTTGTGTGTGTGTGTGTGTGTGTGTGTGTGTGTGTGTGTGTGTGTGTGTGTGTGTGTGTGTGTGTGTGTGTGTGTGTGTGTGTGTGTGTGTGTGTGTGTGTGTGTGTGTGTGTGTGTGTGTGTGTGTGTGTGTGTGTGTGTGTGTGTGTGTGTGTGTGTGACCCCTGGTCCCGATGAGTTCATTCCACACACCTCTGCTTTATAGACGGGTGCTCCCTGCTGTCACACGCACCATACCTGAGTGTATTCATAAAGTTTCCTGCAGAAGTGCTGATCTAGAATCAGTTGAGCCTTTTCGAGCATAATGAATAAGATCTATATAGACAGTGGGATCTGATCCAAGACCAGCACTCTTACTCTGAGACGTTTTATGAATACAGACCTAGATCGGAAGGATGAATGGAGGAAATGCATTTGTAATGCTGAAGATAGCGTGTCCCTTAGAGCTAGACAGTGGGCACTGATAGGTCCAAGACTAGGTGTGTTGCTTCTGTGGTTGCCCTTGACAAAGGTCTGGGACATAAAGCTTTGGCTAAAACAGCTAGTGGCTAGATTCTGTTAGCTGTTTAACTTTTTAGATCATAATGAGTAAGATTACATGGACAGGGAGGACCTGATCCTAGATCAGCATTCCTACTCTGAGTGAGTGAATTAATTAATGAGTGAGTGAATGAATGAATGAATGAATGAATGAATGAATGAATGAATGAAGGAAATCCCCCTGTAAACTGCGAAGGTGCTATCCAGAACCTAAAAGGGTTCTTCGGCTGTCCCCATAGGAGAACCCTTTGAAGAACCATTTTTGGTTGCAGGTAGAACCCTTTTCCACAGAGGGGTTCAACATGAAACTTAAAAGGGTTCTCCTATGGGGACAGCCAAAGAACCCTTTTGGAACCCTTTTTTTATGAGAGTGTAACTGCTGCAGGAATGCATTAACACTGATAGCGCACACACACACACACACACACACACACACATTGACACTCACACTCACTCTCACACTGACACTCACTCCTTCACACACACACACACACACACACACACACACACACACACACACACACACACACACACACACACACACACACACACACACACACACACACACACACACACACACACACACACACACACTGCCACAATTTAATCAGACAGATTACATTGAAACCCACTTAACCTAACATATCCATTATATTGATTGCAGAGGGGAGAGGGGAGAGGAAGAGGATAACAACCTCCCTTTGAATTTTCTAAACTAATCACATCCACTTGAATTACATTATTTGCATTTGATTATATGATTTAAGCAACCATATAAACTGGGTGGTTCAAGCCCTGAATGCTGATTGGCTGACAGCTGTGGTATATCAACCATATACCACTGGTATGACAAAACATGTATTTTTACTTCTCTAATTACATTGATAACCAGTTTATAATAGTAATAAGGCACCTCAGGGTTTTGTGGTATATATCACAGCTAAGGGCTGTATCCAGGCACTCTGCGTTGTGTCGTGCTTAAGAACAGCACTTACAGTGAGGGAAAAAAGTATTTGATCTCCTGCTGATTTTGTACGTTTGCCCACTGACAAAGAAATGATCCATCTATAATTTTAATGGTAGGTTTATTTGAACAGTGAGAGACAGAATAAAAAAAAAGTTAAAAAACCGCATGTTAAAAATGTTAAATTGATTTGCATTTTAATGAGGGAAATAACTATTTGAGACCCTCTCAATCAGAAAGATTTCTGGCTCCCAGGTCTCTTTCATACAGGTAACGAGCTGAGATTAGGAGAACACTCTTAAAGGGAGTGCTCCTAATCTCAGTTTGTTACCTGTATAAAAGACACCTGTCCACAGAAGCAATCAATCAATCAGATTCCAAACTCTCCACCATGGCCAAGACCAAAGAGCTCTCCAAGGATGTCAGGGACAAGATTGTAGACCTACACAAGGCTGGAATGGGCTTCAAGAAAATTTGCCAAGCAGCTTGGTGAGAAGGTGACAACAGTTGGTGCGATTATTCGCAAATGGAAGAAACACAAAAAGAACCGTCAATCTCCCTCAGCCTGGGGCTTCATGCAAGATCTCACCTCGTGGAGTTGCAATGATCATGAGAACGGTGAGGAATCAGCCCAGAACTACACGGGAGGATCTTGTCAATGATCTCAAAGCAGCTGGAAGTTTTCCGTGAAATACCATGTGCACATTTGGTTCAGTCACCAATACATCAGATAATGATAGGCTCACCATTTAGTCATTTTAACTACCATTTAATCCAATCGCATTTTCCATACAGTACTTGACTATAAATTGACATGCACCATTTCGTTTTTTTGTATCCAATGGCAGGTTGTGAGGATGTTGAGAAATATGTCAGTGTTACCGTTTTATTATCCCTATACAGTACATACGTAGGACAAATCATCAGAAATAGGGGTATTGTGAAGCAGTTTGCTAAAAACGTAGCATAGTGTTTTCTGCCCCATGCAATATTGTACAAGATCACGTTTTCTACGACTTGTCAACTGACGCAGTACCACCTATCTGCTTGACAAAATGGATTCGCTTACAGTGCATCAATGAAATTCAGATAGCGAGTGGAATATATTGCTATATACAACCCAGATCTTTCAGCAGTGCATTGTACACTACACTCTTAGAAAAAAAAGGTGCTATCCAGAACCTTAAAGGGTTCTTCGGCTGTCCCCATAGGAGAACCCTTTGAAGAACCCTTTTTTGGTTCTTCGGTTTGCACGACCGAAGAATTTCTGCAGAAACCGTTCCAGGGAAGCTCATTTGCGTGCTCATCGTCCTCACAAGGGTCTTGACCTGACTGCAGTTCGGTGTCATAACCGACTTGTGGGCAGATGCTTGCCTTCGATGACCACTGGCAAGCTGGAGAAGTGTGCACTTCACAGATGAATCCCGGTTTAAACTATGCCGGGCAGATTGCCGGGCAGTATGGCGCAGTGTGGGCGAGTGGCTTCAACGTTGTGAACAGAGTGCCCCATGGTGGTAGTGGGGTTATGGTATGGGCAGGCATAAGCTACGGACAACGAACACAATTGCATTTAATCGATTGCCAATTTTTATGCACAGAGATACCTTGAAGAAATCCTGAGGCCCATTGTCTTGTCATTCATCACCTCATGTTTCAGCATGATAATGCACGGCTCAGTCAGTGTCTCAACGATCTGTACACAATTCCTGGAAGCTGAAAATGTTCCAGTTCTTCCATGGCCTGCATATTCACCAGACATGTCACCCATTGAGAATGTTTGGGATGCTCTGGATCGATGAGTATGACAGCGTGTTCCAGCTCCTGCCAATACCCAGCAACTTCACACAGCCATTGAAGAGTAGTGGGACAATATACCACAGCTCACAATCAACAGCCTGACCAACTCTATGCGAAGGAGATGTGTCGCGCTGCATGAGGCAAATGGTGGTCACACCAGATACTGTCTGGTTTTCTGATCCACACCCTTACTTTAAAAAAAAAGGTATCCATGACAACATATGCATATCTGTATTCTCAGTCATGTGAAATCCATAGATTAGCGCCTAATGAATGTATTTCAATTGACTGATTTCCTTGTATGTAAGTTAAATATTTTTAATTGTTGCATGTTGTTTATTTTTTTGTTCAGTGTACAGTATACACGTTAACTAATACACTACTTTTGGTCCAGCAGTTAACAGTTTTAAGCAGTTTGATTAAATGATAGTTAATTGTATTGTTAACAAATGACAAGAACATCATATCAAAAGTAGGCTTATTGCATTTTGAAAAGCAGATACATCGATTGAATATGTATCCAACTTGAAAGAGTGATTTGATGCAATTAGCAAGTGACTGTGAATTAATTTGTTGTACTCAGTCAATTTAAAATGTGCTTAGAGTTTTGAAACATGAGCCATTTTCGTTTGGATTTTTGTGCTTACAGTTGTGAAAATGTACCACATAGCCAGCCTACTTGTTGAAATTGCACCAAAGCGATTTTTTTTTTGTATTATATGAAGCAATACCAAACAATCCACACACACATCACATCATAAAAAAAACATGCAGACCTGGAGGTTAAAGAAAGATCATTTATAATTTACCAGCAGGACATGGTTAGAGATCCTGTCTCACTGTCATTCACCAATGTCAAATCCGTCCTGTCCTTTCTTGTTCCTTTCAAAACAGCCGGCGACTAAATTAGCAATAGGCTAGACAGGCTATGCTACACTGGCTACAATCTATTGACGCCCACAAATTAGTTTTCCAAATAGGACCTATATTCCATATTACAGCGAAAATTGATTTGCAATGCGATGTCTGTCTGTCACCGGTTTGATTTCCAGAACACGCGTTGTGCTACAGTGTATTTCTTACCTTCAACTGGAATCGAGGCGCCATGATATGAAGGTTTCTTCCATAGTAATCTGAGCGACGCACCCAGAGGGGATAGTAGAAACTGAAAGCCGGGGGTATTTCTGCCCCGCCACAAGGTGTGGCATGGGAGAGTTGTAAAATGCAAATATTTAAGGACTCCCTTTTCATTCCTGTTAATATAGTGCGTAAAAAAATAGTTATTTTCAGTCTCTCATTGTTCTTGTTTTTCAAAACTAGGCTAGTTTTTTTTATTTATCTCCCCCTCTGCTGCGCAACACGGCGCCGCTTTCCTGCATCCCGTCTCCATGGTAACGAGCATCCGTGGTCCATGCGCATCCCCGGAGCATGCACAAAACGCCTAGCATTTTAGTTGCACGGCTTCTTTATTTGTTTCCAGTGTGTCTAATGTTGCATTTGAGTAGGCATATGGTCTACATTTCTTTAGCACTTTGTTGTCCACTCAAAAAATATATATACATGATAGAGCACCTTATAGCCTAGTTCTCAAAAATGTTGCCCAAGAAGTGGAACGCCTATAAAAGGCCTATAAGTGGTTCAATACATTTGGTAGGTATCCACATATTTGCAGGTGAATTCAATGGAAATTGGAATATTGCCTAATGGGAATAGTATGGTAAATGATAGTGTTATTTAAAACATAAATATATGTTTCCTTTTGGTCTAGGTTGAAGAATATTTAGGCCATCATAACGAATTCATGACCACATTCAAGGTAGAGGAATGGGGTGGAAGGGGAATAGATTTTCTAGAAAACAGTGTATAGACAGGCCTATATCACAATTTTTTTAAAGATACCAATGTGTTGAGCCGTGTTAAATGTTGGAAATTATGTCGTAGACTAATAAGAGGGGTCCGACAGATGCATATGGGGGAGAATCATACACCTGAAAATAAATGGTGATCTGTTTCTGGTAGCCAAGGCTTTAGGCTATTGCCTGCATCATTAGCCTATCAAATGTAATAGGCTATTAGTAGACTACAACGGGGAAACAACAAACCATGTAAACATATACAAAACACTGACATGACCAGATACATGTTACTCACACTAATACGAACCAGAGCGTCCATCATTGAAGAAGTGAGCGTTCAATCCGATTGTGCCTCCTTCGATGAATTAGACATGATAGGCCTACCGTTATCATAACAATAACAACAGGTGCCATGAAGGCAATAACGGCAAAATAGATATTCATAACTCCTGGATCAATATAGCGTATTTAGCCATAATAGACATTTGCGCATTATTAGAAATGGACGCATGCGCATGAGCCTACAACCTCCAAAAAAAACTTAACAAAATAAAAAATGAAGCCAAATGGAAGAGAGAAATGGAATTTGTAACCAAATGAAATGAAAGCGAACATGAAAATACACACACCATTCCAAATCCTGCCAGGTTATGCGTTTGGTAGGCTACTCCACACCTAGTCGTCTCTCAATCTTCATTTACCGAATCACATCAGCCTCGGAAATTCTGCCACGATTCAGTTTTTCTGTCTCTGTCGGGGTGAGGACTACAGTAGTCGGAGCATGCGTACTAAACCCGGCCTGTTACTAAAAAGAGTGACCTCAATTTATTTATTTGTTTTACTTAAAAAATTGCTACAGCTTTATAAACATAATTTTTAAAAGTACATTAGAGTCTATAGCACAGGCGGGATTGCAAATGTTCATAAACGTGTGCAAAACAAACCACTTTCCAAACGTGGATCTTTGGTTGGGGATTTTGCCCATTTATTAGCAGCAAAAATAAAACATATCACGGTAAATACTTAGGCCTACACATACTTTACTATCTCACATGCTATGCTCTGTTTAGCAGCATTCTTGAGATCTTAATATAATCTAACAATATACGCCATTTATAGCAGAGGCTTTTATCCAAAGCGCTTTAGTCATGCGCGCCTACATTTTACAACGGGTGTGCCCAGGAATCAAACCCACTATCCTGTTATCGAAAGCGCCATGCACTACCAACTGAGCTACTTTCTGACAACTAATCCATGTGGGTAAATGTATTTGAGGATCAGTCTCATATTTATTGCCGAGTTATGCAAGCTTTTGTGTCTGTGCGGGCGTGCGTGCATGCGTGTGGACACAGGGAGGATGGCATTTACCCAATGTACTCAATGAGATATGAGACATTAGTGTGACATGTAGGCCTAATGCAATACACTGTAGAAAGCAGATGGAAGCAGGCAGGTTTTTTCATGAAATGCAAACACGTTTTCTCTTCCAGGACGCAGTTGCACATGCAGGCAAGGGATACAATCAGGGTAAGGTACTCCATGAAGTTCAGGGCGCCGTCGCGGTCCTGGTCCAGCATCGTCTTCAGGTCATCCCCTTCAGGACCACCCTTCTGCTCATGACAACGTAAAACAGGATCACAAGGAAGACACAATACATTAGGATTTCAGTATTTTGTTGTCAATCGCACTGAATGGCTGACACTTCGCACATGTCAAGAAAACGTGGGGGGGGGGATTGGATCACAAGGAAGAAAATACAATACATTAGGATATCTATACTTTGCTGTCATTAGTAGGCTACTAAATGAATGAGACTCCATGCATTATAATCAGTCAATCTCAATTCAACTTTATTTCATGTAAATGTTTTATTAAAATCACAACACATAACAATGAAAAATAGCATTTGCTAGTTTGTGAAGGACTAGTTTCCCAGACACAGATTAAGCCTAGTACTGGACTTTAAAACTGGCACGACCGTTTGCGATATTACAACAAAAAACGTTACGGCAAACAATTGATACTTTTCACTCGGATATCCTTGCACGCACTATAGAACAGCACAATACGTACTGCATTTCCTTTTTATCACATTGCACGACGCTCCACACCAATGCATTGTCAACAAAGCAAAAACAATAACAACAGCGGTTGGTCCGGCCGTGTCCTCACTGCGGATCCCATCTTCACAAAAAAATGCATGCTCAACTGATAATCTTAATTGAAAGGTGCTTTTTAGTTCAGGGCTTTAGGCTTAATCTAATATATAATAATATATAATAATATAATAATAATAATATATGCCATTTAGCAGACGCTTTTATCCAAAGCGACTTACAGTCATGTGTGCATACATTCTACGTATGGGTGGTCCCGGGGATCGAACCCACTACCCTGGCGTTACAAGCGCCATGCTCTACCAACTGAGCTACACAGGACCACGGTCTTGCAATGACTCACCACAGCGATGATGGACAGCTCTGCCTTGATGAGGTTGGTTAGCTTTCTTGCTGAGGGTCTTGGCATCTCCACTGCCAGCATGCTTGTGGAATGTCATGATGATGGCTCCCAGGGAGGCTTCCAGGAGTGTGGGCTGTGCCATGGTGTCTGGGTATAATGGTGATCCTGGGGGTGTGGGCTGTGCCATGGTGTCTGAGGGTCATGGAGATCCTGGGGGTGGAAACTATTATAAGTAGGCTACTAGGCAAGCAGCTTACTTGTGGAATGCCTTATGTTTTGCATCGGAATACAGAGGACTAAGTCAGTAAGTAAGTGAAACTACATACAGTAATGTAAGTAGGAGTTTACCACATGCAGAATATACATGTTAAATTGATACATTTACTCAGACCATAATATCACACAAGTAACTGACATTTGAACTCTTGTGAATGCATGAACAGTAAATTAATGTTCATGTTTGAGACATTCTAAGTATTTTTATGACAAAGTAGCGTGTGTAGGTAAAGAACTAAACAGATATGAATAGTACACTTTTGTTCTTCAGTCTAATCAGCCGATTAAAAAAAATCCCCCCCAAAAAATGGTATGTAGGGAAGACCAGGGATGGCTGTAACACTTTTTGCATTTTTGTCAATTTCTCAGAGATTGTTTGAGATACTAAATTCAAAATTTGATACGAACAACTTACATCTGCTACAAATTGGTATAGGTGTTATTTATCTAAATCAAACTGACGAGGTGTGACTTTTTCCTCAAATACAAGGAGTGAAATTACAATTTTACACCACCTCCCGGGTCAGATGTAACAGGGCTTGGGGTAAAACGTAACATTTTGCAAAATTGCATAGATCATGATAAGCAACAAAATATTGAAATCCTTTATTCAGACCATGAGAACAACATTGCCATGTTTAACATATATTTTTGTGTGGCAGAAATAATAAAATAATACAAATCATAAAATGTTTATTCTTTTTACGCTCCATTAACTGTCCCTTCTCAACTAAACAAAAACATCTGACAACTAAACAACAACTGAACAAAACAGCTGAATGTTTGTGGTGTGTGTGCACATGTGTGTTTGCGTGTGTGTGTGTGTGTGTGTGTGTGTGTGTGTGTGTGTGTGTGTGTGTGTGTGTGTGTGTGTGTGTGTGTGTGTGTGTGTGTGTGTGTGTGTGTGTGTGTGTGTGTGTGTGTGTGTGTGTGTGTGTGTGTGTGTGTGTGTGTGTGTGTGTGTGTGTGTGACTGAATCTTGGACATGCTCACTGAATAAGAGTCACAGTTGTGACAGTGGTAGGGTATTCCTGGGGTACAGGCTTGGTGGGACCTGTCATGCCAAAAAGTGTCCCTTCTGCCTGCATCACAATGGGATTCAATGACCTCTAGGTTCCATTGATAGGGCTGTTGCTTGAACTTCAAAATTCTGACTGGCCTACGTAATGAAACAAAGAGTCCTTTGCTATGTAAGTCGCTCTGGATAAGAGCGTCTGCTAAATGACTTAAATGTAAATGTAAATGCTATGCTGGCTGCTTGGCTCTATTTTACCTTGTAGCGTCGCGGAAGAGGGACGACGTTCTAGATCTATTTCACCTCATAAGTACTCACTCGGTATATTACCTCAGAATCGCTCTACAAGGACATTGTTTTTACGGTGAATACCTGGGGACGACCTACTGCTTCAGAAGACCGAAAATACTGAAAAGGAAAAAAACTATTTCTTTGATATTTGTCTTTATATACGAAAATATTGTCAAATAGGAAGAAATCATTGAAGCTGTTTTTAGATTGATTTTAGATGGACATCGCTAGCTATGTATTTACAGTACATTCGGAAAGTATTCAGACCTCTTGACTTTTTCCACATTTTGTTACGTTACAGCCTTATTCTAAAATGGATTAAAAAAAAATTTAATCATCAATCTACACACAATACCCCATAATGACAAATCCAAAGTGTTTTTAGAATTTTTGCAAAAAGAAATAAAATAAAAATAAATATTACATTTAAGTATTCAGACCCTTTACTGAGTACTTGGGTATCATGATGCTACATGCTTGGCACACCTATATTTTGGGAGTTTCCCCCATTCTTCTCTTCAGATCCTCTCAAACTCTGTCAAGTTGGATGGGGAGCGTTACTGCACAGCGATTTTCAGGACTCTCCAGAGATGTTTGATCGGGTTCAAGTCCGAGCTCTGGCTGGGCCACTCAAAGACATTCAGAGACTTGTCCCGAAACCACTCCTGCATTGTCCAGTTGGAAGATGAACCTTCGCCCCAGTCTTAGGTCGGGTGCACTCTGGAGCAGGTATTCATCTAGGATTTCTCTGTACTTTGCTCTGTTAATCTTTCCCCCAATCCTGACTAGTCTCCCAGTCCCTGCTGCTGAAAAACATCCCCACAACATTATGCTGCCACCACCATGCTTCACCATAGGGATGGTGCAAGGATTCCTCCAGAAGTGTCTCTTGGAATTCATGCCAAAAAGTTCAATGTTGGCTTTATCAGACCAGAGAATATTCTTTCTCATGGTCTAAGAGTCCATTAGGTGCCTTTTGGCAAACACCAAGCAGGCTGCCATGTGCCTTTTACTGAAAAGTGGCTTCCGTCTGGCCACTCTACCATAAAGGCCTGGTTGGTGGAGTACCGCAGAGATGGTTGTCCTTCTAGAAGGTTCTCTCATCACCACATAGGAACTTTGGAGCTCTGCCAGAGTGACCTTCAGGTTTTTGGTCACCTCCCTGACCAAGGCCCTTCTCACCCAATTACCCTGATTGGCCGGGCACCCAGCTCTAGGAAAAATCTTGATGGTTCCAAACTTTTTCCATTTAAGAATGATGGAGGCCACTGTGTTCTTGGGGACCTTCAATGATGCAGAAATGACCCTTTCCTAGATCTGTGCCTTCGACACAATCCTGTCTCTGAGCTCTACGGACAATTCCTTCGACCTCATGGCTTGGTTTTTGCTCTGACATGCACTTTCAACTGTGGGACCTTATACATGTGTGAATTTCCAAATCATGTCCAATCAACTTAATTTACCACAGGTGGACTCCAATCAAGGTGTAGAAACATCTCAAGGATGGTCAATGGAAACAGGATGCACTGAGCTCAATTAGAGTCTCATAGAAAAGAACACTTATGAACACTTATGTAAATAAGGTATTTCTGTTTTTTATTTGCAATAAATTAGCAAAAAATGCCTAAAAACCTGTTTCCACTTTGTCATCATGGGGTATTGTGTGTAGAGTGATGTGGAACATTTTTTATTTACTCCATTTTAAAATAAGGCTGTAACATAACAAAACATAACAGTGCATACTTTACGAATGCACTGTACTTCAGCCTGATTTGTTAGCTAGCTAGCCAGCCAGTTTTATTTAGCGAACGATAGCTAGCTAACTGTTTTTGTAGCTTTCTGAATGTATGTAGCTTGCACTTTAATGGCATCCCTCGAGGAGATTTTGTTTTATCTTTCCAATCAGGTGCAATACTATGAAGGCATCGCTGATCTCGAACAAGAGTCGCAACATTCGTAGGGCAGAGAAATTCACAGGCTAAAGTTTAATAATGAACTTCAATTAGATCACTGGAAGGATTTATTGAACAACTGTTTTTCAACACTTAGCCATCTGGTTGGTCATCTACGTGTTGCTAGCTATACATTTAGTTATCTGTCTGTCATATTGAGGTATCTAGCTACAAATTAACCTTGATCAATCAAATGGATAGGTGTGAGCAATTATGGTAGCTCCAACTGCCCTTAGCTAGGTTTCTTCGCTAGACAGAGAGAGAGAGAGAGAGAGAGAGAGAGAGAGAGAGAGAGAGAGAGAGAGAGAGAGAGAGAGAGAGAGAGAGAGAGAGAGAGAGAGAGAGAGAGAGAGAGAGAGAGAGACAGACAGACAGACAGACAGACAGACAGACAGACAGAGACAGACAGACAGACAGACAGACAGACAGACAGACAGACAGACAGACAGACAGACAGACAGACAGACAGACAGACAGACAGACAGACAGACAGACAGACAGACAGACAGACAGACAGACAGACAGACAGACAGACAGACAGACAGACAGACAGACAGACAGACAGACAGACAGACAGACAGACAGACAGACAGACAGACAGACAGACAGACAGACAGACAGACAGACAGACAGACAGAAAGTGAGAAAGGATGAGAGAGAGACGGAGAGAGAAAGAGAGAGAGAGGGAGAGAGAGGGAGAAACAGAGAGAAAGAAAACAGAGCAAATTTACTTAGACTAGTATTTCAACAACCCTTGTCTTCCAACTTGTTAGACAATCACATCAAATCGTATTGCGATGCGGGGGCGGACACTATTTGGCATGACAGGCCCATAATTTGCATTCCTAGCACTGAACCCATACCCATGAAGGCTGGTTACAACTCACCCTGATCCTTGCATTGTTATCTTACATCAATCTACACACACTGGTTATGAACCTGATACAAGTTTGGTGAATCTAACTACAATGCAGGTAATGCCATCACAAAAACAATTTTGGTTAAAAAAAGTATTTCTTACCTCCAAATCAGATTCTTGTCAATGAAATCTGCTGTCTATCACAGGTCCGTGTTTCTTCACATGAGGGTTGAGGACTAAACTGAGCATGTGCACAGCCAGTCACATAATTCTAGCTTGTTCCTGATTGGAGATATTGAGAGTGTTACAACTATCCTATGTTACAAACAACCCTGGTCTCCCCCTAATTTACTCGCAGACAGTTAATCACCATGAAAACTTTTTTTTTAGAGTGCAGGCAGGATCCTCCACATACCACTGGTCCTCACAAGCAATTTGTCCAAATAGCCTATTACAGCGCAAATTGCTTTGCAATGCGATGTCTGTCTGTTACCGGCTTGGTTACCAGAACAGCGCATTTCTTACCTTCACCTGGAATCTAGCCGCCATGATAGGAAGGTTTCTTCCACGGTAATCGGAGCGATGCTCCCGGAGAGGATAGAAACTGAAGGGGGTTGGGGGGGTGGGGGTTGGGGGGGGTATTTCTGCCCGCCACAAGGAGGGGTGAAAGGAAGATTTGTCTGCATGCATCATCATTAGCCTATAAAATGTCATAGGCTATAACTACAACGGGAAAACAACGAAACATGTAAACACAGACAAATCACACACTGACACGATCACAGACACAGGCTACTCACGAACCAGAGCGTCCATCATTGAAGTGAGCGTTCAATCCGACTGTGCCTCCTTCGATGAATTACACATGATACCCCTACCGTTATCATAACAATAACAACAGGTGCCATGAAGGCAAATATTGCGAAATAGATATTCATAACTCCTGGATGATCACGTTATTTAGATGGAGAAGGCCTTGCTTTAATATGGCATATGTTTTGCGCAATAAAATTGGAAATGGACGCACGCGTGTAAGGCTATAGCCTACATTATTCAACGCAATAGAACAGTCAATCCAAATGGAAGAGAGAAATTCAATTTGTAACGAAATTAAATTTAGGTCTAAACGATAATCCGATCATGAAAATGCACACACCCCTTTCAGAGTGTTTGCCAGATTATGCGCTTGATAGGCTACTCCTGCCCTCTTGATAGATTTCTCCTGCCCTCCTTTACGGAATCGCATCAACCTTGGACACGGTGTCACGCTTCAGGGATTTCGGTCTCTTGCTGGTACACTGCAATATAATGGGGCGGGGGTAAGGGCTACAGTAGTCAGAGCATGTGTAGCCTAATAAACCATGTTAAAGTGGCCTCCATTAAATGTATATTTTACATAATAAATTACTGCTGTAAAAAAATGGTATTACAGGACATGCCTGTTTACCACTGTCAAGTGTGATTGCAAGTTTTCGTAAATGCTTTACAAAACGTACTTGGGTCTTTGGCCCATTTATTAACAGCAAACATAACATATTTTGTAGTGATCATCACAATATGAGTCATTTTTACAATTCCCACCGGGTGAGTTAACCCTATTAGCGTGATGGTGTTTGACTTTCAATCCAGCGACCCAGGTTCTCTTCCCTGCCCCACCGACGTGTGAAGAGGCGGAGAAGTAAAACAACTGGAAGGTGCATTCAGAGGGGGCAGTTTCGTGATTCTTGCTATATGAGCCACTTTACAATTCCCATCAAGTGGGTTAACCCATAGAGATGTATAGAGGACTTTAATACCCAAAAGTCAATTTTAGCATCAAATCAAACTTTATTTGTCACATGCGCCGAATACAACAAGTGTAGACCTTACCATGAAATGCTTACCTACAATCCCTCAACCAACAGTGCAGTTCCAGAAGAGTTAAGAAAATATTTACCAAATAAACTAAAGTAAAAAATACAAAATAATAAAAAGTAACACAATACAATAACAATAGCGAGGTAATAGGTACATGTAGGTATGGGTGAACCGATTATGCATAGATAATAAACAGTGAGTAGCAGCAGGGTACACAAATGTAATTATTTGATTAATTGCACAGCAGTCTTATGGCTTGGGGTTAGAAGCTGTTAATGAACCTTTTGGTCCTAGACTTGGCGCTCCGGTACCACTTGCCATGCGGTAGCAGAGAAAACAGTCTATGACTTGGGGGACTGGAGTCTCTGACAATTTTATGGGCTTTCCTCTGACACCACCTATTATATAGGTCCTGGATTGCAGGAAGCTTTGCCCCAGTGATGTACTGGGCCGTACGCACTACCCACTGCAGCGCCTTATGGTCAGATGCCGAGCAGTTGCCATACCAGGTGGTGATGCAACCAGTCAGGATGCTCTCAATGGTGCAGCTGTATAATTTTTTGAGGATCTGGGGACCCATGCCAAATCTATTGTCTCCTGAGGGCGAGACTGAAAAGAGGGCACAACTGTCTTGGTGTGTTTGGACCATGATAGTTCGTTGGTGATGTGGACTCCAAGGAACTTGAAACTCTCGACCCGCTCCACTATAGCCTCGTTGATGTTAATGGAGGCCTGTTCGGCCCGCCTCTTCCTGTAGTCCACGATCAGCTCCTTTGTCTTACTCACATTGAGGGAGAGGTCGTTGTCCTTGCACCACACTGCCAGTTCTCTGACCCCCTCCCTATGGGCTGTCTAATCGTTGTCGGTGATCAGGCCTACCCCTGTTGTGTTGGAGTCGTGTTTGGCCATGCAGTCGTGGGTGAACAGGGAGTACAGGATTAGCCTACTAGTTAGTTTTTATTTTATTCATAAAACCTTTCATTCCTTATAAATTCTTTAATCCACAAAACCTATTCACAAAGAAAACAAAAAAATGAAAATGAAACAGCCATTTATTAATGTAGAATCTACAGTATATTATAATACTGTAAGCCTCTCAACTGCGGTTGATTTGGTCATTGATTTTCTTCATTTTAGGCTGAAAGGAAGCCCGTCCTCTTGTGTTTTGTATTTTTAATTTATTTTCCTGGTTTTTGTGTTTTGGAATATCCGGTATCCCTGGGATATCATTCTGTCACAATATAAATTATGTAAGCACTTGTAGCCCAATTTTGATTCTGTAGAATCAATTGCACATTGACTGGACAATCCAAACTACCATGGCAATTATGCATCACATTAGAAGTATTAATATGCAACATGCAGCAATCCAAGGTATACTATCAACAGTGCTGCTGTGTTTATAGCACCCTATTCCCTGTGCATAACATTTGCAAAGGCAGATCTCATGGCTCACTGCCCTGTTTTCCCCAACTCTTAAACTAACCCTCAAAGCCTTTCAAATAACGCTGTTAAATAAAGCAAGGTACTGTACATAATGAGTCAAACAAGCTCTAGGCCTAAACATAGGCAACAAACGTGAGCTGGTAGATTAGTCAGCCCACTCTGTGAGAGGTGAAATGTACATCCCACTCCTAGTTTGGATGTGCATCCTGCGCATCAGACATGCTGGGCCAGCCCTAACCTACAGGCCTACTGTTTTTACAATAGATATAGATAACATGGGTTCATAATGGGCCTATCAAAACATTGCATTTTAAAGAGAAAGCATGCTCCATGATCCGACAGGAAATAGGCCAATGGGAGTTGAAAATACTACCAGTATATCCAGACACATTTTGAATCGCAAAATGGGGGAATTGCATTGCAATCATGCATCACAATAGTAGGCCTAACTCTATTTCTATTGTAGAATATGTTTTTGAATAGATATGGATAACATGGGTTCATGGTAGGCCTATCAAAACACACTCCACCAAGTCAGTGACACACGAGGCAGCAAGCTGCCATTTCGCACATCTTGCTTGCTGACTCATGAAAGCCAGTGCCATGATCCAAAGGGAAATATGGTTGATTTTTTTACATTCCTCCAGGGATGATAACATTGGTAGCCTATCCAGATACCAAAAATCTGAACAGATTCATATTTGATTTAAAGGAGGGGAGAATTGCATTGAATCAAATGATTAATTTCAAATTATTTACCACTCAGAAGGGCAGGGTGCACTAGTGTAATGTAATATACTGTACAAAGAATATGGAAGCAGGCATTTTCCACTATAGAACACAGTTGCACATGCAAGGGATCCAATCAGGGTGATGTACTCCTTGAAGTCCACAGAACCGTCAGTGTTCTGGTCCAGCATTGTCATCATTCTGCTTATATCAATATAATATAGGAAGACAAAACATTAGGATTTCTGTATTTTGTTGTCATTCACACTTAATTCACACTTGTTGTCATTCACACTCCACACAACATACAACCAAAACAGTCAAACACCCTTCTGCTCATGTCAATAGAATGTGGGCATTGTCACGATCGTTGTAATGAGGAGACCAAAGTGCAGCGTGATATGCATACATTCTTCTTTTAATGAAGAAAGAACACTGAACAAACTAACAACACAAACGTGCCGCTATACAAAACGAGTGCTGAAAGGCAACTACACATAGACAAGAACCCACGAAACCAAAAGGGAACATGGTAACCTAAATAGGATCCCCAATCAGAGACAACGATAAACAGCTGCCTCTGATTGGGAACCAATTCAGGCCACCATAGACATACAATTGCCTAGACCTACAAAAAAAACTAGAAATACAAAAAAAACTAGATATACAAAAACCCTAGACAAGCAAACAAGCATACCCACCCTCGTCATACCCTGACCTAATCAAAATAATAACGAAAACAGAGATAACTTAAGGTCAGGGCTTCAAAGGTGCAGTAGTATCTAACAATTCACAACAATACACAAATCTAAAAGTAAAATAATGGATTTTTAAAATTATTAAATATTAGGACGAGCAATGGCATTGACTAAAATACAAGTAGAATAGAGTATTTACATGTGAGATGAGTAAAGCAATATGTACACATTATTAAAGTGGCTAGTGTTCCATTATTAAAGTGGCCAGTGATTCCATGTCTATGTATATTAGGGCAGCAGCCGCTAAGGTGCAGGGTTGAGTAACCGGGTGGTAGCCGGCTAGTGACGGCTATTTAACAGTCTGATGGCCTTGAGATAGAAGCTGTTTTTCAGTCTCTCGGTCCCAGCTTTGATGCACCTATATTGACCTCGCCTTCTGGATGATGGTGACCATGCCGTGGTTCGGGTGGTTGATGATCTTTTTGGCTTCCCTGTGACATCAGGTGCTGTCCTGGAAGGCAGGCAGTGTCAAAAGGTCAAAAGGGGATGTGAAACGGCTAGCTTAGTTAGAGGTGGTGTGCGCTAAATAGCGTTTCAATCGGTGACATCACTTGCTCTGAGACCGTGAAGTAGTGGTTCCCCTTGCTCTGCAAGGGCCGTGGCTTTTGTGGAGCAATGGGTAACGATCCTTCATGGGTGACTGTTGTTGATGTGTGCAGAGGGTCCCTGGTTCGCGCCCGGGTATGGGCGAGGGGACGGTCTAAAGTTATACTGTTACATAAGCAACGCTTCTGTCATGTATTGTATTGTCATGTCTTGTCCCTGTGCTTTCTCTTCTCTTCGTTTCCCCCTGCTGGTCGTATTAGGTTTCTTTCTCTCTCTTTATCCCTCTCTCTCTCTATCGTTCCGTTCCTGCTTCCAGCTGTTCCTCATTCTCCTAACGACCTCGTTTACTCTCTCACACCTGTCCCCTATTTTGCCCTCTGATTAGGTCTCTATTTCTTTCTCTGTTTCTGCTTCTGTCCTTGTCGGATTCTTGTTTGCTTTGCCCTTGTTCCGTCCTGTTGTATTCTGCCTCGTCATCAGATACTGCGTGTGAGCAGGTGTCTCTATCCTCTACGGCCCGCGCCTACCCGAAGGGACCTGCAGTCTGTTGCCGCTAGCCCTGCAACTCTCCTCAACAACTAGAAGGGGGACTCTCCTGTTAAGCTAGAGGATTTGTGTTTTCCCTGTTTGGACTTCCCCTGTAAAGATTGAGGATTTATGTTTTCCCTGTTTGGACATTAAAAGACTCTGTTTCTGTTATATCGCTTTTGGGTCCTCACTCACCTGCATAACAGCTTCACCACTGCTGAAACAGGAGGTAAATACTTTCCCCAACCTGAAGGAACTCCATTGAGGGGGAGAAGACGGCCATTCCAACCCCCAGATGATCTGTCACCATACGACACATTTCCATCAAAAGCGCATTAACCACCAATGGCTCACTCTCCCCAGCGAATCCAACACAACACTGAGTAAATGCCTCCTTATTTTCAAGCATGGTGGTGGCTGCATCACGGGTATGATTGACATCGGCTAATACTGGGGAGTTTTCATGGATAAAAAGAAACAGGATGTGGCAAAGCGTAGGCAAAATCCTAGAGGAAAACCTGCTTCAGTCTGCTTCACACCAGACACTGGGAGAGAAATTCACCATTCAGCAGGACAATAACCTACTATACAAGGCCAAATCTACACTAGAGTTGCTTACCACAGTGAATGTTCCTGAGTGGCCAGGTCACAGTTTTGACTTGAAAGGATGATGAAGATAATAATGTAGATAATATTTTTCAATCCAGGTGTGTAAAGCTCTTAGAGACTTACCCAAGAAGACGCACAGGTCAGCTGTAATCGCTGCCAAAGGCTTTTATTACATGTATTGACTATATTTTAGTTATTTCATTTCTATCAATCTTTAAATAATATTTACAATGAAATTACAATTAAATCCATTTTCATCCCACTTTGTAACACAATAAAATGTGAAGAAATCCAAGGGGCATGAATACTTTTGCAAGGCACTGTAACATAACCACAACATTCAAGGAACCAAATGTGCTAGCTGGGTCGCCTCTTTGGTTCGAGACCTGGACAAAACTGATTCTTTGAATGTGTCTTTAGAACAGCATGCTCATGAATGAGAGTGCATGCAACCGCGTTCCTGTCCTAACTTCTGAATGCATCAAGAACCGAAAACCTCGCCAACAGGCAACATCTCAAGAGGAGATATTTTGTTTGTAATGCACACGTTTGTAATTTATCAGTCATATCTTGTGTTGTTTTTGTTTAGAAAAATATGTATGTAATTCTTAGACAAACTTTAAACTTTTAAAGAAGAACGGATTTTGTGAAGACTATGAAGACACGTCTAGCTTATGGAGAGAAGGCTTGAGAATGTGTGGTGCATTTGCATCAGTGGATGTCATCCAATATGACAAGACAAAAAGGCAAATATCGTTTTCCTTCTTTACTTGTTATTTTTCCCCCTTCTTTACTCCCACTGTGTAATTAGAAAAACTATTTGTCGACAAGGAGCCAAATGTCCCTAATCTCGAAGTGGCACTTAGGCCATTTAGGTGAAACATAAGTATCTAAATTGTGAAATGACATAAAAATAATAGTCAACAATAGTCGGTCTACAATGAAGTTCATAACCAATTTGTAAGTCGCTCTGGATAAGAGCGTCTGCTAAATGACTTAAATGTAAATGTAAATAACTCAATTGCTGCAATAGTACTACTACTACATCACCAACAGACCTACTCCTTAAAATCTTCCTGAATTGACTGAGCTGAAATGGATTTGACCCCAACCCTGGTATCTATCAATATGGAAATAAGATGATTATTTAAACATATTGGGAAATCTTTATTCAGAGAATGTCTATCATCCTCATCACCTGGATATAGTGCAGATGCCCATCTGTCACTTGTTTTGGGCTAGGTAGTATAGACTATAGATTACAATCTCAAAGATCTATTCCACTGCAAACTCTCTGTTACATCAAACATAAATTACCCCTTGGCTTTGAAATGTGCCTATGTCTCTATTGCTATCTGTGTCTGCACTTCAGGAGCCCTAATTCTCCTTGCATAAGCACTTCACATAGTGGTATGGTCAACAGCCAGCCTGGTTACCGTTGGAGGACGTCGGGAGTTGCCGTGGAAACCAGGCACTTACCTTCAAGTAGGTTTTGGTTTTGCTAGGGTGTTGTGGAAGGGTATTGTGGATGGGTGTAAGCCTCTGATTCCAAAGGTTGCAAGTTCAAATCCAGAGATAGAAAGTTGTTTTTTAGATTTTTGTTTTAAGCCTATGCCAAACCATTCCGAGTTAATACCTAAACTTAACCTTAAACACTTCGAAATTTGACGTTTGAGAAACATGGATGAACATCTAATTCTGATGTGAGACTGAGCGCTAGCTGCAACAGCAACATTCTTGTTATTCGTTTTCCACTCTCCTCTGTGGTGCCCAGCTGTTACTTTGATTGACAGGCCTTCGATACAGTCTTTCCAAAGAATGTCCATGTGCTTATTGCTTCCTTCAAGGCACACGCACACGCATACACTATAAATTGTACACTGACTCATTAGCTCACAGATTAGTTGAAATGACCAGGTTGTGTCAAAGCTACTGAAATTACATCACTGAAATGTCATCAACGATCAGTGGAGTAGTGAAGGGTATTTGTATTATGGATCCCCATTGGATCTGCCAAATCAGCAGCTACTCTTCCTGGGGTCCGGCCAAATTAAGGCAGTTTATAACATTTTAAAAACATTACATTCACAGATTTCACAACACACTGTGTGCCCTCAAGCCCCTACTCCACCACATATCTACAGTACTGTAACGATGTGCGCTGAGAGTCAGGAAGCAAGTTCAGGGAGTGTTTTAATAAATAAACGCAACATAATACAAAACAAAAAACACAAACAACGCACAGACATGAAACTGAAACAGAAACAATAACGCCTAGGGAAGGAACCAAAGGGAGTGACATGTATAGGGAAGGTAATCAGGGAAGTGATGGAGTCCAGGTGAGTCTGATTATGCGCAGGTGCGCGTGAAGTAGCTACCTAGTAGCTACCTAGTAGCTAATATCAGGGTGAAAGTCACGCTAAGCACACACATACAACACATACTTTTAATAAAAAATGAACAATTGTCAGTCTTATAGCTTCAAAACAGAAGTCCAAACTCTAAGTGCATGTCACGCCCTGGCCTTAGAGAGCCTTCTTATGTCTCTATTTGTTTGGTCAGGGTGTGATTTGGGAGGGAATTCTAAGTTCTTTATTTCTTTGTTTCTGGCAGAGTGTGGTTCCCAATCAAAGGCAGCTGTCTATCGTTGTCTCTGATTGGGGATCATACTTAGGCAGGCCTTTTTCCCCACCTGTGATTGTGGGTAGTTGTCTATGTGTAGTGGCCTGCGAGCACTACGTAGCTTTAGCTTGGCTACCTACCTTTTATTTAATTACATTTTTTTTTACAGTTAAGCCACGTTTTGCGAAAAATGCATTGAAAGTATAGGGTGTGTTACTTTTTTCACCTCGATCAGAGTTTACCTGTAAAGGATCCCCGTTACTGCTGCTCATTCTGTTCTCCAGTTCCAAAGGTCTACTCACCGGTTTTCTAGGCTTCACTGAACAGGTTTCATTGTCATAAACCCCGGACTGTCTTGTCTGATTAAGCACACCTGGTTCCCATTTCCCCTGATTAGTATGCTATATATGTGCCCTCTGTTCCCTCTGTCAGTTACTGTTCCCATGTCCTTTGGTTGTGTGGGTACCTACGCGGTGGTGCAGCGGTAATACTGCGTGCTTTATAAATTGTGTCTTATGCTTATCGGCCCGTGTCGTTCAACAAGGTTTACCCTCGCTATTTTGTTTGGGTACAGCCCAGTGTTTTTGTATACGTGTTTGTTTTGTGTATATTAATAAAAAACCCTATTGTGTATTCCTGTGCCTGTCTCCAAATCCTTTATACCAGCGTGACATTACCCACCTATTTTCTTACCACTACATCACAGGCTGCATCATTACATTGCCATACGGTACATAACTGTCGCAAACCATGCACCGCATCACAACAAAAATAATCATACTACACGTTAGCACCTTCTTCTGTGGTTTATCTACTTCTGTTTCTGATACAGCATGGCAAAGCAAGTTGGAAAAATTCCACGCATGCGACACTTCATACACTGCAACCTAGTCCGGCAGATGAGTCGCAGCAGTGCACATTGCCTCCCATTGTAATGAATGGATTTCCGTAACGGCAGTTGGTGTGCACTAGGCTTAAAGGAACATTCCATTTGGGGTATGATAGTAGGTGCCAGGTGCACCGGTTTCAGTGTGTCAAGAACTGCAATGCTGCTGGGTTTTTCACGCTCAACAGTTTCCCCATGTGTATCAAGAATGGTCCACCACCCAAAGGACATCCAGACAATTTGACATCTGAGGGAAGCATTGGAGTCAACATTGGGAAACATCCCTGTGGAACGCTTTCGACACCTTGTAGAGTCCATGTTGTTGTGAGGATATAAAGCATAATAAGAGTGGTCCAACAGGGCAAAAATGCGGACAAATCAGACACCTGAAAAAAAAATGGTAGCAATCTGTTTCTGGTAGCCTTGGCTTTACTGCCAGCATGCATCATCATCAGCCTGTAAAATGTCATAGGCTATAACAAAACATGTTAACACAGACAAAACACGCTGACATGACCACAGACACAGTATACTCACTAATACGAACCAGAGCATCCATCATAGAAGTGAGCGTTTTCAAATCCGACTCTTGCCTCCTTCGATGAATTATACATGGTACCCCTACCGTTACTATCACAAAAATGCAAGGTGCCATAAAGGCAAATACTGCAAAATAAAAATTCATAACTGCTATTTAGATGGAGTAGGCCTAGCCCTAATATCGCATCAGTTTTGAGTGATAAGATTACTGAAACTGGACACACGCACGTACTGTAGGGCTATAGCAGTTCACGATAGAAAAATGAATCCAAATGGAAGAGAGACATTGAATTTGTAATGAAATTAAACGGAAACGACCACAAAAATACACACACTGTTCCAAATGGTGCCAGATGATGCGTTAATGTGACTCCCCGAGCGCCCAGATGTCTCCCAACCTTCCTTTATCGAAGCGCAACTCGGAAAATCTGCCGATTCGGGGCCTCTGTCTCTGCTATACACGGTATGTAATATAATGGGGCGTTGGTGAGAAGGGCTGCAGTAGTCACACCATGCACAATAAACCCTGTTTAAAAAGAGTGGTCTCTAAAATCATTTATTGCAATTAAATTAATCAGATATTTTACATAGGAAATTGCTACTGCTTCACAAACAGAATAAAAAGAGCACTGTAGTAGGCCTAGCCAATGATCTATATAAACACTAGATTGCTGATGCTATGTTTTGTTCAATGAGAGGCCCTGAAGCCATATTGGTTCTCATTAGAATGACCTGTCCTCCATAGGAATGAATGTTATTCTTCAGTTCAAAAATTATATTATATCAGTATACATGTCATTGGTAGTAGCCAACATCCCTGTTAGCCACACAGGTGGGATTGCAATGTTCATAAACGCATGCGAAACAATCAGCTTTCCAAACATTGATCTCTGTTTGGGTCTTTTGCCTTATAAGCAGCCAGGGGCATAGGCCTGGGTGGACACAGGCTCACCCACTGGGGAGCCAGGCCCCGCCAAGCCCACCCAATCAGATTGAGCAAAAACAAAAGAAGAATACATTATTAGTTCAAAAATACTCCCCAGCATTCATTGCGTTACCGGTGAGAACTATACAATATGCTCTCCATACCTTTGCTAAGCATTAAACTATGGTGTTTAACATACTACAAAGAACTCTGATTGTAAAATGTCTACACTTTTTAGTAAATAGGCCTACTTCTTGGTCACCTACAGTGGGGCAAAAAAGTATTTAGTCAGCCACCAATTGTGCAAGTTCTCCCACTTAAAAAGATGATAGAGGCCTGTCATTTTCATCATAGGTACACTTCAACTATGACAGACAAAATAAGAAAAGAAATCCAGAAAATCACATCGTAGGATTATTAATGAATTTATTTGCAAATTATGGTGGAAAATAAGTATTTGGTCAATAACAATAGTTTATCGGCAATACTTTGTTATATACCCTTTGTTGGCAATGACAGAGGTCAAACGTTTTCAGTAAGTCTTCACAAGGTTTTCACACATTGTTGCTGGTATTTTGGCCCATTCCTCCATGCAGATCTCCTCTATAGCAGTGATGTTTTGGGGCTGTTGCTGGGCCACACAGACTTTCAACTCCCTCCAAAGATTTTCTATGGGGTTGAGATCTGGAGACTGGCTAGGCCACTCCAGGACCTTGAAATGCTTCTTACGAAGCCACTCCTTCATTGCCAGGGTGGTGTGTTTGGGATCATTGTCATGCTGAAAGACCCAGCCACGTTTCATCTTCAATGCCCTTGCTGATGGAAGGAGGTTTTCACTCAAAATCTCACGATACATGGCCCCATTCATTCTTTCCTTTACACGGATCAGTCGTCCTGGTCCCTTTGCAGAAACACAGCCCCAAATCATGTTTCCACACCCATGCTTCATAGTAGGTATGATGTTCTTTGAATGCAAATCACCAAAAAAATAGAATATTATCTGCTATGACTACAAGGTCCGATTGGAATTCAGGGAACTCAATGAGGAACGCTGTATATGGCCCAGGAGGCCTGTAAACAGTAGATATAAAAAGTGATTGAGTAGGCTGCATAGATTTCATGACTAGAAGCTCAAAAGACGAAAACGTCTTTTTTTTGTAAATTAAAATTTGCTATCGTAAATGTTCGCAACACCTCCGCCTTTGTGGGATGCACGGGGGATATGGTCACTAGTGTTACCAGGAGGTGAGGCCTCATTTAACAGTAAATTCTTCAGGCTTAAGCCATGTTTCAGTCAGGCCAATCACATCAAGATTATTATCAGTGATTAGTTCATTGACTATAATTGCATTTGAGGTAAGGGATCTAACATTAAGTAGCCCTATTTTGAGAAGTGAGGTATCACGATCTCTTTCAATAATGACTGGAATGGAGGTCTTTATCCTAGTGAGATTGCTAAGGCGAACACCGCCATGTTTATTTTTGCCCAACCTAGGTTGAGGCACAGACACTCTCTCAATGGGGATAACTGAGCTGACTACACTGACTGTGCTAGTGGCAGACTCCACTAAGCTGGCAGGCTGGCTAACAGCCTGATGCCTGGCCTGCACCCTATTTCATTGTGGAGCTAGAGGAGTTAGAGCCCTGTCTATGTTGGTAGATAAGAGGAGAGCACCCCTCCAGCTAGGATGGAGTCCGTCACTCCTTGGTCCTGTTTGTGGGAGAGTCCCAGAAAGAGGGCCAATTATCTACAAACTGTTGGGAGGGGCAGAAAACTAAATTCAACCAGCGATTGAGTTGTGAGACTGCTGTAGAGCTCATCACTTCCCCTAACTGGGAGGGGGCCAGAGACAATTACTCGATGCCGACAAATCTTTCTAGCTGATTTATACTCTGAAGCTATGTTGCGCTTGGTGACCTCTGACTGTTTCTTCCTAACATCATTGGTGCCAACGTGGATAACAGTATCTCTACTCACCAGTTTTAGCTTTAGCCAGCACCATCTTCAGATTAGCCTTAACGTCGGTAGGCCTGGCCCTGGTAAACAGTGTATGATCGCTGGATGAGTCATTTTAAGTCTAATACTGCGGGTAATGGAGTCGCCAATGACTAGAGTTTTCAATTTGTCAGAGCTAATGGTGGGAAGTGTCGGCGTCTCTGACCCCGTAACGGGAGGAGTAGAGACAAGAGAAGGCTCGGCCTCAGACTGCGACTCGCTGCTTATTGGGGAAAACCAGTTGCTTATTGGGGAAAACCGGTTGAAATTTTGTCTGCTGAATGAGCGACACCGGTTGAGCATTCCTACAGCATTACCCTCCGGAAACCATGAGAAAGTTGTCCGGCTGCGGGGACCGTGCGAGGGGATTTATACTAACGTTACTATCTGTATTTACTGGTGGCACAGATGCTGTTTCATCCTTTCCTACACTGAAATTACCCTTGCCTAACGATTGCATCTGAAGCTGAGCTTGCAGCACAGCTATCCTAGCCGCAAGGCGATCGTTCTCCTGTATATTATGAGTACAGCGACTACAATTAGAAGGCATCATGTTAATGTTACTACTTAGCGTCGGCTGTTGGAGGTCCTGACAAACCACGTCCAGATAAAGCGTCCGGAGTGAAACAGTTGAATGAAAAAAATAAACGGTAATTAAAAAGTAAAAACTGTAAAGTTGTCAGGTAGCAAAGTAAGGTTGGCAACAAAACGCACAGCAACACGTAAACAAGTCTGCAAGTTGTGACCTGAAATGGCGTAAACGTTTCAGTCATCTACCAGATAACCAGTGCAACTATGGGAGAAACATTCTTCCACATACAAAACCCTTATTCACACAAAACACTCAAAGTAAACACCCGAAAAACCAAATTAAAATTAAACTGCCATTTATTAATGTAGAATGTAATGTACAAAGCAGATGGAAGCAGGCAGGTCTTAACATCCAATCACATACTCCTCAACAGGGCACAGTTGCATGTGTAGGCAAGGGATCCAATCAGGATAATGTACTCCTTGAAGTCCACGGAGCCGTCAGCATCCTGGTCCAGCATCGTCATCAGGTCATCTACTTCAGGACCACCCTTCTGCTCATGCAAATGTAATATAGGATCATTTACATTTTAGTCATTTAGCAGACACTGTTATCCAGAGCAATTTACAGGAGCAATTAGGGTTAAGTGCCTTGCTCAAGGGCACATTGACAGATTTTTCATGTAGTAGGATCACAAGTAAAGAAAGACAATACCTTAACATTTCTGTATTTAATTGTCATTCGCACTGAATGTCTGAGACCATGCAAATATGGAATCAGTCAAAGTTCAATCAAACAAAGCATTAAATTGTTTTTATTCAAATCGCAACACTTAAAGGGTTACTTCAGGATTTTGGCATTGAACACCTTTATCTAGAACCCATAGTTAGATGAACTCGTTGGCACAATTTCTATGTCTCTGCGTACAGTTTAAAGGAACTGCTAGCATGCTAGTAGATACCATAGACTTCTAATCATTGCGGTAATGCTAGTTAGAATTTGCTACCTCTAACTTCCTTCGCACTGGATGCAGAGACATAAAAATAGTATCCATGAGATAATCGGACACTGGGAAAGTAAATAAAGGGCTTAGTTGCCAAAATCCTGAAGTATCTCTAACAATAAAAGGTGGCATTAGAATAGCATTTACTATCTCAAGAGGGGCCAGTTTCCCAGATACAGATTGTTTGGCGTAGCACAGAGAATTTTCAACCAATTCCAAACTGTCAGAGTCCAATTGGTTTGTTTGAATTTATAAAATCCGGAATTATAATAATGTTTTGCTCCATGAAGTAATCTAACAATGTGTTCGTCGCCATCTTTTCTTTTTCAAATCTTTTCTCATTGATTGAGACAGGTGGGTCCACCCCAAAGTGTTACGATGACACTCATCGGTCTCGATCAATGAGAGAAGATTTGAAAAATAAAAGACGGTGGTGTACACATTGTTGGATTACTTCATGGAGCAAAACATTTTAATAATGGAGTATTTTCTAAATTGAAACAGACCGTCTGCAACTGGACACGGACATTTTTGAAGACACATGTTTGGCCTGAATCGAGAAAGATACAATTGCCTAAATTAAGGTTGGTTGAATATTCTCTGTGCTACGCCAAACAGTACCTATCCTCTCGCAGGACTGGGCACACACTTTTGCCCTAACACACCTGACTCCAATAAGCAGCTAATCATGATCTTCAGTTAAAAACATTTTTTTTTTTTAATCAGGTGTGTTTGCTAGGGATAGGGGAAAAGTGTGACACCAATCAAGCCCACAAGGACTGGAATTGCTCAGGCTTGCGAGCATCACATTAGCCCCTTACAATCTGCTAGCTACCTTAATAGATACTCTTCATTGAAAGTTATTTTTAGTCCAGGACGATAGGCTTAATCTGTGTTCGGGAAACTGGCCCGAGGTGTTGCAATGACTCACCCCAGCGATGTTGGGCAGCTCTGCCTTGATGAGGTTGGTTAGCTCTTTTTTGTTGAGGGTCTTGGCATCTCCACTACCAGCGTGCTTGTGGAATGTCATGATGATGGCTCTCAGGGAGGCTTCCAGAGATGTGGGCTGTGCCATGGTGTCTGAGGTTGATGGTGATCCTGGGGGTAGAAACTATTATAAGTACTAGGCAAGTAGCTTACATGTGGAAGGCCTTATGTTCTTTACAGGAATGAAGAGGACTATGTAAGTAAGCACTTACAAAATGAAGAATAGACATGTTAAATTGATAACAGTTACTGTATTATCTTTTAAGGTTTAGTCTAAGAATGTATTCAGTTTCCTGTCGGTCTTACCTGTGTGTAGAATAGGAGAATCTGTCAGGTGCGGAGGGGGTGGAAAGGGAAGGAGCTTATATAGAACAGCACCTGGCCTGTGACACTCCCCTTGATTCCATCCTTCTCTCTGCCCTTCCCTGTTCCCTCCTCTTTCTCCTCTCCCTCATCTCTCTCTACGCCACGCCCTTCCTGCATGTCCCTGTGTGACCTGACCTTTCATGGTAGCTGCTTTAGCAAATATAAAAATTCTCTGTAGAATATGCTGTCTAAAAAAGTATTGTCCATATTAATAGCATCATCCTTAGCCTTAATAGCGTTTGTGTGATTAATAGTAGTAGTCTATACACTAAAGTTGCATAACATGCAACTCAAATGAATACAAAACATTCCTTGTCCTCTCTTGTGTTTTTGTGAACAGTATGCCTTCATATACCATGCATGTATCAATGGTTTAAGTTATCTAAGTCCATTTTCTATTACACTGTCCGTGGCATTTCATTGAATGGCAGGGTGTGTCCATGCTCTCTTTGTCTTGCAGTAAATACTTGCATTCCAGATCAGGTTATATTTGAGTTGATCCTGTTTATGGTTTGTTATAGTGGCGTCATTAAAAGCACAGCCTCTCTAACCGTCATTTAAAACAGGCATTTTTTAAGTCAAATCAAATGTTATTTGTCACATGCTTCGTAAACAACAGGTGTAGACTAACAGTGAAATGCTAAACGTTTAGCCCAGTGACTAAGAGAGTATGTGTTTATACTGTTGTTTTGATTATACAACAGTATAAATATGACTTGGCTAAGTCATCTAAAGGACTAATGTGACTGATGATAAACCATGAGATTTAAAAACCCTCATAATTACTCACCCCTATCAAAATGAAACCTACAGTGTTATTGCTTCTAAAAAGTAGTGCGTAATCATTTTGTAACTTTGGTGATCTATCCCGTTAATATTTCAAATACATTACATTTACATTTACATTTAAGTCATTTAGCAGACGCTCTTATCCAGAGCGACTTACAAATTGGTGCATTCACCTTATGGCATCCAGTGGAACAGTCACTTTACAATAGTGCATCTAAATCTTAAAGGGGGGGGGGTGGTGAGAAGGATTACTTATCCTATCCTAGGTATTCCTTAAAGAGGTGGGGTTTCAGGTGTCTCCGGAAGGTGGTGATTGACTCCGCTGTCCTGGTGTCGTGAGGGAGTTTGTTCCACCATTGGGGGGCCAGAGCAGCGAACAGTTTTGACTGTATGTATGTAGTAACTACAGATTATCAAAAGTGTACAAGTTTGAGCATGTGTCCATTATTTTTTTATCATCAATTATTGATTATTGATTGAGCAATAAAAGCCCCACTTTTATTCCATAGGCTGGGATCTGCACTGTGCAGCTTTTGCAAGAGTGCATTTTCTCTGGCTGTCCACTGGTTTCAAAAATGATGATTGATAGGCAACTTAAACTTCTTGAATTCAATCAGTATTGGGTTCAAATACACATTTGCGTTTATGAACAGCCATCCACATCATCCACAATCCATAAGGCGCGAATAGCTAAATGAGAGAACAGCAATGTGATTCACATCAATGTGCTGCATAGATATCAATAATAAGTGATATCCGTATTGCCTTAGAATAAACAATTGCTGTCATCCTTACCTCCAAGCGTTTATTCAAGTTGGATAATCACTGCATCCCCGTCGATGAGAATGGGGGGGTGCTCGGTCCTCTTTTTCCTGTAGTCCACAATCATGTCCTTTGTCTTGATCACGTTGAGGGAGAGGTTCTTGTCCTCACACCACAAGGCCAGGTCTCTGGCCTCCTCCCTGTAGGCTGTCTTATCATTGTCGTTGATCAGGCCTACCACTGTTGTGTCATCGGCAAATTTAATGATGATGTTGGAGTCGTGCCTGGCCGTGCATGAGTGAACAGGGAGTACAGGAGGGGACTGATTACACACCCTTGAGGTGCCCCTGTGTTGAGGATCAGCGTGGCGGATGTGTTGTTACCTACCCTTACCACCTGGGGGCGGCCTATCAGGAAGTCCAGGATCCAGTTGCAGATGGAGGTGTTTAGTCCCAGGATCCTTAGCTTAGTGATGAGCTTTGAGGGCACTATGGTGTTGAACGCTGAGCTGTAGTCAATGAATAGCATTCTCACGTAGGTGTTCCTTTTGTCCAGGTGGGAAAGGGCAGTGTGGAGTGCAATAGAGATTGCATCATCTGTGGATCTGTTTGAGCGGTATCCAAATTGGAGTGGGTCTAGTTTTTCTGGGATAATGGTCTTCATTTGTGTCATGTTTTGTCATTTATTATCATGTCTTGTCCCTGTGCTTCCCATTCTATTCGTTTCCCTCTGCTGGTCTTATTAGGTTCTTTCCCTCTTTCTATCCCTCTCTCTCCCCCTCCCTCTCTCACTCTCTCGCTCTCTCTTCTCTCTATCATTCCGTTCCTGCTCCCAGCTGTTCCTATTCCCCTAATCATCATTTAGTCTTCCCACACCTGTTCCCGATCCTTTTCCCTGATTAGAGTCCCTATTTCTCTCCTTGTTTCCCGTACCTGCCCTGTCGGATCCTCATTTATAATTCACCGTGCTGTGTCTATGTTTTGCCCTGTCGTGTCGTGTTTCCCTCAGATGCTGCGTGGTGAGCAGGTGTCTGAGTCTGCTAGGTTCAAGTGCCTTCCCGAGGCAACCTGCAGTTCTCGATCAAGTCTCCAGTCTGTTCTTGTCTTTACGTGTAGTATTATGCTTTTTGTTTTGTAAAGTTTATTCTGGATTAAATACTCTGTTTTCGCCAAGTCGCTTTTGGGTCCTCATTCACCTGCATGACAGAAGGATCCGACCAAGGAATGGACCCAGCGACTACAGACGCTCGTAACACTGCCGTCGAGATCCAAGGAGCCATGCTCGGCAGACACGAGCAGGAATTGTCTGCTGCTCGCCATGCCGTGGAGAGCCTGGCCGCTCAGGTTTCCGACCTCTCTGGACAGTTCCAGAGTCTTCGTCTCGTGCCACCTGTTACTTCCTGGCCTGCCGAGCCTCCAGAACCTAGGGTTAATAACCCACCTTGCTACTCCGGGCAGCCCACTGAGTGCCGCTCCTTTCTCACCCAGTGTGAGATTGTGTTCTCTCTCCAACCCAACACATACTCTAGAGAGAGAGCTCGGGTTGCTTACGTCATTTCACTCCTTACTGGCCGGGCCCGAGAGTGGGGCACAGCTATCTGGGAGGCAAGGGCTGATTGTTCTAACAATTACCAGAACATTAAAGAGGAGATGATTCGGGTTTTTGACCGTTCAGTTTTTGGTGGGGAGGCTTCTAGGGTCCTGGCTTCCCTATGCCAAGGTGATCGATCCATAACGGATTACTCTATAGAGTTTCGTACTCTTGCTGCCTCTAGTGACTGGAACGAGCCGGCGCTGCTCGCTCGTTTTCTGGAGGGACTCCACACAGTGGTCAAAGATGAGATTCTCTCTCGGGAGGTTCCTTCCAGTGTGGACTCTTTGATTGCTCTCGCCATCCGCATAGAACGACGGGTAGATCTTCGTCACCAGGCTCGTGGAAGAGAGCTCGCATCAACGGTGTTTCCCTGCTCCGCATCGCAACCATCTCCCTCCTCTGGCTCTGAGACTGAGCCCATGCAGCTGGGAGGGATTCGCATCTCGACTAAGGAGAGGGAACGGAGGATCACCAACCGCCTGTGCCTCTATTGCGGATTTGATGGACATTTTGTTAATTCATGTCCAGTAAGAGGCCAGAGCCCATCAGTAAGCGGAGGGCTACTGGTGAGCGCTACTACTCAGGTCTCTTCATCTAGATCTTGTACTACTATGTCGGTCCATCTACGCTGGACCGGTTCGGGTGCTACATGCAGTGCCTTGATTGACTCTGGGGCTGAGGGTTGTTTCATGGACGAAGCATGGGTTCGGAAACATAACATTCCTTTCAGACAGTTAGACAAGCCTACGCCCATGTTTGCCTTAGATGGTAGTCATCTTCCCAGTATCAGATTTGAGACACTACCTTTAACTCTCACAGTATCTGGTAACCACAGTGAGACTATTTCTTTTTTGATTTTTCGTTCACCTTTCACACCTGTTGTTTTGGGTCATCCCTGGCTAGTATGTCATAATCCTTCTATTAATTGGTCTTGTAATTCTATCCTATCCTGGAACGTATCTTGTCATGTGAAGTGCTTAATGTCTGCCATCCCTCCCATTTCTTCTGTCCCCACTTCTCAGGAGGAACCTGGCGATTTGACAGGAGTGCCGGAGGAATATCATGATCTGCGCACGGTCTTCAGTCGGTCCCGAGCCAACTCCCTTCCTCCTCACCGGTCGTATGATTGTAGTATTGATCTCCTTCCCGGGACCACTCCTCCTCGGGGTAGACTATACTCTCTGTCGGCTTCCGAACGTAAGGCTCTCGAGGATTATTTGTCTGTGTCTCTTGACGCCGGTACCATAGTGCCTTCTTCCTCTCCGGCCGGGGCGGGGTTCTTTTTTGTTAAGAAGAAGGACGGTACTCTGCGCCCCTGCGTGGATTATCGAGGGCTGAATGACATAACGGTTAAGAATCGTTATCCGCTTCCCCTTATGTCATCAGCCTTCGAGATTCTGCAGGGAGCCAGGTTCTTTACTAAGTTGGACCTTCGTAACGCTTACCATCTCGTGCGCATCAGAGAGGGGGACGAGTGGAAAACGGCGTTTAACACTCCGTTAGGGCATTTTGAGTACCGGGTTCTGCCGTTTGGTCTCGCCAATGCGCCAGCTGTTTTTCAGGCATTAGTTAATGATGTTCTGAGAGACATGCTGAACATCTTTGTTTTTGTCTACCTTGACGATATCCTGATTTTTTCACCGTCACTCGAGATTCATGTTCAGCACGTTCGACGTGTACTCCAGCGCCTTTTAGAGAATTGTCTCTACGTGAAGGCTGAGAAGTGCTCTTTTCATGTCTCCTCCGTCACTTTTCTCGGTTCTGTTATTTCCGCTGAAGGCATTCAGATGGATCCCGCTAAGGTCCAAGCTGTCAGTGAGTGGCCCGTTCCAAGGTCACGTGTCGAGTTGCAGCGCTTTCTAGGTTTCGCTAATTTCTATCGGCGTTTCATTCGTAATTTCGGTCAAGTTGCTGCCCCTCTCACAGCTCTTACTTCTGTCAAGACGTGTTTTAAGTGGTCCGTTCCGCCCAGGGAGCTTTTGATCTTCTCAAAGAACGTTTTACGTCCGCTCCTATCCTCGTTACTCCTGACGTCACTAAACAATTCATTGTCGAGGTTGACGCTTCAGAGGTAGGCGTGGGAGCCATTCTATCCCAGCGCTTCCAGTCTGATGATAAGGTTCATCCTTGCGCTTATTTTTCTCATCGCCTGTCGCCATCTGAACGCAACTATGATGTGGGTAACCGCGAACTGCTCGCCATCCGCTTAGCCCTAGGCGAATGGCGACAGTGGTTGGAGGGGGCGACCGTTCCTTTTGTCGTTTGGACAGACCATAAGAACCTTGAGTACATCCGTTCTGCCAAACGACTTAATGCACGTCAAGCTCGTTGGGCGTTGTTTTTCGCTCGTTTCGAGTTTGTGATTTCTTACCGTCCGGGTAGTAAGAACACCAAGCCTGATGCCTTATCCCGTCTCTTTAGTTCTTCTGTGGCTTCTACTGATCCCGAGGGGATTCTTCCTTATGGGCGTGTTGTCATGTTGACAGTCTGGGGAATTGAAAGACAGGTTAAGCAAGCACTCACGCACACTGCGTCGCCGCGCGCTTGTCCTAGTAACCTTCTTTTCGTTCCTGTTTCTACTCGTCTGGCTGTTCTTCAGTGGGCTCACTCTGCCAAGTTAGCTGGTCATCCCGGCGTTCGAGGTACTCTTGCTTCTATTCGCCAGCGCTTTTGGTGGCCTACTCAGGAGCGTGACACGCGCCGTTTCGTGGCTGCTTGTTCGGACTGCGCACAGACTAAGTCAGGTAACTCTCCTCCTGCCGGTCGTCTCAGACCGCTTCCCATTCCTTCTCGACCATGGTCTCACATCGCCTTAGACTTCATTACCGGTCTGCCTTTGTCTGCGGGGAAGACTGTGATTCTTACGGTTGTCGATAGGTTCTCTAAGGCGGCACATTTCATTCCCCTCGCTAAGCTTCCTTCCGCTAAGGAGACGGCACAAATCATCATCGAGAATGTGTTCAGAATTCATGGCCTTCCGTTAGACGCGCCGTTTCAGACAGAGGTCCGCAATTCACGTCACAGTTTTGGAGGGAGTTCTGTCGTTTGATTGGTGCGTCCGTCAGTCTCTCTTCCGGGTTTCATCCCCAGTCTAACGGTCAAGCAGAAAGGGCCAATCAGACGATTGGTCGCATACTACGCAGCCTTTCTTTTAGAAACCCTGCGTCTTGGGCAGAACAGCTCCCCTGGGCAGAATACGCTCACAACTCGCTTCCTTCGTCTGCTACCGGGTTATCTCCGTTTCAGAGTAGTCTGGGTTACCAGCCTCCTCTGTTCTCATCCCAGCTTGCCGAGTCCAGCGTTCCCTCCACTCAAGCGTTTGTCCAACGTTGTGAGCGCACCTGGAGGAGGGTGAGGTCTGCACTTTGCCGTTACAGGGCACAGACTGTGAGAGCCGCCAATAAACGTAGGATTAAGAGTCCTAGGTATTGTTGCAGCCAGAGAGTGTGGCTTTCCACTCGTAACCTTCCCCTTACGACAGCTTCTCGTAAGTTGACTCCGCGGTTCATTGGTCCGTTCCGTGTCTCCCAGGTCGTCAATCCTGTCGCTGTGCGACTGCTTCTTCCGCGACATCTTCGTCGCGTCTATCCTGTCTTCCATGTCTCCTGTGTCAAGCCCTTTCTTCGCACCCCCGTTCGTCTTCCCCCCCCCGTCCTTGTCGAGAGCGCACCTATTTACAAGGTACGTAGGATCATGGACATGCGTTCTCGGGGACGGGGTCACCAATACTTAGTGGATTGGGAGGGTTACGGTCCTGAGGAGAGGAGTTGGGTTCCGTCTCGGGACGTGCTGGACCGTTCGCTGATTGATGATTTCCTCCGTTGCCGCCAGGATTCCTCCTCGAGTGCGCCAGGAGGCGCTCGGTGAGTGGGGGGGTACTGTCATGTTTTGTCTTATATTGTCTTGTCTTTATGCTTTCCCTTCTGTTCGTTTCCCCCTGCTGGTCTTATTAGGTTCGTTCCCTTTTTCTATCCCTCTCTCTCTCCCTCCCTCTCCTCTCTCTATCGTTCCGTTCCTGCTCCCAGCTGTTCCTCATTCTCCTACTCACTCATTTAGTCTTTCCACACCTGTTCCCTATCTTGTCCTCTGATTAGAGTCCCTATTTCTCCCCTTGTTTTCCGTTTCTGTCCTGTCGGATCCTTGTATATTGTTCGCCGTGCTGTGTCTTTGTCTCGCCCTGTCGTGTCTTGTTTCCCTCAGATGCTGCGTGTGAGCAGGTGTCTGAGTCTGCTACGGTCGGTGCCTTCCCGAGGCAACCTACAGTTTATGGTCGAGTCTCCAGTCTGTCCTCGTCACTACGAGTGGAATTAGTTTTTTATGTTTTGTTTTCTGCTCCGATTTGTCTAGGAGTATTGCCTATTTCCTTTACTGGAATAAAGACTCTGTTTTCGCCAAGTCGCTTTTGGGTCCTCATTCACCTGCATAACACTAAACCGGGCCAGAACTTGTCCATGCAGATCAATTTGTGTTTCCAATCTCTCCAAAAGAATGTGGTGATCGATGGTATCAAAAGCAGCACTAAGGTCTAGGAGCACGAGGACAGATGCAGAGCCTCGGTCTGATGCCATTAAAAGGTCATTTACCACCTTCACAAGTGCAGTCTCAGTGCTATGATGGGGTCTAAAACCAGACGGAAGCATTTCGTATACATTGTTTGTCTTCAGGAAGGCAGTGAGTTGCTGCGCAACAGCCTTTTCTAAAGTTTTTGAGAGGAATGGAAGATTCGATATAGGCTGATAGTTTTTTATATTTTCTGGGTCAAGGTTTGGCTTTTTCAAGAGCGGCTTTATTACTGCCACTTTTAGTGAGTTTGGTACACATCCGGTGGAGGGGAGAACCGTTTATTATGTTCAACATAGGAGGGCCAAGCACAGGAAGCAGCTCTTTCAGGAGTTTAGTTGGAATAGGGTCCAGTATGCAGCTTGAAGGTTTAGAGGCCATGATTATTTTAATCATTGTGTCAAGAGATATAGTACTAAAACACTCGCGCGTCTCTCTTGATCCTAGGTCCTGGCAGAGTTGTGCAGACTCAGGACAACTGAGCTTTGAAGGAATACGCAGATTTAAAGAGGAGTCCGTAATTTGCTTTCTAATAATCATGATCTTTTCCTCAAAGAAGTTCATGAATTTATCACTGCTGAAGTGAAAGCCATCCTCTCTTGGGGAATGCTGCTTTTTAGTTAGCTTTGCGACGGTATCAAAAAGGAATTTCGGATTATTCTTATTTTCCTCAATTAAGTTGGAAAAATAGGATGATCGAGCAGCAGTAAGGGCTCTTCTATACTGCACGGTACTGTCTTTCCAAGCTAGTCGGAAGACTTCCAGTTTGGTGTGGCATCATTTCCGTTCCAATTTTCTGGAAGCTTGCTTTTTCTCTGTCTTGCTTGTTGCAGCTCCAGTCACTAGCTGCAGCGAACTGAAAAGAGGAAATACCCATGGATGTGTGTGCTTTGGGGACCATTAACAGAATGTGACTGGCAGAATGGGTTAGGGCAGAGAAGCAAGACAGACAAAAAGAAAGGAATGAAATGGGAGAGATAAAGAGATTTCTGCCATTTCATCAGCTTCCCCATCATCGCTGCAGTTCCAAACAACCGCATTTAAAACTCTATTTTAAATCTTTCACTTATAGTACAGTAATCTGTCATTGAAGATATTTCACTAGATAGATATTTCTTCTATTGAAGAAATGGACCCAACCATCCAAAAGTTTCAATGTCGCACAATAAAACTGTTGCACCCCTCCATTAGGATCACTTTACATGGTGGTTGTAGAGGTAGATTTCTATTTGCTATTTAACCACGCAGTGTTGATATGCGGAGCTGCCAAATATACATTACGGCTTTTCTCAAATGTATCTAAATGTACAGGAAAACATAAGAACATGTGGCATGAGAATCTATTTTAAATTATTTTCATGAGACGTTTCCATTAGCTAACCCGCTAATATAGAAAAAGGGGTTTGTAGGCTACAGTCACAGACGGTGGAAAGATTTTTTGACAGGGGTGCAGGATTTTTAAAATCTGATTTAGATATTTAATCTTTAAATTCCGAGGGAGGTATATACTCAATCCCCTGGCTGTCAGTCCTTCACAACCTGCTTGCACAAATAAGAGTACTTTTTCAACAAGCACCCTGTCTAGCCTACTCAACAAACTTGTTGGCTAGTTAGTTACTCAATGTCAAAGAATAAAGTGCATGTTTTGTTGAAAATGTGAAACCTGTATATCTGATTTTGACTGAATATACACACTGCATTGCAGGAAAGTTCTCCAGCAATAGGTTGTTCAAATTAAGATCCTACAAAACCTATTCACAAAACCCTTGTTCACACAAAAAACTCACAAAATAAACACCCGAACAACCAAATTAAAAAATAAACAGACATTTATTAATGTAGAATGTAATTTACAAAGCAGATGGAAGCAGGCAGATCTTTACATCCAATCACATACTCCTCAACAGGGCACAGTTGCATGCATAGGCAAGGGATCCAATGTACTCCTTGAAGTCCTCAGAGTCGTCAGCATCCTGGTCCAGCATCGTCATCAGGTCATCCACTTCAGGACCACCCTTCTGCTCATGCAAATGTAAAATAGGATCATTTACATTTTAGTCATTTAGCAGACACTCTTATCCAGAGCAATTTACAGGAGCAATTAGGGTTAAATGCCTTGCTCAAGGGCACATCGACAGATTTTTCATGCAGTCAGATCACAAGTAAGGAAAGACACAACACCTTAACATTTCTGTATTTAATTGTCATTCGCACTGAATGGTTGAGACTCCATGCAATATAGAATAAGTCAAAGTTCAATCGAACCAAGAATTAAATCGTTTTTATTCAAATCACAACAAACTTAAAGGAATACTTCAGGATTTTGACTTGGAAGCACTTTATCAAGAACCCAGAGTTAGATGAACTCGTTGAACCAATTTCTATTGGTTAGTAGATACCATAGGTTTCTAGTAATTGCGGTATGCTAGTAGATACCATAGGTTTCTAGTCATTGCGGTAATGCTAGTTAGAATCTCCACCCCCTCCAGGTGTCGCTTATTTTCTCCAGTGTATTTATCCCAGTGTTTCCTGTCTCTCTGTGCTAGTTGGTCTTGTCTGGTTCAAGTCAACCAGCGTGTTTTTCCCGCACTCCTGCTTTTGCTATTCTCTCTTTTGCTAGTCCTCCCGGTTTTGACCCTTGCCTGATTTCTGGACTCTGTACCTACTGGACTCTGATCTGGTTTTGACCTTTTGCCTGTCTACAACAATTCGCTTGCCTACCCCTTTTGGAACTAATAAATATCACACACTCAAACCATCTGCCTCCCGTGTCTGCATCTGGGTCTGGCCCTGAGCCCTTATAGGAACTGCTAGCATGCTAGTAGATACCATAGACTTCTAGTCATACAGATCAAGCCTAGTCCTAGATTTAAAAATAAAAACTATGCTTAATAGTAGCAAGCACATTCAGATTACTTCATGGAGCAAAACATTTATTTTAATAACGGAGCATTTTCTAAATTGAAACAAACCACCTGCAACTGGACACTGACATTTTTGGCCGAATCGAGAAAAAAACATTGTATCGTTAAGGATGGTTGGTTGAATATTCCCTGTGCTACGCCAAACAGTACTCTCACAGGCCTGGGCACTCCAGTCCTAAGGGGCCTGATTGGTGTTACACTTTTGCCCTAACACACCTGACTCCAATAATCAACTAATCATCTTCAGTTAAAAAGGAAATTTGTTTAAATCTGGTGTGTTTGTTAGAGATAGGGGGAAAGTGTGACACCAATCAAGCCCACAGGGACTGGAATTTCGAAGGCCTGCGAGCATCACATTAGCCCGTTACAATCTGCTAGCTAGCGCAATGGATACTCTTCGTTGAAAGTGATTTCTTGTGGAATGTCATGATGAGAGCTCCCAGGGAGGCTTCCAGAGATGTGGGCTGTGCCATGGTGTCTGACGGTGACAGTGATGGTGGTCCTGGGGGTAGAAACTATTATGAGTACTAGGCAAGTAGCTTACATGTGGAAGGCCTTATGTACTTTACAGGAATGAAGAGGACTATGTAAGTAAGCACTTACAAAATGAAGAATAGGCATAGACATGTCTAATTGATAAGTTTACTCAGACCAATGATATCACACATATTACTGACTTGAACTCTTGTTTAAATGCATGAACAGTTGGAGACATTCCAAGTATTTGGACACAGTAGTGTTGTAAATAAATGTACAGTATAACCTTTGTTAATGATTCTTTCCAGTCACGCAGCCGTACCGTATGTTGATTACTGTTCCAAATGACATTAATGTACGATATCTAACCCTAAAGCATTTTTAAAAAATGATTTTACAAGTTTCTGCTTTCTACCCTACTATGCTATTATCAAATTTTATTGGTCACGTACACATACGGTATTTATAGATGCTATTGCAGGTGCTGCTACATGCTTATGCTTCTAGCAGTGCAGTAATACCTTACAATATACGAAAATCCCCAAAATGTAAAGAAAATCATTAAGAAATATCAGAGCGAGCAATGCTCTCTGCCGTCTCCTGAAGTCCACGATCAGTTCCTTCGTTTTGTTGATGTTGAAGGAGCGGTTATTTTCCTGGCACTACTCCGCCAGGGCCCTCACCTCTTCCTTGTATTATCTTTTAAGATAGTCTAAGAATGTATTCTGTTTCTCCTGAGTTTCCTGTCGGTCTTAGCCGTGTGTAGAATAGGAGAATCTGTCAGGTGCAGATGGGGAGAGACTGAGGGAGCTTCTATTGAAGAGCACCTGGCCTGTGACATTGTTATTTGTCACATAAATACAAATACAATTATTACAAATACAATTGTTCATGCCTGGAGCAGATTGAGAGGGAAAAGGGTGTAGGCCGAAAAGTTTTTTTTATTTGGAAGCTGGGTGTTGTCGCTAGGTGACTCTCCTTTATATACCCATATCTTTTTGGTCAGCAAATTGTCTAGCACGTGTATTCACACACACACACGCGCGCACACACACACCAGAGATAGAGAGGGAGGGAGAGTCTGGTTTGGGGAAAGAGAGGGGTGAGGGTTAGGGTAGAGAAGCAAGACAGAGAAAAAGAAAGGAATTAAATGGGAGAGAGAGAGAACTCTGACATTTCATCACGTTCCCCTTATCGCTGCAGTTCCAAACAACCACATTTAAAACGTTATTTTAAATATTTCACTTATAGTACTATAATCTGTCATTACAATGATATTCCACTAGAGGGCAATAAAAACATAACTTTTGGATGGTCCATTTCATCAATAAAAGTCATGTCATTGCCCTAGAAGACAAAATAAACCCTTGCTCACCAGATTGTCACAAATAGATAGATTGTATGCTTCAAACTAGTTGACATCAGTACAGTTCTCTGTGATCTGTTTCTTTCATGAAGTAAGACATTTATGGACTGGGGAGACAATGCAATAACAAAAAAACATTGTGGAAAAGATTTTCAGTACAAAATTTCCAAATTATGTCAGTTTGACCGGTTACAAGGACATACAAAGCTGTGAAAATGACCCAACATGTTTCTGATAAGATTTCTGTTTGAATTGGAGGCATATATCTGGTTGAATTAAAATACTACCTGCTTTTATGATGCTGCTCAAGATAGCACCCCTACTGACAGTATCTGACTGTGCTTTCGCATTCTCTCATATTTCTCCGCTTGAGTAAAGATGTTGCCTACATTTTGTGTCTAATTTTACTGCAAGAAATGATTAATATTGAGGCTATGTGTGAGGTTTTTGACCAACAGTCAGTTTCCAGATTTCAGTTTCCATTTAACGGATCTGAACAGTAGGCTACGGTTCCCTTGATGTACCATAGGCCTATTTGAAGTTGCGCACTGTGAATATCTCTTTGACATCCTCGCAGGTGGATGCTTCAATTTGACAGATGTTTTTATGGGATACCAATTTCACTTTTCATTTGATGATGATCATTTGATGATGATGATGATGATAAGGAGAAGAAGGAAGATGGTATGGATCTTACATTTGGGACACCTTTAATATCAACACATGTATTGTTGGCATTGTGCCACTGGTGAGGTTCCTCCTGTGAGAAACATTTCTGACATCTTCTCATGACATTCTCCATTTGAACGCTAGGCTCACTACACAAAGCCACATTCCCACAACTTTAGCTGCTTACAAAAAGTGAGTTGCAAAATATATTTGATAAATGCCATTCACAGCTAATTAAATGTCTCTGCAAGGCACAAAACACCAGGGAAATCATGACAGTTGCAGAAGGTTTTTGTTGTATAAAAAGAAAGAAAGTTGCATATGTACTGTATGTTCCCAACAATTGGCTAAACCTAATAACCAGCGTTTCGGCAACACAGTGCCTTCAGGATTGAGTGTATCAAATATTTATCTTGGGTATGAGCAGTTTGGTTTGTCTCTCTCTCTGACCTTGTAGATATTCAAGTTGAACTTGTTTGGTTGTGACATTTAGTTTAATATCATCGGAGTTATACAAATAGAGAACCCTCATGCATGAAAAGCAGCACAAATGATCTCTATCTAAGGTTAAGCCATGGGTAGAGGAGCACAATGAGGCTCAAAGAGCCATTGAATGTCATGTGTGAGTCATACACTGAGGACACATAGAGAAATTAAGAGTGGGAAAGCGTTAGGAGCAGGGCCAGGAGGCCCTAAGCGAGACTTTGTGACAAACTATATGCAATTCTACTCATTTTGCCCCCTGGAGGTCAGGCCCCTGGGCACGTGCCTTGTTGGTATTCGGCCATGATTTGGCCTACTACAAATTTAGATAGCTGGCTAGACTAGTGTACCAATCTAAAAAGTGTTAGCTGACATGGCTAATTGAGTGGCTGTCAGTGACATAACAAGAGAAACATTGCTGATGCAGAACCAAATGTCAAACTTGCGCCTTGTGTATTCTGCTATTCTAACTCTCAACAGTAAGCTGAAACCCAGACTGAGTAAAAACAAATACAAATCTTTCGGGTGGGGGGGTTGCATCCCAATAGCAGCTTGGGGCCTAAGCTGCCTGGAGCAGATTGAGAGGGAAAAGGGTGTTGACTGAAGCTGGGTGTTGTCACTAGGTGACCCTCCCTGTATGCCCATTTCTTTTTGGTCACAAAAATTATTTCAAACATATTTATGCACACACACACACACCAGAAATCAAGAGGGAGGGAGAGTCTGGTTAGGGGAAAGAGATGGGTGAGGGTAATTTAAGAACAAATTCTTATTTACAATGATGGCCTACCAAAAGGTAAAAGACATCCTGCAGGGATGGGGGCTGGGATCATTTTTATTTTTTAAATGAAATATAAATATAGGACAAAACACACATCACGACAAGCGAGACAACCCAACACTACATAAAGAGAGACCTAAGACAACAACACAGCATGGTAGCAACACAAAACATGGTACAAACATTATTGGGTACAGACAACAGCACAAAGGGCAAGAAGGTAGAGACAACAATACATCACACAAAGCATCCTCAACTGTCAGGAAGAGTGACCCTCTTTGAACGAAGAGATTGAGATGAAACTGTCCAGCTTGAGTGTTTGTTGCAGCTTGTTCCAAATTAAATTACATTTTTTAAACATTTTTTTATATAGCCCTTCGTACATCAGCTGATATCTCAAAGTGCTGTACAGAAACCCAGCCTAAAACCCCAAACAGCAAGCAATGCAGGTGTAGAAGCACGGTGGCTCAGAAAAACTCCCTAGAAAGGCCAAAACCTGGGAAGAAACCTAGAGCGGAACCAGGCTATGTGGGGTGACCAGTCCTCTTCTGGCTGTGCCGGGTGGAGATTATAACAGAACATGGCCAAGATGTTCAAATGTTCATAAATTACCAGCAGGGTCAAATAATAATAAGGCAGAACAGTTGAAACTGGAGCAGCAGCACGGCCAGGTGGACTGGGGACAGCAAGGAGTCATCATGTTAGGTAGTCCTAAGGCATGGTCCTAGGGCTCAGGTCCTCCGAGAGAGAGAGAGAGAGAGAGAGAGAGAGAGAGAGAGAGAGAGAGAGAAAGGACACTTAAATTCACACAGGACACCGAATAGGACAAGAGAAGTACTCCAGATATAACAAACTGACCCTAGCCCCCGACACATAAACTACTGAGGCATATATACTGGAGGGTGAGACAGGAGGGGTCAGGAGACACTGTGGCCCCATCCGAGGACACCCCCGGACAGAGCCAAACAGGAAGGATATAACCCCACCCACTTTGCCAAAGCATAGCCCCCACACCACTAGAGGGATATCTTCAACCACCAACTTACCATCCTGAGACAAGGGCGAGTATAGCCCACAAAGATCTCCGCCACGGCACAACCCAAGGGGGGGGGGGCGCCAACCCAGACAGGAAGATCACATCAGTGACTCAACACATTCAAGTGACGCACCCCTCCTAGGGACGGTATGAAAGAGCCCCAATAAATCAGTGACTCAGCCCCTGTAATAGGGTTAGAGGCAGAGAATCCCAGTGGAAAGAGAGGAACCAGCCAGGCAGAGACCGCAAGGGCGGTTCGTTGCTCCAGAGCCTTTCCGTTCACCTTCCCACTCCTGGGCCAGACTACACTCAATCATATGACCCACTGAAGAGATGAGTCTTCAGTAAAGACTTAAAGGTTGAGACCGAGTTTGCGTCTCTTACGTGGGTAGGCAGACCATTCCATAAAAATGGAGCTCTATAGGAGAAAGCCCTGCCTCCAGCTGTTTGCTTAGAAATTCTAGGGACAATTAGGAGGCCTGCGTCTTGTGACCGTAGCGTACGTGTAGGTATGTACAGCAGGACCAAATCAGAGAGGTAGGTAGGAGCAAGCCCATGTAATGCTTTGTAGGTGAGCAGTAAAACCTTGAAATCAGCCCTTGCCTTGACAGGAAGCCAGTGTAGGGAGGCAAGCACTGGAGTAATATGATCAAATTTTAGGGTTCTAGTCAGGATTCTAGCAGCCGTATTTAGCACTAACTGAAGTTTATTTAGTGCTTTATCCGGGTAGCCGGAAAGTAGAGCATTGCAGTAGTCTAACCGAGAAGTGACAAAAGCATGGATTAATTTTTCTGCATCATTTTTGGACAGAAAGTTTCTGATTTTTGCAATGTTACGTAGATGGAAAAAAGCTGTCCTTGAAATGGTCTTGATATGTTCTTCAAAAGAGAGATCAGGGTCCAGAGTAACGCCGAGGTCCTTCAGTTTTATTTGAGACGACTGTACAACCATTAAGATTGTTAGATTCAACAGAAGATCTCTTTGTTTCTTGGGACCTAGAACAAGCATCTCTGTTTTGTCTGAGTTTAAAAATAGAACGTTTGCAGCCATCCACTTCCTTATGTCTGAAACACATGCTTCTAGCGAAGGCAATTTTGGGGCTTCACCATGTTTCATTGAAATGTAAAACTGTGTGTCATCCGCATAGCAGTGAAAGTTAACATTATGATTTCGAATGACATCCCAAGAGGTAAAATATATAATGAAAACAATAGTGGTCCTAAAACGGAACCTTGAGGAACTCCGAAATTTACAGTTGATTTGTCAGAGGACAAACCATTCACAGAGACAAACTGATATCTTTCCGACAGATAAGATCTAAACCAGGCCAGAACTTGTCCATGTAGACCAATTTGGGTTTCCAATCTCTCCAAAAGAATGTGGTGATCGATGGTATCAAAAGCAGCACTAAGGTCTAGGAGCACGAGGACAGATGCAGAGCCTCGGTCTGATGCCATTAAAAGGTCATTTACCACCTTCACAAGTGCAGTCTCAGTGCTATGATGGGGTCTAAAACCAGACTGAATCATTTCGTATACATTGTTTGTCTTCAGGAAGGCGGTGAGTTGCTGCGCAACAGCCTTTTCTAAATTTTTTGAGAGGAATGGAAGATTGGATATAGGCTGATAGTTTTTTATATTTTTTGCGTCAAGGTTTGGCTTTTTCAAGAGTCTTTATTACTGCCACTTTTAGTGAGTTTGGTACACATCCGGTGGATAGAGAGCCGTTTATTATGTTCAACATAGGAGGGCCAAGCACAGGAAGCAGCTCTTTCAGTAGTTTAGTTAGAATAGGGTCCAGTATGCAGCTTGAAGGTTTAGAGGCCATGATTATTTTCATCATTGTGTCAAGAGATATAGTACTAAAACACTTGAGTGTTTTCTGTCTTGCTTGCTGCAGCTCCAGTCACTAGCTGCAGCGAACTGAAAAGAGGAAAGACCCATGGATGTGTTTGCTTTGGGGACCTTTAACCTGTCAGTGCTAGGGCTGTTTACTGCCCCTACTGGAGGAATTTGGTGCCCTTATTAAACAGGATACATTTTTGTCAAAAGTTGCTAATATATGCATATAAAAAAATATTATCGAATAGAAAACACGCTAAAGCTTCTAAAACCGTTTAAATTTTGTCTCTATATAAAGCAGAACTGTCAGGGCATGCATTCTCCCAAACTATCTCTTGTCATGATAAAAGTTTGCCCAACTTTGACGTCATCGCAAACACCCTTCCCAAACAGTTACAGCTCTGGGAACAGTTCCTACGTGTTCAGCGCGATCCCTGCTTTCAATGGGGCTTCTCATTGTGAGAATCGCGCGCTCACGAGAGTTTGAGCATGCTGAAAGCTCTCGGTCACGCGAAAAAACAGGTCACTTTTATGCGCGCTCTGGTCAAGTCCTGTCTTTTTTCCAAGATCGATTGAACCATGCCTGTGTTTCTGTTCGTCCTCACGATTGCTGTACACCTTTATAACATGTTAAAGCTTGATTATGAAGTTAGTTTGACAAGTTTACTCGACATATAATATGTAAGTTCGACGTTTTGGTGCGCATCCACTTGACTTTTGGCTACATTTTGACCGAAATGTGTAGTTTTTGAGAACCGAAAGACGCAGACTTGAAAACTAAACGCTGTTTTGGTAAGTATAATCCCTTCCAGGTCTTTTGATGGAAGAACAGCAAAGGTAAGGGAATATTTATGTGGTAAATTTGGGTTTCTGTGGACTCCAGGATAGAGGAGCCAGAATGCTACTTTTGGAGCGCCGACTCCTAGTATAGCCTAGTGAACGCAACCTGTAATGTTAAAAATAAATGTAACACAGCGATTGCATTTAGAAGAAGTGTATCTTCCTATACATATGTAGAACATGCATATTTAGTCAAAGTTTATGATGTGTATTCCTTGTTAGCTGACGTTATCTGCCGGAGCTATCGTCATTTCTCCTGACATTTTAGTAGCATTTTTTGAACGATGCGTCATTGTAAACAGAGATTTATGGATATATATTGCAGATTATTGAAAAAAAATGAATGTACTGTGTAACATGTTATATTACTGTCATCTGATGAAAATTTCAAAAGGTTAGTGAAATGATTTTTCTTTTAATCCTGCGTTTGTTGATTGCATATTTTTTCCTACTTGGCTATGCAAATGAGCTATGTCTGCGGTGGTGGTTTGACATAAATATGTGCTATGTTTTCGCCGTAAAACATTTTAGAAATCTGACTTGCTGGGTAGATAAACAACTTGTTTATCTTTCATTTGAGCTATTGGACTTGTTAATGTGTGGAGGTTAAATATTTTTAGGAATATTTTTGCGTTCCATGCGCCACATTCCAGCTGAGGGTGTGGGGGGGAGGTCCCAGCTGGGAACGGGTGTCCCCAACAGGTTTTAACAGAATGTGACTGGCAGAATGGGTTAGGGCAGAGAAGCAAGACAGACAGAAAGGAATGAAATGGGAGAGATAAAGAGATCTCTGCCATTTCATCAGCTTCCCCATCATCGCTGCAGTTCCAAACAACCGCATTTAAAACTCTATTTTAAATCTTTCACTTATAGTACAGTAATCTGTCATTGAAGATATTTCACTAGAGGGCATAAAAACATGACTTCTATTGAAGAAATAGACCCAACCATGCTTGCACAAATAGGAGTACTTTTTCAACAAGCACCCTGTCTAGCAGGAAAATAATTCTGCAGTAAGAGGACATGTGAATTTTGTGGAGTTTGTAAGGGAAAATCAAGTCTGAAATTTCAAAGTGGAAATCAAATTTCAGAATCTTCAAATATAGTATAGCCTCAAATACACTACAAGTTAAACATTTCCTGCATTGCAGGAAAGTTCTCCAGCAACAGGTTGATCAAATTAAGATCCTACAAAACCTATTCACAAAACCCTTATTCACACAAAAAACTCACAAAATAAACAACCGAACAACCAACTTGTCTGGTTCAAGTCAACCAGCGTGTTTTTCCCGCACTCCTGCTTTTACTATTCTCTCTTTTGCTAGTCCTCCCGGTTTTGACCCTTGCCTGTTTTCTGGACTCTGTACCTACTGGACTCTGATCTGGTTTTGACCTTTTGCCTGTCTAAGACAATTCGCTTGCCTACCCCTTTTGGAACTAATAAATATCACACACTCAAACCATCTGCCTCCCGTGTCAGCACCTGGGTCTGGCCCTGAGCCCTTATAGGAACTGCTAGCATGCTAGTAGATACCACAGACTTCTAGTCATACAGATCAAGCCTAGTCCTAGATTTAAAAAGAAAAACTATGGTTAATAGTAGCAAGCACATTCAGATTACTTCATGGAGCGAAACATTTTCTAAATTGAAACAAACCACCTGCAACTGGACACTGACATTTTTGGCCGAATCGAGAAAGAAGATTGTTTCGTTAAGGATGGTTGGTTGAATATTCCCTGTGCTACGCCAAACAGTACCTATCCTCTCACAGGCCTGGGCACTCCAGTCCTCAGGGGCCTGATTGGTGTTACACTTTTGCCCTAACACACCTGACTCCAATAATCAACTAATCATGATCTTCAGTTAAAAAGGCAATTTGTTTAAATCAGGTGTGTTTGCTAGGGAGAGGGGAAAAGTGTGACACCAATCAAGCCCACGGGGACAGGAATTGCTCAGGCCTTATAGTACTGTAATCTGTCATTACAATGATATTCCACTAGAGGGCATAAAAACATAACTTTTGGATGGTCCATTTCATCAATAAAGGTCATATCATTGCCCTAGAATACTAAATAAACCCTTGCTCCCCAGATTGTCACAAATAGATAGATTGTATGCTTCAAACTAGTTGACATCTGTACAGTTCTCTGTGATCTCTGTTTTTTTCATGAAATTAAGACATTTATGGACTGGGGAGAAAATGCAATAACAAAAAAAACATTGTGAAAAATATTTTCAGTGCAAAATTTCCAAATGACATCAGTTTGACCGGTTGCAAGGAAATAGAATGCTGTGAAAATGACCCAACATGTTTCTGATAAGATTTCAGTTTGGATTGGATGCATATGTCTGGTTGAATTGAAATACTACCTGCTTTTATGATGCTGATCAAGATAGCACCCCTACTGACAGTATCTGACTGTGCTTTCGCATTCTCTCATATTTCTCCGCTCGAGTAAAGATGTTGCCTACATTTTGTGTGATCTGAACAGTAGGCTACGGTTCCCTTGATGTGCCGTAGGCCTATTTGAAGTCCCCATCTTGTGACTGTCGAATTTGTATGGCGCCTCACAATCATCACACATAACATAGGCACTGCTATCATCCTCTTTTACCACTTCACCAAATCATTAACAAACATTACTTTTCTGGCCCTCCCTCTTCCTTTTCAACTCCCCATTTCGTAGCTTTTCTTTTATTGAATTAAACTCAGAAAATGTCTGTGGATGGCGTTAACTTTTTCTTGTCGGCAGGCCTATTTGGCGAACGTACTCTTAGGCCCTAAAATGTAGGCTTATGCACTAATGCCAGATAACCTAAGATAAACCTCAATGTAGCAGAGCTATAGGAGGATGTGCTCAATTGTAATGGCTATAATGGATCAATGGAATGGTAACAAACAAAGGAGGGGGTGCCTGCCGTGCTCCTAACCAACTGTGCTATTTTGTTAGGTTTTTTTTGCGTTGTTTGTCTTTAAAAAAAACTTATTTCGTACATAATGTTGCTGCTACCATCACTTATGACCGAAAATAACTTCTGGACATAAGATCAGCGATTACTCAACTCGAACTGGGCAAAGATTTTTCTTTAACGAGTCCCAACACGAAGGATATACTGCTTTCTCAGGAATGGTCCAAATCCCCACCATTTGTGTGAAGAAAAGACAGAGAAAAAGGGGGCGGAGGTCGGGCTGCCTTCTGAGAATTCATAGACCAGTGAGTAAACTCCCTCTACCATCAGTCCTATTAGCCAATGTGCAATCCTACCAATGGGACATTAAAAACTGTAATATCTTATGTTTCACAGAGTCGTGGCTGAACGACGACATGGATAACATACAGCTGGTAGGTTTTCGGTCCATCGGCGAGATAGAACAGCTGCTTCTGGTAAGACAAGGGGTGGCGGTCTGTGCCTATTTGAAAATAACAGCTGGTGCACGAAATCTAATATTAACTAAGGTTTTGTTCGCCTGAGGTAGAGTATCTCATAAGCTGTAGACCACACTATTTACCAAGAGTTTTCAACTATATTTTTTCGAAGCTGTCTATTTACCACCACAAACCGATGCTGGCACGAAGATGGCACTCAGCGAGCTGTATACGGCCATAAGCAAACAGAAAATGCTCATCCAGAGGCGATGCTCCTAGTGGCCGAGGACTTTAATGTGACTTAACATCTGTTTTACCTCATTTCTAAATCAAATCAAATTGTAATTGTCACGTGCCGAATACAACAGGTGTAGACTTAACTTACAAGCCCTTAACCAACAATGAATTTTTAAAACAAATAAGTGTTAAGGAAAAAATGGATACGTAGCAAATAATTAAATAGCAGCCGTAATATAACAGTAGCCCTGTACCAGTACAGGGTCAATGTGCTGGGGCATCGGTTAGTTGAGGTAATTGAGATAATATGTACATGTAGTTAAAGTGACTATGCATAGATAATTAACAGAGTAGAAGCAGAGTAGAAGGGGGAGGGGGGCAATGCAAATAGTCATTTGATGGGTAGGGAGAGTCTGGTTTGGGGAAAGAGTAGAAGCAGTAGAAGTTGTTAAGAAGTCTTTTGTACCTTGACTTGGCGCTCCGGCACCGCTTGCTGTGTGGTAGCAGAGAGAACAGTCTATAACTACGATTGCTGGAGTCTTTGACAATTTTTAGGGCCTTCCTCTGACACCGCCTGGTATAGAGGTCCTGGATGGCAGGAAGCTTGGCCCCAGTGATGTACTGGGCCGTCCGTACACACTACCCTCTGTAGTACCTTGCGGTCGGAGGCCGAGCAGTTGCCGTACTAGGCAGTGTTGCAACCAGTCAGGATGGTGCAGCTGTATAACCTTTTGAGGCTCTGAGGACCCATGCCAAATCTTTTCAGTCTCCTGAGGGGAAAAGGGCCCCGTCGATGAGAATGGCATGCTCTACCAGAATGTTAAATGTGAAACCAGAGGAGAAAAAAAACTCTAGACCACATTTACCCCACACACAGAGATGCGTACAAAGCTCTCCCTCGCCCTCCATTTGGCAAATCTGACCATAACTCTATCCTCCTGATTCTTGCTTACAATCAAAAACTAAAGCAGAAAGTATCAGCTCAATAAGGAAGTGGTCAGAGGACGCAGATGCTAAGCTACAGAACTGATTTGCTAACACAGACTGGAATATGTTTTGCATTGTCCTCACCCAACCCCCTATTTTTACGCTGCTGCTGCTGCTACTCTGTATGTTATCCATACATAGTCACTTTAACTCCACCTACAGAATAACTAACCAGTGCCTGTGCACCTTGACTCTGTAACGGACCTCCCTATATATAGCCTCGCTATTGTTATTTTATTGTTGCTCCTTAATTATGTGTTAAAAAAAAAAATCCTTAACTGCATTGTGGATCACTGGGGCCAAGCTTCCTGACATAAAGGACCTTTAACTAGGTGTTGTCAGAGGATGACCCCAAAAATTGTTAAAGACTCCAGTCAACTAAGTCATAGACTGTTCTCTCTGCTACCGCACTGCAAGCCGTACCGGAGTGCCAAGTCTAGGACCAAGAGGCTCCTTAACAGCTCCTTAAAGAATTCTGAACAACTAAACTAATCAAATGGCCACCCGGACTATTTACATTGACCCCCCCCCCCCCCCTCGCAGTTTATGATCTATGCATAGTCACTTTACAAATTACCTTGCTGAATCTGTACCCCGCACATTGACTAAGTCACAACTTCCACCGAAGTTGGTCCCTCTCCTTATTCGGGTGGCGTTTGGCGGTCGAAATCACCGACTTTCTAGCTTTCGCTGATTCTCTTTTCATTTTCCTTTAGTCTTGTCTTGTATCACACCTGGTTCCAATCCCATCAATTACATGTTGTGAATTTAACCCTCTGTTTTTGAGCACTTATTAAACTGCTCCGTTTATACCAAGTTCGATCTCCTGCACCTGACTTCCCTGCCAACAGCACACACCCTCTTACAGAATCACTGACCCAACTATGGAGTCAGCAGGAACCCCGGTTATAGAGATGGGGGAGTGCGTCTGGGAGCACGCCGCAATGCTTCACCAGCTTGGCACCGCCATGGACCGCGTTGTCCAGACAATGGACCGCTGGGAGCGACAGGGAGTTCTTCCAGCACCTCCACCAGCACAACTGGGGTCTTCTCTGAGTGCCCCTTTTCCAGCTGGTTCCAGTGGGATTCGTCTCTCCCTGCCCCAGGAGTACGACGGAGAGGTTGCGAAATGCCAATGGTTCCTGCTTCAACTGGAGCTATACCTGGCCACGGTCCACCTGACTCCATCGGGCCATGAGAGGGTGTCCGCCCTCGTGGGCCAACGCCGGCCAACGCTGGAGTGGGCCAACACTGTGTGGAGAGAGGGAGATGCGGTGCTGGACCAGTTTGAGGAGTTCACCGTTTCCGGGCTGTCTTCAACCACCCGCCCGAGGGTAGACCGGCGGGTGAGCGCCTCTTCCATCTGAGGCAGGAGGCGAGGAGCGCCCAGGAGTTCACCCTGGAGTTTAGGACCCTTGCTGCCGGCGTGGGATGGAGTGACAGGGCCCTGATCGACCATTACCGCTGCAGTCTGCGCGAGGACGTCCGTCGGGAGTTGGCCTGCAGAGACCATCCTTACATTCGACCAGTTGGTGGACTTGTCCATCCGGCTGGACAACCTGCTGGCTACCCACGGACGTTTTGATCAGGGTCCGGTGGTTCTATCCTCTCGCACCGCCTTTCCGATAACCATGGAGCTGGGAGGGGCGGTGCGCAGGGAGACCGGAAGGGGTTCCCGTTCGTGCACCATCTGAAGCTGCAGAGGTCACACTGTCGGTCGGGGCCGGGTTGGTTCCTCTGGGGATCGAGGCAGCAGGCAGGGCGCTCTGGCGTCACCCCAGGTGAGCCGGCACCATTCTCAACCAGAGCCCTCTATTGCACACATGTTTGTGTCTGTCACTTCCACTGAGTTTTCCCCGCATTCCCAGCATAAGGCGCTTGTCGATTCAGGCGCGGCTGGGAATTTTATTGATAAAGCTTTAGCCCATATTTTAGGGATCCCCATCGTTCCCGTGGATGTACCCTTTCCCATTCACGTCTTAGATAGTCAACCATTAGGGTCAGGGTTGATTAGGGAGGTCACCGCCCCTTTGGTAATGGTGACGCAGGGGGGTCATACGGAGAGAATCAGTCTCTTTCCCGTGGTACTGGGCCTACCCTGGTTAGCTTGTCATAACCCCACTGTTTCTTGGCCACAGAGGGCTCTCACGGGGTGGTCGCGAGAGTGTTCAGGTAGGTGTTTAGGGATTTCCATTGGTGCTACTACGGTGGAGAGTCTAGACCAGGTCTCCACCGTGTGCATTCCCCCTGAATATGCCGATTTGGCTCTCGCCTTCTTTTTGGAGAACTCAATTACCACCTCATCGATGGGGCGATTGTGCGATAGATCTCCTCGTAGACGCTGCACTTCACAGGAGTCACGTGTATCCCCTCTCACAGGCAGACACGGATGCTATGGAGACGTATGTCTCCGAATCACTGTATATTCGGTCCTCCACTTCACCCGCCTCCACAAGTTTATTTTTTGTGAAGGAGGGAGGTCTGCGCCTGTGTATTGACTATTGGGGTCTGAATCAGATCACTGTGAGGTATAGTTACCTGCTACCACTCATAGCCACAGCGATAGAGTCAATGCACGGGTGCGCTTCTTCACCAAACTAGATCTCAGGAGCGCTTACAACCTGGTGGCAGAGGGAGACGAGTGAAAAACAGCTTTCAGTACCACCTCTGGACACTATGAGTACCTCGTCATGCCGTACGGGTTGATGAATGCACCATCAGTCTTCCAAGCCTTTGTAGATGAGATTTTCAGGGACCTGCACGGGCAGGGTGTAGAGGTGTATATTGATGACATTTTGATGTACTCCACTACATGCGCTGAGCATGTGTCCCTGGTGCGCAGAGTGCTTGGTCGCCTGTTGGAGCATGACCTGTACGTTAAGGCTGAGAAATGCCTGTTCTTCCAACAGTCCCTCTCCTTCCTAGGGTATCGTATTTCCACCTCGGGGGTGGAGATGGAGAGTGACCGCATTGCAGCCGTGCATAATTGGCCAACTCCCACCACGGTAAAGGAGGTGCAGCGGTTCTTAGGGTTTGCCAACTACTACTGGAGGTTTATCCGGGGTTTTGGTCGGGTAGCTGCTCCCATTACCTCACTGCTGAAGGGGGGCCTGGTGCGCTTGCAGTGGACAGCTGAGGCGGACAGGGCTTTTAGTCACCTGAGGGCTCTGTTTACCTCGTTTCCTGTGCTGGCCCACCCGGATCCCTCTTTGGCGTTCATAGTGGAGGTGGACGTGTCCAAGGCTGTTATAGGAGCTGTGCCCTCTCAGCGCTCGGGTACGCCACCGAAGCTTCACCCCTGTGCCTTCTTCTCAAAGAGGCTCAGCCCGGCGGAGCGAAACTATGACGTGGGGGACCAGGAGATGTTGGCTGTCGTCAAGGCTTTGAAGGTGTGGAGACATTGGCTTGAGGGGGCTAGACACCCTTTTCTCATCTGGACTGACCACCGCAATCTGGATTACATCCGGGTGACGAGGAGACTGAACCCTCGCCAGGCAAGGTGGGCCATGTTTTTCCACCCATTTTGTGTTTACCCTTTCTTACAGACCAGGCTCCATGAACGCGAAGGCAGACGCATTGTCCTGGCTGTCTGACACAGAGGAGCGGCCCATGGCGCTGGTAGTGTGGGAGCTGGACACAGACATTGAGCAGGCATTACATACAGAGCCCGCTCCCATCCAGTGTCCCGCTAGGCGTCTGCTGTTCGTGACTGGTTGATCTATTGGGCCCACACGTTACCCTCCTCTGGTCATCCTGGGATCGGCCGGACAGTGCCCTGTTTAAGCGGAAGGTACTGGTGGCCTACCTTGACTAAGGACGTGAGGGTTTATGTTTCCTCCTGCTCGGTGTGCTCCCAGTGTAAGGCTCCTAGGCACCTGCCCAGAGGTAAGCTACACCTCTTAGCCGTTCCACAGCGGCCTTGGTCGCACCTGTCGGTGGATTTTCTTACTGATCTTCCACTCTCACAGGGAAACACAGCGATCCTGGTTGTTGTGGATCATTTCTCTAAGTCCTGTCTTCTCCTTCCTCTGCCCGGTCTCCCTATGGCCCTACAGACTGCGGAGGCCTTGTTTACACACGTCTTCCGGCACTACGAGGTGCCTGAGGATGTAGTGTCTGATCGGGGTCCCCAGTTTACGTCTAGGGTCTGGAAGGAGTTCATGGAACATCTGGGGGTCTCGATCAGCCTTACTTCAGGTTTTCACCCCGAGAGTAATGGGCAAGTGGAGAGAGTTAACCAGGATGTGGGAAGGTTTCTGCGGTCCTATTGCCAGGACCGGCTGGAGGAGTGGGCGGAGATGGTGCAGAACTCGCTTCGCCACTGCTACACTAACATCTCTCCCTTCCAGTGCGTACTAGGGTACCAGCTGGTTCTGGTGCCTTGGCATCGGGGACAGACCGAGGTTCCTGAGGTGGACGACTGGTTCAGGAGTGCGGAGGAGACATGGGACCTTCAGCAGGCCGTGACGCGCCAGAAGAGTAATGCAGATCGCCACCACAGTGAGACCCCGGTGTTCGCACCGGGGGACTGGGTCTGGCTCTCGACTCGAAACCTACCCTGCCGGAAGCTGGGTCCGCGGGGTGGTGGCACCGGGATCCTCATCTCTCCCAAGTGGTCATTCTCTCTTTCTCCCCTTACCCATCTGTCTATCGCCTCCTTTGAATTCCATGCTGTCACAGTTACCAGCCCTTTCAAGCTTAACATCCTTATCATTTATCGCCCTCCAGGTTCCCTCGGAGAGTTCATCAATGAGCTTGATGCCTTGATAAGCTCCTTTCCTGAGGACGGCTCACCTCTCACAGTTCTGGGCGACTTTAACCTCCCCACGTCTACCTTTGACTCATTCCTCTCTGCCTCCTTCTTTCCACTCCTCTCCTCCTTTGACCTCACCCTCTCACCTTCCCCCCCTACTCACAAGGCAGGCAATACGCTCGACCTCATCTTTACTAGATGCTGTACTTCCACTAACCTCATTGCAACTCCCCTCCAAGTCTCCGACCACTACCTTGTATCCTTTTCCCTCTCGCTCTCATCCAACACCTCCCACACTGCCCCTACTCGGATGGTATCGCGCCGTCCCAACCTTCGCTCTCTCTCCCCCGCTACTCTCTCCTCTTCCATCCTATCATCTCTTCCCTCTGCTCAAACCTTCTCCAATCTATCTCCTGATCCTGCCTCCTCAACCATCCTCTCCTCCCTCTCTGCATCCTTTGACTCTCTATGTCCCCTGTCCTCCAGGCCGGCTCGGTCCTCCCCTCCCGCTCCGTGGCTCGATGACTCACTGCGAGCTCACAGAACAGGGCTCCGGGCAGCCGAGCGGAAATGGAGGAAAACTCGCCTCCCTGCGGACCTGGCATCCTTTCACTCCCTCCTCTCTACATTTTCCTCCTCTGTCTCTGCTGCTAAAGCCACTTTCTACCACTCTAAATTCCAAGCATCTGCCTCTAACCCTAGGAAGCTCTTTGCCACCTTCTCCTCCCTCCTGAATCCTCCTCCCCCTCCTCCCTCTCTGCAGATGACTTCGTCAACCATTTTGAAAAGAAGGTCGACGACATCCGATCCTCGTTTGCTAAGTCAAACGACACCGCTGGTTCTGCTCACACTGCCCTACCCTGTGCTCTGACCTCTTTCTCCCCTCTCTCTCCAGATGAAATCTCGCGTCTTGTGACGGCCGGCCGCCCAACAACCTGCCCGCTTGACCCTATCCCCTCCTCTCTTCTCCAGACCATTTCCGGAGACCTTCTTCCTTACCTCACCTCGCTCATCAACTCATCCCTGACCGCTGGCTACGTCCCTTCCGTCTTCAAGAGAGCGAGAGTTGCACCCCTTCTGAAAAAACCTACACTCGATCCCTCCGATGTCAACAATTACAGACCAGTATCCCTTCTTTCTTTTCTCTCCAAAACTCTTGAACGTGCCGTCCTTGGCCAGCTCTCCCGCTATCTGTCTCTGAATGACCTTCTTGATCCAAATCAGTCAGGTTTCAAGACTAGTCATTCAACTGAGACTGTTCTCCTCTGTATCACGGAGGCGCTCCGCACTGCTAAAGCTAACTCTCTCTCCTCTGCTCTCATCCTTCTAGATCTATCGGCTGCCTTCGACACTGTGAACCATCAGATCCTCCTCTCCACCCTCTCCGAGTTGGGCATCTCCAGCGCGGCCCACGCTTGGATTGCGTCCTACCTGACAGGTCGCTCCTACCAGGTGGCGTAGCGAGAATCTGTCTCCTCACCACGCGCTCTCACCACTGGTGTCCCCCAGGGCTCTGTTCTAGGCCCTCTCCTATTCTCGCTATACACCAAGTCACTTGGCTCTGTCATAACCTCACATGGTCTCTCCTAATATTGCTATGCAGACGACACACAATTAATCTTCTCCTTTCCCCCTTCTGATGACCAGGTGGCGAATCGCATCTCTGCATGTCTGGCAGACATATCAGTGTGGATGACGGATCACCACCTCAAGCTGAACCTCGGCAAGACGGAGCTGCTCTTCCTCCCGGGGAAGGACTGCCCGTTCCATGATCTCGCCATCACGGTTGACAACTCCATTGTGTCCTCCTCCCAGAGCGCTAAGAACCTTGGCGTGATCCTGGACAACACCCTGTCGTTCTCAACCAACATCAAGGCGGTGGCCCGTTCCTGTAGGTTCATGCTCTACAACATCCGCAGAGTACGACCCTGCCTCACACAGGAAGCGGAGCAGGTCCTAATCCAGGCACTTGTCATCTCCCGTCTGGATTACTGCAACTCGCTGTTGGCTGGGCTCCCTGCCTGTGCCATTAAACCCCTTCAACTCATCCAGAACGCCGCAGCCCGTCTGGTGTTCAACCTTCCCAAGTTCTCTCACGTCACCCCGCTCCTCCGTTCTCTCCACTGGCTTCCAGTTGAAGCTCGCATCCGCTACAAGACCATGGTGCTTGCCTACGGAGCTGTGAGGGGAACGGCACCTCAGTACCTCCAGGCTCTGATCAGGCCCTACACCCAAACAAGGGCACTGCGTTCATCCACCTCTGGCCTGCTCGCCTCCCTACCACTGAGGAAGTACAGCTCCCGCTCAGCCCAGTCAAAACTGTTCGCTGCTCTGGCCCCCCAATGGTGGAACAAACTCCCTCACGACGCCAGGACAGCGGAGTCAATCACCACCTTCCGGAGACACCTGAAAGCCCACCTCTTTAAGGAATACCTAGGATAGGATAAGTAATCCCTCTCACCCCCCCCTTTAAGATCTAGATGCACTATTGTAAAGTGACTGTTCCACTCGATGTCATAAGGTGAATGCACCAATTTGTAAGTCGCTCTGGATAAGAGCGTCTGCTAAATGACTTAAATGTACATGTAAATGTAAATGCCTTCAGTATCTTTTGGAGTGGGAGGGATATGGCCCGAAGGAGAGGAGCTGGGTTCCGGTCGAGGATGTGTTGGACCCATCTATGCTGCAGGAGTTCCACCGCCTTCGTCCGGATCGCCCTGCGTCTCGCCCTCTGGGTCGTCCCCGGTGTCGGGGGGGTTACTGTCCCGACTTCCCCCGAAGTTGGTCCCTCTCCTTGTTTGGGCGGCGGTTGAAGTCACCGACTTTCTAGCCATCGCTGATCCTCTTTTCATTTTCCTTTGGTTTTGTCTTGTCTTGTATCACACCTGGTTCCAAACCCATCAATTACATGTTGTGTATTTAACCCTCTGTTCCCCCTCTTGTCATTGTCGGGGAATTTTTGTTTGTAAGCTATGTTCTGGTGTGCAAAGGGTTTTGTACCCACTAGTATTATTTTGTATATTTAGGTTTTTGGATTTTTTTTAGCACTTATTAAACTGCTCCGTTTATACCAAGTTCGATCTCCTGCGCCTGACTTCCCTGCCACCAGCACGCACCCTCTTACAGACTCGGTACCGGTACCCTGTATATAGCCTCGTTATTGTTATGTACATTTCTTGTCATTTTGTTAACTTTAGTTTATTTAGTAAATATTTTATTAACTCTTTCTTGAACTGCATTGTTGGGATTTAGTAAGGATTTCACAGTAAGGTCTACACCTATTGTATTCAGCGCATGCGCAAATAGCATTTTATTTGATAATGATGGATGGGGAGGGTTAGGGTGGGCACTTAGCGTTGGTGGCGGCTCCGGTGCAGGACGTAGCACCCGCTCAACCCGCGGATCCGGCCATGGAGCCGAGCTGAACGCCGGACTGGGCACCAGAGCAGAGGAAGGCTCCGGCCATGGAGCAGGACTAGATGCCGTGCCTGGCCTGGACACCGGCGCAGAGGAAGCCTCCGGCCATGGATCAGGACTGGACGCCGTGCCTGGACTGAGTACCGGCGCAGAGGAAGTCTCCTGCCATGGAGCGGAACTGGACGCCATGCCTGGACTGGGCACTGGCGCAGAGGAAGGCTCCAGCCTTGGAGCGATACTGGACACCGTGCCTGGACTGGACATTGGTGCAGGTTGCATTGGACTGATGACACGCTCCTCAGGACGGGTGCGTGGAGCCGGCACTGGACGCTCCGAGCTGGGGAGGGGCACTGGAAGCCTGGTGCGTGGAGCCGGCACAGGTTGCACTGGACTGGTGACACGCTCTTCAGGGCGAGTGCGGGAGCCCGCACAGGACGCACCGGGCTAGGGAGGCGCACTGGAGACCGGGTGCGTGGAGCCGGCCCAGATGGCACCGGACTGCTGACACGCTCTTCCAAACACCTGCGCTGCAGCATACTCCTCGCTAACACCTCTCTCCGATATCCCTCCTTAAATTGCTCCATCGACCCACAGACAGCCTCTGGCTCTCTCCTCGCTCGACTGACCGCCCCTTGTGCCACCCCCACCAAAAAATATTGGGGTTTCTGTGGCCGTGGACCCCGGCATCGTCGCTGTCCTCCTATATTCCTTGGCGACTCCCTTCAGGGAAGGGTCTCGCATCCTCCTAGTATTTCCTCCCATGTCCAACTCTCCTTTATCTCCCAGGCACTCTGATTGGTCCTTGCGTGGTGGGATATTCTGTTACGTTCATGGAAAGGAGCGGACCAAGGCGCAGCATGCGTAGAGTTCCACATACTTTATTACAAAGTGAAACTTCACAAAAAGAACAAATGAACGTCCAGTACAGAGCGCACTTAGGCACCAACTGAAAACAATATCCCACAACGCAGGTGGGAACAGAGGACAACTTACAGTGCCTTGCGAAATTATTCGGCCCCCTTGAACTTTGCGACCTTTTGCCACATTTCAGGCTTCAAACATAAAGATATAAAACTGTATTTTTTGTGAAGAATCAACAAGTGGGACACAATCATGAAGTGGAACGACATTTATTGGATATTTCAAACTTTTTTTAACAAATCAAAAACTGAAAAATTGGACGTGCAAAATTATTCAGCCCCTTTACTTTCAGTGCAGCAAACTCTCTCCAGAAGTTCAGTGAGGATCTCTGAATGATCCAATGTTGACCTAAATGACTAATGATGATAAATACAATCCACCTGTGTGTAATCAAGTCTCCGTGTAAATGCACCTGCACTGTGATAGTCTTAGAGGTCAGTTAAAAGCGCAGAGAGCATCATGAAGAACAAGGAACACACCAGGCAGGTCCGAGATACTGTTGTGAAGAAGTTTAAAGCCGGATTTGGATACAAAAAGATTTCCCAAGCTTTAAACATCCCAAGGAGCACTGTGCAAGCGATAATATTGAAATGGAAGGAGTATCAGACCACTGCAAATCTACCAAGACCTGGCCGTCCCTCTAAACTTTCAGCTCATACAAGGAGAAGACTGATCAGAAGACTTCCAACAAGACAATGATCCAAAACATAAAGCAAAATCTACAATGGAATGGTTCAAAAATAAACATATCCAGTTAAAATGGCCAAGTCAAAGTCCAGACCTGAATCCAATCGAGAATCTGTGGAAAGAACTGAAAACTGCTGTTCACAAATGCTCTCCATCCAACCTCACTGAGCTCAAGCTGTTTTGCAAGGAGGAATGGGGAAAAATTTCAGTCTCTCGATGTGCAAAACTGATAGACATACCCCAAGCGACTTACAGCTGTAATCGCAGCAAAGGGTGGCCCTACAAAGTTTTAACTTAAGGGGGCTGAATAATTTTGCAAAGCCAATTTTTCATTTTTTGTTTTGTTAAAGTTTGAAATATCCAATAAATGTCGTTCCACTTCATGATTGTGTCCCACTTGTTGTTGATTCTTCACAAAAAAATACTGTTTTATATCTTTATGTTTGAAGCCTGAAATGTGGCAAAAGGTCGCACAGTTCAAGGGGGCGAATACTTTCGCAAGGCACTGTAAGTATGATCCCCAATTAGAGACGATAATCAGCTGACTCTAATTGGGGATCATACTTAAGTTGTCCACTGTTCCCACCTGCGTTGTGGGTTATTGTTTTCACGCTCTGTACTGGACGTTAGTTTATTCTTTGTTGTTTTTGTGAAGTTTCCATTTGTAATAAAGTATGTGGAACTCTAAGCACGCTGCGCTCCTTTCGACTATTACAATCGATTATCATTTACACTAGGCTACGTCTATTTGTCTTTACCTCACTCTCAATTTTCACTATTCTCTTTGTTCTGTATATAAGTGGGAGATTAATACAATTTAGGGATAAAAAAAAATTTTTTTAATTGCCCTACTTGTCATGTAAATGAGTAAGTCATTTTAATCATTTTAAACGCACAACGCGAACTATTCGTTGACTGTGTTTGCAAGGTTGACTAATTTAACCTACTATATTGCTCAATATATCATTACTTCACTCAAGGCAGCGCATAGACTACAGGGCGGCGCCTGTCTATAAATTCTCAGACGCAATATTTTTCTCAGCTCAGCACGATTCAACTCTTCTCAATCGCGAACTCCACACTCGTGAACGGTAAGAATTCAGCATATAATATGTATACTCTTGTTCTTGTCCGACTGGTGGTAAAAAAAAATGTCTACGAATGTAAAGCGTCGCTTCAGGCTAAATAGTTTTGTTAATCCTATCTGATCTCTTCATCCAACTCAGGAACTAGTCAGAGTACTTGAAATACTTTAATTCATTCATTCATTCTTGGTCTTGTGCATTTGGCTTTGAAGTGCAGGTTTCTATGGGGTAGTTGTCAAACTTTTCATCTGTAAATATAAAAGTCAACAGAAGTCACTTTTTACAGTCCAGCCTTACAGTAGTACCTTTTTAGGTGTTCTGCATTGATGAAGGATTTTAAAACTTTATAGTTTCACAACTAAAATAATCACATTTGTCATTAGGACAAAAGAGCATGTCCAACATATAGATATAGAACCTAGAATGTTTGCTAAACAATTAGAGCATTATAATTGTGTGCATTATAATTGTTTTGGTCTAAAATAATCTGAGTTTGTAATATTATTTAACTATAAAGAAATTGACTGAAATACGGGTGTGGCTCACTTTGAATGACTGGGTTAAGAGCTGACTGTGGACATGTACACACACGTATTTCCTCACTGTTGGTGCAACCTCTCTTTCTCGAGTCTGGTTTGTCTTTCCTTTTACCCTACTTTCCTCAGGTTTGGACTACATTTTTTCCAAGTTCAGTCATTTCCTCTTCTCTCATACCACACCCTTTTTCATTGGCTCTCTTTTACGTTTCCCTTCTATCTAATTCAACCAGGTAAAATTAGGTCAAATTATCTGTGTGCTCTTTGTACCTGACTTGTGTGTATTTGAATGTATTTTGTGTTCTGTATTTGAGAGAAAAGAACTTAGTGAATCTGTGATCAACTTTTGTTGGTGATTTTATGGATTAATCATGTGAGCATTACTCATTGGAATGGGCAGGGCACATGGTGCTGATTTTCTTCAACATGGCCCATTCACACACACACACACATTCCCTCATGGAATATAGTTCCTTTAGCCAACATCTTGTAAACTACAGTATTTGTAAAAAAACATTATGCCAGACTAAAGATACAAAGATACATGTTAGTCACATGAATGCTTTGCTACCCTGTCATTCAAATGTTTTCTCTCTCTCTCTCTCTCTCTCTCTCTCTCTCTCTCTCTCTCTCTCTCTCTCTCTCTCTCTCTCTCTCTCTCTCTCAGTGCAACCTAACTTAGACCTGCAACCATGCCATCAGACCTGGAACGAGCAATGGAGTCCATGATCACTGTGTTCCACAAGTATGCTGCTAAGGAGGGCAGTGGCAACACTCTGAGCCGCCGTGAGCTAAGGGACCTGATGGAGAATGAGCTCTCTGGCTTCCTCAAGGTGGCCATCTCTACTACTATCTCTACTATGTCTGTGTATCATATGGCACCATAGGGCTCTGGTCAAAAGTTGTGCACTATTTCGGCAATAGGATGCCATTTGGGATGTACAGTATACTACCTGGTTAAATAAAGGTGAAATAAAATAAATAAATAGTATCTCTATTACTATTTTGCTATAGAAAACATGCACATTTATGATTAGGGTCTGGAGTTTTTCCTGATCACGTGACTTGACCAGGAAAAACTCAGGGGACCAGGTCATAAAGCCCAGTGTTTTCCTTGGTCAGGTGGTCCGCAAAAAAGTGTTCCTACTTGTCATGTATCTGCCCAATAAAGAGTAGCGGCGTCAACGGTTATCCCCTAGTACTGTTTGTGAAATTACAGTATTTACATTGTATTATTAAAACATCCCTGTCTTCCTTTCAGTCTCAGAAGGACCCAGCCACAGTAGACAAGATAATGAAGGATCTGGACTCTAATGGTGATGGAGAGGTGGACTTTGAGGAGTTTGTTTCTCTAGTTGTGGGCCTGTCCATCGCCTGTGAACAGTGCTACCAGATGCACAAGAAGAAGATGGGGAAGTGAGGGATGAAAAGAGCAGAGGAGGAAGGGTTCTAATTTTCACTTTTGTAATGATCACACTGTCCATTAAACACAAAGACCAAGGAGTTGTTGTCATTATTGTGTGTGTGTGTGTGTGTGTGTGTGTGTGTGTGTGTGTGTGTGTGTGTGTGTGTGTGTGTGTGTGTGTGTGTGTGTGTGTGTGTGTGTGTGTGTGTGTGTGTGTGTGTGCGTGTGTGTGCATGCATTAGAGAAAGTAGTTATAGATGCAGGTTGTACATGTGTTATACTGTAGCTAGTCTATTGGAATTCAATTAGAGTACAAAATACTGTAGATGTGTGTTTATCTTTGTCTACAAAAAAATGCATAAAAGTCTTGGAGGTTTCTTGGACGCAGAATAGGCCACAGGAGATTGGTGGCACCTTAATTGGGGAGTACGGGCTCGTGGTAATGACTGGAGCGAAATGAATGGAATGGTAACAAATATATCAAACACATGGTTTCCAGGTGTTTGATGCCATTCAATTTGCTCCATTCCGGCCATTATTATGAACCGTTCTCCTGGAGTAAAAAGCTATTTCAATGGATAATCGCTGTTGAGCTTGTTTTTGTTGTTGTCCATAACTAGGATTAATGTGTGTCTGAGACTGCCTTATAAAGACACCATATACCATGTCCTTTTACAGATTTACCTGTGATTTCAGTCTTGTACAGATTACATTTAGATTTGAGTCATTTAGCGGACACTCTTACCCAGAGCGACTTAGTCCATACATTATCCATACATTATCGTACTTAGCCACTCCTCAGTAAAAAGCACATGACAGCCCACTTGGAGTTTGCCAAAAGGCACCTAAAGAACTCTCAGACCATGAGAAACAAGATTCTCTGGTCTGATGAAACCAAGATTGAACTCTTGAATGCCAAGCGTCATGTCTGGAAGAAATCTGGCACCATCCATACAGTGTAACATGGTGGTGGTAGCATCATGCTGTGGGAATGTTTTTCGGGGGATGGGACTGGGAGACTATCGAGGGAAAGTGGAGCAAGTACAGAGAGATCCTTGATGAAAACCTACTCAGGACTGAGGCGAAGGTTCACCTTCCAAGAAGACGACCTAAACACACAGCCAAGACAACGCAGGAGTGGCTTAGAGACAAGTCTCTGAATGTCCTTGAGTGGCTCGGACTTGAACCAGATCGAACATCTCTGGAGAGACTTGAAAATAGCTGTCCATCCAACCTGACAGAGTTTGAGAGGATCTGCAGAGAAGAAAGAGAGAAATTCCCCAAATACAGGTGTGCCAAGCTTGTAGCGTCATACCCAAGAAGACTTGAGTCTGTAATCACTGCCAAAGGTGCTTCAACAAAGAACTGTATAAAGGGTCTGAATACTTATGTAAATGTAATTGCTTTTAGAATAAGGCTGTAACGTAACAAAATGTGGAGAAAGTCAAGGGGTCTGAATACTTTCCGAATGCACTGTATGTAACAGAGGCCAACAAAATAACTGTAGGGTGGTTTAATTATAGGACACAGTGGGCTATATTTTCATACAATTATTTTCCCACAAGGCCTTTCTCATCGTGTGTCATGGTCTGGTGCAAGTTGAGTAACAAAAGCTGTTATTTCCTCTCTCATTCTCTCTCTTGGCAGGACCTACCCTCTCTTGTTCTCTGAGTATACTTAAGCAGGGCCTACTTTGCTGCCAACCAATGTTATTGGTTACAAGGCAAACAGGGGTGTTGCTAGGTAACTGTGGGTTGAGGGGGAGGTTGCATAAACAGTATAAACACTATATCCACATGAGTTACACGCCCATGTGACACACACAAGGGTTTTAGAATTGGAACTTCTCTCAGGATAATTTCATAAAATCCTTTCTACTCACTTTGTGCTATGTGCATTTTACAGAATATTGTAATGCTGTATAATGTACTGTGTTAAATGAGACAACAAAACTACAGTAATTTACATATTCTCAATTTAAGTGAGACAACACTAGATACGTTCCCACTTCCCAGGATGCAAAACTGGTTAAACATACATAATTTCTTACTGTTTTGCAATTTAAACAAAATATTTTCAACCAGTTTTCTTCAATGAGTTGGAAGTCACTGATCATTGGTTTGAGAGTCTATATGTAAACACATTTTCGGGAAGAAAAAAAAATCAGAGAATTTCGATTTAAACTATTTAGATACAATTTCCATTTTGGATAGTTCAATAAAACTAACTTATGTAGTTTACAATGCCTGTCTCAAAGTACAGTACCAGTCAAAAGTTTAGACACGCCTGCTCATTCAAGGGTTTTTCTTTATTTTTATTATTTTCTACATTGTAGAATAATAGTGAAGACAATAAAACTATGCAATAACACATATAGAATCACATAGTATCTAAAAAATGTTTAAAAAATCGAAATATATTTTATATTTGAGATTCTTCAAAGTAGCCACCCTTCGCCTTGATGACATCTTTGCACACTTGTGGCATTTTCTCAACCAGCTTTCACGAGATAGTCACCTGGAATGCATTTCAATTAACAAGGTGTGCCTTGTTAAAAGTACATTTGTGGAATTTCTTCCCTTAATGCATTTGAGCCAAGCAGTCGTGTTGTGACAATGTAGGGGTGGCATATAGAAGACCAAGTTCATATTATGGTAAGAACAGCTCAAATAAGCAAAGAGAAATTACAGTCCATCATTACTTTAAGACATGAAGGTCAGTCAGTACGGAACATTTCAAGAACTTTGAAAGTTTCTTCAAGTGCAGTAGTAAAAACCATCAAGCGCTATGATGAAACTGGCTCTCATGAGGACCGCCACAGGAAAGGAAGACCCAAAGTTACCTCTGCTGCGGAGGATAAGTTCATTAGAGTTACCAGCCTCAGAAATTGCAGCCCAAATAAATGCTTCACAGAATTCAAGTAACAGACACATCTCAACATCAACTGTTCAGAGGAAACCGTGTGAATCAGGCCTTCATGGTCGAATTGCTTCAAATAAACCACTACTAAAGGACACCAATAAGAAGAAGGGACTTGCTTGGGCCAAGAAACATGAGCAATGGACATTAGACCAGTGGAAAGTAGAGTGGAGTCCAAATTTGAGATTTTTGGTTCCAACCGCCGTGTCTTTGTGAGACGCACAGTAGGTGAACGGATGATCTCTGCATGTGTGGTTCCCACCGTGAAGCATGAAGGAAGCGGTGTGGGGGTGCTTTGCTGGTGATGCTGTCAGTGCTGTCAGTGATTTAGCATGGCTACCACAGCATTCTGCAGCGATACACCATCCCATTTGGTTTGCGCTTAGTGGGACTATAATTTTTCTTTCAGCAGGACAATGACCCAACACACCTACAGGCTGTGTGAGGGCTATTTGACAAAGAAGGAGAGGGATGGAGTGCTGCATTAGATGACTAGAAAAATTAGATTAGAAAAACGTTCGAGACTGTTGGAAAAATGTTCCAGGTGAAGTTGGTTGAGAGAATGACAAGAGTGTGCAAAGCTGTCAAGGCAAAGGGTGGCTACTTGGAAGAATCTTAAATATACAATACATTTGTTTAACACTTTCGGGTTACTACATTATTCCATGTGTTGTTTCATGGTTTTGATGTCTTTGCTATTATTTTACAATGTAGAAAATAGTAAAATAATGAAAAACCCTTGAATGAGCAGGTGTGTCCAAACTTTTGACTGGTACTGTATGTCTAATTGATTAAAAACAAGTACAAGATTTGGCACTGACCAAAGTTCTTATCTTCTCTATTCTGGAGTTCCATATTTGACCACTAGATGTCAGGAGAGTATGGCAATCCTACTTTTAAACTCGGAGTTATTGCATTGTTGTATGGAAGAAAACTAACTAAAACGACTAAAAGGGGAGCGACTACAAGAATGAGTGCAACGAGAAACCAGTTTTCATATTCTGTTGCAGAAGGATTTGCTGAGATGTGCCTTAATAAATACGACCCAGGTCATTTGTTACTGCCAACCCTCACATACACAAACAACCACATAACACTGCTGCTTACATTTAACCTCTACTGTGTGCTCTTCCTTTAGATTGAGAGAAGGTGTTGGGGAGGGGGCAGCAGAGGGAAAGAAAGGCAGAGAGGAGTTCCACAGGGAAGGTCAGTCAAGTCAAATGAAAAATCGAATTGTATTTGTCACATGGTCCAAACACAACAGGTGTACACTTTACCGGGAAATGCTTACTTTACCAGCCCTTTCCCAACAATGCAGAGTTAAGAAGTAGAAAATGGTAACACAATAAACAATAATGAGGCTATATACAAAGGATGTCGCAATATGTACTCCTACGCTATACCTCATCATGGTTACACAAACATATTTGAAGATGAAGACGTTTGTGTTCTCATGTGATACGTTGGTCATATGTGTGTGGATGTGCGACTGCTGTTTATTGATCTATTTCTCCTATCTATGAGCACTGGGTAATAAAGGCCTGGGTTGTGTGTGTGCGTGCCTGTGTGTCAGTGGGACTCTTGTTGTTTCCTACAGAATCTTACACAATTGAAACATCAGTCCCTTGGGACCCTGGGACTGAATACGGCAACTGGATCCTGGAACTTTCTGACAGGCCGACCCGAGGTGGTGAGGGTTGGTAACAACACGTCTGCCACGCTGAACCTCAAAACGGGGGCCCATCAGTGGTGTGTGCTTAGTCCCCTCCTGCAGTCCCTGTTCACCCACGACTGTGTGGCCACGCACGACTCCAACACCATCGTCAAGTTTGCTGATGACACGCCGGTGGAAGGCGTGATCACTGACGACAATGGGGCAGCCTACAGGGAGGAGGTCAGAGACCTGACAGAGGCCTCTCCATCAACGTCAGCAAGACAAAGGAGGTGATCGTGGACGACATCAACAGGGCTGTGGTGGAGTGTGTCGAGATCTTCAAGTTCCTTGGTGTCCATGTCACCAAGAACTTAACATGGTCTTCTCACCCCAGCACAGTTGTGAAGAAGGCGTGACAGAGATTTGGCATGGCCCCTCAGATCCTCAAAAAGTAATAGAGCATTGAGAGCATCTTGGCTGGCTGCATTACTGCTTGGTATGGCAACTTCACCACCCTCGATCACAAGGCTCTGCAGAGATTGGTGCGGACAGCCCAGCGCATCACTGGGGCCAAGCTCCCAGCCATCCAGGACCTCTATACCAGGTGGTGTCAGAGGAAGGCACCAAAAATTGTCAAAGGACCCAGCCACCCAAGCCATAGACTGTTCACTCTGCTACCGCACAGCAAGCAGTACCAGAGCACTGACTCACACGGACTCTATGCACACTTACTGGACACACACACACACACACACACACACACACACACACACACACACACACACACACACACACACACACACACACACACACACACACACACACACACACACACACACACACACACACACACACACACACACACACACACACACACACACACACACACACACACACACACACACACACTGCTGTTACTCTGTTTATTATCTATCCTGATTGCCTAGTTACTTTTTACCCCAACCTACAAGTACATATTACCTCAACTATCTCATACCCATGCACATTGACTTGGTACTGGTACTCTAAGGCCAAGGGGGTATTCAGTGTTAATTTTTTTGTTTACATTTTTATTTAACCTTTATTTAACTAGGCAATTCAGTTAAGAACAAATTCTTATTTACAATGACGGCGTAGGAACAGTGGGTTAACTGCCTTGTTCAGGGGCAGAACGACAGATGTTTACCTTGTCAGCTCAGGGATTCGATCCACCAACCTTTCAGTTACTGGCCCAACGCTCTCCATGCCGCCCCAATCTTATAATCTTATAGTTACCAAAGATACTTGAAAGTTAGACCATTAAATTGGATCCTATTGTATCGGAGGCTCATGCTATCTTGAAGACATGTTGAATTAAGGACGAATTCCAAGGAGGAATATATACAATGTATACACGTACAGACAAATGCAGAAATCCAAGATAGTACACATAATGCATCCTTGATAAACCACTGACCATACGCACACACACATCCATGCACACAAACACATTTATGCACACACGCACACACATGATGACCACTGAGACTGCATTGGTTGCAATAATGGTAGAGATGGGCCTGACGCTCAGATGTTCATAATTATGTTCAGTCGGGCGTCTGTCTGACTCATTTGCTCAGGGTCATGTCAGTGATTCACAATCACCACCTCAGAAATGTGGAATTAAATTGCTGTGGAGGAAGAGTGGACCCACTCACTACCAGTGAGTCAGGAGGAGCTTCATTTGCAGAACTTAACTGGAACTAGTACACACACACACACACACACACACACACACACACACACACACACACACACACACACACACACACACACACACACACACACACACACACACACACACACACACACACACACACACACACACACACACACACACACACACACACACACACACACACACACATTCAGCTTCCTCACTGAGTCACACACACACGAGTGATTTGAAGGAGAACCAGCCCCACACAGTAATCTAGATGCACATTTTTAGGAATAAAAGCACGCAGAGAGTTGTGGGAGTGGTACAGAAAGCATGCACTCACTGTCTTTCTCTGTCACCAACTCAAGCGTTAGATTAAAAGAGCCAAGGCCTGACAAATTACTCTGACTCAAAACAATAAACTGTTGGAATCTTTCAACTGTGTGTGGGTCAGCATTTCTATTATTCTTCTTACGCTTTAGAAAAGCGTCACAAGATGACGTTGATTATCATTTCTCAAAGCAACAAAGGAAGAGCACGGGACAGAGACTCTGCCTAGGCCTGTTTTGTGTGTGTGTGTGTGTGTGTGTGTGTGTGTGTGTGTGTGTGTGTGTGTGTGTGTGTGTGTGTGTGTGTGTGTGTGTGTGTGTGTGTGTGTGTGTGTGTGTGTGTGTGTGTGTGTGTGTGTGTGTGTGTGTGTGTGTGTGTGTGTGATGTAATGGCATATACAGTATTTTAGTACAAGTAAAACCAGATATTAATGTATTAATGTGAAGAAGAGCTACAATACAGAAATGACATAAGATGTGTTGGTGATTAAAAGTGTTTTCTTCTCAGTAAATACAGTAGTATTATGGTATAGTAATTCAATTACATTATTTATACATATTGTAAACGATTTATCCTCCAGTGAATACAGCCCATGCCTCCTAGTTGAAAGATGTTTGGTCAAGTTGTGAAGCAATTCCTATAAATGCATCTAAGAATCTAACTGGTGACTGAAGTTAATTGTGACCAAGGAAACCGCAGGCTTTTGGGACATGTTGTAATTATATAAATGATACTGCATGACTCACTCAGACAAGCAGGGCTGTGAAGCTATGTTCATTTCCCTCTGTTAAACACATATCCAGCCATAGGCTTGTGTCCCAAATGGCACCCTATTCCCTTTATAGTGCTTTTGACCAGGGCCCATCAGAAATATTGCACTATGTAGGGAATAGGGTGCCGTTTGGGACGAAATCCCGTAGCTAAATTTTATTCTAGATCTGCTGTCTTAACACACCTAAATAAGTTTAATGTGTTCTCATATAGTCAACTTTGCAATTGGCTACTTTTACTGTGCAAATGGAACTCATATTATACTGTATCTACAGTATGACTGTGCTTATCCATAAGTACTATGTAGTGCAAGTCTGTAGGACACTACGCTGTATGTGAACTTTAAACAACCAGTGCACAGTATCAATAATGTGTTGTCAATAACACAGTATCAATAACGTGTTGTCAATAACACAGTATCAATAACGTCTGGTCAATAACACAGTATCAATAACGTGTTGTCAATAACACAGTATCAATAACGTTTTGTCAGTAACACAGTATCAATAACATGTTGTCAATAACACAGTATCAATAACGTTTTGTCAGTAACACAGTATCAATAATGTGTTGTCAATAACACAGTATCAATAACGTCTTGTCAATAACACAGTATCAATAACGTCTTGTCAATAACACAGTATCAATAACGTCTTGTCAATAACACATTATCAATAACGTCTTGTCAATAACACAGTATCAATAACGTCTTGTCAATAACACATTATCAATAACGTCTTGTCAATAACACAGTATCAATAAGACATACTAGCTGGCAGATTCAATGTTAGCGTCACCTATTTGCATTACGAACAAGTTACAAAAGTAGGCCTGTTTGGCAGACAATAATACATTATGGGCTTTAATACTTTGCAATCAAAATAATTCTTAAGCAAATCCCATCTTTGGTCAACCTACAATACAACTAAAGGCTGCTGGTCATAAGCTCAAGGTAAACTTGATGTAAATGCATTGCTTAACCTATAGTGTGAGAAGGGCAGTGAATTGTTCTAAATGTATTATATTGCATCTAAAGTGTTGGGAATGAATGGTTGGATATAATGCAAGGATTTAGACCATGTCAGGTGCACCAAGCTAAACATCCACTCTTATGCAATGTGGTGTAAATATTGAGACAATTAACACTATCAGGTAACGTGATAAATGAATGATAAGTGAACGAAGAGGAAGGTAATAGTTAATGTACCAGAGAAAGAGAGAGGGGGGGAAGAGAATTTAAGGACCAAGATAAAGGGAGGGATAGAGGGTGTGGATGTGTATAAAACACATCCCTCTCTCCATCAGTCTCTCACTATCTCACTCTCTCCATATACACTCACTTTCTACTTTTCTTTCTCATTCTTCGTGCATCTCGGTGAGTAGAAAATGTCATCTTGTTTCTCTTAACCGGGCGGGTCTGATGTTTAAACTTCAACGCTACTCCAGAGTTTTTAAATGTAATCCCTGTTAAGTATGTTTTAATTTGTGCACTTCTTATTTTTCTCTTGATATTTTCTCACTTGAAAACTAAATGTACTCAGTAGTTGTAATGCGTCATCTCTGGAGGGAAAAAAATATATATCAACAGTTTTTGGTTCTCCTATTCTCATTCCCTTTTCCTTGCTCTCCCTTCTTTCATTCATTCTCTGTCTCATCTGGCTAACGTTACCTTGGATCGACCCTTTCCTCCCTCAGCCACACCCTAAATAGCAGGGGCACAACATTAAAGAAGTGACTCTCTTGGGGATAACACACCGCATATGGAAAATTAGTAATCCACAGATGGGATTTGCCCAGACCTTAACCTGTTTCCTCATCAGGAGTCATGTGAATTACCAGGAGAGCAGGATCGTTGCCATAACAGTGCCTGTGTATTTCACCATAGAACCTGTGGTAGAGACCATGGTTGCCTCCCAAATGGCACCCTATTCCCTATATAGTACACTACTTTGTTTTGACCAGGGCTATGTAGGAAATATGGTTCTACCATGGGCTCTGTGGAAACCAGGGTTTATTTTTATCCCTCTTCATGGAAAATACAGAGAAAAACACAAGAGACAAAAGCTATGATGAAAAAGCTACAGTATGATGCAAAACAAAAACCATATGCTGTCAGTGAATTCATTGAAATGGTTTAATGCCCCACAGATGTCCAGAAACATTATTTATTTAGTGCTTCTAATAGGTTGTGTGTTCCTCTGTTTCCCCTTTAACTATAGTTACCATGTCTGGGATCCAGCAGGCCATGTCTCTCCTCATCGCCTCCTTCCACAAGTACTCTGGGAAGGAGGGAGACAAGTTCACCCTCAGCAAGGTTGAGCTGAAAGAGCTGCTCCAGGCTGAACTAGGGGAGATGCTGGGGGTGAGTGAGACTGAGCAAGTCCTAATGATCTGGGATCAGATTGCTTGTTGCACTACAGCAGGAGTGTCAATTCCTGGAGGGCCGTCCCATTGGGCACAGACGTCGGTTTAGTTTTGATATACATTTGGTTGAGTTGTCAACTAATGTGAATTCAATGTGAAATCAACAAAAAGTGTTACCATGTCATTGGGTTAAAAGTTGGGTGAAAAAAATATTAAATTCCCCTTTGTTGATTTAAAAAAAAAAAATCAGTTTTCCACATTGATTCAACTTCATCACATTTCATGTAGGGGTTGAAATGACGTTGATTCAACCAGTTTTTGCCCAGTGGGGTGTGTCTGCTGATTTTTGTTATTTCCTTTATATTTGTGTCCAATGAAGACCTAGACAACTAGGTGAGGGCCCTGACACCCCTGCACTAGATACTGCACTGTTGCAGTATCTAGTGTTGTTCGTTAGGGTAAGTAAGCATTTCACTGTAAGGTCTACACCTGTTGTATTCGGCTCATGTGACTAATACCATTTGATTTGATTTGATGCTGGATCAGTTCTCTCTCTTCAGAGATCCATTGCGCTGGGCAGAATAGGAAAGCTGGAAAGATGGGGTCCATTTTTGAATACAGCTCAAATAAACAATACTTGTAAACTCCAGAAATGGCATCCCAAAATATTGAAACTCAAAGATTTATCTCACCATTGGCCAGAAATACAGCAATGTGTCGCCATGATCAAAATAAACAGATAGATAAACCAAGACCGTTTGTTTGCTGTGTTAAAACCTCCCACTTCTTTCTTCTGCATTCTCTCTGTTTGCAGAAAGCCAGTGACAAGTCAGCAGTGGACAGAATCTTCAAGGACCTGGACTCTAACAAAGACAACACTGTCGACTTCAAGGAGTATGTCACTCTGGTGTCCTGCCTCACGGTGATGTGCAATGACTTCTTCATAAAGAAGTAAGAGCACTTTTGCCACCTAGCGGCCGTCGTGCAAAACTGCAGGAGGAGACTTCCATTTTCTCTCCACGAAACAGAGATTTCACGGGAGGGAGATACACTTGGAGGACAATGACATGCAAACACAGTGAAGCAGTGTAGAGCAGTATTATTACAGTAATAGATAATAGTCAGGTTGAATCTGTGAATGTGTCCTTGTCATGCAAATCCATTGAGGTCCATTGATAAACAAATTAGATCAATAAACAAATTAGATGAGTATGTTCAGTCTACCCTGGTCTGGTGTCATTTTTGTGTGCTGCTGTCACTTCAAGGTTTTGTTTAAAGTTGTGATTATAATTCCTCATGAACTCAATAGATATTAGATTGTTGATTTAATGAATTGTTCCTTCAACCAAAAGTTGAGCAATTATGTCTTGATTATTTTTCCAGAAGGAACTTCAGTTGTGGCAAGTCGGATTAGATAAAGGTAAAGGTATGCAATCCGTGGCCAGTTTATTAGGTACATCCATCTAGTACCGTGTCGGACCCCCCTTTGCCTGCAGAACAGCCTGAATTCTTTGGAGCGTGAACTTTACAAGGTGTGTTGTTCAAACGTTGCTTCATTTGTATCAAGGGACCTAACATCTGCCAGGAAAATTATTCAGTTACTCCTGAGTCAGTTATTCCTGACTCTGCCATCAGCATGACTTGATTTATTAGGATCCCTATTAGCCGACCTTAATGGCAACAGCTAGTCCTCCTGAGGTCTGACACATAACGAAAAAGAAATTACAGACAACAACAAAAAATACTTTACAATTTACATACATTTAAAAACATGAACATGTACTGTGTGTGCATCTATCAGTTACACATACATATGTCAGTACACACACACACAACAAGTAGGTCACATGGGGAGGCGCGTTGTGCGTGAGGTGTTGCTTTATTTGTTTTTTGAAACCAGGTTTGCTGTTCACTTGCTCTATATAAGATGAATGGGTGTTCCATGCACTCATTCATGGCTCTGTATAATACTGTACATGTACATTAATTTGTACATGAATTTGTTCTGGACCTGGGGACTGTGAAAAGACCCCTGGTGGCATGTCTGGTGGGGTAAGTGTGTATGTCAGTGCTGTTTATACAATGGCTCGGTCTAACCCTGAATGCTGATTGATTAAAACCACATTCCAGCCAGTGTCTATTCCCCCAGCTAAATCTATGACGTTAAAAATGCCTATTTACTCTGTTCCATCTGACTGCGCAATCCACTGTCTCAATCCACTGAAACCTTGCTGTCTATCTCTTCAACATTTGAAACATTATTTCAATATTCCACTTCGACCTCCAGCTGTCCCATAGTAATGAACGTGTCGAGAGTCGGGACGAGACAGACAGGCGGCGTTTCTCAGCCAGTCGAAATCATGAATCATGTCATGACTGAGGATCCAAATAGGTCAGATCAGCTTGGCAATGGATAACTTCAACCAGACCCTCTCTCACCCACAGACAGCTCACACCCTGCTGTAAATCAAGAACAAGAACGTTCAGCTATCTCCCTCTTGTCATGCAGGTGAAAGAGGACCCAAAAGCGACTTGGCGAAAACAGAGTCTTTAATCCAGTAAAGTAAATACAAACAAAAAACACAACTTTCACTCGGAAATGACGTGAACAAACTGGAGACTCATCTTGAACAGCAGGTGAACAGCAGGTTGCAAAGTGCACTTGAACCAGACAGACTCAGACACCTGCTCACCACGCAGCATCTGAGGACAAAACACGACACGACAGGGCGATACACAAACACAGCACGGTGAATTCAAACAAGAAACCGACAGGACAGAACTGGAACAAAAGGAAGAAATAGGGACTCTAATCAGGGAAAGGATCGGGAACAGGTGTGCCGATATTAAGACTAAATGATTGATTAGGGGAATAGGAACAAATGGGAGCAGGAAAAAATCATTCTCTCTACTGTTATTCTGAATTTCACATTCTTAAAGTGAGAGAGGGATGGGAGAGAGAGGGATAAAACAGGGAAAGAACCTAATAAGACCAGCAGAGGGAAAAACTGAATAGAATGGGAAGCACAGGGACAAGACAAGATAATTGTAAATGACAAAACATGACATAATTCCCACTCAATCTCAGTGTCAGCAGGCGCACTATTATTAATTCTTCAGGGCAACGGAGGAAATCATCAATGAGTGAACGGTCCAGCACGTCCCGAAGAGGAACCCAACTCCTCTCTCAGGACCGTAACCACATCCCAATCCACTAAAATATGGGTTCCCCCAATGTCCCGAGAACGTCTGTCCATGATCTTATGTTACCTTGTAAACACTGCGCCTGGAAAATTACTGACCTATAAGCAGGGTGCTACAAAAGGGGTGCGAAGAAAGGGCTTGACACAGGAGACATGGAAGACAGGATGGACGCGACGAAGATGTCGCGGAAGAAGCAGTCGCACAGCGACAGGATTGACGACCTGGGAGACACGGAACGGACCAATGAACCGCGGAGTCAACTTACGAGAAGCTGTCGTAAGAGGAAGGTTGCGAGTGGAAAGCCACACTCTCTGGCCGCAACAATACCTTGGACTCTTAATCCTGCGTTTATTGGCGGCTCTCACAGTCTGTGCCCTGTAACGGCAAAGTGCAGACCTCACCCTCCTCCAGGTGCGCTCACAACGTTGGACAAACGCTTGAGCGGAGGGAACGCTGGACTCGGCAAGCTGGGATGAGAACAGAGGAGGCTGGTAACCCAGACTACTCTGAAACGGAGATAACCCGGTAGCAGACGAAGGAAGCGAATTGTGAGCGTATTCTGCCCAGGGAGCTGTTCTGCCCAAGACGCAGGGTTTCTGAAAGAAAGGCTGCGTAGTATGCGACCAATCGTCTGATTGGCCCTCTCTGCTTGACCGTTAGACTGGGGATGAAACCCGGAAGAGAGACTGACGGACGCACCAATCAAACGACAGAACTCCCTCCAAAACTGTGACGTGAATTGCGGGCCTCTGTCTGAAACGGCGTCTAACGGGAGGCCATGAATTCTGAATACATTCTCGATAATGATTTGTGCCGTCTCCTTAGCGGAAGGAAGTTTAGCGAGGGGAATGAAATGTGCCGCCTTAGAGAACCTATCGACAACCGTAAGAATCACAGTCTTCCCCGCAGACAAAGGCAGACCGGTAATGAAGTCTAGGGCGATGTGAGACCATGGTCGAGAAGGAATGGGAGCGGTCTGAGACGACCGGCAGGAGGAGAGTTACCCGACTTAGTCTGCGCGCAGTCCGAACAAGCAGCCACGAAACGGCGCGTGTCACGCTCCTGAGTCGGCCACCAAAAGCGCTGGCGAATAGACGCAAGAGTGCCTCGAACACCGGGATGACCAGCTAACTTGGCAGAGTGAGCCCACTGAAGAACAGCCAGACGAGTGGAAACAGGAACGAAAAGGAGGTTACTAGGACAAGCGCGCGGCGACGCAGTGTGCGTGAGTGCTTGCTTAACCTGTCTTTCAATTCCCCAGACTGTTAACCCGACAACACGCCCATAAGGAAGAATCCCCTCGGGATCAGTAGAAGCCACAGAAGAACTAAACAGACGGGATAAGGCATCAGGCTTGGTGTTCTTGCTACCCGGACGGTAAGAAATCACAAACTCGAAACGAGCGAAAAACAACGCCCAACGAGCTTGACGGGCATTAAGTCGTTTGGCAGAACGGATGTACTCAAGGTTCTTATGGTCTGTCCAAACGACAAAAGGAACGGTCGCCCCCTCCAACCACTGTCGCCATTCGCCTAGGGCTAAGCGGATGGCGAGCAGTTCACGGTTACCCACATCATAGTTGCGCTCAGATGGCGACAGGCGATGAGAAAAATAAGCGCAAGGATGAACCTTATCGTCAGACTGGAAGCGCTGGGATAGAATGGCTCCCACGCCTACCTCTGAAGCGTCAACCTCGACAATGAATTGTCTAGTGACGTCAGGAGTAACGAGGATAGGAGCGGACGTAAAACGTTCTTTTAGAAGATCAAAAGCTCCTGGGCGGAACCGGACCACTTAAAACACGTCTTGACAGAAGTAAGAGCTGTGAGAGGGGCAGCAACTTGACCGAAATTACGAATGAAACGCCGATAGAAATTAGCGAAACCTAAAAGCGCTGCAACTCGACACGTGACCTTGGAACGGGCCAATCACTGACAGCTTGGACCTTAGCGGAATCCATCTGAATGCCTTCAGCGGAAATAACGGAACCGAGAAAAGTAACGGAGGAGACATGAAAAGAGCACTTCTCAGACTTTACGTAGAGACAATTCTCTAAAAGGCGCTGTAGAACACGTCGAACGTGCTGAACATGAATCTCGAGTGACGGAGAAAAAATCAGGATATCGTCAAGATAGACAAAACAAAGATGTTCAGCATGTCTCTCAGAACATCATTAACTAATGCCTGAAAAACAGCTGGCGCATTGGCGAGACCAAACGGCAGAACCCGGTACTCAAAATGCCCTAACGGAGTGTTAAACGCCGTTTTCCACTCGTCCCCCTCTCTGATGCGCACGAGATGGTAAGCGTTACGAAGGTCCAACTTAGTAAAGCACCTGGCTCCCTGCAGAATCTCGAAGGCTGATGACATAAGGGGAAGCGGATAACGATTCTTAACCGTTATGTCATTCAGCCCTCGATAATCCACGCAGGGGCGCAGAGTACCGTCCTTCTTCTTAACAAAAAGAACCCCGCCCCGGCCGGAGAGGAAGAAGGCACTATGGTACCGGCGTCAAGAGACACAGACAAATAATCCTCGAGAGCCTTACGTTCGGGAGCCGACAGAGAGTATAGTCTACCCCGAGGAGGAGTGGTCCCCGGAAGGAGATCAATACTACAATCATACGACCGGTGAGGAGGAAGGGAGTTGGCTCGGGACCGACTGAAGACCGTGCGCAGATCATGATATTCCTCCGGCACTCCTGTCAAATCGCCAGGTTCCTCCTGAGAAGTAGGAACAGAAGAAACGGGAGGGATGGCAGACATTAAACACTTCACATGACAAGAAACGTTCCAGGATAGGATAGAATTACTAGACCAATTAATAGAAGGATTATGACATACTAGCCAGGGATGACCCAAAACAACCGGTGTAAACGGTGAACGAAAAATCAAAAAAGAAATAGTCTCACTGTGGTTACCAGATACTGTGAGGGTTAAAGGTAGTGTCTCAAATCTGATACTGGGAAGATGACTACCATCTAAGGCGAACATGGGCGTAGGCTTCTCTAACTCTCTGAAAGGAATGTCATGTTTCCGAACCCATGCTTCGTCCATGAAACAACCCTCAGCCCCAGAGTCTATCAAGGCACTACATGTAGCACCCGAACCGGTCCAGCGTAGATGGACCGACAAAGTAGTACAGGATTTTGATGGAGAGACTTGAGTAGTTGCGCTCACCTGTAGCCCTCCGCTTACAGATGAGCTCTGGCTTTACTGGACATGAATTAACAAAATGTCCAGCAACTCCGCAATAGAGGCACAGGCGGTTGGTGATCCTCCGTTCCCTCTCCTTAGTCGAGATGCGAATCCCTCCCAGCTGCATGGGCTCAGACTCTGAGCCAGAGGAGGGAGATGGTTGCGATGCGGAGCAGGGAAACACCGTTGATGCGAGCTCTCTTCCACGAGCCCGGTGACGAAGATCTACCCGTCGTTCTATGCGGATGGCGAGAGCAATCAAAGAGTCCACATCTGAAGGAACCTCCCGGGAGAGAATCTCATCCTTAACCACTGCGTGGAGTCCCTCCAGAAAACGAGCGAGCAGCGCCGGCTCGTTCCACTCACTAGAGGCAGCAAGAGTGCGAAACTCAATAGAATAATCCGTTATGGACCGTTCACCTTGGCATAAGGAAGCCAGGGCCCTAGAAGCCTCCCTACCAAAAACTGAACGGTCAAAAACCCGAATCATCTCCTCTTTAAAGTTCTGGAACTTGTTAGAGCAATCAGCCCTTGCCTCCCAGATAGCTGTGCCCCATTCTCGAGCCCGGCCAGTAAGGAGTGAAATGACGTAAGCAACCCGAGCTCTCTCTCTAGAGTATGTGTTGGGTTGGAGAGAGAACACAATCTCACACTGCGTGAGAAAGGAGCGGCACTCAGTGGGCTGCCCGGAGTAGCAAGGTGGGTTATTAACCCTAGGTTCTGGAGGCTCGGCAGGCCAGGAAGTAACAGGTGGCACGAGACGTAGACTCTGGAACTGTCCAGAGAGGTCGGAAACCTGAGCGGCCAGGTTCTCCACGGCATGGCGAGCAGCAGACAATTCCTGCTCGTGTCTGCCGAGCATGGCTCCTTGGATCTCGACGGCAGTGTAACGAGCGTCTGAAGTCGCTGGGTCCATTCCTTGGTCGGTTCCTTCTGTCATGCAGGTGAAAGAGGACCCAAAAGCGACTTGGCGAAAACAGAGTCTTTAATCCAGTAAAGTAAATACAAACAAAAAACACAACTTTCACTCGAAATGACGAGGACAAACTGGAGACTCGATCTTGAACAGCAGGTGAACAGCAGGTTGCCTCGGGAAGGCACTTGAACCAGACAGACTCAGACACCTGCTCACCACGCAGCATCTGAGGAAAACACGACACGACAGGGCGATACACAAACACAGCACGGTGAATTCTAGACAAGGAACCGACAGGACAGGAACGGAACACAAAGGAAGAAATAGGGACTCTAATCAGGGGAAAGGATCGGGAACAGGTGTGGGAAGACTAAATGATTGATTAGGGGGAATAGGAACAGCTGGGAGCAGGAACGGAACGATAGAGAGAAGAGAGAGCGAGAGAGTGAGAGAGGGAGGGGGAGAGAGAGGGATAGAAAGAGGGAAAGAACCTAATAAGACCAGCAGAGGGAAACGAATAGAATGGGAAGCACAGGGACAAGACAAGATAATAAATGACAAAACATGACACCTCTCCAAATTCACACAGCAATGTGCCTGGTTCACAGACGTTTTCCCGACAAAACTCTAACATGTGGGGGGGTGGCAGCATCATGTTGTGAGGGTGCTTTGCTGCAGGAGGGACTGGTGCACTTTACGAAATAGATGACAACATAAGGGAGGAAAATGATGTGAACATATTTAAGCAACATTTCAAGACATCAGTCAGGAAGTTAAAGCTTGGTTGCAAATGTGTCTTCCAAATGGACAATGACCCCAAGCCTACTTCCACAGTTGTGGCAAAATGGCTTAAGGACAACAAAGTCGAGGTATTGGAGTGGCCATCACAAAGCCCTGACCTCAAACATACAGAAACTTTGTGGGCAGAACTGAAAAAGTGTGTGCGAGCAAGGAGGCCTACAAACCTGACTCAGCTACACCATCTCTGTCAAGAGGAATGAGCCGATATTAAATACTAATTGAGTGTATGTAAACTTCATACCCACTGGGAATGAGATGAAAGAAATAAAAGCTGAAAAAATCATTATCTCTACTGTTATTCTGACATTTCACATTCTTAAAATAGCATGGTGATCCTAACTGGCTTAAAACAGGGAATTATTGCTAGGATTAAATGTCAGGAATTGTGAAAAACTGAGTTTAAATGTATTTGGCTAACGTGTATGTAAACTTCTACCTTCAATTGTATAATAATAAACCAATATTCATAATTCCTGAAATCTCCGTGTCAGCAGTGGACACTATTATTAGCTTCTTCAGGAGCTCTAGAACAAAATATGTATTTGGTCTAGACACTGTATTCCTGAAGAGACACAAATATTCTCTGATTGCCCCTATTGCACATCTAGTTTATCTGTCCATAAAATATGGGTTCTTCCCCAATGCTTGGAAGTCTGCTGCAGTGATACTTGTTTTAAAAATCTGGTGACCCAACACTGTTGGAAAATTACTGACCTATAAGCATTCTTCCAGTGCTATCAAAAGTAGCTGAAAGATGGGTGGCTGATCATCTGACTGATCACCTCATTCAAGGCAACTCCATTCATCAAATGCAATTTGGATTTAGAACTAACTATTCTACCGAAACAGCCATTTCCTATTTTCTGAAGTGCATTAAATCTAAACTGGACATAGGTGGTGAAGTCGGTGCAGTCTTTTTGAATCTTAAAAAGGCCTTTGAGGGGGCGGAGCTAGCATGTTGGAGTGAACGGCTGTGCGTGAGAGGCTCCTGCAACTTTTTTGCAAAATAATCTAATTTAACCTACTTTATTGCACTTTTTACAACAAACGTTTCTTTCTAATACAAGATTGTAACTTTTTATATGAAAATGCCGAGTAATAAGCGACCAAAGGACAATAAATCCACAGCAGAGGCCTACTCCCCACTAAACAACGAG